>NC_140585.1:69023789-69762005 GCF_964204655.1 Triturus cristatus
TCCAGGAAGTTGCGTTTCTGTGTTTGTTTCATGCAGCACATGACTCCTGTGTAGTTGATACTTTGAACTGAGTCGGCCTCCGGTGTTTATAACAAACAGCACGTACGCAAGGCCTGGAGTAGAAGCTACAGGAGTGCGAGGTTCTCAAAGTGCCTGTCAGTGGGTCAAAAAGGTGTTCAGAATACAGTGCCATTCAATTCTTGGCCTCTCTGTAGAGCACACAAAGTAATGGCCATGTATGCCAGGTGCAATTGTGATGCGGTGTGAAGGAAGCACGCAATTGTCACAATATTGAGAAGGTGGAAGAAAAATAAAAAATGCATACATGCCCAACAGTAAATACATCAGGAGTGATTCGGACACTCTGAAAACCGCTATCTCTTCCACAGCTCTCAGTAACGTTTAATTCACAGTCTCACCGACAGAATTGAAACATTTTTAATATTATTTACAACAAAGCCACTTGCTACTTATTTATCTTACACAGCTAACAGCCATTGACAAAGCCAATAGTCAATTGCTGTGTTATATTTAATGCAATAGCAATGAAATCAAAGAAAGCTCAGAGGAACCAAATTACCGGTATAGGGGCACACTATAGGAATCACAGAATGTTTGTGTACGCATACTTTTTTCAGCCCGTTTAAAGCCCTGCATTAATTGAATTTAAAACAAATATTTATGTCCTGATAAGGAGGTGCTTTAACTTTGATTAGGAGCTAAAAAAGCCCTTTGTCGAGGTTGATTTGTAGACATTATTTCTATTGACTGAATTGGTGCCATGATCCTACTATTGTCATCACACACTGCATAAGAGTTGTGACCGTCAGAAGCAGTGTGAAGGTGTTGTAAATGTATGTAAACAATAGTTGTAGAATAATACTAAAAGGATGCCCCCACCCATTAATTCAGTAGGTAGTTTTCATCAGCACTTCTCATTCACATATTTTAATAGTAGGTGCCTGCTTCGAGAGAAAACAACTTTAGCTTCATCGCAGCCAGCATTTAGAACCTCTCACTCTTATTTAACTACACGTATAAAACGATTAACAATTTCCACAGGACCTACAGTTCCCCACCTCCAGAGGCCAAGATAAGTATCCAACTTTCCATGTACACACAGCATTATCACAATGCGATATAGGACGCACGCACACACGCGCGTAGCAAAATCCAGCCACAATGATCATGTTTCCATATTCTGACAGGAACACAGAAAAAAACAACCCCCACCCACATGCAGCACGTGCATTGTAATTGGATTTTTACGGCCCCTCCAAGGATTGCCTTGACCCACAACTTCCCACGTTGTCGCACCAGTTCTCCAGCATCTCCTTAATGGTGTTGGCTGGTCTCTGGATCGCTTCTCCACTGTCTTATCCAGCCGTTGGATTATCCCAGCCATGAGTGCCATGGCCCCTTATAGCGCAACGAGAACGTCTCGCCTGCTGACCGCCTCACAGCGAAAGCACACGCCTTTTCACCAGCGCTGTATGTATACAGCGACGTCACTACCAATGGTATACCGCCATTGGATAGAAAGAGGAAACACAAACAAGCATTTGCAATGCAAGAGGACTGCGTTTACGCGAGACCTTTTGAATTGCAAACGGGAGTTGCGGGAGTGCGGGTGGGCGGGCGTGACGAAGGCACGAACAACGGGAGTGGGAGGGGCGGGAGAGAAGGCACGGACAGCGGGAGGGGTGGCACGGACACAAAGTAGTGCTCAGGAAATATGCAGTAAAGGGGCCAATAGCCATGGAAGGAGACATGGCTGTCATAAGGAGGGACTAGCAGCCTCCAAACCAATCAGAAGGCAGCATTTAGAAAGGCCAAAGCCACAAGCCAATGAAAAAGTGGGCGAAAGGGGGCGGGGCTTCCTTCACCTATAGTGTATACCGCATGCCTCGCAAAGCGAGCAACGCATGCGTTGCACCGCTAGACGAGACCTAAAAACGTTTTTTATTTAAAAATTGAAGGCAATAAAGCGGGAGGTTACTACCTCGTAATGGAAAAGAGAGGCGTACATGGGAAATAAATGCTGTGAATCCCTACCTCCGCTTATATGTTTAGCCTCAAGAGAGGTGCCTTGTAGAACAGGTCTTTTTGTGTTGATATTGACTATAGAGTGGAGGGCGACCTGGTTGGTTCTTTTCCCTCTGTAGCTCCTTGTTGTTTGCTTGCAAATATTGTGTCAGGTTTATCAAGGCTTTGCACCAGTGCAAAGTCACAAAATGCGAAGCAAACTGTCTCAAACTCCTGATAAATGATTCACTGTGCACTGGACAGTTGTCTGAAAATAACGGATTACTCTGCGTCAAGAGGTTGTTACATTGGCATTCCCAAGCAACCAACTATTGTTTTTGCTGCAAAGCCCTACCTATTAACATTTGTAGAGAAGGCTTTGCGCCCAAAAATTACCCCTACTCACGACAAAGCAAAATAGGAGAAAAGTTTTTTCTCAACCTTTCAGACTTTGCATGTGTGCTGCTCTGTACAGCACACATACAGAGTGTGAAAAGTTTAAAAGTGTGCCTGAGGTTAATATTTTTTACTGGAAGGATAAAAGTTAAGCTAGACATCACGCACACACATTTGCTCCATCTCTTCCTGTTACTCAGTGCATCAGTTTTGTTCGCTGCGTTGTGTAAAGTATTAGTAAGTCTGCCCCATAGGGTGTACTATTGTTGATCATGTCCAGCGTCCTCCACTTCCCTTCCTTTTGTGTTACAGTCCTCCTCGCTTTGCAACGTCTCCTCCGTTCCCATTCCCATTTGCTTACCTGTACCCTTTTCGGCCACCTGTCCGTCCCCTCCTCGCTTGTCTCATTCCATGTTACCCACTTTCTTTGATCCACTGACTGCATCTTGTTGTGCTTAACCCTTAAATCCGGTGTTGTCGCATATTTTAGCGGCTTGACATTAACAGTAGATCCGCTTAGGGGCGCCAAGTTGTACATAGTTGTGGGGTCACAGCAGTAACTCAAACCTGGGCATTTCACATGGTTTACCTTGGCTTTACCTGCCTGCCGGCGGGGCCCCCTGGACTTTGAGCCCTGTAGCAGTGAGGAAACCACCTCATCTCCAGATTAATGTATGGCTGGTGTCAGCTGCCTGAAGGACAGTCTGGAGGTGCTAAACAGAGTGAATGGAGCTGCCGGAGGAGTCAGACATGTATGTCAGGCTAGTCATTTCTCCATCTTCTGAAAGCAGTATCACTTTAAGCTATAGGGAGCTTCCACGCTGTGAGGAGCTAGAGGCCGCTTAGAATGTGTGACCCTCCTGGCTGTAGGATCCCACAGCTGGAGCATGTGGGGTGCACTGGGGAGCTGATCAAACAACATCATCTGCAATAAGACTCTGGCCAGAGATTGAATGACTTACCTCTGGAACAACCTGCCTGACAAGAGATAAGTAGCAAATGTGATATATGAAAATGCTGAAAGGAAACACATTGAAGAGTAAAATGTATACATACGACTCCTAAAAATGCAGTCAGATTCTGTTTAAGATTAAGGGTCTGGAGTCTTCCTGAGAAGTGTGCAGCTAAAGCCCCGTTCCAGGACAACCCCTCCCAGCCCCATAGCCTGTCGAGTGGCATTGGTGAGATGTGGGTAGAAAGACCCCAGATGGACTGTACTTACTGAACATAGATGTACATCAGGTATAGGTTGACTTATCAACAATATGACGTTAAGATGGCACTAAGACAATGAATATGCTAGGAGGAAAAGAAATATTGGTGGGACCGCAGCAAGCAAGACATGCTCAAACATCAGAATCACAATGAGGAGACAAGAAGGAATAGTAAACAACTGTTGAACTTTCAAATAGAGATCACGTTGCTAGGGAACCTAAATGTTCCCCTTGTCTACCTCACTATCCAACCCACCAATGCACCCAATCAAAATAGCACACAGCAAGGACAACCCTTCAGTGTTGGCGCATACAACATCCGCTCATCAGCGATGTCCGGTGATGCATGACCGCCTCAAAAGTCACAATCAACGAGCATTGTCAGAGGAAGAGGTTCTGCTTGAACTGCTCAACAGTCCTGGAAGAGGTGCTCACGCCGCAATAGTAAAAGGTGCACCCACCTCACGGTAGTAAGTCGACAGAGGGGCTCCTGTTTACGCCTCAAGTTCTCTTCCAAGATCGAGGCTGTATCACAACTCCTTGTATTCAAGAATGACATTGCAACTCACTATGTATGTACAAAGCAACATAATGGTTCCCTGTGGGGAAGTCACAAGCCTGAACCTCCTGGGCTGCAGAATTAAGGTACCAGAAAACTATCTGTATGAATTTAACTGATTATTTAATTCAATATTTCATTCAAATTGCAATGCAGGTGCTGCAAATAAGACGCAGTGAAAGTGTAAAGTAACATCAGTGAAAATAAAGTGCATAGGTGCTGTACAAAAATATAAAATATATGTAGATACTATGTCATTTGAAGACCAAGGATTGATAGGATAGATTAATCTCTCTGAGACCCCGAATCAGGGTACATCCTAATTATCCTAGTCAATCATATCAGTACAATTGTATAGTTGTAGACGTTTCGACCCTGTTAACAACAATTTGTTAGGATCATCATCAGGACAAAACAAAAATTGTAGCCACGATATTAGGTAATGAACCAGAAAGTGGATGAATGAATCAAATACGTAGAAGAATTGCTGAGGATTTATGCACTCGATAGGGAAACACACCATCAAACATCAGTGCCGCTGGAATATACGGGCTTCTTTGGGACCACACTAACTCGCTACTACCTGCACCATTGTTTGTTTATATTTATTGACCGAGGTACCAAGGGTTAAGTGTTGCCCCTTTCATATTTGTGATGCCCGCTATGTATGGACAGACCCACAATTTATTTCAATGATTCTTATGTAACATCTTTGAGGTATAATCACTTTGACATTATCCTTTATTTTTCTCAAAGACCTTTCTCTTATACTGCATGTCAGAACCCATTCCAGAGGGCCGTGGGGCACGCAGGGGCTACTAGGTCCAACCGTGGGGGTGAGGCCTTATACTCCTGATGTCCCGGGGTCCAACACTGTGGATTCTGACAAAATGTGCCAAGTACCCCTACTGCACTTGACTCTGAATTTAGCATGGTCCGAACATCCCAAAGCTCTCTCGAGGAGTGGGGGGTTGTTAATACAGGATAGTGAACACAGGCTCACAACTCGAAATGCACACAGCAACAAATCATTGTGTAGTTAAATACTCACTTTAAAAAAATAAAAAAGGGGAAGTGTTTCTTTTTCTAAAGCTATCCACACAGAGGAACAACATGACATCTGCAAACAATTACACAGTCCTCCCCTGATGTCAGAGCTCAGTGTTTCTTTGACGGTTCCGTCCCACTCATTCTGCAATCGCGGTTATTTGCTATTCACTATTGGTGACATCCAGGGTATGTTCCACTAGTAGTCCAAGTCTCAAGAATTTACCATGACTATAACTTAATGTCAACAGTGTTCCAGTGCTATCGTGCTAATTTTAGCAGCAAGGTTCCCCAGGGTCGACAGGCCCAAAACCAGTCTTACATGTACCGGCTTGTTTAAAGCTTTTGCAGTCCATGAGTGCACCCCATCCACGGGCACTCACTGCAACTGAGTTCATGCAAGCTGGCTGCATACCACCCTGGCGGCAGCACTCAGCGGGTTTAGTGTCTCATTCATGCTTGTGCTCCTGATGCGACCAGAGCCTCTCTGTGGTTTCTCCAGTGAAGTAAGTGTTCAGTTGGTCTTCTGATGAGGGGTGGCGTTGACAATCCAGTCTTGGGTCCCTTGCCTGGGTGATGGTGCGCAGGTACTCCCATGGCACTCTCACTTCTTCTGCGGGTGAAGGACAAGTTGCAGTCCTTGGGGCTCCCATTGACCCACTGGCATACGGGGTCACCGCAACTCACAGACCAAGGGCTCCGGCCCGATCAGAACAGCGGCTGCTCCTGGCATATTGCGTCGCCGCCTCTCTACTGCACAAGGCTACGGCTCTTAAGGCATGGCAGCCTTTCCCACTGTGTCCCTTCATGGCATATGGAGTCGCCATTACACTACAGCACAAGGCTATGGCACTCATTTCACAGCAAACTTTCCCATAGCGGCCCCTCCTGGTGTACGGGGTCGCCGCCACCCTTCTGCACAAGACTATAGCCATACCAGCACAGCAGTCTTTTCAAGTGTGGCTGCCCTTCCTGGCATACAGGGTCGCCGCTACCCTTCTGCACAAGGCTATAGCCCTTACCGCACAGCATTCTTTTCAACGGTGGCCCCTCTTGGCATACGGGATCGCCGCCTTGACATTACACACGGGTTCCAGCCAAATCAGGGCAGGATGACAGATGGCTAAATTCATGGCATTTCTCTCCTGGCACACGACGCTCGGTGACAACACAATTGGTACAGCAGCTGTTTACTCAAACCTGGCACAGTATCTCAACTCGTTAAGGCTCCCCACTGGACCGCGCTCCGTCCAACGTTCTCCTCTTCCTCACAGGGCGCAATGGTCTTAGCAAGCAGGCAGGCGCTGGTGCTCCAGGGCAGGTGTTATGTTATGTTAACTTCACTTGCTATAGCGCTACGACTCACACCCATAGGAGTACCTCAGTGGTTCGCTAGGCACTGAGAAATCAGTTGACATAAAATAGCCTTGTCTTCAGGAGTTTCTTTTAATTTGGCATGATCTCTACAGGAACAAATGTGATATGGAAGATTGTTCCAATATCATGGAGTGAGATAAGAAAAGGACCTACGACAGTATCTAGCCAAACTGATCCAGGCACATTAAGCAGGCCCTTGTCCTTGGATCTAAGATTTCTAACTGGAGCATTTTTCCAGACACCAAATGTGAGTCTTTGAAGTTTTACGCTGGGGTTCTGCTTCTTTTTAAGTGTCCACTGCCCTGCTCCCTCTTTCTCTTGAAAAGCAGTCTATCAAAGCAAGAGTGTCTCCGAAGCTCATAGTCCCACAACACAGACAATGGGAGAGACTAGAGTCCACCCTGGATGTCAACCACAGGATATGTACCTTAAAGGGTTAGCCCAGGGCCCGCAGCCCTACTCTTCATGATTATCAGCCCCCTCGCCTTCCTCAGATGTGCCCAGGCCCCTTCCTTGTGATCTCTCACTGAATCGAAGAGCACCCGTTGACGTGTACAGGGGAAGCCTTGCGGTCCCCTCCCCTTTGTGTGTCCCACTTAGCTTACAGGGATTTATCAATACACAGATCTCTCCGGGGGATCGCTCTTTCTACACTCCATGTTTCACCACGCAGGCCTGGGGCTCCCAAAATGGAACCCGGGCCCTCCATGTATTTTACCATTCGCAGGCACACATATACACTCAGTGCATGTTCAGTGCATACCTGCACTGCACAGTGCTGTACCCTACATGTACTGTAACACTCATAGGCACAATACATACGGCACTTGCATTTAATATACACACAATACCCAGCACTGTATCCTTATGTATTATACCACTCATAGGCACACCTACACCAAACCTATGCATTTAACAAGCATGCACTGTATCCTTCATGCATTGTACCACTCACAAGAAGTCATACACCCAGCACATGCATTTGTCCTACATGCACTGCTCAGCCCAACATTCTTCAGGTCCTGTACCACTCATAGGCACTTGTACATCCAGCACATGGATCACCATGCACGTACTGCTCAGTACTGCACTATCCCTGTATTGTACCCTTCCAGGCACACATACACCCAGCACAGATGCACCACCTCTGCACTGCGCAGCAATCTGATGTAGGCCATGGGTGGATTAAGCGCACAGCAATTGAACTTTAAAAGGCAGTGAGCCTGTAGGCCTCACTCCAGTGACGCAGATTACAACGGACCTGTGCACTCCTACTGACCACTACGGGGTACGCTGCCACCACCGGGCTTGTGCTCCTTAACTCCTGGTTAGGGGCAGGAGCCTTCCACCACTATGAGGGTAACACTTTGGGCACCCCTCCTGGTCCAACAAGACCGCAGTCCATGAGACAGGCCTATGTCATGGCGCACAGGCATGATCCGTGTTCACCTATGACCACAAAGATCACTATCAGGGATCCAGACAACAGTACAGATGGGCCTCAGGGCGGAGGTGCACGTCCATTCATAGGTGCTGGAAGCAGGGGTGCTGGGGGTGCTGCAGCACCCCCCAAAAAATCATGCTGGAGTTCTTTTTTTTTTTTTCAGCTCTTCCTCCCACTCTTCCACTGGCAGCAACTCGCACGCCCCCACACCTCCATGCTGGAGTTCAATAAAGGTGCCTCTAAATTTTGTGTGTATCCTGTCACAGATGCTGCACATTCAAAGACAAAGGTCAAATGTCAGGCATTATCGTCTGACAAATTGCTGCTGAGTCGGAAACCAGAGTGCACTTTTATTTTTATTTAGGATTTTTTTTTAAGTCATCTAGGTTATATTCCTGCTGGTGTTCAGGAAACAAAAGTAAAGGCTGTAGCATGTCAGTTTTTTTAACAGACAACAATATTTAAATATCAAGAAATGAACTATAAACACATTTGAAAATATATCAGTGTAAGGAAACAGGCTTTTTGCAGATTTACCTGACCTTTTGCCCACATTTTGATCACTAGTTATTGGTGTAATGGCTCTGAAATGCCCTGAGCCCTGCTAAACAGGACTCAGTGCTTGTGCTCTTGACTCTGAAAATGATGCATGTTTCATTGGTTTATCTCCATTTGGTATAGAACAACTTACATATGTCCCTAGTATGTGGTATCAGGGGTACCCAGGGCCTGTAAGTTGAGGTGTGCCCCAGAGACTGCAGCACCAGTTGTGCCACCACGAGTACGACAAGGCAAAACAAGGCCTAAACCTCCCTTTCTAAGGTATGTAAGTCACCCTTTGGCAGGCCCAATGAGCCCTAACGGAGGGTGCTGTATAATAAAAAGTGAAACACGTACTTTTACATGTTCCAGCAGTAAAAACCCCAAATTGTCATTTTTACGGAGGAGACTTGTAGCCTCATTGGCAAGTACAGAGTTACAGTCTGGCACCCCAGTCTTGCTAACGTCTGAAAGGGACTACTAAGATTGGTACTGTTTGGTATCTAAATAATCCGTGCATAAAATCCGATTTAATGGTTACATCGAATGTAATGTCACTGGTGGGCAGAGTGCAATTTTAGAAGTTGCCGTCTCAGTTGCCCAAGGTTTTCAGTGCCCGTTTACAGATGTACATGGGGTTTGTCCTGCAGACAGCTTTCTGCCCTCCTGGGAGATGTGCTAATAACTCCCAGGAAAGAAAACTATAGGGGCCTGCATGGGAGAGGTGTTATGTCCCTCCTGCAGAATACCACACGGGTGTTAGTTCAGAAGGTGAGTTTTAAAGAAGAAGCTGCCTTTGAAGGGCAAATGGGTGATCTGATGCACAAAGTTGCACCCGAGTTTGCTGAGCCTGGGAGTTCTAACGAAGAGTGTGCTGGAACCCTCAGAGGGTGTTATTTACCCAAGAAGGATTGTGCTGTGACCACGACAACGGGAGACTGGTAGTCCAGTGGCAAGTGGAATTTGGCTAGACCGGACAGAGCCTTATGGATCATGGACTTGCAACCAGGACCCCCTCACCATCTTCATGGACCGAAGAATCCCTGCAGGAAGACCCCCGTAGAAAGCATCACAGCCACAAGGTGCCTGAAACTGCTGAAGGACTGTTTCTTCTAAGAAGGTAACTGATCTGGGAGACCTTGCTGGTTCCCCTGACTAGCTCCCTGCCAGAGCTGGTCACCCCAAGTACCTTTAACCAACCGCATTGACATTTACCTAAGTTTACCTTTACAACGTTTTTAAGGGGAAACATCGTTTACAACGCGGGGATTACATCGCGATGCCATTACATCGCGGTTTTTACAACGCAAGTCGTTACAACGACTTGCGCTAGATGGCGCTCTAGGACAAGGAATAGTATAATTTACTATCCAACACCTTCCCTACTGTACGTAGACTGGAGTTGGAATAGTAAATTATACTACTCCTAAGTCCTATTCCTTGTCCTAGAGCGCCATCTAGCGCAAGTCGTTGTAACGACTTGCGTTGTCAAAACCGCGATGTAATGTACCGCGATGTAAATGTATGCGTTGTAACGTCATACATCCTTTTTAAGTATCCAATTCGTTGACTTTTTCCAAGCCTTGTACACTGTTGAGTGAAATTGCTTTAATGTATTATTGCTTGTAAAATCTATATCTCCAGAACCAGGCACGGCCAGCACAGATAACAGCGGGGTTGGTGATGTGGCGGGCGCAAGGTAAGTGTTTTTTTTATTTTTATTTCACGTTCACTATACCGTCATTTGTCGACTTCACCCCCGCCACACCACGCAATGTCTCACCGCTGTTAACTGTGCCGGCCACACCCCACCGCTGTTACCTGTGCCAGTCCTGAATCCTCTGGTGGCTATTTTTTGTTCTAGTGTCTAAATTCTTATAAAAATACAGTCTTTTATTAAAGATTGGTGTCAGATTTCTTGAGTTTCGAGTTGATTTCTTCTTCAATTGTTTTTGTGCAGTTTAAATGCTTTGCACTTGACTCTCTGTGTAAGGCTTGCTGTTCACTGCCCCAGCTACAGAGGGTTGAGCTGATGGTTTTATGGGAGAAACCTACTGGACCTAAAGGGGTTTGTAAGTGTATTACACAATGATGTTGCAATACCACACCATATAATACACCCCATCTCCTCACAATAATCAATTAGGAAAGCCCAAAGAAATCACTTTTTGCAATTCTGAAGTGTGATGGAAACAGGTGATAAAAATTCATTGAACCCCGATTTCCACACATATTCATATTTGTGCTTTATGTATTTACCAATAAAACTGGTTCGGTTGAAACGTCCACTAAATTTGCAGAGGCCTATGCAAATTTTGTGGCCATTTCAACAGAAAATATGCTGTCTGTAAATGACAGCCTGCTACCTCACCAGTGTGCCAAAATGCACCACTAGCTACATACCACACCCTTACCACTCTCCTGCTGAATGGGCGTGGCACATTTGCTACCCTTGTCTTTTTTGAATGACTCTTGGATCTTTCACAAACCCTATGACTTCAGTGATGTAACATTGATGGCAGAACCCCACTCAAAAATATTTCCAGCACCACTGTGTCTCTTACCATGTGGAGGACTTTCCCGTCCAAACACTGCACACAGTATACGGTAGCAGTACATATAATTGTAGGTTGTGGTACTTACCATCACTTTGCTGACCCTGGTATTTCGCTATTTCAAATTGCCCACCCCAGTGGTCTTGCTACCTATACGTGCTGGTACAATCATAATCAAAATGATCAATTTTAAGTTTTGGTTATATATTACGCTCCTAGAAAGCATAGACAATTTTGAGAGGTGAAAATGGACATGATTGCACACCTTTCATCATACGTCTTGGGTTTCCTTTCAAAGGGGATCTAGTCTGGCACTTCAAACTGTACTGTCCTGATAAAGTCTTGTTTGAAATTGGTTGGTTTGTGTCTGAGTTGGCATGGTCGGCAAAAAAACGATGACCTGGGATGTGGCCCATGTAACCACCTATGACTGAGATACATTCAAGTGGTCCACCCATTTGCCAGACCTTCTAACTCACCCCTGCCACAGAATATCAGAGAAGAGCTGATATCACACAGTAGAACAGAAGATGAGCTGCAAACTGTAAGTCCTTGGAGTATTAGTTGAGGGCAGTTAATTACCCACTTCAAGTAACAGTCACAAAACTTGTCAGGGTAAACCACTAAAGTCACTGAGCAGTGTTCCAAGAGTGCTCTGAAGTGGAGATGCCACATTTATGCCTGGGAAAAGTTAGTGGGTGGGAATGACCCCTGGGGATGCCATAACCAATGTGGAGATTGCTCCCAGGGCTAACTCTAAACACTGTAGGCATTTTCAAGTTAGCAAAAGTCTCCTGCTACATCAAACTTGGGCTCTGAGGTCTGGAAGTGTGCGTGTGAGGGATGTACTATGGTAATCCTAGTGTCCTCCTACATCTAATGTTAAAATCCAGTTTGAAGCAGCCACAGGACCACCAATAAACCCAGACATAAGTCTGGTAGAACAAAAAGTAGAGTTTTCAGCAACCAGACAGTGGATACACAAGAACTGTTTTGGCATCCTGTTTGTGCACCAAGTGTTTTTTGTATATCCAGGAGACATGTCAAGCAGACTTTGACATTGTGATTGGAGTCTGCCTGGCTGGTGGACAAATGAAAGGACCTGCCCAGGTGTCAGTTAACATTAGCCTACGAAAGGGGAAGCCTCTCTGAAGTGCACCCCAAGTGTTCTAAGAAAACCCTCCCATAGACCTGTCAAGCAGGATTTGACACTTTTATATCAAAAAGGATGCTTACAGCCCCACACTGCATAGTCTGTCAGTTTAATATGGGTCATCTCTGCCTATTCAGGTTAAAATTCAGTGAAAAAACCAAAGGTTACAGGAACGTTAGAGTTAGGAAATGGAATTTTTTTTTAAACTTCGAAATTCACTGAAAAAACCCAAGGTTAAAGGGAGGTTATAGTTAGGCTGATATTTCACTCGGACAACACCAGAGAAAAACGGCACTTATAGTTAGCTGGACAAGCTATAACTCGCGCCCCCACAATGCACTGCTTATGACCTCACATATTACATCACTCATGATATGGTCAGTGACATCACTGATGACATCACTGATGACATCTCAAATGACATCACTGAGGAAAAAGGTAACTTTCTAAAAGTTACTTTTCCTTAAGAGTTAGTTAAAAAATACTACTTCACCATTGCATTGGATTTTGTAAATTAAAATAGCTATATAATTATTGCGTTTAGTTTTTTTCTAGACAGTCTAATTCTCAAGATACAGTATTGGTATTTCATATTTCCCATTCTCAAGATACAGTATCTGTATTTAATATTGAATCCCATTTGCTTCTTATGGAACAGCCAGCCTTGCAACTATAAAAATAGCTTTTGGGGCCTTTTCCCTGTGAGGACATATGCAACATTACATTTTTACATGTCCGCTCTGTGTTTCCCCGACTTTCCTGGAGCCGGAGTGACCCCCACCCAACTTAAGGAATTGTATGTGGCCATGCACCTCATATTTGGGTGTCCTGGCCCCTATGGAGCATCTTTGGGTCCCACTGACTCAGGAAGGGCCCCCGATGGATCCCTGCTGGCGAGTTCGCCCTCGGTTTTCAGTCGGGCCCAATGGACCCCATGTTGGATCTGGGGCGGAGCTGGCAGTTTGATCGAGACCTTCCTCAGCGTCTGCCCCAGTGCTGATGTCCCCAGCACTGCCAATGCCCCATGGCGGACCATCCCCATCATCATTATCGACAGAGCCAAGCAGGCAGTTCCTGTGCCGGCTGGAACCATGCTGTCTGGATCAGAGCTAGTACCTTTTACATTTGGCAAGCCTAGAGAGGGAGATGAGTGGGAGGGGTTTGGAGACCCTAATGGATAGCAGCAGCATCCCCTAGAAGAGAATGAGGGCAACTGATATGAGTAACTTGCATAGGTCAGTGGGTTAGACACCTTACCTGACACTGGCCTGGTCTCTCCTCCTACCGTGGCTACAGAGGAGGGAGCCTCTTTCGCTATGTGGTTGCGTAGGTCGGCTGAGATCTTGGACCTTCATCTACCCTTAGTGGCAGTCAAGACAAATGTTGATGGAGATGCTTCACTCTGGAATCATCACTCCTTCTGAACCCTTACTCCCCTTTAATGAAGCTCTTACAGATGTCCTTCTTGGGGCCTTGTCCAAGCCCTGCACAGGGGCTCCCATGCATAGGAAAATTGCCTGATACCATTGCCCTACTGCTGGGTACAACAGTTTCCTAACCCAGCACCTCAAGCCAGAGAGCTTGGTAGTCTAAACTTCCAGCTCTGGGATCAACCCCGGCACGTTACCTACCACTCCACCAGATAGGGAATCCAAGAGGCTGGATACCTTTGTCAAGTGAATGTTCTCTTCCGCCAGCCTTGCACTCTAGTCAGTGAACACCATATGCCTTTTAGGCTGATATTCCCATACGATCTGGGATTCGGTTGCACATGTGCTGCCTATTATCTCATATGCGGCCCGAGCCATACTCTCCCAGGCTATTGTGGACCGGAGAGACGCCGCAAAGTTTACCATACAATGTGGACTGGACACAACTGACTCGCTAGGTAGATCGATTTTATCGTTGGTGTCCATGCAGCAACATGCCTTGTTGAGGACCACTGACTTTTCAGGGAATTTCCAAGTCTCGCTTATGGACATGTCCTTTGACAGCACTTGAGAAAGCAGACTCCATGCTGGAGGGCTTTAACGACATCAGAGCTACAGCCAGGTCCTTGGACTTGTGTATGGCCCCTTTTGTGACCACGCAAGGGGCCTCTAACCTCATTAATGGCCGAGGATGTGGCTCCAATAGACCACATAGGGCAGGTAGCTAGAGATCAGGCTAACTCACCATCCCCCATCAACCTGCCCCCCTCTGTCAACCTCCGCCTCCAAACCCCTTTGGTTTGCCCTCTGACATTCATGGGCATCCAATTGGGGCATGATATGCCATCGCCTGTACCACTGGCGGTCATTAAAATTAGATCGTTGGGTTTTGCAAATTGTCCAAAGGGTCTACTCCCTCTCATTTATGACTATCCCTCTACCCATGCCACCCACTTATGACCGGCTGATGGAGGACCACCTCTTGACACAGTGCTGTTTCAGGCTTATCCTCCCGAGTGGCGAGTCCAGGATATTCCTGCTATGATATCAGCCTCTCTCCTGGATTTCAGTGAGAATTACCCTTTAGGTTATTGGGTCTCATGACGTCCTGCGTGCTGCCTGTAACTCATGCACGTTGGCATATGCAGGCTCTGCAGTGGGACCTGAAATCCCAGTGGGCACAGTATCGGGGAATCTCCCTGATATGGTCCAGATCTTGGAGGGAACTGCGAAAGTTCTGCAGTGGTGGCTGACGAACCGTGATTGAGATTGGATATGCCACTTCTGGGATGGGGCGGCCATCTGGGAGAGTTGTAGATCAGAGAACTCTGGTCCCCGGCAAAGTCTGTGCTGTACATCAACCAGTTGGAGCTTTGGGTGATTCACTTGGCATTCAAAATCTTTCTTCCTTCGATCAAAGAAAGACTAGTGTAGGTGTTCACAGACAACACCACCGCCATGTGGTACTGCATCAAACAGGCCGGGGTGGGGTCATGGACCCTTTGTCAATTGGCTCTGCATCTGTTGACAGGGCTAGAACACCAGGACATTTCACAGGTGGTTTAATTCCTGGGGTGCTCTCTAAATGCCAGGGTGGACGAACTGGGCTGAAGATGCCTAATGGATCATGAATGGCGTCTTTGCCCGGAGGTGGGGCAAGGACTCTCAGTGGTGTGGAGATCCTTGGTTAGATCTGTTCGCTACCACCAAGAACACTCAATGTCAGCAGCTTTGCGAGCTGGAGTTTCCATGGTGACACTCAGACGCTTTTCATCTCAAGTGGAGCTTCGACATCCCGTATGCTTTCCTGCCAATACCACTCCTGCCCAAAGTTCTCAAGAAGATAAGCAAAGACCAGGCCAAAGTTATTCTTGTGGCTCCAGATTGGGCACGGTGAGTCTGGTATCCCGAGTTGTTGATCTTCACCCTTTGTCCTCTGATCAGGCTGCCTCTTCTACAGGATCCTCTGTCACAGCAACAAGGGAGGTCGCTGCACCCGAACCTGCATACCCTTCACTTTCATGAGTGGAAATTTAGTGGCAACAGTTGACAGTATTTGATCTTCCTCCCAAAGTCTGTGATGTTATTCTGGCTGCCAGGCATTTCTCCACCAAGTCTGTATACCACCTGCTATTGAGCAACGTTTGTGACATGGTGTGAGTTCCACAAAATCAATGCTCTTTCTGCACCTCTTTCTAGGGTTCTTCTTTTTGCTCTATCGTTGGCCCAGCAGGGCTCTGCTCTGGGCATAGTTAAGGGTTATCTATCAGCCATTTTGGCATTTTTACCTTTGCCGGACCAACCTTTTTAGGTTCACCTGCACAGCGCTTGTGCTCTGATTGTGAAGTCTATTGTAATCAGTATAAATCTTAAAAGGGGCTTACATCCCCCCCTTACTTTTTTTTATTTGATCATGTGCTTGCCATTTACTTTTCCTCTGTTTCTGTTGGTTGAAGCATGCAATTTTCTGTTGTTCTTCGTGCTTTTTTCTTATCAGTGGAGCTTGGCCCAAGTTCTCCTCCTTCCTTTTAACCTTTCATCCACTTTTCCTGACTTCTTTGTTAGCTGTGAGCAAGCGTGTTTGGCAGCTTAATGTGATTTTTCTTTTGTCCCACACTCAGTATGCATCAAAGCACTGTACACTGAACAGCTGGACTAAACACGGACACATTCCTTTTTAGGCACGAAGAGAAGAGATTACGTTGTTTGGCCAGACCCACAGGATGTTGAGCCCCCCAGCGAGACTCGAACCTGGTTTCCGAGCTATGGCCGCTGTAGCCATCGTGCCATATCCTCTCTCATCCTCTTCATTGCCCCGTTCTGTTCCCTCGCTCCTTTCCCGTACCATTCACAGGATGTTGAGTGTCGCACCAAGAGTAAGTTGCTGATACATTCACTTGTGCCGTGGGCATGATGTAACGCATTCATGCATTTTTTTCCCTCGATTACTAATAATGCCAGTGCTGAACTACATTTAGTGCAATTATTGCCTTGGCCTCCTAATTAGCTTTTGTTTCAGCAGTCGCTAGCCTTTTTTTCTCGACAGCTGTTCTAGATATGTTGCTTCTGTTAAATATATAATATGGCAGTACGAATAACAGCCAAACTCAGATAGCTTGTGCTAAATAAAAAAAGAAGGATGCAGCCCCCGTGCAGTCATGGAAAGAGGGTGAGTGCAGGATTCTTATGGATAAGGCCACCATTGTCTGAGAAAGTATTAGCCCACTTCTAGAGGACGTTTCCAAGTACCTTCATCCTGCTTTTACGGCTATTCATAGACGGATTCTAGCTGTAAGACCAGCAGTCTGCAGCAGACCCTGCTAGTTTTTCATTATGAATGAGCACATCTGCATGTCATCACACGTGCATGCCTGCGCCCATGCTTTGCATATTCAGAACTCTTTTTATTCTGCTTTGAAGGTACATGCAGTGTTAAAATATTTGAGCTTGTTTATGATGTAAAAATGCACATTTGTTTCAAAAGGGGTCCCCGCATACGAGTAATGTTTTGCACAGTCCCGATCTGCAAATGTGATCCACATTGTTTTTGGAGCCCGGGCCAGCCCTGTTGTTGCTCCCAGTCCAACCCTGGTTTCCCCTTTAGGTTGAGCACTCCCTCATGTGACATTTCAAGTGACAGCGGGCGCATTCTGAGAGGATTCTCAAAATAAGAGCCCGTGATGGCACCACCATTAAAAAAGAAATGGCATCCGCGTACTCTAACCACGTGTGGTGATGAGAGGAGCGAGCCGAAGGGTATGAAATATGCCACGATAAAAAGATATGAGTGTGATTTCATTATAGGTCTGTGTTGGTTCTAAATTTTATTTGACCTTTTGCCACGCCCACATGTAAATGAGCTGGAACCCTCACTTCCAGTAACATACCTGCCAATTTACAAAATATTTTATCGTGTGAGAAGGGGGGCAGGGCCTTTGAGGGGCCAGGATCTGGTGCTGAGAGCTAACTAAGAGGCACTCTGCCCCTCACCAAGCCCCCCCCCCCCCCAAAACAAGCATTTGCAATGCAATAGGTCTCGCGTTTACGCGAGTTTAAGCTATTGGCATTGTAAATGACAATCCAAACTAAATCAAGTGTATCAACTTGACCTTTGCGCACTATTTCCTTTAGCTTTTGCTATATTAACTGTTTTGAATCATGAAAACACATTTCAAAAAAGATCAACTGTTCTCCTTTTGTTGACATTCATTTGATAAAACTTTAAACCAAACAAAAGACTTGCGTGATAATATTTCCACTTTTTAATGCAACATATACAAAACACAAAGCTTCTTTCAATTGTTTTCTTAAAGCAAATATTACTTAATGTTCATCAAATCCGTTTTTAATGTTGCATTTCAACTTTCCTTGCCCAATGCATTTCGGGCCCCTTTGGCCCTTCTTCAGGGGCTATACATCTGAAAATCATGCAAATGAAACTTGTTTAATCATCAATTTCATATCGTGCATAAGGAAACACATTATCCGCACTCGTGGTGTCTTGGATTCTTTTCTATTGTTGTGACTTGGTTTTTCTTTCATTTTCTTTTAGATATTAATTAGGATTGTTAGAAACTAATGTTTAAGCAGGTATTTATCACGCAAAATGTTTTATGGTTTAAAGGTGAAGTGGCGCGGATAATGTGTTTCCTTATGCATGATATGAAATTGATGATTAAACAAGTTTCATTTGCATGATTTTTAGATGTATATCCTCTGAAGAAGGGCCAAAGGGGCCCGAAATGCGTTGCGCAAGGAAAGTTGAAATGCAACATTAAAAACGGATTTGATGGGGAGGAGCCTAGCGCGCAACCAAGATGGCCGCGTAGGTGCGAGGCTCCCGAGGACCTCCGCAACCTCCTACGTTTATCCTGACTTCATCCTGTATCGGTTGAGGGAACTGTGTCGGTGAGCCTGAGCCGAGGTGGTACCCGTTTCCCGTCTTCGAATCGGACCTCGGGTGCCGGAGTGAGCACCGATTGAAGTTTGCGGCCTACTTCTCTCCTGACCCCGGATTCGCGTTTGGGGGCGACCCGGTGGCAAAGTGAACAACAACGGCGGGCTGGGCCTGGCGAGTCGCGTACCCCGCACTTTCACTTTCGCGCCCCCTTGCTGTCCTTGCAAGTGGGATCGCGGCGCTCTTGGTGTTGGGGTGGCCTCGCTGGGAGACCCTGCCTGCCTGCCTGCTGTGGCCCGCTCCGCCGTCCTGGGGTGGCCCCCCGGAGCTCGTGGCCTTGATTGCTCGTTTTTTACTGCGTGGCTGGTGAGGGTGTGAGACCCGCGACGATGGCCACTAAATAAGATGGAGATCGATTGAGGGCCAAGTCGACCCGGCGTGGCGCCGCACATCAGGCCAACATCATGGACCGCTACACCCTCCCGAAGGGATCTCCCGGTGGACCGCACAAGTCCTCTGAGTGCCCCCCGGATGCCCCGGATTTGCCCACAGATCTGACTCTGCAAGACGTCATGGGCGCCATTGCTGAGATGAAGGCCTCGGTGGGCCAGCGGTTTGACACGTTAGCGCATAAAATCGACGCGGTCCTCGTTGATGTCAACCTGGTGAGAGCTGATCTCTCGAAGACCAACGACCGGGTCGATTCTTTGGCCCACACCGCGTCGGGCCTCACGACTGAGGTGGCGGCCCTTCAGAAGGAGGTACACCGGCTTCGTCAGGCGAGTGCGCTCATGGATCGGCGCCTGGAGGATTCCGAGAGCCGGGCCCGGAGGAATAATATCCGCATCATCGGAGTACCTGAGGGACGGGAGGAGTCGGCAGCGGATCTTTTTGTGGAGGACCTGATCACTACCCATCTCCAGCCTCGGGGACTGAGTAAATTTTTTCCGGTGGAGAGGGCTCATAGAGTTCCCGGGGGAAGGCCGAAAGTCGGAGCCCCTCCGCGGCCTCTTATTGCCCGTATCTTTAATTTTCGGGACAGGGATGCGATTCTGCAAGCCTCCAGACTGCAAGGGCCGATTAAGTTGGAGAACATGGAGGTGAACTTTTATCCTGACTTCACCCAAGCGGTCCAGAAGCAGAGACTGAGCTTCTTGGGCGTCAAGCGGCGGCTTCGGGACATGAACTTAAAATACGCCATGCTCTTCCCGGCCAGGCTGCGGGTGGAGGTGGATGGTCGCACTCACTTTTTTGACCGTCCTGAAGCGGCCGGGGACTGGCTGGACACTTTGTCTGGGGGTCGGGATCGGGATGGCGGGGGGGGGGGCTGCGGGAGGAGAGGGCCCACTGGATCGGGACTGAGGTGCTGATACTGGGACTCACTCTGGACGAAGATGCTGCCGCTTTCGGCCAAGCTTAGGGTCTCTCGTTTTTTGTACTCGTTCTCCCTCCTTTGTAGGTGGTGCGGGGTCTCGAAGGGGTACTCTTTCCTCCTCTAGGGGGTTTATCTAGTTTCAACTATATAGGGGTGACAGGCACACTGCAAGTTGGGGGGGCTGTTTGGGCTCATGCAGGGGTGCAGGGAGGGGGGAGTTTTGTTGGGGCGGTTGGGTTGGGGTGGGGTGTTGTTTATTTGTACCACAAGGCAAAAGTATCGTCGTGCTATTTCCAAAGTGCTCTCGGGGGGACGAGTGATTGCTTTCGTTTATGATGGGGGGTAGGGGACTGAGTCTTTTGTCCTGGAACGTTAATGGACTGGGGGACAGGATAAAACGAGGTGTGGTCCTGCAGTTCCTGAACCGAATTTCACCTGACATAGTTTTTCTGCAGGAGACGCACCTCATTGGCAACTCCTTTCGTGCTATGAACCGACGGGGCTACCGCCTTCTGGCCCATTCGGGCTTCACGTCGGGTTCAAGGGGTGTGGGCATCATGGCCAAGACTTTGCTCCCGTTGGAAGTTGATGAGGTGCTCCATGATGACAGGGGACGTTACACGGTTCTGGTGGGTAGAATGGAGGGCAGAGTGATTATTTTTGTTTCTGTCTATGTCCCGCCAGGGTTGCAGACGACCACCTTTGCGGATCTGGGGCGCCTCCTCCTTGGCCTTCCGGAGGGGATTCTGGTGGTTGGGGGGGATTTTAACGCTGTGGTTTCCGGAACTGAGGACCGTCACCCCCCTAGGGATCTCCCCCGTGCCCAAGCGTGGTTGTCTGGCCTATTGGATGCCTTGGGGCTGGTGGATTGTTGGCGTTTGAAACATCCTACGCAGAAACAGTACACTTTTCATTCCGGGGCCCATGGCAGTCTATCAAGACCAGACTATGTCCTGGTGCCGGCGGCACATGCGGGGAGGATCGGGGAGGTGTGCCATTTGGCGCGGGGTATTTCAGACCACTCCCCGCTCTTATTGCACTTCGATATTCTCCCGATGGGAGAGGGTAGGGTGGCCCCGATTAATCCCTGGTACCTGCGTGACCCCACCATTCGCGCAGAGTTGGTTAAGTCCTTTAAGCGATATTTTGATGATAATGTGGGGTCGGTGTCATCTGCGGTCTCGCTATGGGAGGCATTCAAGACGGTGATTCGGGGGGATGCCCTGTCCCTTATTTCCCATTCCCGGAGGCGCGAGCGGGAGGAGGTGACCCGTGTTGAAACTGAAATAACTGAGTTGGAGGGCGACCTCGAATGTGGGGTGACGGATGACAAATTACATGTTCTCCGACTCAAGCAGGCGGCCTATAAGGCCCTCGTCACGGAGGCGGCCAGGGGCCTCAGTAGAGAGCAACAGGGGAGACTGTATGATGTGGGTGATAAGGCTGGGAAATTGATTGCGTGGCTGGATAAAAAGGAGAGAGCGAGTCGAGTTGTCCCGTCGATTGAGAAATTGGATGGTGTGTGTGTCACGGAACCGGAAGAAATAGTCGATTGCTTTGCAGAATATTTCCGTGGGGTGTATTCCCCGGTGTCCTCCCGCTCGGAAGAGGATTCCCATGCCCTGCTCAGGGATATCGCGCTGCCTTCCCTTTCGGAGGAGGACAGAGTGTCGTTGGACGCCGCCCCAACCTCTGAAGAAATTGCCCTCGCAATACGCTCGGTCGCTTCCGGCAAGGCCATGGGTCCTAATGGTCTTCCCATCGAATTGTACAAGCTGCGACCGGATACGCTGGCACCGCATCTCCGTGCGATGTTCCTCGCGGCCCGTTCGGCGGGTTCCCTTCCGCTAGACCAGCGTCTGGCTACTATCGTGGTCATTCACAAGGAGGGGAGGCCGCGGGATCGGGTCACGTCCTACCGGCCTATTTCGCTGCTGAATGCGGAGCCCAAAATTCTCGCCAAGGTGTTGGCCAATCGGCTGGATGGCGTGGTGTGCGATTTGATTCACCAGGATCAGTCCGGCTTTATACCCCATCGCAACACTGCGCTTAACCTGCGGCGCTTGCATGGGGTGCTTGCGCGTGTCCCGTTTATACGGGAACCGGCCATTTTGGCATCCCTGGACGCCACTATGGCGTTTGACACACTTGAGTGGCCATATATTTGGGAGACACTGGCGAAGTTTGGGTGTGGCCCGGGATTCATCGGTTGGGTGAAATTGTTGTACTCGGGACCGCTGGCGCAGGTGGTTGTGAACGGTAGAGTGTCGGCTCCATTTGAGCTGGGCAGGGGCACGCGGCAGGGCTGCCCGTTATCACCGCTCCTCTTCGCGCTTGCCCTGGATCCCCTGGCGGAGTGGCTGCGGTGGGAGCCTTCTATTCGTGGTCTCCGATGAACCCCCGAGTATGAGGACCGCGTATCTCTTTACGCTGATGATATTCTTCTGTACCTGGCTTCCCCACGTAAATCACTGATAGTACTGGTTGATGTATTGCACTCATTTGGCCTCAACTCCGGCCTGGTCATCAACTGGGCTAAATTGTGTGTGTATGTCCTCTCTGGGGAGGATCCTATCCTTCCGCAGGGTTGTCCTATCCAGATCGCCCCGCGGGGATTTAGGTACCTGGGTGTCTTCATTACCCTGGACGCGGAGGCCCGATATAACCAGAACTTGCTTCCCCCCCTCCAGCGCCTGAAGGAGGACGTCGCGCGTTGGAGGCGCTTGCCGCTCTCGCCGCTCGGCCGGGCGGCATTGTTTAAGATGATGTCGCTGCCACGTTTCCTGTGTGCTTTGCAGAATACAATGGACGTTGTCCCGGCGCGCTACTTTCGCGAGGTGGAGAGTTTGCAGCGCCGACTGTTCTAGGAGGGTAGGCCGCGTATCGCCCTGGCGAAGCTGACGCTCCCGTGGTACGACGGGGGGGTTGCCCTCCCAGATATCAAGCGATATTACTGGGCCTCCCAGCTGGCTGCGATCAATCACGGCCTTTACGGGCCCGCCCTAAACCCGGCCTTTGAGATGGATAAAATGTTACTGCCGGGTGGTGACTATAATCGGGCGCTTTATTCTAGCTCGCATGACGCGCGGCTGACGGGCCCCACGAGAGTCATGGTACGGGTGTGGCACACGGCTAACGTGGCGATGGGGTGGAAGGATCGCTTGACCCGGGCGACGCCACTATACGCATCTGAGCGGCTGGGCTCCCTGTGGACCTCGAAGGGCTTTGAGAAGTGGGACATGATAGGCATCAGCAGGGTGGGCGATCTCTGGACGAGGGGGGGATTCAAAACGTTCGATGTGCTGCAGACAGAGTTCCAGCTGCAGGACAGGGAGTACTTTCGTTATATGCAGATCCGTCATGCGTTGTGCTCCGTATTTCCGGACGTTGCCTCCATCCCGGAGTACTCCCCTCTGGAGGATAGAGTGCTAGATGGGCATGTCCCGGACGGCACGATTTCATTAATTTACAAAAAGCTCATCAATGACCGTTCGGGACTGCTGACCAGCCTTCGTGAGGCGTGGGGGGCTGATGGATTGGAGCTGGATGACGAGGACTGGGTGTCTGCGGTGGCCTCCCCGAAAGAGGTGGCCATACCGGCCCGCCTTCGCTTCGTCCAGCTCAAGATACTCCATAGGGTCTATGTTACGGGGCCGAGGCTGATGCGTATGGGCTATGCTGTGGACGGGTTGTGTAAGCGTGGGTGTGGTTCTTTGGGGACCTTTCTCCATATTCTGTGGGAATGCCCGGAGGTGGTACGATTCTGGCGTGGTGTGCATGAGGTTTTGCAGGTAGTTACGCGTGTGCCGCTGTTGCCTGAGGCGAGGAGATGTCTTTTGAATGTATGGGAGCCAACCGACTACTCAGTGTCGCAGACGTGGTGGGCGACTCTGGGATATATGGTGGCCAAACATGACATTGCGCAACTGTGGGGTTCCCAGAGGTCGCCGACTGTCTCGGCGTGGAAGGACAACATGGATTGGTGTATGTTTCGGGAAAAGGTGGTGTATGTTGCGAGAGGTAAGCCTGGGACATGGGTGAAAGTATGGGGCCCCTGGAACGCCTACCATGGGGGAATCTGTACCCCGCCGCTACTGCCTGATCCGTCACCGGCCCCGTCTCCTTAGCCTGTTTGTCTTCCCGGTTCTGGGCAATGAGTTTACTTAGTCCCCGTCCTGATCTATTCCCCCCCTCGATATTCTTATGAATCGGTGGGGTCCCCCCCCTAGGGGAGCACATGCTGTTGTTTCCGACTGTGGGTTGCCTTGTGGACTTGTTTTTTGTTGTTATTTATATAAAAATGAAACCGTTGTGTGTGGTCCGGATGGTGTGGCCGCCAACGCCTCTTTCAACTCCTGTGAATTCCCTTTTGCCGCAGCGTGCGTTCTATTGTCTGTATTACATGCTCCTTCTGTTTGCTAGCGGCCGGCCTGAAGGTTGTAGGCCCATCTTTGTATATTTTTTGGATTCTGTAATAAACGGTTTAAAAAAAAAAACAAAAAACGGATTTGATGAACATTAAGTAATATTTGCTTTAAGAAAACAATTGAAAGAAGCTTTGCGTTTTGTATATGTTGCATTAAAAAGTGGAAATATTATCACGCAAGGCTTTTGTTTGGTTTAAAGTTTTATCAAATGAATGTCAACAAAAGGAGAACAGTTGATCTTTTTTGAAATGTCTTTTCATGATTCAAAACAGTTAATATAGCAAAAGCTAAAAGAAATAGTGCGCAAAGGTTAAGTTGATACACTTGATTTAGTTTGGATTACATTTGGGACCTGTGCAGACAGCAGGTCAGCCATTGCAGCACGCCATTGATTATTGATTACAGAGTCATTAAATAATTAAAATAACTGAGGAGTGCTCCTCTTCATCAAATAAATTGTAAATGACAATGCCTTTTATGTATGTTTTAAAGATGCAAACAAAAATAAAAGGCATTGTTATTTGCAATGTCAATAGCTCTGACTCATGTAAATGCGAGACCTATTGCATTGTAAATGCTTGTTTATTTTACCGAAGGACATTAAAATATGTTGAGTTGAGCCAAAGCAATGTATCTGCCTAATGTAAATAAAAGCTATAAATGTAGCGTAAAGCTGGAGGATAAGTTTAAAGTTACATAGGTGCATTTCAAAAATGTTGTTTTTACGCTGCCTTGTGTAGCGATGTGAATAAATCCTAGTGTTTTGGCATTTGTTCTGGAAACATAAGGAGCCTATAAGTCTGCTGTTGTGTGAAAACTTAGCATGTGTCCTACAGTTGCGAAAGAAAACCAGGCGGAGCTAATGAAGTGAAAAGAAGCCTTGTTGTAAAGATCATAGTCTTTTCGTCTACAGCATCTGTGGGATACAGATCAGTAACCTACAGAAAACAACAGGATGATAAACTCAGGGGAAAAAAAGTATGTGGCTAAAGCTCCTGCCTAAATACAGCTCCAGCTTTTTTTGCTTTAAATATACTTATGTTTGGGTGTTTGTCACAAGTAACAAAAAATATATTACTTTAAGCCACAACAACACATTTAACTTAGTAAAAAAAAAAAAATGAACATACCATAAAGTTAAAGCAGGACTTTAATTTAAAAAGTAAGTTGTGTAGCCCCTTAAAGATGCTATGTGTGCTGTTCACTTGATGCGCCTAAAAAAACACAGACCACCTAATTCAGCCTTCTACACAACATTGTTATGTTCCACTTGAAATATATCTAGGGAGATTACGTGCTTTGTCCAAAATCACACGCTATTGTGCAAAATATGACACTAAAACCATGCATTATACATGTAGTGGTATTTTAAACCAAGGGAAAGTGCAGTGCTAAATATAAGCTGGTGGTTTCTGGTGCTCAACAGCAGCACCTAAAAATCTCCAGAAATACTTAATCTGCAGTCCAGGACACCTGTATTGTTAAATGCGTGTAGTGAAATGAAATGCTTTGTCCAAAATCACACCCTATTCAGCAACATTTGAGAATGGAACCTGGTTTCTGAGCTCGTACAGTTAGAAGTTTTGTCCTTGAAAGCACATTCACTTCCCATTAACACAAGTTGTGCGCTGCCTGTTAAGCAGGCGAAAAAACTGAAGTATGTTATCTGAAGCTGCTGCCTGATAAAAGCCCCGGCAGTTGTAAGGTTACAAATTAAGCACAGGGAGTGCGACTGGAACCAGAGGTTTTGTCCTTTAAAGCACATTCCCTTCATATTTACACGGGTTGTACGCCGTGTCTTAATAGTAAAACCAATCATGATTGTAGGTTACCGTGTTTTATATTTTGTAGTGGTGTTTTAAACATAGGGAAAGTGCAGTGATAAATATGAGCTGGTGGTTTTTGGTGCTCAACAGCAGCACCTAATAATCAACAGAAATACTTTATCTGCAGTCCAGGACACCGGTATTTGTACTGCTTGTAGGGAAATTAAATGCTTTGTCCAAAATAACACCCTATTGAGCAACATTTGAGAATGGAACCTGGTTTCAGAGCTCGCACAGTTAGACGTTTTGTCCTTGAAAGCACATTCACTTCCCATTAACACATGTTGTGTGCTTTCTGTTAGGCAGGCTAAAAATACAATATGTTGCCTTAAGCTGCTGCCTAATAAAAGCCCCGACAGTTGTAAGGTTACAAATTAAGCATTGGGAGTGCGACTGGAACCAGAAGTTTTGTCCTTTAAAGCACATTCCCTTCACATTTACACGGGTTGTGGGCTGCCTGTTAGGCAGGCTAAAAACAGAAGTATAGGTAGTGGGCGGAGGGCTGTGCCTTCTTAATTAGTGTCTTGTAGGAGGAATAATTTCCAAAGTTCATAGGTTGGTTTCAAACACAGTGTGTTTATTCATATTTTCACGCATAGAACAAAAAACAGCCGATACGTGTTTCGCCCGTTAGGCCCATCGGCCGAGGGCTTTCTCAAGGCTGATTAAGTATAGAGGTATCATAAGATCATAGGTTAAGAACAAAATCAAGCAAGGGGACACTGAGAATGTGAAGGGACAATTCGAATGTGAGGGGACAGTGAGGATATGTCGTAGTAAAGTACTAGTAAGAGAAGGAAGAAAGGGAAAAGAGAGGAAGAGAAGAGAACAAAAGAAAAGAGGGAAAAAAATACAACAGGAAATTATTCATATTTCATAATTCCACATTTTCCCATAATCACGAAACCCTAATGATATAGAAAATTCCACCATCATCATCATGATAAATCTATATCTGAAATTTACAAAAAGGACATAGAGATTGAATCCACTCCCAGTGTCCTTCTGGACACTTCCTCTCTCCACTCCCTCCTTTGATATTTACAATAAAATAAGCTATAATACAGATAAAAGACACAAATTTAGAAAACCCATTTGCGTGCACTTTACAAAGCAATTTACCATATCAATCAAGTACTACAAACATAAACTGCGTAGTATATAAAATAGTAAAACCGAAATATCAACTAAGTTACCATTGCGCAAAATCGGACAAAAAAAAAGTCTGGTTTCGGAGCTCCTACATTAAAAGTTTTGTCCTTTAAAGCACTTCCCCTCCCAATATACACAGGTTATGTGCTGCCTTTCCATAGCCACACAAAAACATTAAGGCTCACAGGTCACCAATACAAAGAAAACTTGCACGAGCAGAATGAGCAAGCAGACGAGCAACAAACCAACAAAAAGCCAATAGGTGAAGTTTCACCACATATACTTATTACTTGATGTCTCGGAGAGACAGCGCATGCGCTGCCTAGGGGAGACCTAAAAACTAAAAGGCAAAGCATCATTGAGGCTGTCGCTTATGTCCCGGGGGGTTTTCACACCTTTTATGTATATCAGCTGCTTACAGCCTCCGAATTTGAGTTGGAAATTCACTGTTTACAGGGGTTTTCAGCTTGTTTTCCCGTGGCACCATGTGAGGTGGTAGGTCTGCAGTAATATGCCATGAGACTACCCCAGTGCAGCTCGTAAAATGCCCATCTGTATGCCAAACGCAAACCGCTTCTAAAATTGTTTAAAAGAATTTTCACTGGAAAAGCACAAGGAGCAAAACCGCAATTTCTTTTTTGCCGTTTTTATATAGCGCAAACTAGGCCAGAAAGTACTGGAGTGCTTTACATGAGCACCAGTTACATTACACAAGCACACATTCATTTCTTGTAGCCACGGGGGCATGGAGTGATTTGCCCAGAATCACAGGATGTTGAGCCAAAGCTGAGATTTGAACCCTGTTCCCCAGTTCCAAAGTCGACAGCTCTGGTTGTTACACTACATCCTCCCTTATTTATGATGCACAAGCGTTTTTCAGAAAATAAAGAGGTTTAGGTGCAAAAGCATATTTTTCCCATGTACAGAATCATACCACTTTTTAATGAAAGCATAGTTTCATTTTTTTCAAAAAACAATAATGGGGAAGTAAAGAGTTTCACATTCAGCAAGGGCCAGGAAGAGAATGATGTAGATGCTCAAATAAATAAAAATGACCTTTTCGAGTAGGTAGAGAATACAGCATGTTCGCCATGAATAGCACAAGAGGCAAACTACACTGCCAAGACGTGCAGTGGGAGAGTCCAGATCAATTTAGCAACACAGAATGAGATGAAATGGACTACTATTTTGAACCCAATCATTTTGGGAATGTGCACGTTTTTAGCATCTTTATTTGAACTATGAGAGTGGTATTTTTTTAATTTTTATAGTTTTATATAGCACGAACTAGACCCGAGACATTGGGTATCAGAGCGCTTTACATGAGCACCAGTTTCGTAACAGATGGACACATTCATTTTTGTTAGGCACAGGGAGATTAAGTGATTTGCCCAGAATCACAGGATGTTGAGTGTTGTTGCCAAGACTCAAACCCGGTTCCCCAGTTTCGAGGTCGACAGCTCTAGCCGTGAGGCTACATCCTCTAGTGGCAGCATCACAACAGCGTTGGTACACAAAGCTTAGATACAAAGGATACAATGAGTCACACGCCAGGTACATCAACAGTACATTGCATCACCAATATTAAACTGTGTCTCAGCAAGAAGAACATAGGTGAGTGCATATCATTACATGACATTTGCAGGAGTACATCTGAGCATAACATGTCAAACAGGGCCAACCTGTACGATACAACTGGCATTCAGGTGTCACTCGGGCCCCAGAAGTATTCTGTTTTGTGTATGTCTTAACCCGCTAAGTACTTAGGGTTTCCCCTGTGGCCCTAATTACGAGTTCCATGGCACTGGGACAAATTAGTTAGGTTCTTTAATAACCGCTAATAAACTGCAATAAAGGCTAAACAATGTTACATAGGTGAAACCTATTGGCTTTGCCAATACTTGTTTATTTAAGTCACCTGTTGAGGCTCGGTTTCTGAAAGGCATGCAACACATGTTTCTCCCAAGCTAGTCATCATGCCCCAGTGGGATCTAAATCCTGTTCTCATCTTCTTGATGTGTGCACCTTTTGAGCCTCTACACAGTTGCCCTCATGCTATTGACCGTCAAAACTGCCTTTCTAGTGGCCATGACATTAGCCAAGATGGTCTGCGAATTGCAGGCACTCTCGGTGCACTCCCCTTATACCGCCTTCTAATGTCGCCCTGCTTGCTTTCTTTGCTCCATCTCATCCCTCTAAAGAGGAGGAGAGACTCCACCATCTGGACCCAAGCAGAATGTTGTTGTTCTACCCTGATCGCACAAAATCATTCCATGTGGACAATCAACACTTCGTGAGGGACGTAGGAGCAAAGAAAGGGAAGGCTGTGAAGGGACAGACCATCTCAAGACGGATCGTGCTGTGCATCAAGATCTGCTACGCACTGGCCAAGACGCAACCCCCTGCGGGTATGTGTGCTCATTCCACCAGAGCTAAGACTGCGACCAGTTTACATCTCATGAATATCGGTCAGGCAGCAATGTGGGCGCCTTTGCACCCATTTACCAAACATTACTGTCTGAACAGTCAGGTCCGTCGTGACGGGCACTTCACCTATTTGGTCCTGTAGGACTGTTTGATTCGAAACTGGTTTCGCAGATCCACCTTTGGGCAAGTTTTCTTAGGTATCTATTCTAAGAAGCGGAATCTGTGGCTAGAATGATCTATCAGATGAACAAGTTACCTTCGGTAATGCCTTATCTGGTAGCGACTCTATCTAGCCGCAGATTCCTTACAGACCCTCCCATCCTCCGCACTCTGTGAGCCGATTGAAGTATATGAGACATCCCTCTCAGGGCCTTAGTTTTTCACACTAGTGGTCAGTTCTCATTGTACCTCCGCGCTCCTAGCATGGACAGTCATGAAAGTAACTGAAAACAGCATGCCAGGGTAGCACCAGGGTATCACCTATAAAGGGACCACGCACGTCACTTTTAGCGCGGATGCCGTCGATCCGAATGACGACACCTACAAGCATCCAGGGGTACTGCTCAAAAACATCAGACTCCGGTCTGATTGTGCAAAGGTAGGTCGTACACTGCTCGTCACACCAGCAAGTTGCCCCAAGGAACTGTGGTAAATGTAGTGGCGACAGCGAGTACGCCTATGCCACGATGTATAAAGAACAGTATGTGTTGCGTTAGCCATCCCTGGACACGTGTTTCGAGGTAGTTGCCTCTCGTCAGCAGGGAGCAGGTCAGTGTAAGGGGTGCCGCGTGGACTGCCAAAATGTAATTAAAACAGGTCAAGTACCTCTCATGGCGCGCAGGTGCAGATCCAAGGCTCGTCAGCCCGTTGGCTCAAGGGAGCCGTAATAAATTGTGCAAGGGTAGGTCGCACACTGCTCGTCACACCAGCAAGTTGCCCCAAGGAACTGTGGTAAATGTAGTGGCGACAGCGAGTACGCCTATGCCACGATGTAGAAAGAACAGTATGTGTTGCGTTAGCCATCCCTGGACACGTGTTTCGAGGTAGTTGCCTCTCGTCAGCAGGGAGCAGGTCAGTGTAAGGGGTGCCGCGTGGACTGCCAAAATGTAATTAAAACAGGTCAAGTACCTCTCATGGCGCGCAGGTGCAGATCCAAGGCTCGTCAGCCCGTTGGCTCAAGGGAGCCGTAATAAATTGTGCAAAGGTAGGTCGCACACTGCTAGTCACACCAGCAAGTTGCCCCAAGGAACTGTGGTAAATGTAGTGGCGACAGCGAGTACGCCTATGCCATGATGTATAAAGAACAGTATGTGTTGCGTTAGCCATCCCTGGACACGTGTTTCGAGGTAGTTGCCTCTCGTCAGCAGGGAGCAGGTCAGTGTAAGGGGTGCCGCGTGGACTGCCAAAATGTAATTAAAACAGGTCAAGTACCTCTCATGGCGCGCAGGTGCAGATCCAAGGCTCGTCAGCCCGTTGGCTCAAGGGAGCCGTAATAAATTGTGCAAAGGTAGGTCGCACACTGCTCGTCACACCAGCAAGTTGCCCCAAGGAACTGTGGTAAATGTAGTGGCGACAGCGAGTACGCCTATGCCACGATGTATAAAGAACAGTATGTGTTGCGTTAGCCATCCCTGGACACGTGTTTCGAGGTAGTTGCCTCTCGTCAGCAGGGAGCAGGTCAGTGTAAGGGGTGCCGCGTGGACTGCCAAAATGTAATTAAAACAGGTCAAGTACCTCTCATGGCGCGCAGGTGCAGATCCAAGGCTCGTCAGCCCGTTGGCTCAAGGGAGCCGTAATAAATTGTGCAAAGGTAGGTCGCACACTGCTCGTCACACCAGCAAGTTGCCCCAAGGAACTGTGGTAAATGTAGTGGCGACAGCGAGTACGCCTATGCCACGATGTATAAAGAACAGTATGTGTTGCGTTAGCCATCCCTGGACACGTGTTTCGAGGTAGTTGCCTCTCGTCAGCAGGGAGCAGGTCAGTGTAAGGGGTGCCGCGTGGACTGCCAAAATGTAATTAAAACAGGTCAAGTACCTCTCATGGCGCGCAGGTGCAGATCCAAGGCTTGTCAGCCCGTTGGCTCAAGGGAGCCGTAATAAATTGTGCAAAGGTAGGTCGCACACTGCTCGTCACACCAGCAAGTTGCCCCAAGGAACTGTGGTAAATGTAGTGGCGACAGCGAGTACGCCTATGCCACGATGTATAAAGAACAGTATGTGTTGCGTTAGCCATCCCTGGACACGTGTTTCGAGGTAGTTGCCTCTCGTCAGCAGGGAGCAGGTCAGTGTAAGGGGTGCCGCGTGGACTGCCAAAATGTAATTAAAACAGGTCAAGTACCTCTCATGGCGCGCAGGTGCAGATCCAAGGCTCGTCAGCCCGTTGGCTCAAGGGAGCCGTAATAAATTGTGCAAAGGTAGGTCGCACACTGCTCGTCACACCAGCAAGTTGCCCCAAGGAACTGTGGTAAATGTAGTGGCGACAGCGAGTACGCCTATGCCACGATGTATAAAGAACAGTATGTGTTGCGTTAGCCATCCCTGGACACGTGTTTCGAGGTAGTTGCCTCTCGTCAGCAGGGAGCAGGTCAGTGTAAGGGGTGCCGCGTGGACTGCCAAAATGTAATTAAAACAGGTCAAGTACCTCTCATGGCGCGCAGGTGCAGATCCAAGGCTCGTCAGCCCGTTGGCTCAAGGGAGCCGTAATAAATTGTGCAAAGGTAGGTCGCACACTGCTCGTCACACCAGCAAGTTGCCCCAAGGAACTGTGGTAAATGTAGTGGCGACAGCGAGTACGCCTATGCCACGATGTATAAAGAACAGTATGTGTTGCGTTAGCCATCCCTGGACACGTGTTTCGAGGTAGTTGCCTCTCGTCAGCAGGGAGCAGGTCAGTGTAAGGGGTGCCGCGTGGACTGCCAAAATGTAATTAAAACAGGTCAAGTACCTCTCATGGCGCGCAGGTGCAGATCCAAGGCTCGTCAGCCCGTTGGCTCAAGGGAGCCGTAATAAATTGTGCAAAGGTAGGTCGCACACTGCTCGTCACACCAGCAAGTTGCCCCAAGGAACTGTGGTAAATGTAGTGGCGACAGCGAGTACGCCTATGCCACGATGTATAAAGAACAGTATGTGTTGCGTTAGCCATCCCTGGACACGTGTTTCGAGGTAGTTGCCTCTCGTCAGCAGGGAGCAGGTCAGTGTAAGGGGTGCCGCGTGGACTGCCAAAAATGTAATTAAAACAGGTCAAGTACCTCTCATGGCGCGCAGGTGCAGATCCAAGGCTCGTCAGCCCGTTGGCTCAAGGGAGCCGTAATAAATTGTGCAAAGGTAGGTCGCACACTGCTCGTGTCGCCCTGCTTGCCTTCTTTGCTCCATCTCATCCCTCTAAAGAGGAGGAGAGACTCCACCATCTGGACCCAAGCAGAATGTTGTTGTTCTACCCTGATCGCACAAAATCATTCCATGTGGACAATCAACACTTCGTGAGGGACGTAGGAGCAAAGAAAGGGAAGGCTGTGAAGGGACAGACCATCTCAAGACGGATCGTGCTGTGCATCAAGATCTGCTACGCACTGGCCAAGACGCAACCCCCTGCGGGTATGTGTGCTCATTCCACCAGAGCTAAGACTGCGACCAGTTTACATCTCATGAATATCTGTCAGGCAGCAATGTGGGCGCCTTTGCACCCATTTACCAAACATTACTGTCTGAACAGTCAGGTCCGTCGTGACGGGCACTTCACCTATTTGGTCCTGTAGGACTGTTTGATTCGAAACTGGTTTCGCAGATCCACCTTTGGGCAAGTTTTCTTAGGTATCTATTCTAAGAAGCGGAATCTGTCGCTAGAATGATCTATCAGATGAACAAGTTACCTTCGGTAATGCCTTATCTGGTAGCGACTCTATCTAGCCGCAGATTCCTTACAGACCCTCCCATCCTCCGCACTCTGTGAGCCGATTGAAGTATAAGAGACATCCCTCTCAGGGCCTTAGTTTTTCACACTAGTGGTCAGTTCTCATTGTACCTCCGCGCTCCTAGCATGGACAGTCATGAAAGTAACTGAAAACAGCATGCCAGGGTAGCACCAGGGTATCACCTATAAAGGGACCACGCACGTCACTTTTAGCGCGGATGCCGTTGATCCAAATGACGACACCTACAAGCATCCAGGGGTACTGCTCAAAAACATCAGACTCCGGTCTGATTGTGCAAAGGTAGGTCGCACACTGCTCGTCACACCAGCAAGTTGCCCCAAGGAACTGTGGTAAATGTAGTGGCGACAGCGAGTACGCCTATGCCACGATGTATAAAGAACAGTATGTGTTGCGTTAGCCATCCCTGGACACGTGTTTCGAGGTAGTTGCCTCTCGTCAGCAGGGAGCAGGTCAGTGTAAGGGGTGCCGCGTGGACTGCCAAAATGTAATTAAAACAGGTCAAGTACCTCTCATGGCGCGCAGGTGCAGATCCAAGGCTCGTCAGCCCGTTGGCTCAAGGGAGCCGTAATAAATTGTGCAAGGGTAGGTCGCACACTGCTCGTCACACCAGCAAGTTGCCCCAAGGAACTGTGGTAAATGTAGTGGCGACAGCGAGTACGCCTATGCCACGATGTATAAAGAACAGTATGTGTTGCGTTAGCCATCCCTGGACACGTGTTTCGAGGTAGTTGCCTCTCGTCAGCAGGGAGCAGGTCAGTGTAAGGGGTGCCGCGTGGACTGCCAAAATGTAATTAAAACAGGTCAAGTACCTCTCATGGCGCGCAGGTGCAGATCCAAGGCTCGTCAGCCCGTTGGCTCAAGGGAGCCGTAATAAATTGTGCAAAGGTAGGTCGCACACTGCTCGTCACACCAGCAAGTTGCCCCAAGGAACTGTAGTAAATGTAGTGGCGACAGCGAGTACGCCTATGCCACGATGTATAAAGAACAGTATGTGTTGCGTTAGCCATCCCTGGACACGTGTTTCGAGGTAGTTGCCTCTCGTCAGCAGGGAGCAGGTCAGTGTAAGGGGTGCCGCGTGGACTGCCAAAATGTAATTAAAACAGGTCAAGTACCTCTCATGGCGCGCAGGTGCAGATCCAAGGCTCGTCAGCCCGTTGGCTCAAGGGAGCCGTAATAAATTGTGCAAAGGTAGGTCGCACACTGCTCGTCACACCAGCAAGTTGCCCCAAGGAACTGTGGTAAATGTAGTGGCGACAGCGAGTACGCCTATGCCACGATGTATAAAGAACAGTATGTGTTGCGTTAGCCATCCCTGGACACGTGTTTCGAGGTAGTTGCCTCTCGTCAGCAGGGAGCAGGTCAGTGTAAGGGGTGCCGCGTGGACTGCCAAAAATGTAATTAAAACAGGTCAAGTACCTCTCATGGCGCGCAGGTGCAGATCCAAGGCTCGTCAGCCCGTTGGCTCAAGGGAGCCGTAATAAATTGTGCAAAGGTAGGTCGCACACTGCTCGTGTCGCCCTGCTTGCCTTCTTTGCTCCATCTCATCCCTCTAAAGAGGAGGAGAGACTCCACCATCTGGACCCAAGCAGAATGTTGTTGTTCTACCCTGATCGCACTAAATCATTCCATGTGGACAATCAACACTTCGTGAGGGACGTAGGAGCAAAGAAAGGGAAGGCTGTGAAGGGACAGACCATCTCAAGACGGATCGTGCTGTGCATCAAGATCTGCTACGCACTGGCCAAGACGCAACCCCCTGCGGGTATGTGTGCTCATTCCACCAGAGCTAAGACTGCGACCAGTTTACATCTCATGAATATCGGTCAGGCAGCAATGTGGGCGCCTTTGCACCCATTTACCAAACATTACTGTCTGAACAGTCAGGTCCGTCGTGACGGGTACTTCACCTATTTGGTCCTGTAGGACTGTTTGATTCGAAACTGGTTTCGCAGATCCACCTTTGGGCAAGTTTTCTTAGGTATCTATTCTAAGAAGCGGAATCTGTGGCTAGAATGATCTATCAGATGAACAAGTTACCTTCGGTAATGCCTTATCTGGTAGCGACTCTATCTAGCCGCAGATTCCTTACAGACCCTCCCATCCTCCGCACTCTGTGAGCCGATTGAAGTATAAGAGACATCCCTCTCAGGGCCTTAGTTTTTCACACTAGTGGTCAGTTCTCATTGTACCTCCGCGCTCCTAGCATGGACAGTCATGAAAGTAACTGAAAACAGCATGCCAGGGTAGCACCAGGGTATCACCTATAAAGGGACCACGCACGTCACTTTTAGCGCGGATGCCGTCGATCCGAATGACGACACCTACAAGCATCCAGGGGTACTGCTCAAAAACATCAGACTCCGGTCTGATTGTGCAAAGGTAGGTCGCACACTGCTCGTCACACCAGCAAGTTGCCCCAAGGAACTGTGGTGTATGTAGTGGCGACAGCGAGTACGCCTATGCCACGATGTATAAAGAACAGTATGTGTTGCGTTAGCCATCCCTGGACACGTGTTTCGAGGTAGTTGCCTCTCGTCAGCAGGGAGCAGGTCAGTGTAAGGGGTGCCGCGTGGACTGCCAAAATGTAATTAGAACAGGTCAAGTACCTCTCATGGCGCGCAGGTGCAGATCCAAGGCTCGTCAGCCCGTTGGCTCAAGGGAGCCGTAATAAATTGTGCAAAGGTAGGTCGCACACTGCTCGTCACACCAGCAAGTTGCCCCAAGGAACTGTGGTAAATGTAGTGGCGACAGCGAGTACGCCTATGCCACGATGTATAAAGAACAGTATGTGTTGCGTTAGCCATCCCTGGACACGTGTTTCGAGGTAGTTGCCTCTCGTCAGCAGGGAGCAGGTCAGTGTAAGGGGTGCCGCGTGGACTGCCAAAATGTAATTAAAACAGGTCAAGTACCTCTCATGGCGCGCAGGTGCAGATCCAAGGCTCGTCAGCCTGTTGGCTCAAGGGAGCCGTAATAAATTGTGCAAAGGTAGGTCGCACACTGCTCGTCACACCAGCAAGTTGCCCCAAGGAACTGTGGTAAATGTAGTGGCGACAGCGAGTACGCCTATGCCACGATGTATAAAGAACAGTATGTGTTGCGTTAGCCATCCCTGGACACGTGTTTCGAGGTAGTTGCCTCTCGTCAGCAGGGAGCAGGTCAGTGTAAGGGGTGCCGCGTGGACTGCCAAAAATGTAATTAAAACAGGTCAAGTACCTCTCATGGCACGCAGGTGCAGATCCAAGGCTCGTCAGCCCGTTGGCTCAAGGGAGCCGTAATAAATTGTGCAAAGGTAGGTCGCACACTGCTCGTGTCGCCCTGCTTGCCTTCTTTGCTCCATCTCATCCCTCTAAAGAGGAGGAGAGACTCCACCATCTGGACCCAAGCAGAATGTTGTTGTTCTACCCTGATCGCACAAAATCATTCCATGTGGACAATCAACACTTCGTGAGGGACGTAGGAGCAAAGAAAGGGAAGGCTGTGAAGGGACAGACCATCTCAAGACGGATCGTGCTGTGCATCAAGATCTGCTACCCACTGGCCAAGACGCAACCCCCTGCGGGTATGTGTGCTCATTCCACCAGAGCTAAGACTGCGACCAGTTTACATCTCATGAATATCGGTCAGGCAGCAATGTGGGCGCCTTTGCACCCATTTACCAAACATTACTGTCTGAACAGTCAGGTCCGTCGTGACGGGCACTTCACCTATTTGGTCCTGTAGGACTGTTTGATTCGAAACTGGTTTCGCAGATCCACCTTTGGGCAAGTTTTCTTAGGTATCTATTCTAAGAAGCGGAATCTGTCGCTAGAATGATCTATCAGATGAACAAGTTACCTTCGGTAATGCCTTATCTGGTAGCGACTCTATCTAGCCGCAGATTCCTTACAGACCCTCCCATCCTCCGCACTCTGTGAGCCGATTGAAGTATAAGAGACATCCCTCTCAGGGCCTTAGTTTTTCACACTAGTGGTCAGTTCTCATTGTACCTCCGCGCTCCTAGCATGGACAGTCATGAAAGTAACTGAAAACAGCATGCCAGGGTAGCACCAGGGTATCACCTATAAAGGGACCACGCACGTCACTTTTAGCGCGGATGCCGTCGATCCGAATGACGACACCTACAAGCATCCAGGGGTACTGCTCAAAAACATCAGACTCGGGAGGAGGAGCCTAGCGCGCATCCAAGATGGTCGCGTGAGCACAGGGCTCCCCGGACCCTCGCTGCTCCTCGGAATTTATCCTGACAATATCCTGACGTGGTTTATGGAATCTGGGAGATGACGACCGGCTGAGCACGTATCTCTTTTCAGAAATTTAATCGGACCTGGGAATCCTGAGTTATCGTTGTTTGAACTTTTGGGACCCACCCGACGGAGGTGCCCGGGGCGAAGGTGAACCGTGGAGCCGTGTCGCAATTGAACAACAGCGGCTGCAGCTCGGTGCCAGGGGCCGCTCGACCACTTTCGGTTTCACTTTCAGACCTCAGGGGGCTGGCCGGTGGAGCGCTTGAGGTGGCGGGGTGTTTCCTCGACCTCTGCACAAGGCTTTGTCTCCACCTGCCACTAGAGTGCCTATCGCCTTGGGTCCCCCCGCACCGCCATATTGTTGCCTCGGGTGAGGCGCTGGTTTCCAGGGCCTGTACCTCGGCTACTTTTGATCGGCGGTCCCCCTCGGAGTCTGTGACCACATGGGGGGCAAGGGGGGCCCCGAGGGGCGTAAGACTAAGGCCTCCCTCCGTGGAGGATCGGTCCAGACCAACAACATGGACCGCTACACTCAGGGCAGAGGCTCCCCTGGAACGGCCGGTCCCCCCTCAGACGCCGCCGGTGGGGGCACATCCGTCTCTTCGGAACTTTCCCTACAGGATATCATGGGCGCCATTGATGGCATCAGGGAGACCATCGCCACGCAATACGAGGCCCTGGCCCGCAAGATCGATACGGTGGCGATTGATGTCACCTTAATACGGGCGGATCTCTCCAAAACAAACGAGAGGGTTCAAACTCTCGATGCGCGGACCTCCACCCTTGGTGCGGATGTGTCGGGCCTGCAGGCCGCGCTTGGTGACATCAAGGTGGTCAATGATCAGATGGCCCGGCGGCTGGAGGACTTCGAGGGACGGGCCCGACGCAACAACATTCGTGTCATCGGCGTACCGGAGTCCTCCGACGACCGCCCGGTTGACCTCCTGGTCGAGGAACTCATCCTCCAACAGCTGACCCCTGCGGGCTTGAGTAAATTCTTTGCCGTTGAACGGGCTCATCGAGTTCCGGGCGGGCGGCCACGGCCGGGGGCCCCCCCGAGGCCTATCGTGGCCAAACTGTTTTACTACAGAGACCGGGATGCGATTCTGCAGGCCTCACGTGTCCATGGCCCGGTTCGACATGAGAACTCATCCATTAACTTTTATCCGGACTTTACTCAACTTGTCCAGAAACAGCGGATGGGATTCCAGGGGGTGAAACGTCGTCTTCGTGAGCTGGGCCTAAAGTACTCTATGCTCTACCCTGCCAAACTCCGAGTGGAACATGAGGATCGGACTGCCTTCTTTGACTCTCCTGTGGCCGTGAGTGACTGGCTGGACTCGCTACCGGACAGAGGTGGCCGTCCCGGGCCCTCTGCAGGTGCCAACGGTGACGGGTCCCCTTTGGAGTGACTCGTGGTCCTTGATTTTGCCATTTTGCACTGCTCAGCTGGGTTGTACTTCTTTGGTTCAGTGTGTTTTGCTAGGACCTGTACGGGGGGCGGGCGGGGACGGGTCCCTTTCCTCCTCCGGGGTCTTTTTGTAGACTGGGGTTAGTTGGGCGACAGGCACACTGCAAGTTGGGGGGGTTTTTTGGCCCGCAGGGGTGCAGGGTGGGGGGAGTTGGGTGTTGGGGGGGTGGGGGGGAAGGAGGGGTTGTTTTGTCGTGTGTTTTTTGTTTGCAGGGCGAGGTATTGATTTTCTTCCACTTTTGGGACTTGTGCTACTTGCGGGGGGACCTTTGATCTATTGGAGGGGATGGGGGGGGACGGGTTGAAGCTGATGTCATGGAACGTCAATGGGTTGGGGGACCGTATCAAACGGGGTGTAGTACTGCAATATCTGCGTCGTCTGACTCCTGATGTGGTGTTTATCCAGGGGACGCATCTGGTTGGTAATGTCTGCCATGCAATGAACAGGGGGGGATACCGCCTCGTGGCTCACTCTGGTTTCACCACTGGCTCCAGGGGGGTGGGCATTCTCCTGCGATCCTCACTTCCGTTGGAGATCACCAGGGTAGTCTCAGATGACAGAGGGCGTTATGTTTGTCTGACTGGGAGGTGGGAGGGGCATCCCCTTGCCCTGGTCTCAGTTTACGTCCCCCCGGGCCTCCAGAACTCCACCTTCGCGGACTTGGGTCGAATGCTGCTTGAACTTCCGGGCAGTCTTTTGCTTATGGGCGGGGACTTTAACTCGGTGGTCTCGGGTGACCTGGATCGTCACCCACCCAGGGCCCTCCCCGCTGCCCAGGCTTGGCTAGGTGGTCTGTTGGAGACCTTCGGCCTGGTGGATAGTTGGCGATTAATGCATCCGACCCAATGTCAATACACCTTTCACTCTGGGGCACATGGGAGTCTTTCTAGGTTAGACTATTTTCTTATGCCCGCGGCGCAGACGGGTCGAATTCGAGAGGTCAGGCACCTGGCGAGGGGTATCTCCGATCATTCCCCGCTGTGGCTTCTCTTTGACACCGAGTCGCGGTCTGCAGGGCGGATCGCTCCCATTAACCCGTGGTACCTGCGAGACCCTACGAACCGCGATAGTCTGGTTAAGGCTATGGACCAATACTTTCTTGAAAACGAGGGGTCGGTGTTGTCTGCAATGTCCCTGTGGGAAGCCTTTAAAACCGTAATCCGCGGACACGCCCTCTCCCAGATAGTGGTGGCTAAGAAGCTCAGGAGTGAGGCGGTGGTGAAGCTGGAGACTGACATCTCGGGGCTGGAGTCGGCCTTGGAGGCGGGTGTCACTCCGGACGGGCTCCACGCCCTCAGCCTGAAACAGTTTGAATACAGATCTCTTGTCACTGACGCTGCCAAAACTATGTATAGGGAGCAGCAGGGTCGATTGTATGATGCCGGGGACAAGGCGGGAAAGCTGATTGCGTGGCTGGACAAGAAGGAGAGAGTGAATCGTGTGGTCCCGGAGTTGCGTGTCTCGGATGGAGTGTGTGTGACTGAGCCTGGTGAGATTGTGGAATGTTTTGCCGACCACCTCCGGACCGTGTACTCCCCGGTGACTGATAGGGATGAGGAAGACTCTTGCCTTCTACTGAAGGACATTGCTTTGCCCGGCCTGTCCGCCGAGGACCGTGAGCAGCTGGACGCTCCCTTGTCGGTAGATGAAATAGCGACTGCGATTCGATCCCTTCGCTCGGGCAAGGCCATGGGTCCCAATGGTCTCCCTATCGAATTATATAAGTTGCGCCCGGATAAACTAGCGCCCTTCCTCCGTCGTATGTTTCAGGAGTCCCTTGAGGCCGGTTCCCTTCCGCTCGACCAGCGACTGGCCACGATAGTCGTGATCCCCAAGGAAGGTAAGCCGCGGGACCGCTGTGCCTCCTACAGGCCTATCTCACTGCTAAATGCAGAGCCTAAAATCCTGGCTAAAGTCCTTGCCAATCGTTTGTTGGGCGTCATCTGCGATCTGATTCATCCTGATCAATGCGGCTTCATCCCACATCGCAACACCGCCCTCAACTTGCGGCGTCTCCATGGCGCCCTCGCCAGGGCAGAATACCTCTCCGAACCGGCCGTGCTGGTTTCTTTAGATGCCACGATGGCCTTCGACACCATCGAGTGGCCATTCCTCTGGGCTGCCTTGACCAAATTCGGCTTTGGGGAGGGATTTCTTGGCTGGGTGAAGCTTCTCTACACGGGACCCATGGCTCAGGTGGTGGTTAATGGGCGGGTCTCCCGGCCCTTCGCTCTCGGTAGGGGTACGAGGCAGGGGTGCCCGTTGTCCCCTCTGCTCTTTGCTCTCGCCCTGGAGCCACTCGCTGCTTGGCTCCGCTGGGAGCCCTCGATCAGGGGGATCCGGTGGGCCCCGGGCTTTGAGGATCGGGTCTCGTTATATGCTGACGATATTCTCCTGTATCTTACCTCACCGCGGCAGTCGCTTAACGTTCTCTTCGATGTTCTGACTTCCTTCGGGTCTCACGATTAACTGGTCTAAATCCTGTGTCTATCCTATCTCCGGTGGCCCCCCTCTCCTGCCGCCTCGGCTTCCGATTCAAATATCTCTGTCCGGCTTTAAATACCTGGGGATACACGTCTCGTTGGACCCGGTGGCTCGCTATGAGCACAATCTCCTGCTTCCACTTCGGCGTTTGAGGGAAGACACGGCGCGGTGGTGTAGGCTGCCCTTGTCCCCACTGGGTCGGGCAGCATTGTTTAAAATGATGTCCCTTCCCAGATTCCTCTATGCACTTCAGAACTCCTTCGACATCATTCCAGTGGCCTACTTTCGGGAGGTGGAGAGCCTGCAGAGGAGACTGGTGTGGGACGGACGGGCGCGTATCGCCCTGGCCAAGCTTACTCTCCCCTGGTACGATGGGGGCATCGCGCTTCCCGACATTCGCGGGTATTATTGGGCCTCGCAGTTATCGGCCATTAACCATGCCACGTATGCGCCTGGCTTGAATCCGGCGTATGATATGGATAAATTCTTGCTCCCCGGTGGGAACTATAACAGGGCGCTTTACTCCCGCTCGGCTGGACGGACCCTGACGGGCCCTACTAAGATCGCGGTACGGATCTGGAAGGCGGCCAATGTAGCCATGGGCTGGAGTGAGCGACTAACATGTGCTACTCCTTTATTTGCCTCCGACCGACTGGGAAGCCTCTGGACAACGAAGGGGTTTGACCGTTGGGACACGATTGGCATCAGTAGAGTGGGAGACTTATGGATGAAGGGCGCGGTTAAGACCTTCGCGGCGCTCCAGAGCGAATACGAACTCACGGAAAAGGAGTTCTTCCGATACGCCCAGGTTCGGCACGCCCTGCTCTCTGTCTTTGGGGAGGGGACCAAGATCCCTGCCTCTTCGCCCCTCGAGGACCGCATACTCGATGGTCATGTCCCCGACAGTACTATCTCTTTAATCTATAAAAAACTTATTAATAATCGGGCTGACCACTTGGTGCGCCTTCGGGAGACGTGGACGGGGGACGGGGTGGAATTAGACGACGAGGACTGGCAGTCCGCACTATCGTCCCCCAAGGAAGTAGCCATTCCAGCCCGTCTCCGCCTGGTCCAGCTAAAGATTCTCCACCGGGTGTATGTGACGGGCCCCCGTCTGGTCTCGATGGGATTCTCGGAAGATGGGCTCTGTAAGCGGGGGTGTGGGCTCAGTGCCACCTTTCTCCATATCCTTTGGGAGTGCCGGGAGGTGGCGGAATACTGGCGTCGGGTTCATGGGGTCATGGGACAAGTCACCGGGGTTGCGCTGCTGCCGGAGGTGCGTCGCTGTGTCTTGAATGTGTGGGAGCCCAATGATTATAACGCGGCTCAGACTCGGTGGGCGGCCCTGGGATACATGATTGCCAAGAGGGATATTGCGCAGCTTTGGGGCTCCCAGCGGCCACCCACCGTGTCAGTATGGAAGGAGAACATGGACTGGTGTATGTTCAGGGAGAAGACTGTGTATGTGGCCCGCGGTAAACCCGGGGCATGGGGTAGAATCTGGGGGCAATGGAACGCGTATCGTGGGGGTACCTGTACGCCCCCCCTAGTGGACACCGATATTGCCTTGTCCCCCTGACCCTTGATGGTTCCTTGCAACTGGCTGTAATAATCGAATATAGATGTTTCTCTCCCGTTACCCCCCCCCGATCTTTCAGTACTCCCTCCTGTTGATAGCTAATTGAAGGTTTGGAATAAAGTCCCCCGGATGTAGCCTGACCCACGCTTTTTGCCCTTATGCCTCGCCTTTTGTTTTTAGTTGTTATTTATGTTAAATGTATGTCTCCTGCTTCTTTCGAGCTATCCTGAGCCACTTACGGGGCTGGGCCCCAGGAGTCGCCTGTCTTAACTAATGTACGATCCTTTCTGAATCTAGCGGCCGGCCCTGGTGGTTGTAGGCCCATGCTTGTAACTGACTTATTGTTTCAATAAAAATTTAAAAAAAAAAAAAAAAAAAAACATCAGACTCCGGTCTGATGCCTGGGATTATTTCTAAGGTGAGGATTCTGCGGCTAAAACAACTGTCTACCAGATAAGGTGTTACCGATGGTAAGTAACGTGTTCTTTAAGCCTGACAAAAGGGATTATTTTGATAGCTTGAATTTGCAGATTAAAACTGCTCTGCCAGGCTACTGGTTGGAGGCTTGGAGTCATGTTTACATTGTTACTGTAATGGATGGCACAATGGGTGCTCCCGTCCACTTGTGACTTTTAACTTCCAGGCCCAGAGTACACTTAGGCGCGATATACTAAGGACTCATAGTTGAGTTAAGTATGTTAATTAGGATAATCCGGATCTGTCCATGTTGAAAAGAGGGGCACCATCACATTATCACTAAAGTGCACAGAGATTCATAGCTAGCAAACTTTTGCGTCCAGGAAAAGGCAAAAAGTCTGGGGTAACCATGCAGAAAAGGCAGTTTTCTACAGAAACTCCTTCACAGAATAGGTTGTCAGCTCGTGTTTGGAGGCTCAGCACAGGCGGTGCCCCTCATGGTGTAGGAAAGCCCCAGGACAATAGCAGCAGTCTAAGAAGCGTGTGTGTGTGTGTGTGTGGGTTTGTGTTACTATCCTTGTGGGGACTTGAGTGTGATAACACCACACTCACGCTGTGGAGACTTGATTGCACTGTGGGGACCTGAACCCAGGTCCCCACAAGACAATGTATTCTAAATGATAAAGAATGACTTCAGGAACATATGTGCCAATTTTTACAACATTTTAAAAAATTGCCTTGTGGGGACCTGTGTTTCATTAAGTGTGTTTATATTTTTGCTCAGGTCTGCCCCTGTAGACAGGAGGCGGTACGGCAGGCTTAAACACACTTTGCATTTAAACACACTTTGCTCACCAGAAACACACTTTAGCAGTAGAACACAAACGCTTTAAAAATAAAAGCTGCATAGCCCTATGTTTATCGTTATATTTATCATTCAAATTAACCTTTTTCTCTATTTATTAATATAAAACTTCATTGCCATGTAGCTATTGAATTTAGACTATTTGGGTCTAAAAATTGTCAGTGGTTTTATAGGATTCCTAAAAGCAATTTGGGTCTTCATTAGGGACATTTGATCCTTACCTACAATTAAAGAATGAATGTGTAATACAATGCGATACAATATAAGCTGATTTGCTTGCTTTTGGCAAGTAACCTAGGGCCACCAATGGCAATTGTTACAGTTTAATGCTTATACCAAAAATACAGAGCCTTTATATTGCTTTGCCTTTGTTTACATTTTACAATGCAACATGGAATATGTTCTTTTATATTATAATTACATGAGGAGTGAGAGAATAGCATTTTGTGGTAAAGGCTACATTTTTTTCAGGCAGCTAACTGAAGCAATGTTATACCCTCCTAGCAGTAACCTTGAAGCACTTTGGATGAGATACATAGAAGGATTCAATTAGTGGTGTAGTGAATCACTACTTTAGCAGCAAAGGGCCAGATGTAGGTAAATCTGAAATACCGATTTCTTAATAGCGAATTTTACCGATTAAGAAATCGGTATTTCCTATGTAGGTAAAGATTCGGTAAACAATACTGAATCCTTAATATTACTTATTACCGAATCGGTAATTGAGAGTCGGTAATAAGGAATCCCTACCCATTCATTTCTATGGGCTTGGAGGCCCATAGGAATGAATGTGAAGACATTCACTATTAGCGATTCGGTATTACCGAATCGCTAATAGCGGGAGCACTTTCAAGGGTGCCAGGGTGTCAAAAGGACACCCTGTTGCACCCCTGAAATGTGCATGTGTGCACATGTGGCACACATACATGCCTTAACGGCATGAATGTGTGCCACATGGCACTTAACAAAAAACCAAAAAGTTAATTTTTAAAGGAAATCGGTAATTACCACCAACTTGAAGTTGGTGGTAATTACCGATTTCTTAAGGCTCAAAAGCACTCTTTAATGTGCTTCCTACATTGCATTTAAGGAATCGGTATTACCGATTCCTCAAATGCAAGAGCAATAAGGAATCGGTATTTACCGATTCCTTATTTACCGATTCCTTACCTACATTAGGAATGGCTAAATACCGGTCGGTAACGCTGTAATTTACCGAATTTTGGCATTACCGACCGGTATTTAGCCACCTACATCTGGCCCTAAGTTGGGTGGGGTTTTTTATGGGCCTCTTATGTCTGCAACTCGGCAGACAAAAGTTCATAATTAACGCAACAATGGAATATAGGATCAATAGAAGAGCAACCAGGAGCATGGAATAACGAAAGGTGGGAAAATAGAAAAGGGAAAGAAGGAAGGAATGAATATTGAATGAAAGGAAGGGTGAATAGAATGCTGGATGGGTGAGTGGGTGAATGAATAGATGGATGAGTGGGTGAAAGGATGAGTAAAAGGATATGTGAATGGACAGCTTTACAGAATAAATGGATGGGTGAATGAATAGATGGATGGGTGAGTAAATGAATAGGTGGATGGAAAGGTGGAAGGAAGGCAGACCGACAGGTAAATGATGGGAAGTAAAGTGACGAAAGGTGTGTGAAAAGATGAAATAATAGATGGCAGAGTAGAAGGATGTGGGAATGGATGATTGAGTGGATGGATGAATGGCAGAATGAAGGGATGGATGGCAGACTATTAATGGCAGAGTGATTGGATGGATTATTATGAATGGATGACAGAATGGATGGATGTAGATTAAATGATTGATGAAAGAATGAATGGATGAGAGAATGCAAAGGTGAAATGGTGGATTTCAGTGGGTCAATGGAAGGGTGATAATGTGATATAAACGGATAGATGCTTGAATGAAAAAGAGCCGTTCATGAACACAGTTGTCTCCTGCACATTACTTTGTGTCTAAACTCATTGAATGCATGCATTGGATTCATGCACATACTGCCTTTATGCACATGTTCGCTGATGCACACACTGCTTTCTTTCATGGGTGCGCTCTGCCGTAAGCACCCTTATTTTATAGGCCCCTGCATTTCTCACACAAAAGTCATTTATGTACACTTCGTTCACGCACACAATTATTTCATGAGAGCACTTGTTTTGGGCTCACTCTGTCCATGCACAACCACTTCATTAATAATGAACAATTTTCTTTGCCCCATTGACAGTTTGGAGCAAGCACGACTTTCATATATAAGCTGCTTTCATATACATGCTCCTTTCGTGCACTCACCGGGAGCTGTACTTAAAAATTACTGGATACCCAGGCAAAATAATCGTGAATCCGATCGTAAAAATCTGCAGTATGTATTTAGAAAAGCCTTTGTGTGGCCCGCAGCGGGAGCTATTTCATAAATGAAAGCATTATTAACAATGACTTCAACAGCTTCAGCAGACGTGCTTCTAAGAGGATCTGTTGTGTGTACACGCTGTGTTTACTCCTGAATACAGAACATTTTATGAACACATGCCTTCCTAAGTGCAAACTTTACATCTGGGACAGAGATCTACCTCCTCATACAAACATCCTGAGCAAAGTGAACTTTCAGAAGGGAGAATGCAAGAGAAAAGGGGGCTAATGAATGGAAGCCCCCGAGGCTCAAAGTATGCGTGAACACTATAAGAAAGGCACAAAACAAGTATCCTTGCTCCTTGTGCCAAAAGAGAGGAATTATAAGCAAGGAGGGGAGAGCTTGAGAAATCAGAACTCTCGGGAAGGCTCTCAGCTATGCAAGCACTGGGGACGCGGGAAAGTCAATGTGTTTGTCATGCAGAGAGCTGAGGGAAGCTCCACTTCACACCTCTTTCACAGCCAGGTGAATGACAATAGAGGTTCTTGTGCTTTGCTGGGTCCCCACCCTGCACACGATCAGGGGGGGGAAGGGCTGCCAAGTTGAACAGGCAGTGAAAGGGCTCTTCCCAGAGGAGGAGGAAGGAAAAAATCTAGAAAGGCAAATGAAAGAACCTGTTTGTCGCGTCGCTTTGCTGCAAGGATCACCACACAGCCAGGTCAGTTTCTAATGCTTTATTATATATATCGTTTGCAGCCAGCATGCTGCACGTCTTGTCTTGGTCCCTGCTTCCTGTGTTCTGCCCCTCGCCCTCTCTGACCGGAACTGGTGTCCGGTGACCTCTCCTGCTCTCTGCCCTCGTCTGGGTCCTAGTGCCCTATCTCTCAGGACACTACACTGTTGCCATCGTCAGTGACACATTCACTGCATGTTATCCTGTTAGTAGTGAAAAGGCGAATGCAACCTCCGTTCTCGGACCTATAAAAACGCGCATTTTTGCACCTTTATGCATTGGCTAGAAATATATTTTGAAATAACCCATGAACTATATACCAATATAAGTAAACTGTTAAGTGTCCATGAATAGAGAAAAACAACATTTCTCATTTCAATCCATACTTTTCTGTGTTGATGTTTTAGTTCGGGAGTACTTTGAAAAGCACAGACAGTAAAATGCTTTGTATTTGCTCGTGCGTTTTTCCTTATTTGAAATGTATAGGTAAAATGTCCGACTTTGCAAATTTTCAATTATGTGCTGCATGGTTTCTTGACACTAAGTTCTCACAAGCCTCTCCTTGATGTTAGCACATACACACTGCACCATTAAAGAGTAATTCATCAAATTCTACTTTTATCCTTTCCATTCTGGAACTTTATTATTTTATCATTATGTATGAGAACAATAAGCCACAGAATGCAAGAAAACTATAAAAAAGGACTGAGTAGAATGTCCGATATTCATGGTGACCACATTTTGATTTTGAAAACCAGATCCCTAGTGTTCCACGAACATAGATATAAAAATGTAATTTTGCATGCAGCCAGGGCCACTGAATACCTTACATACCTTAAATGCCAGTGTTCTCCAACAAAGACCACGTGACAGTAAGAGAAATTCAATGCAACCTTTACACAGTAAATACTATAGTCACACACCATCTCTGTGGGGACCTCGTCATCTCTGTAGTCACACACTACCTCTATGGGGACCTGGGCATGTCTATTATCACACACTATCTATGTGGGGCCCTGGGCATGTCTATAATCACACACTATCTCTGTGGGGACCTTAACATCTCTATAATCACACACTATCTACGTGGGACCTGGGCATGTCTATCATCACACACTATCTCTGTGAGGACTTCCACATCTCTATAATCACACACTATCTCTGTGGGGACCTGGGCAAGTCTCTAATCACACACTATCTCTGTGGGGACCTGGGCATGTCTATAATCACAGACATTCTATTTGGCGACCGTGGTAATACTATAGTCACACACCAACTCTGTGGGCACTTGAGCATTTCTGTAATTACACACAAGCTCTGTTTTGGCTTGAACATCATCAGCTTCGCATTCTCTGTATGGGGCTTTGTGAATACTAAAAAGTAGTAAAGTTAGACTTTTGGTTTAAGTTTACATTGTTAAAACTGGAAAGTAGAAAAGTTAGATTTTTTGTCTAAGTTTACCATTGTGAATCGGACCCTATTTTAATGAGGACTTATACAAAATCATCTTCATGCACTATCTCTGTGAGGACTTAAACATGACTATAATAACACACTATCTTTGTGGGGTCTTGAAAAAAACTATAATGAAAAACTCTGTGTGGGGCCTTGAACATCACTATAAAAACATACCATCTCTGTGGGGACTTGAGCATTCCTGTAACTAAACGCAAGCTCTGTTTCCACTTGAAGCACAAGGGGTGCCATGAGGCACAGGGTCAAGACTTTTTTGCATATAGCTGGGTTTGAACTAAGGTGACGAAGTGAGCTAAAGAACGATGATGGATTCAGTCCAGATCTGTGACTGGGGGTGAGTGACTGAAAAGTTTCAGTGCTCCTTCCATCATCTCCTTGCAAACGCTTTGTTTGCTTTAAGTTGGCAGGGTATGCCCAGACATTGGTCCCTTGCTCACTTTGCCACTGAATTCAAGCTAGCCTGGCTAATGAGGGGGTTTTACCCCGAAACCAGTCCCAGGATGCTTGTTTCCGGTCCAGGGAAGACCTCGTTTGGCAGTTCGGGCTAGACTGTTCCCATGAGGCACAGGGTCAAGACTGATTTAAATATAGCTGGGTCTGAACTGGGGTGGCGAATTGAGCTAAATAACGATATTGAATTCAACCCAGATCTGCGACTGGGGGTGAGTGACTGGAAGGTTTCAGCACTCCATCCATCATCTCCTTTTGTTTGCTTTGACTTGAACATCATCAGCTTCACATTCTCTGTATGAGGCTTTGTGGATATTGAAAAGTAGTAAAGTTAGACTTTTGGTCTAAATTTACCTTTGTGAATACTAAAAAGTAGTAAAGTTAGACTTTGTCTAAGTTTACCTTTGTGAATCGGGCCCGTTTTTAATGAGGACTTAAACACAATCACCTTCATGCACTATCTCTGTGGGGACTTAAACATCGCCATAAAAACACACTATCTTTGTGGGGACTTGAACAACACTGTAATAATGCACTATCTTTGTGGGGACTTGAACATCACTTTAATAACACACCATCTCTGTGGGGACTTGAACATCTCTATGATAACACACTATCTCTGTGGGGACTTCAACATCGCTATAATAACATACCATCTTTGTGGGTTGCATTCCTATAATTACACAGAGCCTTTGTGTGGAATTGAACATCATTAGCCCCACACTCTTTATAATGGGATTTAAGCTTTGAATGTACACACTATTACTATGGAGACTTAAACACAATGATCTTCACCCACTATCTATGTGGGGACTTGAACATCTATTTTGGCAAACATTTAAGCAGCTAATCAACCTCTGCGTTCCACTTGACCATATTCCTTGGTTCCATATGTTAATTTCTTTATGTGTTAGTTCCCTTATATCCTAAGATGATTTTAAGCACTAATAAAGAGGTTGAATACAGCTTTAAGTGTCTTTCTTTAAGCATATGATATGATATTTTCTGGCACATTAACATAATCTGTCTGTAATGTACTCAACTAGTGTAGATGCAGCAATTCATATATGAATAGATAATAATGCTGTTTGTGTATATTGTTGATAAAATAAACATTTAGCCATGTGCCTTCGACTGTATTCAATCACAAATAGTGTTACGGACTAGGTCCCCACAAGGATGGTAGCACGTGTTCAAGTCCCCACAAGGATGGTGCTGTGCGCATAATTAAATAACAATATATTTGCAAATTTGAAGCAGGATCCTGTATCATAAATTTTTACTTCACATTTTTCTGTTATTGGTGTGTTTTAAAAACATTGGGAAAGGTTAGTCCCCACAAGGCAGGTATTCACACATAGTCCCCACAAGGATGGTAACACGTGTGTGTGTGTGTGTGTGTATATGCATTTATATATTTAGATGTGCACACACACACACACACATAGATATAAAGAAACATATTCAAAATGTATCTATTTTTGTTTTTCCTTGCTCTCTTCTAAGTGAGGAAGAGTAAGTAAGTCTAAGTTCCTAGAATTTCAATAAAGTACATTTTGAACATGAAATACAAAACCCTTTTAATTCAGAGTGGGTTAGTACACCATAGCTTTTCAAGTATTACACACACCTCCCTTTGTTACTGTCTAGTGGGAGTTATACCTTTTTTTAGTACCTGTTAGATACTGTAATTGCATTGTCCTCAGCTTGGCAGTAAATATAAGACCCACAGTGCTTATGTCAAGCTTTGCTGGCTGGGTTGCAGTGGCACAGTTACAATCATCATCGTCAAGCTCAATTTCTTATTCAATCTTTCACATCCAAGCACAGAACACGCCTGATGTTGAGGGCGTGTTCCCACAGTTCACTATGAGTGTTATCCTTTCACATAAAGAACTTGAGTAACAACCATTTTGGTAACCATAACATTCTTTCACATAATTGACTGAAGGACAACACCTAAACACGTGAAGTGGCTTTGGCGGTTCGTTGAATGGAGGTCCAATTGGGTGGAGATCCAGTTGACTGGATGAGTAAAATTTCTGGGGAAATTGTTTGTAATAAAACTGGGGGTCACAAGCTTGATCATGTCCAAGTGAGGGGTCAGGCTTAATGAACATGCCTCGAGTCAGGTCTCAAGGTATATCAAGTCTTTTTGTCTTTGGCTGACACTCTGGAAGAACTTCGTTGTAGAGAGCGCCTGTATGTTTCTGCTGGATGGCTAATATTCCAAAATGGCATGCTCAGTGCCCGTTGGCGTGTACCTTGATGTAGTGATGACGACCTGTCACGTGCTCTGTCACTGTCATATAGTTTGGGAGAGTCTTCAGTGTCCTCATAAACTTCAGAGTAAAGACCTTGATAGCTCTTATATGCAGACACATTCTCTTTAATGTGGATAATCCTTTTGACAAAACCATTGCATTTCTCTGGGTAGTTTCCCTGAATGATTATGATGTGAAGGGCATCCTAAGCTTTGCTCCTGGGTATTGCATGAGATTTCCTACCCGGATGTCTGAGATTCTGGTGCATCTCCACTGCTTTACCTTGTTATTACTCTACTGGTATTTGATCGCCGTTCCCTCTGTCAAGGGAGAAGGGTAGCTGGATGCCAGGGTGAATGAGCAGAGATGTTGATGGCAGTGAGACTTGTCATGACAACAGCAGCCAGGAAAGTGTGTGTTGCCTCTTCTGTGGGAGTATTCAATATTTCATTTCTAGATACAGAGAGTATTTGTCGACAACTATTGGCAGCTATCTCTCATTGGTGGTGACACAAAAATCAGCACTCATTTTTTCCAGTAGCTTTTTTGAAAACTTATGTGATGATTTTTCTCCCAGTTCTGTTGCCTAACACCTAGAAGCACATTGTCACCTCGCTTTCCACCAAAGCATCAGATCAGAGAGCAGCACCCTTTTGTAGATTGAGGACTTGATCACCGCTAGAACCTGGAGTCTGACATATGCTAGCTTAATGGTAGGAAGAGGCAATGTGTGAGGCATCACAATGCAGGGCCCTGAATAACAGATATGTCTCATACATAACATAACTGGGGTATTTGTAAAGCAGACAATTCACCCGTGGCGGGGAGTGGGAGGGCTTATTGTTTTGGGGTGACAACAATTATTTATTGTTATCTGACTCAATGGTTCTCATTGTATGGTTCCCAGAAGAATGACATTCTCAATGGATTGACTTAGATTTGAAGCTATGACCTTGGGAGCAAATACATACCTTTGTAGTAGATCCATTAGTGCACTGGGTCACCACAACTAGCCTATGTTTCTTTCCAAGTGGTGATGATAACTGTTATCATCTTCCTGGCCCTTAGTGTCTTCTTCTCCATTTGCTGATCAGATGTTTCTGAGATGATGGTAAGCACCAATCTACCCTTGTGTGTGGGTTCTAACTGACTCCTCCAGCTTCAGGGCTATAATACAGCAAATTTGGTGATTGGCTTCACTTGCTCTTCAGTACTGTCCACCTCTTATGTTCCTCTGATGAACCTATCTAGGATGCCTTTGGGAAATCGGCAGGCTTATCTATAGGCTTATTGCTGGACCTGGCTCTTCTTACAGGTTTACCCCCCCCCCCCCCCACGTTTTGCCTCCTATTTTTTCTGAATTGTTTGGGTTGGCTTTAGGACTCTGGGCACATTACCACTGCGGATCAGTGCTAAAGTGCATATGTACTTCGGATTGGTTCTCTATAACTAGCATATTTGAATTACTGGTAAGTCCCTAGTAAAGTGCACTATGGTTGCCCAGGGCCTGTAAATCAAAAGCTACTAGTAGGCCTGCAGCACTGGTTGTGCCACCCACATGAGTAACCCTGTACATATGTCTCAGGCCTGGCATTGCAGTGTCTGCACGTGCAGTTTTTAAACTGCTATGTAGAACTGGCAAGTTCACCCACTTGCCAGACACAAAGATTCCATTTTACTACATGTAAGGCACCCCTAAGGTAGGCCCAGGGTGCCCCCCATGGGTCAGGGTGCAGTGTATGTGAAAGGTAGGACATGTACTGGTATGTTTTACATGTGCTGATAGTGAATTACTGATAATTCTGTTTTTCATTATTGCAAGGACTATCTCTCCCATAGGTTATCATTGGAGCTGCCTTGCAACATTTTGCAAGTGTACCTATCAATTGGGAAGAGAGAGATTTGGAGTTTGGGCCCAAAACTCAGGATTTAAAAATACCTCTTTTAGGGAAAGTGGTTTTTAAATTGTGTGTTTGAAAATGCCTCTTTTAGAAAGTGGCATTTTCTTGCTTTATCATCCTGTGCCTCTTCCTGTTGTGGAATCAACATCTGGTTCAGACTGACAGATGGGTTGTTTGTGCATTCACTCTAGGCAGTCACACAAAGGGAGTTGAGCTGTGCCCTGCATATCCTGATGACCCATCACCAGGCTGATGGGCCTTCCTAAGCTAGAGTGGTAGGAGGAGTTGTCACATACATCTGAATAGGGCTATGCCTGGCCTCTCACAATGCTGTCTTCAGCCCCCTGGAGTGTGGCTGGAGATAAGACCAGGCAGTACAAGAATGTGTGCACTGCAAAGACAATCATTTGAAGAATGCCTACGTCAAAGGCCAAAAGGGGTATAAGTATTGGACCTAAAACCGCAGACTTTTAGAACCCATCCAGAACGAGAGGAGACTCTGTCAAGGAGAAGAGCTGTAAGGAGGAGTTCTACCCCTTTGCTGTGTGTTGCTTTGCAGTGGTGGCTTGGAGTTGCTGCTTCTGCTTTGGAGAGGAAAAGGACTGGACTTTGCTGTGTATCCTGCTTGTGAAGTTTCTCAAAGGGCTTGTGCCTGCTTGCGTCCTGTTGGAAGTCTCAGGGTCATCAAAGACTTCACCTACAGCACCTTGACTCCATTGCTGGTAGTTCTGAATTTGCCAAGTGGCGTCAATTCCAGTTCTGGGCCACTTGAGGTGTTTGCCGGGCTGTAACTTCTAGAAAAGGATTCCCGAAGCCATCACAGTGACCGCTCACTGGGTGAGCTCAGCACCGATCTCAATGATACCGCAGCCCTAGTCTCAGCGACGACGACGCTTCACATTGTCAGCAACAAGGCTGCTTGCACTGTGGCTGAGGACACTGACTTCTACAACCACACAACCCTACTTTTACCGACGACACCGCTTCGCACCATCACCGACTCCACTGCCTACACTGTAGCCGTGGTCACCGCCCTCGACGGCACCATAGCCCCTGGTCTGCCGACGACAGCACCACCGACTCTGACATCGTCACCAATCGCCGCTGCCTGCACTGAAGCCCATCTCACCGCCTCGTGAGGAGCACGAGATACCGAAGGTGACATCATCGCATCCCTGGGTCAACCGACGACCGTGCTGAACAGACGCCACGCCGCTGCCTGCACCGAAGCCACGGACACCGTATCGTGAAGTGCACGACACACCGCCTGCGATGACACAGCAGTCATCAGCGCTCCTGACTTCAACTTCATGGAGTTTGATCTGCAAAGAATGTGACATCAGGTGCTCACCGACTTCCGTACTGACATGCAGCACCGATGCCGCTCAACTCAAGCGACGCCTCACTTCTACACTTCACCACAAGGTCCTCGAGGCCTCTTCAAATCCAAGATACTGTTTGCGGGTCTTCCCAGACACTGTAACCAGCGCTCGACTCTATCCAGGTCGGACTGAACTGTTAGATTTGTTGGTCACAATTCTGTGATAGCCCTGTTTGGCGCTATCAACTTCAAGGAACTGTATTTTTGCTTTATTCTTTACAAAATCATATATTTCCTTGTGTATGTTGGATTTTTGTCATTTTGGTTTTGTTTAGATTAAATAAATATTTGCTATTTTTCTAAACAGGTGTGGTGTTCATTTTGTAGTGTTTTCACTGCATTACTGTGTGTGTTATGTATAAATACTTTACACATTGCCTCTTACATAAGCCTGACTGCTCGTGCCAAGCTACCAAGGGGGTGAGCTGGGGTTATCTTAGCTGTGTAATCCCCTTACCATGACTAGAAGGTAGGGTCCCTACTTGGACAGATGTATACCACTGCCAACTAGAGACTCCGATTTTTATCACTTATCCATGGCAAGTTGGTACTCTACTCTAAGGTGGCACTCTTGCATCTCCAGAACATACTCCTCTTTTCTTGGTGAGGAATATTGGGTTAGCCCGTGGAGTAGAGTAATCAGTAGCTATTGATCAATGGCTTAATTGAAGGTGTGAACAAAGCAAACACAAGGAGATGATGGACGGCGCACTGAAACCTTTCTGACACTCACCCCCAGTCACAGATCTGGGTTGAATCCATCACCGTTCTTTAGCTCACTACGCCACCCCAGTTCAGACCCAGCTATATGCAAATCAGTCTTGATCCTGTGCCTCATGGGAACAGTCCAGCCCAAACTGCCAAGCCAGGTCTTCCCTGGAGTGGAAACAAGCATTCTGGGACCGGTTTAAGGGTAACACCCCTCATCAGCTAGGCTAGCTTGAATCCAGTGGCAAAGTGAGCAAGGGACCCACGTCAGGGCATTCCCTGCCAACTTAAAGTGAACAAAGCAAACACAAGGAGATGATGGGCGGAGCGCCAAAACTTTTCACACACTCCCAGTCACAGATCTGGGTTGAATCCATCATTGTTTTTAGCTCACTTTGCCACCCATTCATTTTTTCTCAGGTGGACAGTTAAAATTTTCTTTTTTATCATCTCAAAAAGATATTACTATCCTGAAAGTAACCAATATCTCAATACCTTCAATTGCCTCTCGTTTGCAGTTTGAACTAGGCTGGCTGGCTTTCAAGCAGCTCTTCCCAAAACCACCATCTTGTCTGGCCCGGAGACCAGTGGCGTAAAGTAATGATTGAGCCATTTGAAGATATTGAAATTCTATAAAGCTGTTCTTTTTCCATAGGCAATTTTTGTTGCAGCACCTCTTTTTGGGAGCTTTCTCCATTTAACCTGAATATTGGCATATGTGAGAGTTGTCTTTATGGAGATGCCTATAACCTAGGGTTATATATGAGATTAAACACTTTGTTCTAGTTTTCTAACACATGTATTGTTGCTAATTCATTGCTTTTTGTTTTGACCTTAGAAACGAAAATGGATGGATGTATATAAAGCCAGATCTATTCCCAATCTGGTTTTACCTTGTGTGGATGCTCAACAACTATCTCGACATTGGCTGGCTTTTCCTGTGGGATCGAGAATAAGTCTAAACTGTGATATATCTAAAGGAGTATTCACCATTTAAAGTCATAACAAAAAAGCTATAAAATGGTCTCAACCAGAGAAACTGAGATACGTCTTGCAGAAGAGGATGCAGACGTTGAGGGTGGTCAGTGGAGCTCTGGTGAGGATGAACTGCTCCTATCGATTACTGCCATCCTATACAATGTGCCAAATACTTACCGCCATCTTTGTTACTCTGCTGAACCCCTGTGCTCTATTACCTACCACCTAAGGTGTGTATGGTTTCCACTAAGCACCGCTTGACATACACTTGGGCCTGCAGGAATCATATCACTACACCAGCGACAGCCAGAAACAAGTACCCCGCTGCCAACATTGAGGAGGAAATGGCAAGCCCGACCCTCAGCAGAGTCCCTCTCTCCACGCCTACCTTGCCAGACCAGGAAAAAGAAAGCAAGAAAAAAGCTAGATAGGTTGACTAGGCTTATCTGAGTCTGATGAGTATCATCCTGTGGAGGAGCAGGTAAAAACAGCAGGGTGTTGTGGGACCTCCATGGTCCTGGATAAGAGGGAGGACTTGAGGGGAAGAACAGAGAATTGTGTAGGGAGTTTTTTGGGGTTTTTCTTTTGCTTGGTAAAATGGTGCCTTGAGGCACACAAACATTTGGAAAGGACTCGGACTGAAAAGAATTGACAACTGACACATTGTGGAGGCTTGTGGTTAGCTGGATAGGTGGAGAGGGGAGGGAGACTGGGGGAATCAACTGACACAGAAGGGAAAGATTGAATGGAAAGTTTCTAGATGGCACCTATAAGGGATACTCCTCGGATCTTTTTGATGAACATCACTTTGAGATTGTAAGCAGAGTGACCAAAGCCATGCAAGTGAATGTATTCGCTCTGGGGTGGTGGATGAGAGGCCCTGTATCACCATTCACCTACCCTCAAATACAAACCTACACCACAAAATATAGGTATGCAGTTTCTCAAAATACATGTGAAATTGTGTATATGTTTTCCCCATAACACAGCAAAGCTGAACGTAGAGCAGAAATTAAACAGGTTATGGTGTATTTGCAGTAGATAAGAGTGACGGTCACAAAATTAACTCTGACTTCAACTCTTAACCCAAGTCTCTGAGACTCGGTACGTGGACTCGAGTTCCCAGCAATGCTCGTATAAAGGGATGGGTGACTCCTCTCGAAAACACAGTTTACTTAATGAGGTTTGCATTAAGAAAGATAGAGATGGGTGGAAATGATGCTGCCTGGGGTGGCATCTGCCGATCTGTCATCATAAATTCCCTTACATGATTTTGATAGCACATTATTCGTGCAGCTGCTGAGTGATGCATGTGGTTCCCTGAGGGAGTGAAAAGGAAAAACGAATATATGTCGTTACTACGCATTCCGTTGCAACGCATGCCTTTACCACGCATGCGTTACTACGGAATGATTTTTCTACGCATATCCTTTACCTCGATTATTCCTTTACCACGTTTTTTTTGGTGGGGGGAGACCCCCCCAAGCCCCCTTTTTTCTTTTTTGGGCCTTTTTCTCATGTCTTCGCCGACACTAAAAAAGGACTGAATCGGATGAGGAAGAAGACGTTCCGTGAAGACTTTGCTTGCGTGGTAAAGACGGTCGTGGAAGCAATACGTTTACGAGGTAAGTGTACCGTTGTAAACTTAACGCGTAGAAAAGCCTTCGTGGTAAAGGCTGTTTCCCGGAAAAACATCAATGGAGGCTTGATTGTTTACCTGCTTGTGGGTGTAGAATAGGATTTTGTGCTGTACTGGGTGCTTAGCCATACACACAGCTTCTCATAGGAAGCAGGGGATGAAGCTCCTCCTTGCACGCAGCTCAGAGGCCTGCTGGATGCTGGCTCATGGTGAGAGCAGAACCCGTGGCAGATGCTAGGAGGCCGGGATACAGAGGCAAAACAGAAAATAAGACAAAATGCCCTGGACTGCCATGAGAGGAGGTGACAAGAGTGGAGCTTCACTTTGGCAAGTAATAGAGGGGAGTAGATCTTGCCCCCCTAGACGCTGTGAAAGGCAGTATAAAGGATGTGTTTCAGGGAACATACAGACTTTCTTACCAAAAGTGATGAGGTCTCTGAGAAATCTTTAAGGCTTGCTCAAACACTAAGGAAGATGGCTGCCCACCGGTTCCTCTCTGCATCAGTACAGAGGGAGCTTGCATGTGCTGATCTATTGATGTTATTGATAAAACAAAGAATGATCAAATAAGCTTATAGGAGGCTCCCCAGCTGAACACCTTTAGAATACTGCTAAGGTAGTGATACAGGGTGTCAGGTGGCGAGAACCGGTAGTACACCGCTCGCATCCCCGCCACGCGGGGGAACTACGTTTCCCAGAACGCCCGGCAGAACACGTCCCACGCGTTCGGCGCCGAGCGCGACAGCGGTTAAAACCGCCAACAAACACCAAGCGGTGCCGATGATTCCAGCCAGTCCTGTTCGCACTCTTGTTCCAGAAACAACGTTCCAGCCCTGCATCCTCGGCCTTGCCCTCGTCCTTGTATCCAGTCTCCAGGAAAAACTCCGTCAGCGCTCCTCTGCCCAAGGATTACCGGGTCCAGAGTGGTAGCGCGAAGGTGAAAACCTCGTCAGTGAGCCCCGACGCTTGTAAGCGTCGGAACCATCTTCCACGTTCCTGTTTTCTTCCCTCGTCCATTCCACGCGCTCCTCTGCCCACGGAGTTCCGGGTACAGAGTTGTAGCGCGGACTGGTGCGCTTCTCTGCCCACGGAGAACCGGGTCCAGAGTGGAAGCGCGAACTGGGGCGCTCCTCGGCCCATGGAGTTCCGGGCTTAGAGTAGCAGCGCCCGTTCCTTTTTTCAGCACTACACGACTGTGAGTACTGTTTGTTCCTTTAGCCTTCAGGGAGGCGATTTCCTCGTTCTTTTAGGAGTGACCCTGATCCAGGAAGCGCTCTGGGGGGCATCAAGCACTGACCTTCAAGTGCTGGCTTTTGCTCCCAGTGGGCAGCGTCCCTCTGCCCTTCCGGATTCGATCCCACGAATCCGCCCTGGCTCTGCGGTGACTCGTCAGTGCGAACCTCAACTGAACAACACGCAGGCCAGGCCAGAGAACCCTCAAAACCCCGGGTGGGAAGGTGACAGGTGAGAAACCACTGCAAAGCGGGAGGGGAGAGGCAACACGTGGGTCACTATTAACGGGTGTCTGACGGTGTGCTTGTTTAGTTCCAGATCCCTCTCCCAGCTGCTCCTTCCCTTCCTTCCCTCGCCCACCTGTCTCCATAGTCCGTGTGTGTTACACGTTCTCCGGACTGGGGACGGATGGGAGGTGGACCCCATTATCTTCAGCGTCATCCTGAGGAGAGAATTCTCCGGCCAACGTGACAGAATCATCGGCCCACGAATTATCGCTCCTCCCGATCACGCTGTCATAGGGGATGACCTCCTTAGAGGACGTGGTGGCAGCCCTGGCTCTTGTCCAGGGGGAACTAGCCGCCTCACGTCAAGAAACCGCTGCCCTCCACTCCCGGATAGACCGTATCCAACGGAATCCCTTTGATGCCGGGAGTATTGGCCCAGCCTCCACGCCCCAGGTAGTGGTAGAGATGCCCGCGCATGTTCCCCTGGCCCCTCCTGAACGATTCCATGGGGATATGCAGAAAGTACAGGTCTTCATGACTCAGGTCCTCCTCAACTTCCATTGTAAACCCAAGCTGTTCGCTACTAACCAGGCTAGGGTAGCTTTCCTCATCTCGTACCTGTCAGGAGAAGCGGCCCAATGGGCGGTGCCTATCGTCAGGAGAGACGACGCCCTGCTCTATGATTGGGATACGTTCCGCGAAGAGTTCGAGAAAACCTTCGACCGAAGAGCCGATACCTTCTCCGCGGATCGCGATCTCCTCGACCTCAAACAGAGCAGTTCCGATTTTCTCGGATACCTCAACAGTTTCAGGAGGCTGGTAGCGGAAACTGACTGGCCTGAAGCAAAACAATCAGCCATATTTTACCGGGGGCTGACAGAAGACTTGAAAGACGTCATAGCACAAATAGATCCCCAACCACGCTCCTGTGTCGCGATGATGGAACTTGCCTCGCGGTTGGAATACCGCCTCCGAGAAAGGAAAGGAGACCATAGGAAAAAGGAAAGACCCCCTCCGTCCTCGGATCTGACACGAGCACCGGATCACGGGCCGACCCGGCCCGAACCCATGGAGATAGGGGCCGTGAGAGCGTCCCTCACCTCGAGCGAGAAGGATTACCGCCGGAAGCAGGGCCTCTGTCTGTACTGCGGCAAGAAAGGCCATTACCTCAGGGAATGTCCCGTCCGTCCTAAGGTAGGGAGGCCTCGCGTAGGCCAAGCCGCGGCAGTGACGGGAGAAGCGGAGGCGGGAAACGCTCTGGCTTGAAGGACCTCGAAGGGAAGCCTTCAAGCTACCACTCCATCCCTTCGGTAGAAGCCGATGCTGAGGCAGAGCCGGACCACTTCTTCCTCACGCTTCAAGTTGTGATAGACCATACCACTCGGACCATTCGGGCCATGATTGATTCCGGGGCCACAGGATGCTTTCTGGACGAGACCGAAGCCCAGAAGCTGGGGGTTACTCTTCTCCCCAAACACACACCTGAACTCGTCTATGCTGTAGATGGGAAAGAGTTGGACTCGGGGCCCATCCGTTATGTCACCCCAGCCCTCTGGATGACCATCGGGAAGACCCACGGTGAATGGTTGGCCTTAAACATCATCAAAGCTCCCCGGTGCAAACTCATTTTGGGGCTACCCTGGTTAAGGAAACACAAACCTACCATAGAGTGGTCCGCGAACACCATTTCCTTTTGCTCCACCTTTTGCCGTCAACATTGTACGGTGCCTGACTCGCCTCCACCCTCTCTGTTGGTCTCTCAGCAACATATCGCCACGGCGGCGGAGAAAGACGTAGTGCTCCCGGCCTGGTATAGCACCTATGCGGACGTCTTCGACAAACGGAAGGCCGAAGAGCTGCCACCCCATCGGGCATATGACTGCCGCATCGACCTGGAACCTAGAGCTGCCATCCCCTGTTGCCGTGTCTATGCTCTCACGGGACCCGAAACTAGCCACCTCCGAGAGTATCTAGACACATACCTCGCGTTGGGTTTCATTCGCCCCTCTCGATCACCCGCAGCCTCTCCGCTCTTCTTCATTCCAAAGGCCAACGGCGAGTTGCGTTGCTGCATTGACTATCACGCGCTCAACGCAGTGACGGTCAAGAACCAATACCCCTTACCGTTGATCCCGGTGCTGCTCGAGCAGGTCAGGGAGGCAGCCCTGTACACCAAGCTGGACCTCCGTGGGGCATACCACCTGGTTCGAATGAGAGAAGGGGACGAATGGAAGACGGCATTCAAGACGCGGTATGGGTTATTCGAATACCTCGTGATGCCCTTTGGGCTCTGCAACGCCCCTGCCGCCTTCCAGTTTTTCTCAACGAGGCCTTAAGAGACTACCTGGATAAGTCCGTCATAGTCTACATCGACGACATCCTTATCTATTCGGCCAACGCGAAGGAGCACGTCGTCCACGTGAGACAGGTCTTGCAAGCCCTCCGCGCGCACCGTTTATACTGCAAGCTCACGAAGTGTGAATTCCACGTGACGACAGTGGAGTTCCTGGGTGTTCTCCTGACTCCTGCCGGACAAGTCATGTCGGATCGGAAGGTGCAAGCAGTGGTGAAGTGGCCGCCACCTACAACCGTCAAGGAAGTACAAAGCTTCCTCGGCTTCTCCAACTTCTACCGGCGCTTTATCCATCATTTCTCCCAACTGGTGGCACCTCTTACGAAACTGACTCGCAAAGGCGTTCCGTTTTCCTGGCAACCCGAGACACAGAGAGCGTTCGAGCTGCTCAAGACCGCTTTCACCACCGCTCCGGTCCTACGCCATGCCAAACCTGAACTCCCGTTCGTAGTGGAGGCGGACGCTTCGGACATCGCAGTCGGGGCGGTTCTGTCACAGCGGCATCCAGACACTGGCCACCTCCATCCAGTGGCCTACTTGTCCAGGAAACTCAACCCCGCCGAAAAGAACTACACGATCGCCGAGAAGGAACTGCTAGCGATTCGGGAAGCCTTCCTGGAATGGAGGCACTGGCTGAAGGGGGCACAACACCAGGTCACGGTATATACCGACCATCGCAACCTCCAGTTTCTGCGGTCAGCTAGGCATCTCACCCCCAGACAACAACGGTGGATGCTCTTTTTCGCGGAATACCACTTCCTCGTCACGTTCCGACCAGGAACCCAGAACCAAAAGGCGGATACCTTATCCCGCCAGGGTATGACCTGTCTCCCCTTGGCAGACACAGAACGAGCCATCATTACCCCCGACAACGTGGTGGGGAGAGTGGAAACCGGATCGTTCCTCGACGGAGTGAAACGGGGTATCAAGTCGTTCGCCTGGTCGTCCTGGTTGCGCAGCCACAAGGAGTGGCGTTTGTTGCAAGGCATCCCCTTGTGTGGATCCCGAGTCCTGGTCCCTACTCTCCGCCTCCGAAAACTCGTATTCAGCTGGTGCCACGACGCCCCCAGCGCCGGTCACATGGGTGGCTCCAAGACCCTGGAAAAAGTACTGCGACAGTTCTGGTGGCCGTCGGTTCGACCAGATGTCCTACGATGGGTCAAGCACTGCACCGTCTGCGCTCAGATGAAAACCGACCACTGCAAGCAACAAGGTCTCCTGCGTCCACTACCAACCCCTATGACTCCGTGGGAAAAGATCTCCGTCGATTTCATAGTGGGACTGCCAAAAGATCAGAACTGCACGGCTATTGTGGTCGTCATCGATTACCTCACCAAAATGGGGCATTTCATCCCGTGCAGGCAGATACCCACAGCGGGGACCTTGGCGAAACTCATGTTGAAGGACATCGTTCGGCTCCACGGCCTTCCGTTGGAGATCGTGTCAGACAGGGGGTCCCAATTCACAGCCCGCTTTTGGAAAGTCTGGTGCACCGAGCTGGGGATTCAATCATCTCTGTCCACCAGCTTCCATCCCCAATCCGACGGCCAAACCGAACGCCTCAACCAAACCCTGAAGCAGTACCTCCGTTGTTATGTGAACAAAGCCTCGGAAGCCTGGGTGGAGTGGTTATGGGTGGCCGAGATAGCTTATAATAGCACCATTCATGCGTCCACAAAACACACTCCCTTCTACCTCTCCTCTGGGTTTCACCCTCGTTTCACCCCTTTTTTGCTCCCACGCTCTGGCGTCACTCTGCCCGATCTCCAACACCGACTCGCGCAGATACGCTCGACCCTCACAACGGCCCGCGAAAACCTCCGCATAGCAAAGGACAGGTACAAGGCGCAAGCCGACAAGCGCCGTAGGCCCAATCCCGTGTACCGTAAGGGGGATAAAGTATGGTTGTCCACAAAACACATTTCCTTCAAGAAACCCAGTGTGTTCAATCCCAAGTTTATAGGCCCCTATGCGGTGGTTCGCCACGTCAACCCTGTGGCCGTACAGCTCCGTCTCCCACCTCACATGCGCATACACCCCGTGTTCCACGTCTCGTTGCTCAAACCCTCATTGTGTCCTGTGAAACGTGTCCCTCCTCCGGTTTGGGTGCAGCATGAGCGGGAGTACGTGGTGGAGAAGGTGCTGGACTCCAAGCTGGTGCGGGGCAGGGTGTGGTACCTCCTGGCGTGGAAAGGGTATGGGCCGGAGGAACATTCCTGGGAGCCGGCATCGGCGATCCGCGCCCCCGCCTGGTGGCTGCCTTCCACCGCCGCTGCCCCGGGAAGCCCGGGGCTCCTCGCGGCGCTTGACTCGGTGGGGAGGGGGGTGTACTGTCAGGTGGCGAGAACCGGTAGTACACCGCTCGCATCCCCGCCACGCGGGGGAACTACGTTTCCCAGAACGCCCGGCAGAACACGTCCCACGTGTTCGGCGCCGAGCGCGACAGCGGTTAAAACCGCCAACAAACACCAAGCGGTGCCGATGATTCCAGCCAGTCCTGTTCGCACTCTTGTTCCAGAAACAACGTTCCAGCCCTGCATCCTCGGCCTTGCCCTCGTCCTTGTATCCAGTCTCCAGGAAAAACTCCGTCAGCGCTCCTCTGCCCAAGGATTACCGGGTCCAGAGTGGTAGCGCGAAGGTGAAAACCTCGTCAGTGAGCCCCGACGCTTGTAAGCGTCGGAACCATCTTCCACGTTCCTGTTTTCTTCCCTCGTCCATTCCACGCGCTCCTCTGCCCACGGAGTTCCGGGTACAGAGTTGTAGCGCGGACTGGTGCGCTCCTCTGCCCACGGAGAACCGGGTCCAGAGTGGAAGCGCGAACTGGGGCGCTCCTCGGCCCATGGAGTTCCGGGCTTAGAGTAGCAGCGCCCGTTCCTTTTTTCAGCACTACACGACTGTGAGTACTGTTTGTTCCTTTAGCCTTCAGGGAGGCGATTTCCTCGTTCTTTTAGGAGTGACCCTGATCCAGGAAGCGCTCTGGGGGGCATCAAGCACTGACCTTCAAGTGCTGGCTTTTGCTCCCAGTGGGCAGCGTCCCTCTGCCTTTCCGGATTCGATCCCACGAATCCGCCCTGTCTCTGCGGTGACTCGTCAGTGCGAACCTCAACTGAACAACACGCAGGCCAGGCCAGAGAACCCTCAAAACCCCGGGTGGGAAGGTGACAGGTGAGAAACCACTGCAAAGCGGGAGGGGAGAGGCAACACGTGGGTCACTATTAACGGGTGTCTGACGGTGTGCTTGTTTCGTTCCAGATCCCTCTCCCAGCTGCTCCTTCCCTTCCTTCCCTCGCCCACCTGTCTCCATAGTCCGTGTGTGTTACACGTTCTCCGGACTGGGGACGGATGGGAGGTGGACCCCATTATCTTCAGCGTCATCCTGAGGAGAGAATTCTCCGGCCAACGTGACACAGGGGGCCATACTTAGTGTTACTAGTCATAGTGGTCAAGAAGCTCGCTGGCAAAAGGAAAACACGTGTATACAACTTTCAAATCTAGAGCTTGAGTATGGGTTTTTGATCCGTTCGCCTGTGCCTGGATGAGGAAAAGGAGATTTACAAACATTAAGTGGTCAGATGTTGCTTGCATAAAAGCAGCTCAGAGACATTATTGAAAGGGTGTATCATAAGCACTCAATGTTCGAGCATAGTCAGTGGATGAGACATTGGCCTTTAATATTAGCGAAAAGGACATCACAAATATAGTTTTAGGGTATATAATATCATTGGTATGATGATAAAACAAATTTGTGGGAATTTTAGATGTCTTTTGGGAATTTTATTCTGAACTTTATAATGAAGACTCAGACTGTTCTGTTGAGTATCCTAGGACATTCTGGCTGTGGCTAAAATGCGTCTTTATGAAGAACTCCCTACTAAATTTGAACAACCCTTTTACATTGGGGGAGAAAATCATGGGAATAAAAGGTCAGCTTGGAAGTAAGTCCACTGGTTCAAAATTAATTCCATCTGAATTTTTAATGGCATGTTAGCCCATTTTACCTTGATAAACTCAATGGGTTTTTTGAGCAATTAAAGGTCCCTTTATCAAAAATGTAAATAAACATAGTGATATTCCTGGAGAAAAATAAACACCCCAGGAAATGTCCTTCTTACTACCTAATATCCTTTGATTAACACTGGTGTTTTTGAAAGCCTTGAGTAATAGTTTGGCTGGGATAATACATCAATTGGTTTCCCCCATGCAGCATGGATGTATCCCTAGTAGATAGATCACTGTTCATATGAATATGGCCATCTCTATTTTTTGATGTAGCAAACAGCAATTAGAGGTAGGGATGGGATCATCCTAGTAAATACCCAAAAGGCATTCATTAGGGCCGCATGGGTTTTCACTAGTCAAGTTGGGGGTTTGGTTTTAGATTTTTAAAGGTTTATCCAAATTCTCAATGAAAAATGTGTTTATAACTCGTCCCTTTTTTCAAGTCGTGGACAAAAGCAAGCAGAATCCTACCAGCCTTTGCTTAATAGTAGTGAGAGGAAAATTACAGATCACATTGCATCCTTTTCTTCCGACTGGCTATCTCGGTGTTGGGACACTCCATCGCCACCCCCATTCTGGTATTGATTCAAGAAAGCTATCAAAAATGGCTGCTCACCTTGTAACTCCCTGTCATCCTCTGACACCCAAAGACATCTGTATCTGGTGGCATGTAGACATTTTATACACCTCACCGCCAAGACACAATACGGCTTTTAGGGAGAAGGAGGCATCTGTATCGATCTGCATGGCTGCCACTCTTTATTTGACAATGCTAGCACTTATCAGCAGATCTGCTGAATTTTCATTGGGACAGTACCAGCTCTTCTCAGCAGAGGTGCTCTTATGACCAAGTAGCTGAACTTCTTGCCCATAGTGTAGTGCTTTTGATGGAACAGTAGCAGCACTTCCCAGCTCTTAAACACTGAACCCCTGACTAATTCTGTTAATTTGTCTATATAGTGAAAAGGCCACACTATCTCCATGCACCCATTGTTCACTTCTTCTTTTACAGATATATCATTCCAGCCCTGGTGTTCCTGGCATTCATTGCCTTCACAAACGACTGTGTCCTCATCATCTCTTACCGCGCACTGTACATTAATGGCTTATGGCTGCAGAAGTCTAGAAAAATAGACCTTTGGCTCATCCGGATTCTCGTAAGTTCCTCTTTATTGTTAATATAAGGATTGTGTGCAGTACCACACCATTAGCTACTTCACGGATATCTGTTGAATAAAATAAAAACCAACAAACAAACAAAATAAAATGTGCAGGTGCCCAATTTTTTCTTATGGCCCATTGCTGAATGCCAGGGTTGCCATTACTAAGGACGCTTAGTCTTGAATCCACCCCAGGCTTCTTTCCTCCACCACTCTACACTTCTTGTTTCTTTATCTCACTTTTTGGGCCTTGCCTACAGGCTGCTTTTAGGGGTATGTTGTCAAAAAGGCATATTGTGTCCTGCACTAGTACATTTTTGTGCCAGCCTGTTTCTTGGCACAGACTTTCTTTCTTGGCAGTCTCATTTGCTTGCTTCCTATTCAATGGCTTTCCTCCTCCTTGTGTTTTTCCCTCCTCTGGAGCACAGTTTCTTTACCAATCTTTTAATGGATGGCTTTTATCCTTCCACTGCTTACATATAGGGAACTACTTTTTGCTGTCTTTCATCACTGTATGGGATTGCAGGCATTTTATTTTGCCCTCTCTTCCTCATTAGCTGCTTCCACCTAAATGCTCACTCCACCCCGTGTTACTCCCTCCTCAGCCTTCCTGTATAGTTGCTATATCTTTTCTTTTTTTTTCTTTTTTTACATTTATTTCTCCCTCCACCTCAGGCTCCTACCTTGATCGTGCAACACCCCCCCCCCCTCCATCTCTTGTTGCCCACGCCTCTGTGTTTCACTCATTGTGCTCATTTAAGAAATGCTTTTACAAAATATTTTGGAGGGCTCAGCTGCTTCAATCTGTTGCCAGACTACTCCTTTTTTTATGTTTGTGTACATTTGACTTTCTTTATATTTATTGCTCCACGATTGGCGTCCGTTGTCTTGGAACGGTGAGTAAAAACAAAATGGATGCTGAACCATGCCATATGCGAATGCGTGGTGAAGCATGCAGGCATTTAACACAGCATGCCTAGTCGACTTGGCATCATGATGCATATGCCCACAAGTGTGATGACTTATGCCTATGTTGACTTTTGTTTTGTTTTTATTCTTTCCTCTTTTTGCCATATGCTGCTTTGCCAATTGGTTTGCTGAAGGCTAGACCTATTCACCTTGCCATAATTGTTTTTTTAATTTTTTTCTGCTTTCCCTGTGAATCGCTGATTTCTTGTGTTTCTCTTCCTCCTCCTTTCTCCTGTTTCTGCCTTTCTCTCTCTTGCTATGGGTCAAAGATGATAAAAAATCCTTATTGGTCCGCAACGACTGGCACAAATTAAACGACAGTTGAATAAGGACGATGGCAGGAAGTCAGAAAGTGGTCTCATTTAGGGAGTTATTTCCTGTCTATCATTTCTCAGTTGTATTCAGTGTTCAGGCGCCTCTTGAAGCTAATGTAGCATGGTTGTGCCTGGAGGTGTAGACTCACTTGAACTACTTCACATATTTGGTGTAAATTTTTATGGTAACATCAAAAACTAACTATCGTATCATGCTTATTTTCTGGCATGGATGCTGGATTGTGACGAAGAAAATGTTTAGAAATATTTAAAGATACTCCCTGGGCACCTCGATGATGCTTTCTGTAAGTTATCAGTTTGAGTACTATAGGTTTGGCTTGAATGTTACCCTTTAGGGCCCCTATTGTGCATCGGGGCAAATAGGTAAAACTAGGTAAAGTACATTTTTGGGTGGTGATGGAGTAAAGTCTCTAAAACATGTGTAGATTGGTCTATTTTGTGCATGCTCAGAAAACATGCACGCCACGGGCACTCGAGTGTGAAGAATTAAAACCAAATGCACAACATTGAGGAACTCAACGCTTATAGAATTTGCAGAACACAAAGCAGCTACAAGAGTAGGCAAAAAGTTACTATCACTCAGCGCCTTATCTGTAGAGGGTGAATACTACTGTTGGCTGGTGTAAGCTGGTTATAGTTGCACAGGCACAGGCCTTTTCACTTGTACAGTTGGAAAGGAGAGGGCATACAAGCTTTCCCCCTAAAAAAGCTGTATAGTCCCCATTGTCGAATAGCTGTATAGTCTCTATCGTCTGTGCATGGTTAGGTACACGTGTTGTGTAGGGGCTGGACAGACTATGAATGGTAATTGGTGTCTATATAGGAGCCAATGCGGTGAGCCTACAGAAGTTGACAACCAGTAGCGGCTGCTACCGACCAGGGGTCAAATGTGGGGCAGGAGGAGGAAAGGGAGAGGAATAATAAGAAAAAGCACTTACATCTTTACCGTTGGCCACCCCCTATTCTTTCTCCATCCTCCTCTCGGCAGGAAGTGCACAGCCTCCCAGAATCCCCTGACCAATCAAAATGCTGCCTTAGCAGCGTTGTAATTGGTCAGAGCGCCATGGTTCAGCGCTTACACCGGGGCTGGCAGGCTGTGCATGTTCTCAGCCAGTGTGGATAACTTGCAGAGTGCGCATGTGGCTTTGGACGGCCCAAGACTGCCGGCCAAAGCATCATGCGCACTTTAGGTGCTGCCACCTCCGTCCTGACTTCAGCTTCAAGCTGAATACAAAAAACGATATGATAAGAACGAGCGTTATTATCATTTTATGTTTTGTATTCAGCTGGCAGCTGAAGCAGTGGGGTGACGTTCCTCTACCTTAGCAGAGGAGCCACCACTGTTGACAACCAGTTTCCCTGAACGAAAAATCCAGAGTTGACTGGTAGGTTGAGGGAATCTACATCAGTCCCTGCATATTCAGTTTCTTCCTCCCCTGTACTTACAGCTCCCCCATTCCCACTCAGGGCCTGCTTCTAAGGCAGAAGGTGAAACTGGTGTAGATTTTTTCCTAGATGAGATTGATACTCTGAGGTTCAGCATCCCCAGGGCCAAATTACAGAGTGAATCTGAGATTTTACTGCGTGCAAAGTAAATGGTAAGCATTTTGATTTAAATTCTGACATTTTCTCAGATAGCTTTTATGTTGTTTTAAGTATACAACTACTCCTCTATTTGCCCTTCTTCTCAATGCAGAATCTCCTCTTGATCGAGCAAGTCTGCCACAACTGATCTTCAATGCATTTAGGTTAGGTGCAAAATCCTCACAAACTTTCAGGGGAAAATACTGGTATTGGGTATCAGTGATACACATGTACGCAGTTGTACACATTCAGCACCCTGACATGTAGAAACACTGGCTGACCATGCATAAGGAGAGTGCCAATACACTGTAAGTTTTGCTCACCCACAAGATGCCTCCTGTAGAGTGTGATAAGGCATGCTACCTGAGGTCAGGTGGATAGGTCACTATTCATCATGTGCCAAAGTAAAATACACGACAACAAGAAATACTATTTGGGAGACAAAGACATGCTAATAGGGAAACAAGACAACAGAGGGGTCGGGTGGATAGGAGATAGTAACAGACAGTGGTTGTAGACCAGTGGAATTTGTCCATGTTGTGTTGTCATTGTAAATGTGGTCTAAATATCCAAAATTGACTGCCGGGGATGCATCACAAAATTCCACCATATTTCCTTGTTAACTTTATAATTCAGCAGCATGGAGGTTCAGAACAGAATATTCAAGCCAATTACCATCCCCTATGCATTTTTACTTTTAGACCCCTTCCTCTTGAGAGCTGAATACTCACTCTTCTCACAGCAATTGAGAGTAGTCTTCTTCAATAGCTTTTTTCACTCAACACACAGTAAAACACCTCGCAGAGTGCTCTCAAGGCTGCCCACCTCATAATAGTGTTACGATCTTGGCCATGAGGAGCTCGATGATGAAGAATGTCGGTTAGGGTTTTATGTACTTTTTTAAAAAGAGACATCCCACAGTGGGGCAAATGCAGTAAACATTCGAGTCTACCTTATCCCAATTTAGGCAGTAAAGTTTATCCTGTTTAGGAAAAGAGAGAACTGGATGGAAAATTGAACTCAGAATTCAAATCCCAAATGCAGCTTGCCAAACTTATTAAACATCAGCCCACATGGAGCAATACATTCAGCAAAGAATCATACTGTGTAGCTGTTGGACGCCTTAATAAAATGCAAAACTTGAATGTGATTACTCACTGTGCTGTGCTCTCAAGCTAATCTCACTCATATGGTAGAAAAGGGCCACATAGAACAAGAACGTAAGGAATTTGTTACTGTACGTTACTTTGTTTTAAATCACAAAATCGATGTAGATCATTCGATATTCTTCTTCAGTGACCTCTCCACATTTTCCAGTTTGACACCGTTCCATGAGAAATGGCTTGTAAAAGCTCTTTAGTAGCAATAAGTCTTCATCAAGGGTCTTATGTTTGGTTTCAGGGATTGTCATCCCTCTCTGTTTGGGAAAACTCCACTACCACTTTTCAGAGTTAGATGTTCCAAAAGAATACTGGACTGAAGGATAAATTCCGTACATTAAAGTATTTTCATGGCGCAATCTCATTTCTTCAAAAGATGAATTACACATGAGCTCCTTCCACTAAGTGCTTAAATGTGTCGCCTTGTTGCTTATTATGAGATGACTGTAATATAGCCTTATAGCCCGCCGTAGCGGGCTATACCGGCTGTTAAAGGCCAGCTGCAGCGTTAAAGGCCCGAGCCAAAGGCGAGGGACTTTAACAAAGGAGAGGGACTTTAAAAGCCGGTATAGCCCTGCTACGAAGGGCTATAAGGCTATTAGAGCATTCTGCCACTAGAGGGCAGAATGTTCTAACAAAACAAAGCCTTCAGGGAGCGAGAGGGGATTGAAATCCCCTCAGGCTCCCTGAAGTCTTTGTTCACAGCCAGAGCTGTGAACAAAGACACATTGGAATGTTGGTGCTCCGGGCTTATACCGGCCAGTATAAGCCCGGAGCACTCCATTGTTTTCAATGGAGCTCCCAACATTCCAATGTTCTAAGACATTTTGTGTTTCAATAAAAACAAGCATTGGCATAGCCAATAGGTCTCGAATTGTGGACCTTATAAGTGTTTAGCCATGCAACAGTTTCATAACTAAATACTTATAAGGTCCCAAAAGCGAGACCTATTCGCTATGCCAAGCAGCCGCGAAAGTGATCGCGATCGGGATCAAACTTCAAAGCGGCCGTGCGGCCGTGAAAGTGAAAGTAATTGCGGTAAAGCGCGGCCTGTGCGCCCGCGCACATACACTGTAGCTCTAGGCTGGCCTGGTAGCACTTTTTGGAGCCCTCTCAATAAGTCTCGCCAGACCAGCGCATGCGCTGGGTCAGGCGAGACCTAAAAAGGAGAAGACTCAGTGCATCGTTTATTAGGGGCTCCCTAGGTACTGGTGCAGTAGGTTATTTCAACTAGGCGTTGTATCCCCAGAGATTCATGCAAACGAGAATGAATACATAGGAAAAAATGACCCTTTTTTTCGTAATGTTATTCATGCTTTTAAGATCTTAATTATTTTGTAGGTCTATAATGGAATCGCAGTTTATGCTACATGGACAACTATAGCCACACTTTTGAACTTTTCCGTTGTGTTAACGTACAGTGGAGATGCGGCCAACGCGACTTCGACTACGGTGGCATTAGCAATTTTATCCTTCGAGGTTGTTTAATGGTATGTGAAGTCAATATATTTAATAAGAATATACAGCTTTCATTTGATCATTACACTCTTCAAATTAAGGAAACATTTCCTGTGGCAGAAATTGCACTTGTGACTCCTAATGCTTCGAGGGATTTTTTAGTAACCCAGAGGCTCTGTGACAAGCTGCTTTCTCCATCAACTGTTGTTTTATTTAAATATATTAGGCCATGTAAAAAGTTGATAATCTACCACTGTATGGTTAGCCCTACAGTTGGAGTAGATTTCTGACTTTCAGGGGATTAAGAAGAATCCTAGGCTTGTTAGTATAAATGTATGTCAGTTGATTTCCAAGCATTAATCTAATTTTTCCGAATTAATTCATGCTTATTTCCCACAAGTCTGAAAATTTGAGAGAGCAAATTATTCGGTAATGTAGCTTTAAAGAAATCTATAGCAGGGAGAGTATTTTCTTCTCTGTAAGTTCTCTGTGAAATATGTGTGTGTTACTTGTTGGAGTGGACTTCAATTCTGGCAGCTACTAAAAGGCATAAGGGTCCCTGATGAATCTGCTTCCCTGCTACCTAGGGAACATGCAGTGGTGTATGCGCACATACTGGGGCTTATTTACAAGTCACTTTTAATATGGGAAAAAGTGATGTACTGGCGGCACAAGGGGTTTGTAAAAAGGCCCCAGAGTGTATGTGGAGCGATGCTGCTGCCTCCAAGCTGAAGAAGGAATTTCTGGGTCTTTTCCCCACGACAACTCCTTTAAAAGGAAATTAGAAAGTACTTTTTATTATGAGTTTTATCGTGTCAGTAGTTATCGTGTCAGTAGAAACAAAGAATCAGCCAACAGGGTGGCTTCAAACATCTGCAAAGAAACAGACAGACAATAGTTTACTCTCTCAAACTCACTCTGTATGTTAAACATATAGCGTTATATGGTTTATTACATTTAAAATGATCGTTTATTTAACAGACAATACAAATAAGTGTTTTTGGAACTTAATTGTTAATTGCTTCTTCCTAACTTAGTTGCACTCATGTTATCAACCTTAGAAGAATGAAACATTGGTGAAAAACCTATGTTAATGTTTATCCTTGAGGCTTACAGGCTGCTGTTTGTAGCTAACACATAACCCTCCGAGCTATTTTACCAGGATTATGATTGGGTTACACATAATAGCTATCAGCAGGCACATAAGTCATCCACACAATTTCATGTTGCAAATCTCTTAACATATATTACACAAAGTCTCTTTTAGGCCAACAGAGCCAGATCAATTTTCTGCACACAAGTTTTCTCGGAGGCAGACTTAGTAAAAAATAATGCACATAATTGCTGGCCATTGGTGTGCTGATGTTGACTTCAGACCTGTCATCTCACACAGTGCCACCGTGTGTCACTTTTACATGATTTCGGCTCCTTTCACTCGGTCACCTAATGAGGACAATGCGAGTTGGAATGCTCTTATAGGGAGTGTTTCCAACTCACATTGTGTTCAAGGCTGAGCTGATGTCCATCGAGATTTTACAACCTTCCCAAGACGTCAGTGTCAGCCTTTGAAACTTCAGATTGTTATCTTAGGATGGTCACTCTAACTCACGGGCAGTGCCCAAAGCTCCGTTCCCTGCCTTGAAAGCCACACCCCCTCAGAAGCACTTTCAGATCTTCTAAGGTAGTGGATTTAAGGTCTCGCCCCGTCCTGGTGTCCTCATCGCACACGGTGGGTTGTTGCACACTGGCAGGTCTGTGGCTCTCTTCCTTCTGACTCTGCTCTCTCTTGACTCTACCCTGCCTAGCTTCACTTGCTATTCAACCCGCCCATTTTCTACATCCGAAAATTTGTGGGTTCCCAGACTACATATTTTTCATTCCAGCATTGTGTCACCTCTTTTCCATCAGAGATGGTCACTTACTACTTCATTCCAAAGAGTGAATTGATGTGTGTTTTCAGGGTGCAAAAATTCCTGTGATATGTTTGTGAAAATGCACAAACACACACGTTTGTACACATTTGTTACCTTGTGCCTCTAGCACCCTTTCCACCCAAAACCTACATCTGTGACTGGAAAATCTGCCATGTTGGAGGACACTCCACCCCATTGCAATTTATGGCCCCAAACGTATCCAATTTTTGATTCTGTGAATCAGAAAGTGTAACTTTCTATCATAAATTCATTTTATTTCTCGCCTATGTCCCTTTTTTGCAGATTGAGGCCATAATGTACGCTTTTCTGACGGGAAATGTGACGTATGGTTGGATGAAAGTTTGCTGGTGTCCTCGGTGTTTGCGATATGTGATGCATTTAACAACATTCTCCCAAGTCCACAGTCTAAAACCCAGAGGTTGAAGTGGGCGAGATCGGAGGGGTGCAAAGTGCCCATACTTTTTTTAACTTATGAAAAACCGTTCCCCTACTTTTTGTGAAAAGACATCTGTCCCGGTGCGGTTAATTCCAGATAGCTTAAATGCTTAAACGGAATTTTCATTCAGTGAGTCTCCTGTGCTGTGAAACCGAAGCCGGGCAGACTGCCGAGCAAGCCTTCCTGCCAGTACTAGGTTATGGCAAATTCTGTTTTTTCAAAGGTTCAAAAGAGGGGTTTTGTGCATGACAGAGGAAACTGAGTTCCAAATTCCAGGGCTCTTCCTGAAAGTGATTTAGGACTAGTTCTTTATTTCTTGAGTCAGGCTGGCTCCAGAAGCATGGATTCTGAGCTTTACAGAGAGTAACGGGCCCTTGGGGTGAGTAATTGTTTTGCCAAGTAATTATGGTTGCCAAGGTATAAAGCTTTGTGTGTGTACATCTTTAGGGGCTCATTGCTATTGGCATATGGTTACTTAGTAGACCTTGATGCTACTGTGCACTGAGATTGTTGATGTTATTTCACATACCAGATGTAAGCTGTTACTCATTAGACTGCCAGGAACAGGAAGTTGCACTTGAGAGAAGCCAGCCACTTTCATGGAATTTGAGGAGCTTGAGACTCCATGTTCTCTTCAGGACCTGTGGACGTTTGCTCTGTCACAGATATTTTCTCAGAATGGAGCAAGATGAACACATAAGATAATAGTTGCAAAAAATACCCTGAACAGCCACTTGAACAGCTTTCAGATTGGAGGGTGGTGTAGTCTCCCAAAGATTTCCCTAATTCCCCGGGGTCAGGCTTGGTTTGGTTATTTCAAGTTTGCAGTCTCTGCCATGGACTGATGCCTGCGATAGGGCCACTGCAGTTTTCAGTTCAGTGAGAGACTGGATGATGTTAGGTTTTCTTTTGGGCAGTGTAACAACGGGTGTGCATCAATACTAGTCTGTAGTTCACACTACTGCAAAATGCAAGGCATTTTTTACATCTGCCAATGCCTCACCAGTGGGGAAACCAGTCGCGGGGCACACTTTTAATACTGAAAATCTTTCCAAATGAGGAGTAGCAGGATGGCTGAAACACTTCAAAGTAGAATATGGCTTGAGGTTTTCCAAAAGTTATACTTATCCCTATTACTCTCAAAGTACCTGAGTGTTCTTGCTACAATATATCTATATATGGCGAATGTATTTTCCAACAACATTCAATATTGGTTCATTCGTGATTCTCATATAAGCTGAATGATTTATAGAGGAAAGGAGCAGGAATAGACCTAGCTATCAAGTCAGGAAAATAGATAAAGAAGGAAAGCATGCGTTTGGGATGTTTACCATGCAGTACAATTTCTCAAGCCCTAACATTCTAGTTAGAAATGTATACTTCTAGCAAGCTGAACCAAATATCCTCAAAATATTACATATTGATTTCTACTCTGAAGGATGCTCTGTACACACTTGTGAAATGTACCAAACCCCCCAGTCCCACTTCTACCCTAGGTTTCCTAATGAGCTTCCATTTCCCAGAAGATCTCTTTTAGCACATATCACTGCTCTCAGCAACCACATTTTATGGTCTTTATCAGACTATGAGCTGACTTGTCACTTCCTAATATAGATAAATATGCATCTAACTTTACTCGCTCACAAAAGTGATTATCATTCTTACATCAGTTCTGTCCAAAATGTTTAATTTTTGAAGTTTGACAAACACATGTATATTTTATAAAGCTTTATTTGTTGCATCCAATAGATCATAAGAGACCTTTCACACTTGTGAATGATGCTGCTAAAATGTATCCAGTAATTGACGCTAATGTTATCTTCAACCCATTTTCTTAAGGATTGGATGCAGGGGGTTCTCGCCTTGGTCGCACGTTCCCTGAACCTGAGGTCAGGGTAAGTGCTCTTGGTAGTCACTTTGCCAGCCAGCCAATGCATTACACAAAGCTAGGGAGTGTTGTCCCTTTTTGTTTTTTTACATTTTTTTATTGTCCAAAAGAAGTACAAGCAAAGAGAAAAGGCAGGATAGAATAGGGGTGGGAATTCCCCTAAAAAGTTACACATCCAAATATACATAAGAAAGTCTGTAAAGAGAAAACAAACATTTCAAGAAGATTATAAGCAAACAAATATCAAAGGAATCACAGAGAACCAACAACTAGAATTCCCCCTCTTATTAGCCATATGATTCTTCCAAATAACCCCATATAGACCTATATTTTAGCAGGGCCAAAATACCCCTTGCTTTAGCTAGCGCCTTCTCCCTTCCCCCGTTTCTTTAACAATCAACCACCATTCCAACACTGTGGGGGTTTGGGAGAGATCCAAACTCTACCTATCGCCAGCCGGGCAGCAACCAACATGACTGCCATTATGGAACTGTACCGACCACAATCTTCCTTGTGTCCTAGCATCTTTTTGGCTGTCGTGAATATGAATTCACGCCCAAGTCTAATTTTAATTGCCACTGATATTTGATCCCAAAAAAGACTTAAAGCAGGACACAAAACAAACATATGAGTAATACCAGCCGCATATAGCCCACATTTGGGGCAATTATGACGCAATCCACCATAAATCCTTCCCAATCCAGCCGCCCCTTGAGACCATCTGACGATCCTCTCCAGGGTGTAATAAAGTAAGCAAAGTGTCCGGAAATGCTGCAATCGTAAGTTCACTGAATGTACAGAAAGGGCAATAGTATTAAGGGCTATCTTCACCTTTTCTGTAGCAATATTTTCCCCCAAGATCTCGCTCCAGCTAGAAGCTATTTTCTCGCAGCCCTCTACTCTATGCTGATGGAGGATTTGATACGCCTTACTAATGGTAGCCTGCCGGTTCTGGGAATACAAACACTCACACATATCAGAACCAGAGACACTCCGAGCCGCTAAGTTTTTAACAAAATAATTCCTAACCTGTATATATTTAAAAAACAACCGTTGAGGAATATCAAAAATTAGTTGAAGATTCACAAATAACTTAATGCCATTACAATCGAGTAATTGCCCAAGACAATGCACACCGTACCTAGCCCATTGACTGGCCGTTGCATCCTGAAATACTCTGGGCACCATTGGGTTCCCCCAGAGGGGAAGTTTGTCATGTATAAGAGATAAGGAGGATCTGGTTTTAATGCCCTGCCAAATATATACACAGTCTTGAATGGTCTTAAACCGTACACGTTTAAAATAATTGTGGTAATTGATTCAGTACAGAAACATCTGGCTCTCAGAACCAAGAACCAACCAATACCAAAAATCCGTTTGCTCTGGGTTCAGAAGGCTGCGCAAACGGCCAATGAAAGCAGCCCAAAAATAAAGTTTAAAGTCAGGGAGGTCTAAACCGCCCTGATTATATGGGAGCTTCATAGACCCAATGGCACGTCTTGATTTTTTATAACCCCAGATGAAACTGCTCAAGGCCCCATCCAGCTTATCAAAAACGAATTGGAAATCCTAAGCGGGATCGACCTAAATAAATACAAGAACTTGGGGAGTATCTTCATCTTTATGACGTTGCATCTCCCTAAGATGCTTAATGGGAGCTTGTGCCACAACTTCAGTTGCTTAATAACAGCAGCTATTAGAAAATCATAATTTAAAGAGTGAATGAGTTCAATCTTAGGCGAGATTCGTACCCCCAAGTAGGTAGCGGTCGAAGAAGTCCCTTCCACTGGAAATTCCGGCTGAAAATTAAGAAGAACTTGGGTTTTATCACTATTCAGTTTATAACCTGAAAAAAGGCCAAAACTCATTGCCTCCCTATTAATGCTCTCTATAGCCTCCTTAGGCTCCTCCGTGAAAATAGTGATATCGTCTGCATACGCCATGAGTTTCAAGAGGCCCTGTCCAATATTCAAAGGACAAATCGTATTATTGGCCAACAATGCCCTAATAAATGTCTCTATATAAAGAGCGAAAAGAAGGGGAGAAAGGGGACAGCCCTGCCTTGTGCTGCAATGAATAGAAAAAGGAGTAGTTTGAATATCAAAATATCGTAGTCTAGCCATAGGGTTGTAATACATAGCACCAACCAGCTTCCGGAATTTTTCCCTAACCCCAGATGCTGTGAGTGTTGCCCAGAGATATTCCCAGGCCACCCGGTCAAAAACTTTTTCTGCATCCAATAAGACCATGCCCAGGTTGATTTTTAACTTCCCCGCAGCATCAAAAGCCGCCACTGCAGTGTTGACATGGGCATTGGTGTCTCTCCCATGAATAAACCCATGCTACTGCAGAGAAACCAGGCTGGCCATCATTGGAGCTAACCGGGTGGCCAATATCTTAGCAAACACCTTAGCATCTGCATTTATTAAAGAGATTGGGCGATACGAAGCCCATTCCTCTGGGACTTTATCTTTTTTTAGAAAACAAATTATGTTGGCCATATTCCATGAATTTAGTACCCGACCAGTAACCCACACTTGGGCAATTAGATCTCGAAGCACCGGGCCAGGAGGCTCTTACAGCACTTATAAAACTCTGCCGGAATAGCATTGTTACCAGCCGCCTTCCCTACAGGGAGTCCCCCAATTGATTTCGCAATTTCCTCCACGGTAATCTCCTGCTCTAATAAAAGAGAATCCTCTTCTGTCAATGTCGGTAAATTGCTCGCTTGCAAATAACTCTGCATACCAATCAAATCTTGTGTTGAACTGGGAGAATATAGTTGCTGATAGAAAATGGAAAACTGATCTGCGATCTCCTGGGGGCGCCTGTATACAATTCCACCCTTGCCTTTAATAGCTTTAATCTTAGTTTTAAGACGGCTGTCCATGAGCTGATGTGCTAAGACTTTCCCTATCCTGTCCCCATACTCATATTGCAGTGTCTTTTGCTTGGTAAAACAAGCCGCTACCTTCTCTTTAAGTACCCTATTAATCGCGGCCCTGTGCTCGCGAAGAGATATATACAGAGAGTCTTGATCTACCTTTCACATTTGGACAGCCTCAGCATGTTGAAGCTCGCAAATAACAAGCCTTTGATAAGCTTCCTTAGTTAGTTTCTCCCGCTTTCTATTTTGTTGCCAAACAAACTGTTGAGTGACTCCACGAATAAATGCTTTCATAGCATCCCATACCACAAAAGGTGAAGCAGACCTTATATTATCTGTAAGATATTCTGAGATTTTTTGAGAGATAAAAGCCAAATATTCAGAATCCGTAACCAAATAGAATTGGTCAAAAAGGAAAATATTATAGGGTTGTGATCAGATGTGATCCTAGGACAGATCTCCATGTCTGACCCCGCCAGTATGGTATCTGAAACCCAGGCCATATCAATCCTAGAGTACTGCCAATGTGGCATAGAATAGTACGTGTACCCCGGTGCAGTTGGAAATGGAGAATGCCATGCATCTTGCAGCGAGTGCAAACGCCCTAATTCTAAAATGGAAGCCCTCACCTTGGCCATTCTAGGAGTAAGTGGCCGGCTAGTAGAATCTGTGCCATAGTTAATAACACAATTAAAATCTCCCATTACAACAAGCACACCCTACCATCCCATTAATTCTAGACAAATATCATCAAATAATGTCGGATCGTCAACATTAGGGCCGTATAGAACACAGAACACGTATTTCAAAGTGTTAATCTCAATTTGAACTAGGGCCCACCTCCCTCTTTGGTCCGCTAATACCTTATGGATTTGACAATTGAGTGTTTTAGACACCAAAATGGCAGTCACCCTGATTGACACATTTTGTGAAGTACATATTATATTCTGGAAGACCAATTGATTGGGAAAGCCACGATTTTATACGCTAAATGCGTTTCCATTAAAAGTACTATATGGGGTTTATAAGCCCTAAGCTCTTCCCGTACTAATTGTCTTTTAGATCCTCTATTCAACCCAGACACATTCCAAGATAGACACCTAATCCTTGCCATACCATTAATATAATTACCAATCATCAAAGCAAAAAGGTAATAATCCCAAAGTTCACACCACCAAAACATAAAACTGTAAACCTTCTTTTTGACTTTTTCTTTCTTTATACCCTTAACCCTCCCAGGAGTGCCCATCTGCAGCCTCCTCAAAAACGACCTACCCCCCCCTCCCAGTTTCCTAAAGAAGGAATCACCCTCCCCAAAAAGCTGAAAATGACAGCTAACGTCTCAGGGCACCACAGAGCCAGCCCCGGCTAGCCCCCCACAGCTGCAAGAAAAGAAATGAAATATAACAAGCTAAACCCCTAGCTGCCACAGAGGCAACAGCAAAAGGCCCCAGGGCCAGCCTCTATACTTTTCTAGTCTACGCCTCCCGATCCCCTTTGCAGAAAAAAAACCCAGAACATTGTCTACTTTATCAATTCCTATTGGATCGGTCAGTCCTGCCGAAGGTTCATGTCATTTGCCATTTGCTTAATACTTGCTTAGCCTCGAGGTCCGAAACGAAAAATTGTGACTGCCCATCCTTGATAACTTTCAATCTGGCAGGTTCCTGCAAAAAGACCTGAGCCCCGGTCGCTTTAAATGGATTGATGAGTTGTCTCATTTTCTATCTTTTTTCCATTGTAGTGCGGCTCAAATCAGATCTTAAAAAAATCGATAAAGAGTCAACCCCTACTGGCGAATTTGGCAGGGCTTTAAAAGACAGTGCCTGTCTTAACAAATAATTCCCCCCAAAAACTAGAATAGGCAGAGGATACCGAGCATTGAGCCTCTGCGCAGTAATAGGGAGTCTATGTGCTCTTTGGCAGTCCCAAACCCAATCCCAATCAGACAGATCCGGAAAGGCTTTTTGGAAAAAGTTGGACCACAAATGCTCGGGGGTCAGCGCACACCTTACCCTCCGGAACACCAAACAATCTTAAATTATTTCGCCTTTGCCGGTTTTCTTAATCTTCAATCTTAGCTTGACAAGCCAAGAGCTGTAGGTTGTGAGACTGCACAGTATTCGCTATAGCAGTAACTGACTCCTCTGTCTCTGCTACCCAGTTTTGTAACTCAACCATATCTCCTGTAATTCCGGCCACAGTACCCGTCACCTCATCCAATGATAACTTAATACTAAGGTAGTCCGCTCTAATCTGAGCATGATGATCCTGAGCCTCTCGTTGTTGTTCTTGTAAGGCCTGCAGTATTACCGCAAGAGACGGCTCTTTAGAAGAAGGCAGTTCATCTGTCTCTTGCACCAAATCTAGTGAGGTTGGCTTGGTCATATTACCTAGCTCTTCATTTTGACCGGGCGAGCTTTCAGAGCTGTTCCCATTAGAGTAGTCCGCTGAGTTAGTTAAGGGTATCTCTTGTTCCCCAATGGATTCAATATTTTCACAATTCACAGTGTCCTCTGCACATTGGCCACTTGACCAGCCAGGACCAGAACCCGACAGACGAGAACTCAGAGCCTTGACCTCTCCCTTTGCTTGGACCCACTTTCTTAATGGGCTGCTCTCCATTCCGCCGACCTACAGAGCTATTATGCCAGCTAGCCCCTTGCAGGTCCATCGATCTTTTGCGAGGTTTGGCTACCTTGAGATCCTTTTTGCTGTTATTTTTATTTTGAATTCCCAGTAGTGTTAAGGGTCTTTTGTGGATCCCATCGGTTCTTCCCTACAATAATGACCTCAGGCATAGCATTAGATACAGTTAAACTCTTATTTTTTGGTTTAGTGCCCAGATCAGAGCGCTTTGGAGTACAGTCTTGGCCACATAATAACCATTTTGAACCATTCTGATCCACCTCGGGACTAGACAGGCTCCAGCTCTGGAGAGTACTACTAGGGCTATCGCTGTTAGCATCTAACGCAATATCCTCAGTGCCCCCCAGTGCTACGTTAGGCACTTCTGCGATGGCATCCTCCTGGGTGACTGGAATCGCCTCCGATTCATTGGCCCCCCAATGGTCCAACACTCTGGGTGGTTCACTAGCATCGTCACATTCGGTTTCCACTTCTAAGTTACCCACTGGATCCTCAAAAGACAGTCTGTTGTTAGCAGCTGGCTCCTGTGTATCTTTCTGCGCAGCGCTACACAATATAGATGCTATAGCTATTGCATCAGCCGTTTGTATGAGAAGCTCTCCCTCTGCAATTAAATCAGCGGTTTTACCTGCTTCCAGGAGCCGAAGTGCGGGTCTGCCCACTCGAGCTGGGGTGACTTTAGATTCATTCTTGTTGTTCAGCGCCGTCCAGCCTTCTTCACCGAGCGGTGGGGGTTGTAAGCCCGTAGTCCTTGTAACACGGGCTGCTTTCGCTGTGTTTTTCAGCGGCGCCATGTCGGTCTTTAACTCCAACTCGAAAAAAGAAAGGCACGACCAACCGAGCCCCGATCTGCAGGGGCCGGACAGCCAGCAGACTCGCCTCGCCATCCGTCAAAGCTGCTGAAAATTACACCTCGGTCCAAGCATCCACGCTACGGAGTCAGCTACAACGCTGGGGAAGACAGAAAAATAAGCCTTCTAGCGTATCACTCATCTTGGTAAGTAGGCGCCTCATAGCCTTCATTCAGTGGCTCATGGTAATGACAGGTACTGGGGTAGCCAGCCAGGAGGTTCGCTGTGCTGTGAGACGAGGCGGCACTAGTCCGCCATCTTCCTTCCCGTAACAACCTCCGCCATCTTCCTTCCTGTGACAACCTCCGCCCGCTAGGGAGTGTTTTCCAAAGAGTCAAAAAATGCAGGAGGAAATATCATATAGGAGTAAAAACCTCCCAAGAACTGAGGCAAGGCTAAATACCTGCAATAAACATCCATATGCACTGACAAAGCTTAAAAAGATAACAGCCATGAAAAGAATCAGGACGATGCTCACACTTTAGCCTTAAATATGAAAGAACCTGCCTCACCTCCATCAACCTTCAATGATCAATGACAGGTCAGATGACTTGCTAAATCTAGGCCTGCCAACATCTTAAAGGCCTCTGCCTACCCATCCGTGTTTGTGATTGAGGGCATCCTGAGTCTTCCGCGTCGACTTACCATGTAATTATGTGTCCCATCCCTACCAAGTCTGTCCCAGATCCACAGGCTGTCAAGCTACCCTGACTTAACATATGTCTAACCGAACATTTGTACTACTGCTGTTTCCAGTGCTTCCCACAGACAGATGTTCCTGACGTTGGGAACTCACCGTGAACACACTATAGGTTGCAATACGCTATACCCCACACCTACCTGCCTTCCAAGACACTACTCTGACCTAACTGATTTCCAACTCAGTGTACCCTCAGAAGTCTAAAAGCTCTATGGTACTCTCTGTTACTACAGTGGTGGGTTCTGTGTCTTATTGTGCACCTCTAGTTCTCCAGCATAAGCAAAGTTTTTGTACAGGGAAAGACATCCCACCTTCCAAGGCTGAGCAAACTACTGTCAATATGAACATCCTTGCTCTGAGTTAATTAAAACAATGTTGGAGCTTACCAAAACGTCCTCAAAGCTTTGAGCATCTACCTCCAAGCACTGAAATGACATCTAAGAGGACCAAAAGCATTCATTTCCGTGCACTGTAAAATTGAAACCAGACACACCAGAAACTGCTCCTATGAAACAGCTGTTCTCATTAATAACAATTATTTCATAACGTTATCAGGAAGGTACATTTACTATAATGAATAGGTGCATCTGGACATACATATCACAAATCAGTGGATGATTGAAACAATAAATGAATACATAACAGGGCTAGACACAGCCTCACACGGAAATTTTAGGTATTTACAACCTGTTCACGTTTCCACTACTCGCCTCTGCTAATGTTTTATTTATTTTTTACAATTATACCTTTTTATTTTTTAAAGACAAGGTTAGTATCAAATAAATACTGTCCCATGTTATTCCTTGAAACAGAATTTTCTCTGGAGGAGGTTCCTGTGGCTATCTTTTCTAGATTTGCAAATAAAATCCCAGGTCCAGATAGGGTGCCCATGGGCCTCTATAAACTCGAGGTGGCTCTGTGGGCAAACAATGCTAATTTGGCTCCCTGAACAGGATTCAGTGGCTATAGGCAAGAGTATAACGGACTGCTTATCCTGTGTAGGGGCCTCTGGATCCATTGGTTATGCTATACCAAGGATGTTTTCACTAAGCTAGTTGGCCCTCTTTCTTCTTAAACCCGGAATTGTTATCTACAATGGATAAACACTGGCTTAAAATACATTTCATGGATGCCAGGCAAGGGAAAATAGGGAAGGTTGAACTTCAGAAACCCGCAAATAAAGATTATATGTTGATTCAAACACAACGTTTGGAGCCGTACAGCGACATGGTGACCAACACGTGGGATAAATTAATCCTGCCTAGATTTAGGTTTGGAACCATTAGATGCCAGCTTTGCTTTTGCTTGGGTCAATTTAATTCATCTTTGTGTTGAGCACTCTCCGTAAACCCTGGCAAACTTTGTATCTTTTTGTAAACTTTATCGTATTTACGCCAAAAGGTTTTTAATCTCGCCACTCCGGAGTGCAGCATTGACCAGATGTATTCTTGTGTTATTATATTTACAGATGCTCTGTTTCCCTGAGGTTTGTGCATGCATTGCAACATTTCTCAAATTTACCCTGCGTTGTAGGCAGTCTCTACTGTTTTAAACTGTTGGATATATATTTAGGCTGTTTTTATTATGTTTATCATCTTTTAATCTGGGTTTGTATTTCTATGAGTTTTGTATACTGTTGATGTGCTTTTATGATTTTTTTTATGATCAAATAAAGCTTATTGATTGATATTTGTAAAATATAGGCTCATAGTTGTTTTTAAAGTCACATCCAGAACAAAGGGGAAGTTCAACGTATGTAAGTGCCCCTTGCAGAGTTATTGACAGATCTAAAGTAATCACCATACGTGTCCAGCCTTGTGAATTATGTCTAGGGAATGGTTGGTGAGAGCCCCATCTCTTATGCTTGCTTTTTGGATCCTCAATCTCGTTGAACAAATCAAGGGTCAGGGCAAAAATCTTTTGGCTGATATCACACCTTGAGTCCTTCACATTTTTTGATAGTAAGGTGACACTGGGTTAACTACATTTTTGTGTGAGTAGTATGTTAATAGTTTGCTTTTGATTTACTGACTAATACATTTGTTATCTTACACATTTTGTGAAGTGCACTGTTCACCATTTCACTGGCATCCTGACAATGTTGATTGCCTCGGTACACAAAGGGGGTCTGTTGGATGAAAGCTGTTCCAGTACCAAGGCTTCATAAGAGGTTTGGGTTTCTGGCTTTGGAATTCTTGAACCACACTGCCTGGGAGCACACTGTGACACTGTCGCTATGCAATTGTTCCCCTATGAGGGATATGTCAGCTCTTGTGGTTGGGCAGCAGTGTGTTTTGGAGGATATGAGAGTTGCCTCCCACACACACTCCTCCACTTGTGCCAGTTCCCATGGTTGGGAAAAGAGAGAGTACGAGCGGGTATTGGCGCTGTCCTAGGTTTTTAATTCCCTTAATTTCTTTACCTCTTCACATTTTTTTTTATACGGATTGTGTTTGTGACATAACTCGAACTTGACCCGGTATCGGGTATCAGAGCGCTTTACATAGCACCAGTTGCGTTACATGAGGACACATTCATTTTTGTTAGGCATGGGGAGATGAAGTGTTTGCCCAGAATCACAGGATGTTCAGCGTCCTTGCCAAGACTCGAACCCGGTTCCCCAGATTCAAGGTCGACCACCCTAGCCATTAGGCCAACTCCTTCACATCCTCAGACTCGAGGAGAAAGCTGACTGGACCACCATTGGCATCACAGACTTGTACCCTACTTTCTGGGAAAAGAGCAGGAGGGGCATTTCCATGTAGGGGGAGGGGCAACAAACACTCACTATGCCCTCTCAGCAGTGGGACAAGGGGTGGCAGAAAAGAGGACGGTCAGTAAAGGCGAGGTCCACTAAGAGGTAGGGTTGGGATTAGAGGAGGGGCTAAGGTACCGGTACTCAGATCTCTGTGTAGTAAGGGTCAACAACCTTGTGAACTACACTGGGGAGAAGATTGATGTCATTGGTTTTAGGTAACTTGTTTTCAGATTCAAGGGTAGACATGCATTATGTAAGTTGTACGTGGCTAAAGAGGGACCCTCAGTTTTGGTCTGGAAGAATCAGAAAAAACTTGAGATTATCCTAGATCCCAGCAGTCCAGAGAAAACACTAAGAACTGGGTCTTACATGAATTTCCAGCTGTCCGCAATGGCAAAATCGAAAAATTGAAGGGTTTCGCTCATGTTATTAGGTTAAAACAGGAAGCCCCACCTAAAATTCGCAAAGCAAGCAGCATTCCCTTCATTGTTAGAGATGAAGTTAAGTCAGAATTAAATAAATTGCAGGATTCTAGTATCATAGATCCCATAGAAGCCTCTGAATGGGTATCTCCATTAGTTGTAGGCAGACATGCCAATGGCAAGGTGCATCTGTGTGTGAATTTGAGAGGTCTCAATGATAACATCATCGTGGATCAGTTTCCTCTCCCACGCATTGACGAAATGTTAACTTTAACTAGAAATGACAAATGGTTCTCCACTTTAGACATGTCTGCTGCTTATCACCAGGTTGTATTGAATAAAAAAGTAAACATCTTACAGCCTGTTGCACATGCTTTGGATGCTTCCAATCCAAACGTATGCCATTTGGTTTAGCATCTGCAGCAGCCTTCTTCCAAAGGCTTATGTTTGAACTTTTCAGTGACTTAAAAGAGGTGACATTTTTAAGATGACATCTTGATTATGGGTAAAACTAAACAGCATCACGATGAAATTTTAAGGAAAGTACTCAACATTCTTTGTATGAAAGGTTTAGCTGCTGAAATGAGTAAAAGTAAGTTTGCTGAAAAAAAAGCCCCTTACCTGGCATATGAAATTAGCGAGAAAGGTATCAAACCCAAGGAGAAACTTGTAGAAGCAATCAACAAAGCTCCTTCTCCCAAGAACAAAGATGAGCTATGCTCATTTCTGGGCTTGGCAGAAATTAACTCTAAATTTGTTGAAAATTTTTCAGAACGAACCTATGAAATGCGTTCTTTATTAAAGAACAAGTCCAAATTTGAATGGACTAACTTAAGTCAAAATGCTTTTCTTGATATTAGGGGGCCATCACCGAAGCTTCTAAGTTACAAGCTTTTAATCCCTCTGCCACAATCTTTATCGCTACTGATGTGAGTGGTAAGGGTTTGAGCTGTGTCCTCACTCAAATTGATGATGTGGCGCAGAAATTGTCATAGTGGTCACTTTCCCCCACGGAACAATAATACTCTGTTATTGAAAGAGAGACACTGGCCTGCGTATGGGCTCAGAACATTTTCGGAAGTTCTTTTGCAGAAGGAGGTTTACTGTTCAAACTGATCATAAGCCTTTAGCTAAATTGCTTACTACTGATCATCTAGGACATCTGCAAGAATTGCCAGACTTTCCATGCGCCTACAAGATTTTATTTATGATGCTAAATATGTTCCGGGGAAAAAGAACGTCACTGCTGATTTGTTTATTAGAATGTCTCTCCCTCTGATGGAAGTGGATGCCAGTCCTTGGAATGATGTGTGTGTTGCGAGTTGTTTTTCGAAAGACAATGAAAAAGGCTTACAAAAGTGGGAAAAAGCTCAAAAGGAGGATGAAACTCTTAACCTTGTCAGGACCAAAATTCAATGTGGTTGGGGTTGTATTAAATCCAAACTGCTTGGTGAGTTAAAAGCGTTATGGGAAGTTAAAAATGAACTAGAAGTTGATGGTTTGTTTGTTAAGATAGGGGACAAGATTATTCCTCCCCGCAACTTAAGGAGTAAAATTAGTTATTTTTTATCATGAAGGTCACATTGGTATAACATGTTCTAAGAAAAACATCAAATCATTCTATTGGTGGCCTAAAATTGATATTGAAACAGAGCAGTTTGTGCGATCGTGCATGGAATGTGAGGATTCTGATAAATCTCAGAAAACCCTCAACCCTCCTTTAAGCTCTTTAGGTTGCACTTCTCTTCCCTGGTATGATGAAGCATTGGACATTATGGGTCCCATTGTGTGGTCTGATGAGTCTCAGAGGTATATTCTCGTGTTAGTGGATTTGTTTTCAAGGACGATTGAACTTAAAGTTGTCAATAAAGTTGACACTAGTTGTGTCATTAAATTCCTGGACTGTGTATTTCTGTGTGAAGGTTTCCCTCAAACCATTCTTACAGATAATGGTGTCCAATTTATGTGTGTTGAAATGAAGGAATTACTTGAGGTGGTAGGGATTTCACATAGATGCACTGCTCTCTATCATCCTAGGGGAAATGGTGGCGTGGAAAGGATCAACCGCATTATTAAGGATGTGTTGCAAATGACTAATCAAAACAGGAAAAATATTGATTGTGAACTTAAGAAAATGCTATGGACCTACAGGGTTACTAGTCACGATGCCAAAGGTGAGAGTCCCTTTGGTGTTATGAGAGGCCGTATTCCTCACTCTAAGATCAACCCATGTTGGATGAATAGAAGCAAACAAGTGGAATGAGATACATAAAAGATCAGGAGTTGTATTTTAACTTCTCAACTTAAGGACAAAAAAAACTTTGAAATGAAACATGCTGTCCGTGATGTAAAGTTGACTGTTGGTCAATGGTTTTGTGTAAAATCCAATAGAAAGGTAGCTAAAGGTAAAAGCAAATTTAGTGCCCCTGTACAAATTGTCAAGGTCATGAACAACACAGTGAGATTAACTGATGGCAGTGTATGCCATATGAGTCGTTTATCTTTAGTTAAGAATGTTCCTTGTCACATGTTGAATTATGCTCAACAACGAGCAGAACCATTGGTGGATTAATGTCCACACTGAGAGTTTGTCTTCTTCCAATCCTGTTGATTCCAATATTTGTGTTCAGAGTGAGATTATCTGAGGACTGAAGCTTGCTCTGAGCTGTGCCTTGGCTCTGGGCAAGGTGAGTTTAGCGGAAAGAAAATTAGCACCTTCGGTAGGACCATTGTGAAACTGAAGTGACTTGAAGACTATGATTCACAATTTCCATTTTATCTTGTGCAGTCTCACCAGTTTTTTTACAGTTTTTTTTCTCCAATTTTCTTCTTATTTTTCTGTAAGAAGGGGGATGTGTAGTATTGTTTTTTTTGTATTTCTCTTTGGAAGAATTGTCCTGGTTCTGTGGAATTAAGAATCAGAACACTTAGAGTGTTCTCAGTACTTATTAATGTGTGTTAGAATGTTAGGGAGATGCATTGGAGCTGGTGACATTGCTGCTTGCCTGGGCCTTGCTCGGGGTTGCCAAATAAAGAAGAAATCGACATCTTTATTAAGTCTCCTGGTCATTACTTCAGCCTCCTCTCTCTAATCGATACATTTACTTGCAGCTCTCCAGATATATCAAATCAATTGCTTGCAAAATTAACAGGAAGACTGATCGTTGGGCATCTTTTAAGTGATTACTCATGCTTTATGGCAGACCTTTTTACTTTAATTTAGTTCATAAACCAAACTACTTCCAGTGCATGTCTAAGCTATAAGTAGCACAGATTCTAGCCAAGGTGTCCCTGCTCTGAGTTAACACATATGCATTTAAACTCCTCATTTCTTGCATTCTACTTTTCAAAGAGGGAGCAGCTCTTACCCTTGCCCTGTTCTCATGGACCTGTCTTGTTTATGAAGGTAAGAGAACACACCTGTGATTCTACTCCTAAGGTTGTTCGCCATTTATGTGTGGGTGAAGTACCATTTTGTAGCACCTGAACTATAGCGCTTGATGCACAGCGAACAATGGATGTTGGTGACGGAAGCTCGTGATATGTATAAATGGCAGAAACAACTACAGTACTTCCCTGTTGTTTAAGGATTGTGACCCTTAGTACAGAATGTGATGCGAAACGTGGAAAGACACTATGGTGGAAGAAAATGAAGAACCAATTGAACAATATTGGTTAAAAGAATTCAGGTAATCGGAAAACATGTTGATAGTGCTCGTCAGTTTCGTTGAAACGTCTAGGAAAAAGCTGCTGCTTGTTTTTGCTTTCGTTGTTGCTTCTCCAACAGCTGTCTATGATTTAGCATTTTTGGTAAAAAGATGGCATCATGTTGAAAACAAGTGATAGATCAATTTTGGGTTATGCAGTTCATTTAACAATAGCCATGCTCCATCTTGATGTGTCTGTCTTTGTTTGAAAAGAAAACATACACCAGTGATGTTACTTCCTATTTGAGCCAATGTAAGTTTTTTTGCATCTTGTCACTGGTTGCCGTATTTTAATTTGTTGTCTCCTGTTAAATGTTTTCCCATCGAAGGTTTATTCTTGAAAACTTTGTCTTCGACGAGTATGTGCGTTACACCCTCACTATATATCCAGTGGTAATTGTCTCATTATCTGGAAGCCTTAACAAGCACTTTGTATCATCAGATCCAGGACGCAACAACATCTTTTTAGGTACAAATAATTTTTTAGTAAAATTAATGGTCACGTTGGTAGTTTTAGTTTTTGGGTGGAAGCAGTAAAAGTTCCAAATAAATGTAAATGTCATTCTTGTGATGATGTTGGATCAGGAAAACTTCTGCAGTGGTCGGTTCATTAGAGAAACTATGCTTGATGTGGCTTATTTCTGAAATTGAGAGGAAATGGGCTTTGATCATTAGTCTACAATATATGTTGTTTCATTTTATTACACTACTTCAGTGAGTCGATTTCTTCTGTTCTTTATGGATACCATTATTGAGCCTCACTGGCCAACAAATTAGGTGCAACTTACCCTTGATCTATGATCATTGTTAAGATGTATGTGTGCTCTTTATTTATTCCCGAGAGTCTTGTAGAAACGGAAATTGCACTTACTGTAAAGTTCCTCTTCAGTGATAAGTTCCAAACAAATCGTGAAGGCGTATTGAGATCTCCACCCAGCATGTGGAAGTAAGTTGTGCGGGGTCTGGAGGAGGAGTAGGCTGAGTCTGACACCAATAGGAACCTCCCATTCAATGTACACAAATAAAGAGAGAGCAAAACAAAATGTTTACTGGGAGGAGCAAATGTTCCTTTGAGCCCCATAAATATGAGGGCTATATGTTTGTTTTCCCCAGAGTCACCTAAAACCTTCCACTTTCTTAAAATGTATGGTATTACTTAATTTGCTTGTTTGCTTAGTCTACCTGCAATTTTGCCATTATCACCTTGGTGTCCGATTGCTTGGCAGGTATCAAGGGGTGCTGCTCCCTTCGGGTTAAAAGTTTGGCTGATGCAACACGCAGCAACCAAGGATGGATTGGATAAACCCATCGGAGAGTAAAATTATTTATTGCTTAAATAATATGCTATGACACTCTATGGTTGCATCAAAATGCTGAGGTGGGCAGTGTAGAAGAAATGAAGAAGATGGAGAAAATAAGGTAGCCGTAAAGAAGAGGGAAGGAGCCTTGTGAACAGAGTTGGCCATCTCTAAATTCTTATATCTTGCCGGAAGGGGTAAATGAGCTTTGTGGACTGCCAACGTAAAGTGTCTAGTTAGAATAAGTGCCCAATCACCCTTAAGGCTGTATCATTGGTTTGCAAAACCGGCTAGTGCTTTGGCACAGCAGTGTTTTGGTCCAGCGAGTAATGGCAGAACAGGGTGACATCAAGACACAGGATAAGGGAAATATTTAGTTTACAATCTATAAGTCAGTGGGTACCATCTTGGACTACAGCTCCGCATCGAGCATTCCCCTATACAGGTGGCTGACTGGTCACTTGAGCAGCAAGAGAGCCTACTCTGAGCCCTTCTACTCTGCTACTGACTCTTGTGGTTTGAGGGTACGTTGCAAGCTTCCAAACGCGGTCAGTTGGCAGATGGAGCCAGAAACATGCAGGATACACGAGGAGTTGTCTTTGTTTATGACCTTGCATCTCTACTGGTTTAAGTCCCTCAGGTAATCCAGTCTGTGAAGTGGTAATATATAGGGGCTTGAATATCTAGGATAAATGCAAGCTGGTTTGCAAGATGAAAGGGGGGACCTTTCAGCTTTGCAGTTGTGGATGTAGTGTGTTTTACATATTTTCTTTTCCCATGGATTTCAAAAACTGTCACAGTATTTTAGACAAAGATTCTGTAAAAGAATTGATTCCAAATTAATCCATTACTGCAAAAGAATTGGTAGATTGTTATGGCCTTTAGGGAGCAGTTTTGTTTGGCACTGTCCTGTATACAGGGCTATTCAAAACAAGCATTAACAAAGCCAGTAGGTCTTGCCTTTGTCAATCACTTGTGGCAGTGCTGCCCAGCGTTGGGACACTGTGCAGCATCGTCAAAAATGTTTAATAGCACAATGCAGCATGCACCATTTCCTTTAGTTTTGTATTTACCAATCCAAGATGACAAATGCCACTTGGATCGGTAAAAAAAAAAGTATGATATTTTTTGCGTGAAAGCCCCAATTAGAAAAAAAAAGGACGGCAGGTGTTAGAGTGGCTGGGGGGTAAAGAAGGAGTGGGTGGGAGGGGAAAAGCGCCACACAGAGGCCACGGGGTAGAAGCACAAGAGCGAAAGATCACCAGAGAATCACACAGATGACTAAGGCTCATGAGCTGTTTAGTTTCAGAAAGAAAGATGTCACTCAACATACTGTTAGATACAGATTTATTGATATCTCACAACAAAATTACTCAAGATTTCTTTTCAAATAAAACATGCAAGTTCCCTCTTTTTGTCTTCTTGCACTACCCAACGTTTACTTCACAGGTAACCAATGATTGTTCACACTAAAGGCCCTGCCTTGATAAAGTCAATTCTGGACGAAACAGTTGTTGATTGCCCTTGGAGAAATGTAATATGTTATTGTGAGATATTTGCAGTTGGCTATTTTTTAAAATAAAATATTATGATACTTTACAAATTATGACCAGTAATCATAATTATGAATTTTTGTTTGAAAATAAAGGTTAACAAATTGTGGTTATATCAATAAATCTGCATTGAATTCAAGGAGTCTCCCATTCTTTCGAAGAAACACCAAAATGCCCAAGCAGTCACTACAGCAGCAGGATACTGAGGGTCTAGAACCCGCCACACATACTCTTTGATAGATACAAATTGGGACTTAGTTGGTGTGGGTGCGTACCCAGTTTTTACAGATGCTGTTTGTCTTTTGTAATACAGCGATGTACTGTTAGTGTTTATTTCTCAGTTTCCTAATGTCTTGTAAGGCCGCTTTCTCAAACACTCCAGTATCCAGACCCGTTATTCCAAAGGAGGATATAAGTTACTTGGAAAGTGAAGATATTTTAAATTTTCTTGGCTATCGTATCCAAATTTACCAAAAATCACTTTAAGCACATTTTACAAATATAGGACCATATGTATGAAGGCAATTTTGCGATCGCAAATGCCGAAATCGGAGAATTTCAGCGTTTGCGATCGCAAAACAGCAGTGTCATATGTATGACACAAACCACACCTCGCAAAATAAGGAATCGCAAATTTTGCGATACCCTATTTTGCCATTGCATTTAAGGAATTGCAAATTTTTATTCCTTAAATTCAATGTAAAAAGCACAGAAAAAGTGCAATTTGGACTTAATGAATCGCAAATTACCACCAACTTCAAGTTGGTGGAAATTAGCGATTTCTTTGTAAAAATTCACTTTAATGTATTTTTCAAAGTGCCATGTGACTCACATACATGCCCTTAGGGCATGTATGTGTGCCACATCTGCACCCATGCTCATTTCAGGGGTGCAACAGGGTGTCCTTTTGACACCCTGGCACCCCTGAAATTGCATTCGCAATTTGCGATTCTCTGATTGGGAATCGCAAATTGAGAATGTCTTCCCATTCATCCCTATGGGCCTCTAGGCCCATAGGAATGAATGGGGAGGTATACCTTAATTGCAAATCGCAATTTGCTATTCGCACTTAACGAATATGTAGGATTCGCAACATTTATTGCAAATCCTACATACATAGGGTTTTGCGATTCTCAAATAGTGATTCGCAAAAAATCATCATTTGAGAATCGCAAATGGGCATTTTCATACATATGGCCCTATGTGACTAGCTCCGCCAACCAGGAACAAATAAAATATTTTTGTTCAGACAAATCACATTTGAGGCTTCATTTATGAAAACCGTTGCATCGCTGTGACAAAACAGCGATGCAACAGTTTTCACTGCGCCCTCCTTGTGACGCGATGGATGTGCCTTATTGAATGTACATCGCTCCATTTCGCAAGGGAAGACAGATATGTCAGGAATCCTGGCATATTTGTCGGCACAAAAGTCATGCATTGCTGGAGTTGTGTTGCAAGCATGAAGCAACTCCACCAATGAGTCGGCGAGGCTTATCCTTAATGCACTGCATCTCCCTACGCCTGCCATGAGGAAGGCGTAAGGATTTGACGCTATGGCATCCTAGAAGTGGCGCACTGAAATCTTATAGATTTCAATGCACCACTTCTACGAGGCTTTTATACGGGGAATGCCTACCCTGCATATATTATACCTGGCGCAGGTATAATGTGCACAGGGGTTTACAAAGTGACGCATCTGCCTAGATGCGTCACTTTGTAAATAGGGCACAACTGGGCGCATTTTTTACGCCACCAGTAGGGCACAAAAAGTGACGGCGGCGTAACAGTGTTGCAAAAGCTCATAAATGAGCCCCTTGGTGACAGTGTTTTGTATCGTACTAGGAAAGTTCATGATTGAAGCCTTAATGTTACCATTGCCAATATCGCTGCCTGCCAGCTTATACGTACTATTGTCTCTGTGGCTGAAAGTGAGCGTTTTCTTGTGTTTTCCTTGGACTTTGTTAGTGTTCCTGTCTGAAAAGGGGAATCATTAAATGTAGTTAGGTTAAGGTTAGTGTTTCTTCTAGGCTGATCATTATGTGATTAGGACCAACCACTTGTAGATAACTTGGCCTATTCAGATACCTTGAAAGATCTCAGTTTTAGTCAGAGCTTGATCAATAGAAGCTACGCGTCCACTAGGAAAGGCGATGTAATTTCCTTATTGTGTTGATGAATATGTTTTTTAAGTTTTTCTTTGTTTGCCCTGCATGCATTTTCGAAAACTTCCTATTTCAGAATTGATTACAGCATTTCTAAAAGAATAGTTTTAGAACAGGTTCCTTCCAGTTATACTGTTATTGCACATATTGTTTTAGTGACTGATAGGATTCAGCCCCAGGAGAAACTGCTGGCAATAAACGTTCATTTGTTATGGAAACAAAATGTAGATGCACATGCTTTGTTTTTAGGTCTTGGCTGCAGATAGATTTAACCGTATGTAGGCCGACCTGTTGTTTCCAACACATAGGGGCCGATTCCGATCCTGGAAAAACCGGGTACGAATCGTCGGACGGAGCGTTTTTTCCGTCCGACTCGTACCCGGGAAAAATACCTTACAAACATGCAAGTACGATTCGTACGGAAACACCATTTCTGTACGAATCGCAAAAACCACCGACCGACAAAACACATACCCACAATTCCGATCCGGGACACCGCGGACGTGACGTCCGGACGGAGTCAGGCAGCGTTTCACGAACCAGCAAGTACGATCCGTGCCCACGTCACTCCGCACGGATTATATTTTACGGCAGCCAAAAACTGCCGGTAAATCAGGACTACGCGCAGAAGGAGCACCTGTACGTGCCGTACCCCCAGCCCCCCGTATGTACGCGCCGTACCCCCAGCCCCCCATATGTACACGCCGTACCCCCAGCCCCCCGTATGTACGCGCCATACCCCCAGCCCCCCATATGCACGCGCCATACCCCCAGCCCCCCGTATGTACATGCCGTACCCCCAGCCCCACGTATGAACGCGCCGTACCCCCAGCCCACCGTATGTACGCGCCGTACCCGCAGCCCCCCGTATGTACACGCCGTACCCCCAGCCCCCGTATGTACGTGCCGTACCCCCAGCCCCCCGTATGGACGCGCCGTACCCCCACCCCCTCTATGGATGGTGCGTACCCCCACCCCCGTAGGTATGGTGCAGACCCCCAGCGCATAGGTACGGAGCGTACCCCCACCCCCATAGGTACGGAGCATACCCCCACCCCCGTAGGTACGGTGCGGACCCCCAGCGCATAGGTACGGAGCGTACCCCCACCCCCGTAGGTACGGAGCATACCCCCACCCCTGTAGGTACGGTGCGGACCCCCAGCACATAGGTACGGAGCATACCCCCACCCCCGTAGGTACGGAGCGTACCCCCACCCCGTAGGTACGGTGCGGACCCCCAGCGCTACGCTATGTCTCCAAATGACAAGTATGAGCCGAACAAGAAATGCAGCGCAAGCCACGGCCAGCAGCACAGCTGAAAAGGGAGAAAAAATAGATAAATGTCAATTGATGAAATAATACAGTCCATGAATCAATCAATCAACATTCTAGAAAAAACACAAATGCTTTTCTTCACGTTCTTGGTCAGCAACTGAGAGAACAAACCAGTCTCGCCAAAGAACTGAGGACGGAGTTGAGGCAGTGACTCACCATATATATGCCATACTGTACATCTTGAGACAAAATATTGACAGAATTGAAACTATGACTTTTAATATCAGGATTGAATGATTGCTGCTGTGGGTATTTTAGGCTGTTTCTAGCTCAAACGGGAAATGAAATTTTTTAAAACAACGAAAGTGCATGCAAAAAAGGAAACAAGAATCTTGGCAGCACTTTCTAACTGCTAGGTCATTGTATAAATATAATAACAATTTCAAAAATGGTACACGGGGAGGGAGGCAGGAAGCAGGCTGAGATAAATCTAGGAGAGTGAAATGACAGCACACCTGGGGGGAGAGGAAGAGGGAGACTTTAGGTAGGTAAAGAGCAAATGAACACATTAACTCCAATGGAACATTCAATACTAAAAAAAAAGTCGCCTCCATCATGCATTGGACGGACACACCTCTTTCACTCAGAACATCAAGAACAAAATGCTAATCAGCAAGACAGACATAAGCATAGGGAGTACAACTATCACATCTTGGGCAGTCTACTAAGATAGTCAACTGCGTCGCCCAATCATGAGCAAGGGACTGCACGAAGCCCATTCTAAGTATAGATTATGGTGCCGATTCCGATCCGGTAAAAATATTCCCCGTACGAATCGTATCCGGATTTTTTTACGTACGAATCGTACAAGTCCCGTACAAACTGGCAAGTACGATTCGTATGTTAAAAAATCCATACGAATCGCATTGGGAAATTCCCCGACACGTCCTCGGGTCGGAAAAAGTGTCCGACACGTCCCCGGACAGTTTTACGTACGAATCGGTAAACTCAAGTCCGAGCGCGCAAGTACGATCCGTCCCGTCTGTCCGAATGCACAACCGTATGGAAAAAACACCGTACGGAGCGAACTCCCATAGCAACCATGGAGACGTCCAAACATGTGCCCGCATACGCGCCGAACACCCCCCCAGCCCACCCCCCCAAGTACGTGCCATACCCCCAGCCCCCTCATGTATGTGCCGTTCCCCCACCCCACCCCCGTAGGTACGGAGCGTACCCCCACCCCCCTATGGACGGTGCGTACCCCCACCCCATAGGTACGGAGCGTACCCCCACCCCGTAGGTACGGAGCGTACCCCCACCCCCCTATGGACGGTGCGTACCCCCACCCCGTAGGTACAGAGCGTGCCCCCACCCCCCCTATGGACGGTGCGTACCCCCACCCCATAGGTACGGAGCGTACCCCCACCCCCGTAGGTACGGAGCGTACCCCCACCCCGTAGGTACGTAGCATACCCCCACCCCCCCTATGGACGGTGCGTACCCCCACCCCGTAGGTACGCTACGCTAGGATGGTGGCAAGTATTTTGGTTTCTATATTTAGGAGTGATATTGGCCGGTAGGATCTACACTCTGTCCGGGGTTTCCTGGCTTTAAGAATAACTACTATTGTGGCCATTCGGAGGTTAGGGGGAAGTATATCCTCTGTTTGTGTTTCCAGGTACATTTGCAATAGGTATGGACTTAGTAGGCTAAAATTTGGCGGTATTCCATTTGGTCCTAGGGTCTTCCCAGTTTTTGGTTTGCCTATTGCCATCACTACGTCTTCTAGGGTAAGTTCTTTCTCAAGAGCCTCTCGGTCTTTTGAGGACAGGGAGGGGAGGTCAACCGTCTGGAGATACTTTTAAATGTGGGTACTGTACTGCTCGATTTTTCCGGTCTTATTGTGTTGAAGGGTGATTTAGGTGACTTCAGTCTCTTTCCATTCAAGTCTAAGGGTTAGAGTAGTGTATAGAGCCTATTTATTAGGCACTTCGACATGATCCTGTGTTCTTCCCCATAGATCAGGGTTTGCATACATATCCTAGGGGATAGATTCGTTAGCATTAGAGGTAATCTGTTCTGTAGTGAGGGTATTTCATGGAGCCGTGCTGAATTCAGGCCTGGTAGGCCTTAAACGGGAGAGACTCCATCTTTCCTCCTGCTCTGGCAGCTTGGGATGTTTCTAGGTCATAGGCAGTGTTTTAGTTAGGAAGTGTTATTCGCTTGGAGAGAACCGGTTCAGGCCGGCCCTTATCGAAGGATTGTATTTTTCTTCATGCCGAAGACACTACATCAGGCCGGCCGGCTGGGAACGTGTCCTTGGCACGGGGAGGTACAAGAATTTGGTGGGCGGCAGGTTACGGGCTGGAATTTTCCAGGAGGAAATGCACATCTATATTAGTGAAAGTTTGAGGCAGATACTGGCACTTGCTTTTAGACCATAGGCGGCACCTGGCCGTTAGCAGTAAAACTACTACGTATTCCAGGGAAGACAGATGACAAACTTGAAGGTGGAGAAAAACCGAGAAATGGATATTCCAAAGAGAAGGGAGTAGCCGATAAGGAAGAGGTCCTAGTGACTCGGAGAGGGAGACGGGAGTAAACCCGTGATTGTGTGACTTCCAGGCGAAGCCGAGGCGCAGACGAGAAGGGAACCTAGATGACCATTGAGTGCAGGCTACATACGACCAAGGTGATGTCAACCCCTTACTATTAGAGTATACAACTTAATCTTTCACTTTTCTTTGCAGGTTATGTGATATGTATTATGTTCCGTGAGTGTGCATGTAATAACTGAATAAAGTATTAAAGCAATATGTGCTACGTGTTCTTGTGTAAGAGGGTAACCTATTCTTCTAGTCAGCTGTGACCTGACATGAACAGATGTTAATCCTGATCAGGTAGGTGGTAACTGAATAAGGGAGAAAGGAGCACCTCGAACTGGGGAACAAGTTGTGCTCAACTAGCTGTCGGTGTGTGATCTGATATATATATATAGTCCCGTGTTATATGTCGTGGTAATTATAGGATGAACTCGTGCTAAGGCTGCCGTCTGGGCAGGAAGTCCTGGGTCCGTTTGGGACCGCGAGGCTGTGGCTGCCGTCTGGGCAGGAAGTGCTGGGTCCGTTTGGGACCGCGAGGCTGTGGCTGCCGTCTGGGCAGGAAGTCCTGGGTCCGTTTGGGACCGCGAGGCTGTGGCTGCCGTCTGGGCAGGAAGTCCTGGGTCCGTTTGGGACCGCGAGGCTGTGGCTGCCGTCTGGGCAGGAAGTCCTGGGTCCGTTTGTGACCGCGAGGCTGTGGCTGCCGTCTGGGCAGGAAGTCCTGGGTCCGTTTGGGACCGCGAGGCTGTGGCTGCTGTCTGGGCAGGAAGTCCTGGGTCCGTTTGGGACCGCGAGGCTGTGACTCGTAGGTCTTGATATATATATATATAGTAGGAATTCCCTGTCCTTAGGTGGTACATATATGTGGTTATTTAGGTGTGAATAGGCCCTAGGGAGGGGGTAACGTTCTGGTTTGGGTTAGAGAGGCTCTGTTGAGCAGGTTCTATCTGATCCGAAAACCCAAGCAGAACATTTGGCGTCACGAACCGTTTACAAAACCTGTGTGCGTTGTGTTGTACTGTGTTTGCTTTCGGCGCGTGCGTGGTTTTGTTTGCGTTTTTATTTTTGTATAATTGTGTGTGTAGTTTTTTTCTTTCTTCTCTTTCTCTTTCTTTCTTCTTCTTCTTTTTCTTCTTTTTCCTTTTTCACGATGTTTTCTAGAAGGTCTAAATCTACTTTTAGGTTGCCCGTTGATATTCCCGGATGGGATTCAACGCCTTATGAAGCCTTGGCCCGTGAGTGGGCTGATTCTACTGGTTTGAGTGAGAATTGGAATTCTTCTTTGGAGCTGGCAGAGCCGGCTAATGTGATTGCTTGTTTGCAGAAGGCACCCGTATCGAAGGGTGAGGAGATTCCCATTTTGGGGCGCAGAGGTTGGATTCTTTTGTCTGCATACAGGATTCTGCATGAGAGATTGTTGAAGTTACAGATATCTCTTAAAGATGTGGAAGCGCACTTTGTTGAGATTCAGAATTCTCATACTTTGTTGCGGTGTCAAAATAAGTTGCTTGCTGATAAACTTGAGACTTACCAAACTATTGCCGAACGGGCGGCTGTGCGAATTGCTCGTTATAAATACAAGAACAGGCGCGGTCGGGTTTCGACGCGAAAGGTGCGTCTGGTCGTGGCGACAGCCGGGCTGGATTGGAATCCTGATGAATGGGATGGTAATATCTGGAACTCGACTGATTCTTGTTCCTCGGGTGAGGAGTCTGCCAAGCGCGAGTCTTCTCGCTCCCGCCATGATTGTAGGTCTGTTTCTCGCACCTTTGATGGTGCACCCCGTGATTATGCTCGTTCTTCGAGTGGGATCAATGCCTCTTACACTGATTGTCCCTCTACGAGTACTGATCGGGCTGCTTGTGATGCTCGTCCCGTGGTTTCTGCGCATCCAGTTTTCCGTCGGAAGTTGCAACAGTCTCCCAATGCTCCGCAGGGTATTTCTTTGGACTGTTTAGAAGACTTTACTCAGCAGGAAATTAGTGATATTTTGCAGCGATTTCGGCAGCGAGCTGGTGAGTCCTTGCTCACATGGATGGTGCGCCTTTATGAACTGGGCGCTGCTGGTATTATGTTGGATAATGGCGATTGTTTAAAGTTCTGTTCCTTGAGTTTGGATTCTACTGTGCAGGATCATTTTCGTAACTATAATGGTGGTGGTCAGATTTCTTTACTCCAATTGGCGACTGAGGGTTGTAATCAAAAATATCCTACTGAGTCTGATTGGCCTGTGAATGACAAGCCGTGGTATACTTTGCGTGATGCTGCTCAACGTCTCAAAGAGGAGGTGATGAAAACGGCAATTTTTCTGGGTACTGCTGACAGATTGCTTGATGGTTTGTTGACATCTTCTGTGCGGAACCGTATCATTCGATCTTCCCCTGTTGCCTATAAGCAGGTCATGATGACTTTATTGATTAATCAGACTGGTAATATGTTATCTACGGTTTTGGAATCGGTGCGCCAACTCGGTGAGTTGGGTGAGTGGTTTAAACCTGAACGTCAGTCCCGGCCTGACACTCGTACTCCTGGTGAAAATAAACTTACTAGACGTGATATTTTTTCTGGTCTTCTGGCTGATGGTGTGCGGAGGGAGGACATTGATGGTGAGACTACCGCTCGTTTGTGGGAGTTGTTTCGCAAACGTGGCTTGGATCGAAAGGAGGGTGCCCGGCGTGTTCGGACCACTGAGTGTGATCGTGGTGGTTCTGACGGTAGCGGTGATGACGACCGCCGTGGGCGCTCTGTTCGTCGCGATGATCGACGTTCTGTACGTGATGTGTCCCCCCGTCGAGAGAGAGACAGGGAGAGAGAGGGGGAAAGAGAAAGGGGGAGAACTGACTATGTTTACAGCAGACGTAGAGATGATAGGGATCAATCCCCTGAGTTGAGGAGGAGAGAGGATCGTCACAGTTTGGTCGATCGTAACCCGCAGTACAATGCAGAAGATACGAATCCGTTCCGTACTGGGAATGGATATGAACAGGAGGTACCGATACCTAAGAAGCGTGAGAGTCTTTATCCTGATTTATCCTGGTACACAGAATGCAGTAAGAATGATTAGGAAATAGGTCAAGCTCCGGTACACAGATGGGCTCACAGAGATAATAGACCCTATGTAGATATTGACATTTATTGGAGACATCGTAATATCCAAAGGGCCCGAGCATTGGTAGATACAGGAGCGGAGGCCACTCTTATTCATGGAAAATCGAAGAAGTTTACAGGTCAGCCTTTTACTATTACCGGATTAGGTGGAAAAGAAACCCCTGCAGTTCAAACTTTGCTTGAAATGAGAATAGGTAGAATTCCTAGAAAAGAGTATTCTGTACTAGTAGTGCCACTCCTAGAATTCATAATTGGGATTGATATTTTGAAAGGAATGACTTTGCACCTAGATGACGGATGTTACCAATTTGGAACAACGCATTATATATCGTCCAGACCTATACGGGTTGGTCGTTTAAGAATGCCCCCCATACAAGTCCCCCAGGCGACAAAAGTGGTTTGTCAGAAGCAGTATCGTATTCCAGGTGGTCATGAGGAGATTAGTACCACTATTCAGGAGTTGGTGGATGCAGGAGTCATAACTCCAGTTACTTCTGCTTGGAACAATCCTGTTTGGCCGGTGCGTAAGAGTGATAACTCTTGGCGCATGACCGTTGATTATCGAGAATTGAACAGACACACACCCTCTTTGACTGTTGCAGTACCGGATGTTATTACACTAATTGAGAGAATCCAAAAGCATCCAGGTACATGGTATGCGTCCATTGATATTGCTAATGCTTTCTTTTCGATTCCGATTGCCCCAGAGTGTCAGGAACAATTCAGTTTTACGTGGAACGGGCGTCAGATGACATTTAGAAGTCTTCCCCAGGGATATGTGCATAGTCCTACGATATGTCACCGGCTGGTGGCAGAGCATTTGGCTGAGGTACCGGTTCATCCCCAGATTCAGATATGTCATTATATTGATGATGTTTTGATCCAAGGCGAAACACAAGAGTAAGTTCAGACCCAATTAGACAGAGTCATTGAGTGCCTGCGTGAGAAAGGTTGGGAAATCAACCCAGATAAATTGCAAGGTCCGTCCCAGGCTGTAAAATTTTTGGGTATTAATTGGCATGAAGGGCACCGTGAAGTGATCCCTCAGGTTAAACAGAAGATTCTTGATTTTGCAGTTCCTAGAAATAGGAAAGAAGCCCAGAGCTTCATTGGTCTGTTTGGCTTTTGGCGCCAGCATATTCCTCATTTGAGTCAAATATTGGCCCCCTTGTACCGGGTCACGCGTAAAAAGAATGCATTTGAATGGGATAAACCACAGCAAGATGCGTTTAGTCTGGCAAAAGAGGCAATTCAACATGCTCTGGATTTATGGCCTGTACGTGATGGTGACGTGGATTTGAATGTGTCTGTACAGGGCCTTTATGCAAATTGGAGTTTGTGGCAGAAACAAGGCAGGAGTAAAGTACCGTTAGGTTTTTGGACCAAACAGTTACCTGATGCTGGTGAGCGTTACACACCCTTTGAGAAACAGTTACTTGCTTGTTATTGGGCTCTGGTGGATACCGAGCAATTGACTTTGGAACATGATATAGTTCTGCGTCCGGAAATTCCTATCATGCAGTGGGTTCTGAGTTCGCCGAAAACTCACCGAATTGGACACGCTCAAGAGGCGAGTGTGATTAAATGGAAATGGTACATACAAGACAGGGCACGTGTGGGCCCAAAAGGAGTTGCTTCTTTACATGAGCAGGTGGCGCGAGCGCCGTCGACTGAGACTGAGAGTGAATGTTCCGTACCTTTAGCACAAGAGTCTCCTGTCAAGTGGGGTAAGCCTTTTGATGATTTGTCCGCAGCGGAAAGAAACCATGTTTGGTTCACTGATGGTTCAGCGAGGTTTATAGGGATGACACGGCACTGGAAGGCGGTGTCCTATAATCCGATTACACACAAATTGTTGAGCACAACTGGTGAGGGTAAAAGCAGCCAATTTGCCGAGCTTTACGCTGTTTACCAAGTTTTGAAACAAGAGTTACCTGGTACATGTCATATTTTCACCGATTCTTGGTCTACTGCCAATGGACTGGCTGTTTGGTTGCCAACTTGGCATTCCCATAATTGGAAGTTACACTCCAAAGAATTATGGGGAAAAGAGTTATGGCAAGAGATTTGGGAGATGCTCCCACAGAGTACTGTTACAATCTTCCATGTGGATGCTCACACCCCGATAGATTCTCTTGACAAATTTTTTCATAACATTGCAGATGAGAAGTCTAAAATTGCTGAGGCAGTGGTGGACAGGCAAGATTCTGATATTGCGGGATTGGCGAAATGGGCACACCAGAAGGCAGGACATTTCGGAGAGAAGGCCACTAGCAGGTGGGCTGCTGATCGAGGAATTTATATTCCCCTAGATCTAATTAAAAATGTTATTTTACACTGCCCCGTTTGTCAGCATATCAGACAGCGTAAGGTGCCCCAAATTGTTAAAGGTCATTTACATCGCGGGAAACTGCCCGCTCAAATTTGGCAGATTGACTACATTGGTCCACTTCCCCTGAGTAGGAATTGTCAATATGTTTGCACTATTGTTGATACATACAGTGGCCTGCTGGTAGCCCTTCCCTGTAAGCAAGCTACCCAATTGAATACCATTAAAACATTAGAATTGATTATGATGTACTATGGTGTGCCATTCCAAATTCAATCTGATAATGCGTCCCATTTTCGTGGAAGATTGGTACAGGAATTCTGTGCGGAAAATAATATTCAATGGATATTCCATATACCCTACTACCCACAGGCCTCGGGCCTGGTGGAGAGATTGAATGGCCTGCTAAAGGACCAGCTGCGTAAGTTAACAGATGACAAGTATAAAAATTGGCGAGACTTTTTGCCCCAAGCACTATTGATTTTGAATAATCGTCCTTTTTTAAATGCTGAATCTCCACTTATGCGTTTGTTTCCCCCGAATGTTGAGGCTATGCCTAATGAAATCAGAGAAACTGTGATGTATTGGGAAATTACTCCCGGAGCTTTGGCTCCATGTAGAGCGACCCCAGGGTCGGCAGGTTTAGACTTGCATGCTATGGATGATATTGTTATAAAAAGTAGAGATCGAGTCATCATAGAGACAGGTGTTGGTGTTCAGATACCACCTGGAAATTTCGGATTGATCGCCCCTAGATCGGGGCTGGCTGTAAAAGGCATTCAGGTGCTTGGAGGAATTATCGACAGTGATTATCAGGGAGAGATTAAGGTGCTCCTGCTGAATAGCAGTGAGGTTGACTTACTGATACATCGCACTGACCGAGTGGCTCAATTACTCATAATGCCTGTTTTCAGTGGTGTATTAATGAAAGGCACTGCTCCAACGTTGCTAACTGTACGTGGCCAGAAAGGTTTTGGCTCCACGGATAATCCTGGGGCCAGAGTTTGGGTGCAGTCGCCTAAGAATCCCCCTGAACAAGCAGAGGTCATTGCCACCGGTCAGGACAATACCATTTTGGTTATGAGACCAGGGAAAGATAGCTGGGAAGCGGTCCCGGCTGATAAATGTTATCTACGAGAATGATTAATGCCTGTATTTGGTTCTTTTTCAGATCATTCTTTGGATTGTTGCTGCAGGATGTGTCGGAACCGGACTGTTTTCGGACTGGCACGACGAGAAAGGAGGGATCCTATCAACCCGGGATGAACTGGGAACCCGAATGTTGCGTTCCTTCACTGCATGGGATTCATCATCGAACTTCTGGATCGCACTAGCTAAGAGGGTGACTGACGCCCCTCACTTCTGTTTGACACCGATGAGATCTGTACATGACATTCTGGCGACCTGTCTGGTTGCTGTCCCCGCCTCATTGGAAACTTTAATTCATATTTTTAATGTCTCGAAGGCCCGTCCCAATATTCTCCTGGGTGATTTTGCTACCCATGTATATTGCCCCCTATGTATTGAATTGCCGAACGAGCAAACCCCCATCCAGTCCCAAATACTTACTTATAATATCACACAAGGTGATTTGTGCTTCTTTCTTACGTGTAATCCTAGTGCGATCTCTGAATGTCTGCGCCTAAAACTAAAAGGCGCCACTTCGTTTACAGCTCACGAACGGACTTTGTGCTTTCAAAGGACACCGACCACATGTGTTTCAGTTCAGAACAATATGACTTGTAATAGTTTGGTAGTTACCCCCAGTCACTATCGCACGATGTTACTACCTGCCGGATGGCTTTTCTCCTGTCCATTTGTCCCTGCAAACATTTCCGGAGGCCCTTGTGCCATTACGAGACTCAGTTTGTTGATGTTCGCATCACATCCGAATGCCAACTCTCGTGTGCTTCGAGATACTGTAATGTTACAGGAGGATTGTGACCCATCTTTGCATTTATATTCCAAGTCTGAATACCTTAGCTTAGCTGTTTCAATTATTGGTGTTCCTGCTTTGGCGGTTTATAATGCCAAATCTATTGGGAAAATGGCCTGCTGGATGGTGAAATCTATTAATCACACTTCTACAATTTTGTCTGACATGCTATTAGACGCCCAGGGTGAACGTAGGGCCATTTTGCAAAATAGAGCAGCCATTGATTATCTTTTGCTTAAACATGGACATGATTGCTCGGACTTCGAAGGTCTCTGTTGTTTTAACTTGTCTGACCATACACAATCCATTCGTGCTCACATCGACAAGTTGCGTGACTTAACAGAAGAAGTTAGAAAACACATTGATCAGGGCTGGTTTGACTGGCTCTTTAATTGGTTACCCGATATACACATGCTACGCCAAACATTAGGTGGTATTTTGATTGCTGTTGCTGTTTTGATTTCTATCTGTTGCTTTATTCAGTGTATTCCTTCACTACTTCAATTCTGCACACTTGGTACTAGACATAGATCAGTTAGCTTTGTTTCATATTATTCTTCCACAGATGTTAGCTCCATTTAATGAATGTATAATAGACTGAAGTCAAGGGTGAAATGTACTGCTCGATTTTTCCGGTCTTATTGTGTTGAAGGGTGATTTAGGTGACTTCAGTCTCTTTCCATTCAAGTCTAAGGGTTAGAGTAGTGTATAGAGCCTATTTATTAGGCACTTCGACATGATCCTGTGTTCTTCCCCATAGATCAGGGTTTGCATACATATCCTAGGGGATAGATTCGTTAGCATTAGAGGTAATCTGTTCTGTAGTGAGGGTATTTCATGGAGCCGTGCTGAATTCAGGCCTGGTAGGCCTTAAACGGGAGAGACTCCATCTTTCCTCCTGCTCTGGCAGCTTGGGATGTTTCTAGGTCATAGGCAGTGTTTTAGTTAGGAAGTGTTATTCGCTTGGAGAGAACCGGTTCAGGCCGGCCCTTATCGAAGGATTGTATTTTTCTTCATGCCGAAGACACTACATCAGGCCGGCCGGCTGGGAACGTGTCCTTGGCACGGGGAGGTACAAGAATTTGGTGGGCGGCAGGTTACGGGCTGGAATTTTCCAGGAGGAAATGCACATCTATATTAGTGAAAGTTTGAGGCAGATACTGGCACTTGCTTTTAGACCATAGGCGGCACCTGGCCGTTAGCAGTAAAACTACTACGTATTCCAGGGAAGACAGATGACAAACTTGAAGGTGGAGAAAAACCGAGAAATGGATATTCCAAAGAGAAGGGAGTAGCCGATAAGGAAGAGGTCCTAGTGACTCGGAGAGGGAGACGGGAGTAAACCCGTGATTGTGTGACTTCCAGGCGAAGCCGAGGCGCAGACGAGAAGGGAACCTAGATGACCATTGAGTGCAGGCTACATACGACCAAGGTGATGTCAACCCCTTACTATTAGAGTATACAACTTAATCTTTCACTTTTCTTTGCAGGTTATGTGATATGTATTATGTTCCGTGAGTGTGCATGTAATAACTGAATAAAGTATTAAAGCAATATGTGCTACGTGTTCTTGTGTAAGAGGGTAACCTATTCTTCTAGTCAGCTGTGACCTGACATGAACAGATGTTAATCCTGATCAGGTAGGTGGTAACTGAATAAGGGAGAAAGGAGCACCTCGAACTGGGGAACAAGTTGTGCTCAACTAGCTGTCGGTGTGTGATCTGATATATATATATAGTCCCGTGTTATATGTCGTGGTAATTATAGGATGAACTCGTGCTAAGGCTGCCGTCTGGGCAGGAAGTCCTGGGTCCGTTTGGGACCGCGAGGCTGTGGCTGCCGTCTGGGCAGGAAGTGCTGGGTCCGTTTGGGACCGCGAGGCTGTGGCTGCCGTCTGGGCAGGAAGTCCTGGGTCCGTTTGGGACCGCGAGGCTGTGGCTGCCGTCTGGGCAGGAAGTCCTGGGTCCGTTTGGGACCGCGAGGCTGTGGCTGCCGTCTGGGCAGGAAGTCCTGGGTCCGTTTGGGACCGCGAGGCTGTGGCTGCTGTCTGGGCAGGAAGTCCTGGGTCCGTTTGGGACCGCGAGGCTGTGACTCGTAGGTCTTGATATATATATATATAGTAGGAATTCCCTGTCCTTAGGTGGTACATATATGTGGTTATTTAGGTGTGAATAGGCCCTAGGGAGGGGGTAACGTTCTGGTTTGGGTTAGAGAGGCTCTGTTGAGCAGGTTCTATCTGATCCGAAAACCCAAGCAGAACAGGTACCTTCTGCCAAGGTCCTGGCTTTATATAAATCTGTGTAGTACCCTGCAAAGGCGTCTGCTATGTCTTGTGCTGCTGTTAGTATACTACCTCTCCTGTGTATGGCGGACACCCATCTAGTTTCTATCTCTTTCCTTCCCAACCATGCTAAAAGCTTCCCCGTCCTGTCCCCAGTTTCATAAAGGCGGTATTGTGCGGCCAGGCAGAGTGATTTTACCTCTCGGTGGGCCAGGGCAAGATATTTCTTATGTGTAACTGATATCTGATGTAGAAGGAGTTGGTCAGTGTCTAGGCCTATATCCCTTTCCAACTCCAGGAGCTGAGTTTCCAAGGCTTCAACCTCCTGCTGTTTCTTCTTCTTTTTTTGTGCTATTGTATTTTGTGCCCTGTCTCGTAGTTCGGGGTTGAAGGCCTCACAGAGGACCACCGCGGAGGACACTGAGCCCTTATTTTCGCAGAAATATAGTTTGAGTTTTTCTTACTATCTTGGGCGATATCTGCGTCTCGGAGATTCCATGGGTTGAGTCTCCATTGATTATATGTTTTTTTGGAGGCGCCCTTCTATTTTGAGCCATAACGGGGTGTGCTCGGACAAGCCCCACGCCAAATATTCTACCGTGATCACCGGCCCTATATCTCCAGCTGGGGCTAGAAGGTAGTCCAGTCTGGAGAGGGCTTTATAGGGACCCTAGAAATATGAGTACACATGCTCTGTGGGGTGGTGTAGGCATCAGCGGTTGGTTAGGTCCAACGTTTGCATGAATCTGGTCGAGGGTGTGTCTCCTCGTTGCTCATGGTTTCTGTGTGTTCGATTCATAGACGGATCCGCCACGTCATTGAAATCTCCTCCCACTATAAATATAGAGGATTCAGAGCCCGTTAGGATCCCTGTTACCTTTTCCAGGGTCTGTTACTGTAGTCTTGGGGGTGCTCAGACACTAATCGGAGTGAGTTCTTGTCTCCCCCAATCTCCTAGTACTGCAGTGTATATACCATTTGTATCCACCCATTTTCTATGTATCTGAAAGGGTGGTGTCTTTTTAATGAGGATCGCCACCCCCCTGGAGCCTGTAGAGAATCCTACATGTGCCAGTGTTGTGTATGCCCCCCTTCCGAGAAAGGCGCAGTGGGTTTCTCTGAGGTGTGTCTCCTGGAGGAGGACTATATCTGGTTTCAGTCTCTTGAGATAGTCACCAGCCCTCTATTAATCTTGTGTGCTAGGCCATTGACAATCCATGTCATATCGGAGTACCCCTCCTCATCACGAGTCTGAACTGATGGGTCTGTCATGGTTCCTGTCTGTGCGCTGCCTGAAGTGTGGATATGTCTTCATGTGTGCGGTCTTGATGTCTAGCAGCTCTATAATACATCTTAAGCTGCCCTTTCCCCTGTTTCTTGGAAGCGGTGTTGGCCTTCCCTCCCACCCCACTCTCTCCCACTGCCCATGCACTTTCCTCGAACTGTCAACATGACAACTTTGTCATAGGTTAAGCCTGAGAGGTCTGTAACCCCCCCAGCCCCCTAATAAAAGAACAACACCAACTTAACTAGGGATGTGTCTAAAAACTTGACCTTTAGACCCTTCGTTGATGTATTAGGAGAGTCCCAAAAGGGGCACCCAGTGCCGTCTTACTGTTCTTCGGCCTCTGACTGGCCCAGGGTGTTTCATCCTTCCTCGCTCTCTTCATGCCGTAGTTGCAGGGGGGTTTCTTATGCTGCTGTGCCTGGTTCCTGTTCCTCCATGCGGGTGATCTTTTGCAAAACAGGGTGCTCACTTTCAGAACCGGTCGAGAGTTCCAGTTCCGTAGGGTCAGGGGTTGACTGTGTTCTCGGTCGGGTCTTAGAGAGGTTCTTCCCAGTTTTAACTTGTGGCTGACCTTCATCTGTATCCAAGCCATGGATTTCTTCTTCTGTGATCCACCCCGATATGAGAGGGGTGCCTCTATGTAGCTTGCCTGTTTGTCCTGGGCCACGCTTCAGTTTCAGCCTTTGTGACCGGGTGTTGATGTCTGGCATGTGAAGCACTGCCGGATATTCTGCCGGATCGCTTCGTTGCCGCATGGAGGGAGGTTCTTCTATCCAGCTCCATGTCTCCTCTGGTGTCTGAAAAAAGAATGTTTTGCTTTTGAAAATGACATTTAAATTCACCGGAAAAAGTAGCATGTATTGAATATGAAGGTTTTATAGTTTTTCTTTGACCGGATCGAAAGTTCTCCTTTGTTTCTGGACCTCTCAAGAGTAGTCCGGAAACACTATTATTTTTGATGTTGGCAAGTCGGATCTCCCCTATCTGCTGCATCTCATGGAGTACAAGGTCCCGGTCTTTGTAGTTCAGGAAACGGGCAATTAGTGGTTGTGGGGGGGACCCGCCGGTGGTCTCAGGCCCCGCATCCTATGAGTCAGTTCAATCACAAAACAGGACGAGAACTGGGCCTTCGGAAGAGAGTCTTTGAGCTATTTATGTAGAAAGGTTTGCTCGGCAGATCCCTCAATGGCCTCCAGAAAACCTATGAATCGTAGGTTGTTTCTATGCGTACGATTTTCTGCATCATCTACTTTCCAGGGGATTTCCTTCATGGAGACTGAAAGACAAGTAACCTCCTTGCGCAGGGTGTGAGTTGTATCTTCGACCTCCGATATGCGTTGTTTTGCTAATGTGACTTTTTCTGATATGTTGCCTAGGTCTTGTCTCAGTAGGGTGCCGTCGGAGCGGATTTCGTCCATTTCTTTTGCTTCCAATACTCCTCTGGAGGATTGTATCGCCTGCAAAAGGATTGCATTACCAGGAACATCCACCGCCCCCCCCCACTGTCTCTGGGGGAATGGCCAGCACTTTTGCATAATTATCCATGTTCCCTTGTATTTGTGGCTTCGGTTCCTTGTCTCTTGCCATTAGGGAAGAGTGTGATCGGTTGTGTATTGGGGTATTGATCTGGACTACGGCTGACCGAAAGATTCCGTCTGGATTGTTCCTTCCTGTCTCTGCACCAATGGCTCTTACTTCGTGAACGTTGGCATTTATAGGCAGGCCTTTCTTTTATCTTGGCTTTTTAACCCTGGGGTTCACCAAATATCGCACAGCCCTGGCGATCTTCCCAGGCGTATTTCTTCTGTTTTGAGGAGGGCCTATCAGCCCAGGCACAGTATAGCACCTATTCTGGATTGCACACTGGTGTCTTATCGCCAAGGCAGCAGTTACAGCAGCCTCCACTAGTAGTTTGCTGTGTCTTTCGGAGATCTGGCGGGGTTCAGCCCAGAGTTATCTCTCTAAGTTGTGCCTTCGAAGGGAGTTGTCAATCCTGATGGGGCTATCACCAAGGATGGGGCCAGGGAGGCTCTTTAAAATTGAGTTAAAAAACTTATTTGGGAGCATTGAGTCAGGGTGGGCCTGGTTTTCATCTCCTTCAGAACAAAGGGGAGGTTCAAAGTATGTAAGTGTACCTTGCAGAGTCATTGACATAACTAAGGTAATCACCATACTGGTCCAACCTTGTGACTTATGTCCAAGATATAGTTGGTGAGAGCCCCATCTCTTTTCCCCGCTCTTTGAATCCTCAATCTCGCTGAACTAATCAAGGATCAGGGCAAAAATCTTTTGGCTGCCATCACACCTTGAGTCCTTTACTTTTTTTGACAGTCAGGCGACACTGGGTTAGCTACATTTCTGTGTGAGTAGTATGTTAATAGTTTGCTTTTGATTTACTGACTAATAACATTTGTTATCTTACACATTTTTGTGAAGTGTACTGTTCATCATTTCACTGGCCTTCTGACACTGTTGGTTGCTTTGGTACACAAAGGGGAGTCTGCTGAAAGAGAGTTATTCCAGTGATAGGGCTTCATAAGAGAATCAGGTTTCTGGCTTTGGTATCCTTGCACCACACCACCCAGGAGCACAATTGATAGTTGCCCCCTCAGTGTGGTAATTCTTGGTATTTTGCAGGCATTCTTCACATGAGATGATGCATGTGCATAAAGAGCAGAATCTATTTGTGTGTGGCAAACTGATGTTTGGGCACCAAATGTGTTTGCAAAAAAAGAAAAGTTAGCATTCTTATTAAACTTTTCAACATTTGCATTAAGGGATCAAGTTTGTTTGTGCTGACTGAAAAGCTGATATTTGATAACAAAATGTGTGTGTTTTATTGAATTGGAAGCTGCTGTTTGCGGATTTAATTTCTATATATATTTATTTATGTTTATATATATATATATATATATATATATATATATATATATATATATATATATATATATATATATATATATATTTTTTTTTTTTTTAAGCTGACTTTTGAGTTATAGCAAGTATTGCTGTCTTAGACCCTAGCTTCCATAAGTGGCTTAACATGTCCGCTGTCTGAACCTGTAATTCCCTGTAATGGCTAAGTTACTTACCTTCAGTAACAATGTATCTGGTAGAGGCACAGTCTAGCCGCAGATTCCTTAACTTAGAATATCCCCAGGCGTCAGACTGGACCCAGAAAACTTTCTGCAGCAGTACCTCTGCGCACCAGGGGCAGCGTCGCACGGCTCCACCCTGACGTCGTCGACAGATTTGACGTCAGCGGAGCCATGTAAGCCCCTCCCGGCGCACTGACATCAGTTTTCGTCAGAGAAACTTTTCCGCGGAGCCACCACCAAAAACTGTGAGAGTATGGGAACAGTGTGCGAAAAGGATGAAAAAAGAAAAGAAATTGAATGGTGAAAAACAGCACCATAAAGGACATGACCCCGCATATTACATCACTCCTGACATGGTCAGTGATATCAATGATGATATCTCAAATGATGATATCCAAAATGACATTAGTGATGATATCATCCGGTGAGTGTGAGTGTTTTATAAAAGTTTCTGAGTGTTCAACATATATACTAAGATACTACACAAGTTTAATTACTATACTTTTTGTACTAGTAACACAAACAAAACTATTTTTAACATATACTATGTGAGTGGCTGTGTGACTGTGCATCTGTGTGAGTAGGTGTCTGAGTGGCTCTATAGGTGTGTAAGTGGGTGTATGATTGAGTGAGTGCCTGTGGGAATGCAGGAGCAATCCTTTTGTCTGTTTCCTGCCGCCTCGGGCAGAGAAACAGACGAAACCTCTGCTTCCAGCAAGCAAGAGCATTTTGTCAGCTCTCGCCTGCTGGAAGCGGAATATTTTCTCTGTCTTGGCAGGTGCTGTCAAAGCAAACAGATATATCCCAGGGGTGGGCACCCCAGGACATATCAGGAACCGGCCTTGGGGGGTGGCGGTCTCCAGGGCCACTATTCCCTCCTGTGAGCACGGGCCGGCCCTGGGGGGGTGGTGGTCCCCACAATTGACTCCAAGTGGGGGTGGGCCTACACGGCCCCCTCCTTCTGTGAGCACAGGCCGGCCCTGGGGAGGTGGTGGTCCTCAGGGCCTTATATGGCCTAGGATTGGGGCCGCACAGCCTTCTCCCAGTTTTATTTACATTTTAGGCCTCGGGAAGGTAGTGGGCCTCGGGGCCTGGGGGTCCGCGTGCTCCCTTATTGGTTTTAATTTAGACCCAGGGAGGTGGTGGTATCCAGGGCTTGAACCCACCCCAGGAGGAGGGTCTGTATGGTCCCCTCCAAGCTGAAAACAGCCCCGGATAAGTGGTTGTCCTCGGGGCTCAAAAGAGCCAAGGAGAGGGTCCGTGCTGCCCCCTCCATTATATTAAAACAGCCCTGGGGAGATGGTAGTCCACCGAGGTTTAAAATAGCATCAGGATGGGGCCCCCATGCGCTCCCTCCTTTTATTATTCCTGCGTGCCCCCGGGACCTGGCCTACCCGGGGGCTAAATAGTAGAAAAGTGCAGGAGCTAGTGCTTCTTTATTTCAAAATAGTCAGCGGGAGCCGCGTATCCAGCACAAATCCAGCCAAAAAATTTAGAAAACATGCTTTCTTGCCCCCGGCGGTGTCCTTGCGGGACCACCCCTCCCCCTCCCCTACTCCAAGAGGCATAGGGGTGAGGGTATTCCTACCCTGTCCCCTTCTCTTTTTTTAAAACTTTTTTTGTGGGACTTGGCTGAAGCAGAGTCCCAAGATGGCTGTCAACACTTCCTGGTTGAAGTGTTGGCAGTAAATCATATTTCAGCACAGGGATGTCGGATCCTTGGAAGATCCGTGTCCCTATAGATTAAAAAAAAAAAGAAATTCTCAAAAACTACTGAACGGATTTACATCAGATAACAAAAATGGTTCTTTCTGGACCAATAGCTACCTATCTGCCTTTTCCTGCTTGACTGATCTCCCCGAAACTTTCCATGCGCAATAAGAATCACAGGACACTTTTTGGGGAAAATTTCGCCTAGTATGTTGTTGCTGTGTGTGTTGCGCAAATGCTTTACACATCGCCACCGGGATAAGCCTGACTGCTCGTGCCAAGCTACCAAGGGGGTGAGCAGGGGTTATCTTTGACGTGTAACTCCCTTGCCCTGACTAGAGTGGTGGTTTCTGCCTGGCTTTGGCGCAAGCCTTAGCCAACCAGAAATCCTATTTCTAACAGGTAGGCACAGTGGCATAGTCACATATACACCGTGAACAATACTAACTGGCCATACCAAGGAAGGATCACAGCATAATTACATCTTGTGGGGGGGAGGGGAGTGGATGACAAGGCTTGTACTTTATTTGGATCCTGAGTCATTCCCCCATCTGAAAAGATATGACAGAAGACCTTGAGTTTTGTTTTCTGCAGTTTAAAGTGAGACCTGCATCAGCAAGTATCTGACACACTTATGTAAGAGCTTTAGCATGTTCTTTTTGTGTGGCCCCAAAAACGAATATATCATCACTGTCATTAAAAACATTTGTGACTGGCTATATCATGCAACGAATTACATCCTGAAAGAGTTCTGCAACGGAGGACACTCTAAAACGTAGGTGTTTCTATTCAAACAGTCCAACATGAGTCGAAAAGGTAGTAATATACCTGCAGTTTTCTTCCAGTTCGAGTTGGTGATACCCTTTGTTCAAATCAAGGCTGGAAAAGCCTTTGGTTCCATTTAGCTGCATAATCATTACAGTAATATGTGGATCTGGATGTCGTTCTCTTTCAATCGCCTTGTTCTCTTCGTGCATATCAACACAGATACGCTCTCGGCTCCTCCACCATTCTTCTTCGACACTTCCACTATGGGGGACACCCATAGCGTCGGAGCAGTGGATCACTCATTGATATCATGTTTCAATAATGTCTCAGTTTGTTTCTCAACAGCCTCTTTCAAGTCAAATGTAATTCGACAATGTTTTTGAGCAACAGGATGGATGTCCTCATTTATGTAAAGTTGTCCTTTCATTGTCTTAAGTCTTCCTAGTCCATGAAACAGACATGTAAATAACTGTATTACCTTGTGATAGGCATTGACGTAGTTTACAGAAATCAGCTCCATGTCAGCAGCAGTGCTAAAATTAAGTAAACATGCACTCGATGAAGTGCCTTAGAGGACATGATTTGCTGCGTGTACTTTTGTCTTTTTATGATTCACCGTTGCCATAAATGAGCCTTGACTTTGCAGGGGCGTTGAAGCATCCCTTGCATACAATTTGGTTTTCATTGGCGTTAAACTGTACTTTTCCGCTGGCATAATGTTTATCGACGTGCCACTGTCTATGATAAACGGTATGGAGCACCTGTTAATGTTCAGTGTGATTTTGGAAGAGTGTCCAAATTAATTTCACACTTTCACTTGTCGAGCTAATCCTACATATGCACATTGTTCAGTGGTTGACATTGACATCACACACCCCTCTTCATCGCTGTCATTTGATAATGACTGTGACAACATTTAGACGAGGAATTTGATGTCAGTCGACATCGTTCAGTTTCTACTTGCCTCAACTGATGTTGCCACTTGGCCTTGTGGGCGTTGTTTTAATTTTTTTTACTTTCGGGCATCCATTGTGTTTTCTCATTGTGATGCACTTGATGTTTCTGCCATTTTATTTTCTTGACGTGATGCGGCTTATCTTCCCCACGCTTTGCAAACCGTTACAAAATTTTTCTCTTTCCCAAAGCCCTATGCATATCTGCCCACTGGCAGAGCGTTTACATTCATGTGGAAAGGAAAATCTACATCGAAAACACAACTTCTTTTTCTTTGGAGTCATTGCTTTATGGCTTTCTACCTTGTGTTTCAGCTTACTTTTCACACTCAGGGCAGATTCATTTTGGGCAGTTCTGGCCTCCATGTTAGCTGCTTGTCTGTCAGCTCTTTCTTCCACTCTAGCATCCATGAGTACGCATGACCTCTTCATTGTTGAACTTGCACAGCTTGATGAGGGAATCAAGTCTAGAAACAAACTCATTCATCATTTCGCCAGTTTTCTGCCTTTCCTGTCTGAATGTATACCTTTTGTAGTCTATATTCATCATTGGATTAGACTCGGTGTTTAATGCCTCTTTGATTTCACAGTGCCTCACTTCACCACCGTGTGTTTTTTTCTTAATCATTTCTTTTACTCATTCACCCGCTGTATTCTTCAGATATTTAATGATATTTTTTGTCATTTACTTCTTCCAGTACATCAATGAAATTATCAAATGCTTCAATCCAGGCAGTCCATCTGTCGCCTACATTTAGCTTTTTGGCGGTATCGTAGGGAGGCAGTGGGTTCAAGAATGCAACAGCATCATAACCTGTGAAACTTCTGCTGCCCAGAGCGGAGCCCACTCCTATAAGGTTGGCTGCCCAATCAGACCTGTATCTTCTTTAAGCACTAGCCATGTGCCAATATTTGGGTCATCGCGCCCACTCTCTGCTTGTGAGGTACTGTCTTTTTCTTTTGCGGTGAGTAGCGTTTTGATTACTTGTACAGTATCTTCACCATTCTCGCCTTTTTGTATTGTGCCTTGTTTCTACTGCATTTAGCGTTTCTTTGTGTTGGAAATATTTCCGCTTATAGCGCTTCTTTGCACTCAGATATAAATGCCTTTAGCGCTTTGCTGTACCTCGTTGTCTATGTCTTTAGCGTTGCTGTACCCCATGAATGACTGCTCTGTGTGTTAGGCTGTGTTAAACTTTCGATAAGGCTTTCACTTTTCTCACTCGCCTTGCACTGGCTGGAGTGGCGATTTGACTCCACATACGCCATCTGCCGATTTTCTTTTCGACTGGGGCATACTTGGCACTCAAAAGCAGTTTGCTGGACGACGGCAAACTCTCTGGGAGGGCATGCTCTGTTCTTTGGTTCACAGCATTTATGCAATACCCTCTCATCGTCGTCAGTTGTAGCATTCTCTCCTGCCTGGGTACATGTAAAGGATAACACCACACACATGGAGCTTGATATTAAACGTCTTGATTCCTCAGTGTGCAACTGTTATCTGAAGATTCTACAGAATGAATTCTATCACCCACACCCAAGCACCTACGTCACTGTTCTACATAGTCCATATGGGACTAAATGGTCCTTTAATCTCTAACTCACAAGACAATACAGTTGGGCCATCAAAGAGAATGAGTTGGGTGTCATCTGCGTAGGACATAATGTTGAGCCCATGTGCTTTGACGATGTTGGCCAGTGGGGTCAAGTAGGTGTTGACGAGTGTAGGGCTGAGCACTGGGGAATGCTGCAGATGATATCCTTGGCCTTGGAGGTGAAGGTTGGTAGGCAGACCCTCTGTGTCCTTCCTGTGACAAAGGAGGTAATCCATCTGAGTGTGTCCCCATGGATGCTGATGTTGTGAAGTCTTTCAATCAGTGTATGGTGTGATACAGTTTCTAAAGCTGCTTAGAGGTCAAGGAAGATCAGAGCCGCCATTTCTCCCTGGTTGAAGAGGGCTCAGATGTTGTCGGTGGCTGCAATCAGGGTGGTCTCGGTGCTGTGATCGCTGCGAGATCCAGTCTGGGAGGCGTCAAGTAGCTAGTTCTGCACAAGGTGTTTCATGAGTTGTCTGTTGATAGTTATTTCCTGAACTCTGGCCCGGAATGGGAGCAATGAGATGGGCTGGTAGTTTATGAGTTCGCTGAGTTGGCGGAGTGCTTTTTAAGTAGGGGTTTGGCTTTGGTGTGTTTCCTGACTTCTGGAAAAGTGGCAGTGGTGATTAAGTTGTTGAGCAGGGCGGTGAGTTCCTGGCTGATCCTGTGGCTTTTGAGGTTGAAGATGTGATGCGGGCATGGGCTGTCGGAGCTCCTGAGGGGATGGAGTTCAAGATGGAGGTGATATCCAGGGTGGAGAGCTGGTTCCAAGTGGACAGTCGGGGTCTGTGTTGCTTGCACTGAGGGTGTTTTGGTTTAGGAAGTCCCTGTGGGTTGGTGTTTGAAGTTTCTGTATGAAGTTGTGATATTGTCATGGAAGGAGTCGGTGAGGGGGTGATGTTGTTTTCAGTGGCTTTGACACTGTTGACGAGTTCTGCTATAGTTGGAGCTGGTTTCGATGCGTGCGGCTAGGGAATTCTTCTTTTTTACCCTCAGCAGGCAGTGGTAGAGGTTGAGGGAGGTCTTGAAGGCTGCCCTGTCAGAGGTTACCTTGCGGGTGCGCCATCTATCTCCTCTCCAGTTTGCAATCGTGTTTTGCTCTTCTCAGTTCTTGGGTGTACCAGCTGGCCTGTTTGGAGGATCTTCTGTGTCTGTTGCTCTTGATGGGGGCAATGCTGTTGGTGCAGTTGGTGATCCAGGTGTTAAAGCTTTTGACTCCCTGGTGCACGTTGGTGGTGGCAGCTAGGTTACAGGTGTGGAGGGTGTCTGTTCAATGGATCTCTGACACTTTGCTCCAGCTGCAGTGGGTGGCACTTGCCATCTTGGGGGTGGCGGTGTAGGACCTGGAGATTATGAAGTGGATGATGGAGTGGTTGGTCTATGTGACTTCTGTGAGGTGGCTGTACTTGACGCAGTTGGTGGAGGGGAAGATGGTGTCCAACGTGTTTCCAGTGGATTGAATGGGGTTGCAGACTAGTTGAGTGAGTCTGAGGTTGTTCATGCTGTCGAGGAGATTGGCGGTGTTGTCGTTGGGATCATCGAGGTGTAAGTTGAGGTAGTTGAGGAAGATGTAGTTGTAATCCAGGTCGAAGGTTGCGTCAAAGTCACAAATTGTAGAAGCTGGGGCGCGGTTGGTATGCAAGTGCCCCTCTGATGGTTGACTTGCTGTCCTTGTGGAACTTGAAGTTGAGGTGTTCCATGGGCGTGGTGGTATTCTCAGTGGTGGTGCACCAGATGGTAACTTAGTAGATGATGGCTATTTCTCCTCCGGGGCTGTTGACGTGATAGTGGTGGGTGAATTTGCATCTGCCGGGTGTAGCTGTGGCGATATCGGGGCAGATAACAGATTGAGCCAGGTCTTGGTGAGGAAGACTATGACGGGTACGAGGGTGACGATGAGATCTCTCAATTGAGTGGAGTGCTTGTACATCGAGCCCATGTTGAAGAGTAAATAATAGAGCTGGTGGTACACTGCTGGTCTGGCATGGTGAGAGGTTGGCGTGGAGCTCTGCAGCGTGATGGTACAACTGGTTCAGGAAAATGGTTTTTCCATAGAGTGTGGTGCATCAGTAGTGGTTGTTGAGGCGTCCGGTGTTCAGGGTGTGGAGGTCGGTGGCTGATTAGCTGTGGGGTGATGAGAGCCAGGGTTCCTGGCCCTGATGTGGTCCGGGCACGAACGGGCACACAAAGGCTTGTCTTTGGCACGCCTGCAGCACTCGCTGTGGGCTCCATTAAGTAGGTCCTAGGAGGTGGGAGGGGCTTGGTAAAAGGTGGGAAACAGGCAGAGCGGTGGCAAAATGAGCAGGAGGGGAGTGCGAAAAACAGTCACAAAAGGCCAAAAAGGGTGAAAAAGAAAAGGCACAACAGACAAGTAAAGATCAATGGCACAGGAAGCAAAGGAAAGAAGAGGCACACATGGGTAGCTGGAGGAGAAGGCGCAAAAGAAGTCAGAGGGGGAAAGGAAGCACAAGTGGTAACAGCAACAGCAGCACAATCAGGAAATCTCATAGGAGAGAGGCACAAAAGGAGGGAACGTACTCAGTGAGGGAAAAGGCACAGTAATGAGTGCAGGAAGAGCGAGGCGGAGGTAGGACTGGTAGCATGAGGGAACAATGGATCTGGGACCTGCTCCCAGACCACAGGAATTGTCCACTTACTTAATGTTTGACTTTCTGGCTCTGCATCCAGTCTATACCAGGAGAATCAGTATACTGTGTATTCTCCAAGAGTTTTGTGTACCTCAGTTCTGAAATGTTGTACTTCACAGCTTCATCAAATCCAATCTGTTCCAGCAGGAGACAACTTTATAAATCTGGCAATAGCTTGTTCTGCTTTCAGATATGGTGAGAGCATCAGCCACGTGGATCAACATGCATGCTTCTGTCTTCCAGCAATAAGCACTGTCATACCCTGGCAACAGTAAAAACATGATTTGCCTAAGAGTGCATTCCTACCTTTCTGCAAAGTCCGTGTGTCTCATCTGGCTCTGCTTTCTTTTTCGTGCTGAGTTGGTTGCAAGCCCACAAAGCCCTTTTGAAGCAACGGGCTTTGGCATTTCTCATCCATATCCTTATAGTGCTGATGAGGTCATCACGAAGAGGCTAGCATAATCCAGTTCAATCAATTCCCCCACTATATGATGCAATTATTATTATTTTTTTATATTTGTCAAAGGGGAGAAATTTGCCACTTCTTTGAAAGACTGCCACAGGCACATCAGTTGAGAACTAAACCAGAAATTCCTTTCTGCAGCCTAGCTGGCTAGGACCCCCTCATTAACTTTAAAATGTACTTGCTTGGCCAAAATGTCTCTTCACATTGGCACTATCAAAGGAAATAATCAAAAATGGCAGTGATAAGACAAGCTAGTTGTCTGCGCACAAGCTGGCCTGTAAAGACCAAATCCTCTGTCCCCATCACATCTAAGAATATCTGTACCTTCCACTCAGGCGCTCAGCCACAACTTTACAAAAACTGTACTAATCAGTTTACTCTCATTTATCAGACTCGTCTGGTTAAGACTAATGGAATATTCTTGTCTTACAAATGTGGTACTCGTGCATCACATTGTGGAAAAAAACTAGCCTTTTATCACCAGCATTTCTGTTGATTACTCTGCAGAAATACTTGCATTAAAGCTTGCATGAATGATCTTTTTGCAAGGCATTTCTCATGTATCTGTGCAAAGTGCTAGTATTCATGGTAATAGTTTATGGGTATAGTAACATAGTTATTGCTTCTGCGGTATTGCCGCAGACCTAGAAATCCACATAGATAAAGATCTCCATCTCGTCCCCTAATAACTACATGCCCACATGGCTGCTGAAATTACTCATGAAGGTCCTCTACTCCCTCATCATTCTTCACTAACTCTTTCCAGTATTCACTGCAAGGTAGGAGAACAGTTTCACGCATTGGCAGTACGGTCTTTCTACATTGTGTCTTCCTCATCTGATCACTTTGTTCCTTCCAGATACATTTTCATAATTGCTAGCACTCCTCAGGGAGTCTGTCAGATTACTGAGTACAAAAATATTGACATGCCAAAATATTATGATGAAAATACTAGCAGCTAGAATATCATGAAGGTAAGTATATATTGATAAGTATAGATTTACTGTCAGTAATTCCACATCTGCATACCTGGAAGATACATATTATTCAAAATCATATAATATGGACTTAAGCGTAGCAAACCGATACCCAAATATGCTTACCTTCATGATATTCTGGTTGTTGATATTTTGGCATGTTGATATTTCGTTCTTGATATTCTGGTAGTATGCCGGCTGGGGCTTCAGTCTGTCTTTTCAGATGCTAATATAATTCCAAACCTCCAAGTCACCTCTTAGTCATAATGCTAACAGCCTTCCACCTCATACCTGCGGGAGCATAAATGTGATATTGCGCACCTGCTCCTCCATGTTGTCTCTTTACCGTGATTTCATGAGCCATGTATTTATACAAACCCTGTACGCTTCTGTATGTAGGCATAAGGAGGGGTGGGTAAAGTCTGAGAACTGTTTATGCTGGTTAGCTTACCCATTGTTTTCAAGAACTGAAGGAACAAGCACATAAGAATTAGATAAGAAAGAACGATAAACAGCAGATGTTGAAACCGCGCCTGTCCTCTCACCATTAAAATGTATTCATGCTTTGCTATTCAATATTTATTTGTATTAGAGGGGAGAGTTTCTCCTGCTGTATCATGACACTTGAACTGTGAACATTATTTGGTGGGGGGATGCACAATTTGGTACATACCTGACAGCAAACAGGAAGCATATTTACACTTGACTAATATTGTAATAATTATACCTATTATTACCATTAATATAGTCCAACCCCGGGCTCCAAATAGTGAAGAAATATCATTCCACATGTTAGTTCAGCAAAATAATGCACTTGTAACACTATGTCATGTAAATTCTCCATGGCCTTATAAACATTCGGGGCTTTACATGTATAAGTGTGCAGCATTCAGTGTACATTATTTTACAAACGCCCCCTTTCTCTTTGAGGAGCATGTCAAGTGCCATACAATTGTGGAGAGTTGCTTGTTTCATGGCTGCCATTTCTACCGTAATATTACCTAGGACACATGTTGTTTCATTTATTGATGCTTCTAGCAATCGGCCTAATTACCTGATACTTCTAGAATTCATTGCTACCCCTAGCATAGATAGTATTTCTAGCTGAAAATCACCAAACTCCTGAGCAGAGGTATCCGCCAGCTCCACTGGTAATGAGGGCCAAGAGGCGTTGTCCAGATTGAATACATGGGTGCAGTTACTCCGTCTCATCGCTCGTGATCCATTTGATGACTGACAAAATTGTCTGTGTCCTCTTGTTACCCATAAGGCCGGAGGCTTATTAAGGTAGAGGTGCTGTAAATTGAACTATTCTTCCCTAGGACAATTTTTTTATATCTTTTACTCATGACACTATCTTTGAAGGCGTCCCTGTAGGGGGAACCTTCCCCTCAGACAAAACAACCCAAAGGTACCACTATTTCATCTCTGTATTTGCATCTGACATCAATACCCCTCGGGCAAGCAAACCAGGTGATCACTGCTTTAAATAGAATATAACAAGAATCATTAAGTGTCAAACTCGAAGGCAACACATTCATCTTGCGTTGTGTTACAGAAGGAGGTTTTAGACAAATCCAACAATCATAGACATTTAATTCCTTATGATAGGCATTCATCATTGTATGGCAACCCTTTCACTGTACTTTTGGAATGGTGATCGTGCGGATCTTCAGTAAGTGTGGTATTATTTGAACCTAGTAATTTCAGGAAGTATAAATCATGCAAGCAGATGACAACGGCTGTTAGTCTAGTAATGATCAGAGCAAATGGTATTCCCAATTTCTTTGTCAGAATGGTTCCTTTCCATTCTCCTTGTCCCTCCTGAGCAGTAAGGGTCTTTATTCTTTACCATCGCCAAGCCCTGAAAGGTCACCAGTACTTCGCAGCTCTGGACCCGATAGTAAACTATAGTTGGTTGGGTCAAGAAGATGGACTTACTGTAAGGCCTGGGCACGGCTTGTATTGTGGGCCAGCATCCTTGATGGGCTGAGGGGGGTGAGGTGGCACATTTGTTGGTGTAATACTGTGTGCTGCAGCCGGTGGTAAGGTCTGAGCAGGGAGCTCTTTCCACATTTAAGGCATGAATCCAATTCTTACATCCTGGACACTTCACGCCTGTTTGTGTTGCTAGCGGAACTCGTACAGACCCTTCCAGCATGGTTGTAGGCAATTAGATCTCTGAAAGTTCTTGACCATCATCCGTTTGCCGGGTTAAATATTGTATCAAGGCCCCCTGCTGAGGCAAGGGCAAGGGGTCGTTCACCTGTTTTTGAATGGCAGAAACACGTTTTGTCAATTTAACACAATACTCTTGGAGCAGGTTATCAGTTATTTGTGTTGTTCGCAATGCCTTTTGGGACCCCCGAACAGGTGAGGGGCCTTCTAGTCACTGTTTCATGTAGGCTGAGATGTGTTACAGTATCTGGGGTAGTTCGCATATTCATAAGGACAAGTGGCAAGTCATCCACTTAAGTCATTGTGGACTCTGAACATATTTTAACTATCTTAAGCCTTCAGGATACTATTTCTCCATTTGATGGCACCGGCTGCCTTGGGGTGATATACACAATGAACTTCTGTTGTACTCCCATTGCCTTGCAGAATAACTCCATTACCTTATTGTGGAAGTGCACCCCATTGTCACTTGGAATCATCTAGGGCAAACCAAAAAGTAGAAATAATTAATGTTAATGAAATTCTGTGTTTGTCTGATTGTTTCATCAGCAAAGGCATTTCACTTTACCACATCAGCTGTTATGTGCACATTACATTTGACAATGGCTACTCTTTTTGGCAGTGATAAAGCATTCAGTATTTAATCAGAGGACCACATTGTATCTTTGTTCCATGAGACGTGAGGAAACCGTTTTCTGGCCAAAGCCTGTCAAATTTATGTGCAACTTCAAATGCAAATTGGCTATCAGTATATACATTCACAGTTTAAAAAATTTGATATTAGTTTTTATTGTGGCTTTAACATAAGCACAATGATACATGCTGTTCAGCAATGGCATCAATCTGTTACAGAGGATTTAAGGCACATTCTTCGGTACATTAGTAACTTGGCGGAATTGTGATTGTCTCTGAGATACGCATCAGAAAGAAACAGATCCCATATGAAAGCGGAAGGGTTTTTAGAGAGGCAAATAGAGAGATAACAGTAATCATATATGTGGAGTTCCACGTGTCACCTATCTAGGCATCTGTCGCCCGCGCAGGTGTGCACACCGAGCTACTCACTGGGTCGTGGTGATCCGAGGTGTTGTCCACCAGACTATGTAAATAAGTGATCAGAGGTCCCCATATATCGTGCTGCCTGCTAGCGCTCGGCATAATATTCCAAAATTCTGTTAGTTGTGTCTGACAATATGCCGCATCAGCAAGCTAAAGTTTGAGCGTAGGTGCCGCTCTTCGCCCCTAGTGCATTGCCACTCTGTGTTTGGCCAGGACCAGCAACATTGCCACAAGGAACCTGTGGGCATCGGGCACCTCCTTGACATAGCCAAGTAGGTACAGAAGGGGGTTTGGTGCAAGGGTGGTTGATGCGAAAGCACCAATGGATGCGCACGTTTCCAGTCAGTAGGCTGCCACTTTGTGGGGACTAAGCTAAATGTATAAAAGAGGCGCCAGGCGACGCACATCGCAAGCAGCGTGCGTCCGTAATAAGGCCCATCCTGCGCATGACCTCTTCATTGTTGAACTTGCAAAGCTTGATGAGGGAATCAAGTCTATAAACAAACTCATCCATCATTTCGCCAGTTTTCTGCCTTTCCTGTCTGAATGTACACCTTTTGTAGTCTATATTCATCATTGGATTAGACTCGGTGTTTAATGCCTCTTTGATTTCACAGTGCCTCAGTTCACCACTGTGTGTTTTTTACTTAATCATTTCTTTTACTCATTCACCCGCTGTATTCTTCAGATATTTAATGATATTTTTTGTCATTTACTTCTTCCAGTACATCAATGAAAATATCAAATGCTTCGATCCAGGCAGTCCATCTGTCGCCTACATTTTGCTTTTTGGCGGTATCGTAGGGAGGCACTGGGTTCAAGAATGCAACAGCATCATAACCTGGGAAACTTTTGCTGCCCAGAGCGGAGCCCACTCCCATAGTGGCGGCTGCCCAATCAGACCTGTATCTTCTTTAAGCACTAGCCATGTGCCAATATTTGGGTCATCGTGCCCACTCTCTGCTTGTGAGGTACTGTCTTTTTCTTTTGCGGTGAGTAGCGTTTTGATTACTTGCACAGTATCTTCACCATTCTGTCCTTTTTGTATTGTGCCTTGTTTCTACTGCATTTAGTGCTTCTTTGTGTTGGAAATATTTCCGCTTATAGCGCTTCTTTGCACTCAGATATAAATGCCTTTAGCACTTTGCTGTACCTCGTTGTCTATGTCTTTAGCGTTGTTGTACCCCACAGTCTTTATTTGGATTAGGCGTCTTGACGCCCATTGGGCATAGCTGCGCAATATAAATAATGTTTCCATGAATGACTGCTCTGTGTGTTAGGCTGTGTTAAACTTTCGATAAGGCTTTCACTTTTCTCACTCGCCTTGCACTGGCTGGAGTGGCGATTTGACTCCACATACGCCATCTGCCGATTTTCTTTTCGCCTGGGGCATACTTTGCACTCAAAAGCAGTTTGCTGGACAACAACAAACTCTCTGGGAGGGCATGCTCTGTTCTTTGGTTCACAGCATTTATTCAATACCCTCTCATCGTCGTCAGTTGTAGCATTCTCTCCTGCCTGGGTACATGTAAAGGATAACACCACACATGGAGCTTGGTATTAAACGTCTTGATTCCTCAGTGTGCAACTGGTAACTGAAGATTCTACAGAATGAATTCTATCACCCACACCCAAGCACCTACGTCACTGTTCTGCATAGTCCATTTGGGACTAAATGGTCCTTTAATCTCTAACTCACAAGACAATACAGTTGGGCCATCAAAGAGAATGAGTTGGGTGTCATCTGCGTAGGACATAATGTTGAGCCCATGTGCTCTGACGATGTTGGCCAGTGGGGTCAAGTAGGTGTTGACGAGTGTAGGGCTGAGCACTGGGGAATGCTGCAGATGATATCCTTGGCCTCGGAGGTGAAGATTGGTAGGCAGACCCTCTGTGTCCTTCCTGTGACAAAGGAGGTAATCCATCTGAGTGTGTCCCCATGGATGCTGATGTTGTGAAGTCTTTCAATCAGTGTATGGTGTGATACAGTTTCTAAAGCTGCTTAGAGGTCAAGGAAGATCAGAGCCGCCATTTCTCCCTGGTTGAAGAGGGCTCAGATGTTGTCGGTGGCTGCAATCAGGGTGGTCTCGGTGCTGTGATCGCTACGAGATCCAGTCTGGGAGGCGTCAAGTAGCTAGTTCTGCACAAGGTGTTTCATGAGTTGTCTGTTGATAATTTTTTCCTGAACTCTGGCCCGGAATGGGAGCAATGAGATGGGCTGGTAGTTTATGAGTTCGCTGAGTTGGCGGAGGGCTTTTTAAGTAGGGGTTTAGCTTTGGTGTGTTTCCTGACTTCTGGAAAAGTGGCAGTGGTGATTAAGTTGTTGAGCAGGGCGGTGAGTTCCTGGCTGCTCCTGTGGCTTTTGAGGTTGAAGATGTGATGCGGGCATGGGCTGTCGGAGCTCCTGAGGGGATGGAGTTCAAGATGGAGGTGATATCCAGGGTGGAGAGCTGGTTCCAAGTGGCCAGTCGGGGTCTGTGTTGGTTGCACTGAGGGTATTTGGGTTTAGGAAGTCCCTGGGGGTTGGTATTTGAAGTTTCTGTATAAAGTTGTGATATTGTCATGAAAGGAGTCAGTGAGGTTGTCGCAGAGCTCTTGTGAGGGGGTGATGTTGTTTTCAGTGGCTTTGACACTGTTGAAGAGTTCTGCTGTGGTTGGAGCTGGTTTCGATGCGTGCGGCTAGGGAATTCATCTTTTTTACCCTCAGCAGGCAGTGGTAGAGGTTGAGGGAGGTCTTGAAGGCTGCCCTGTCAGAGGTTACCTTGCCGGTGCGCCATCTATCTCCTCTCCAGTTTGCAATCGTGTTTTGCTCTTCTCAGTTCTTGGGTGTACCAGCTGGCCTGTTTGGAGGATCTTCTGCGTCTGTTGCTCTTGATGGGGGCAATGCTGTTGGCGCAGTTGGTGATCAAGGTGTTAAAGGTTTTGACTCCCTGGTGCACGTTGGTGGTGGCAGCTGGGTTGCAGGTGGGGAGGGTGTCTGTTCAATGGATCTCTGACACTTTGCTCCAGCTGCAGTGGGTGGCACTTGCCATCTTGGGGGTGGCGGTGTAGGGCCTGGAGATTATGAAGTGGACGATGGAGTGGTTGGTCTATGTGACTTCTGTGAGGTGGCTGTACTTGACGCAGTTGCTGGAGGGGAAGATGGTGTCCAACGTGTGTCCTGTGGATTGAATGGGGTTGCAGACTAGTTGAGTGAGTCTGAGGTTGTTCATGCTGTCGAGGAGATTGGCGGTGTTGTCGTTGGGATCATCGAGGTGGAAGTTGAGGTAGTTGAGGAAGATGTAGTTGTAATCCAGGTCGAGGGGTGCGTCAAAGTCAGCAATGGTGTTGTAGAAGCTGGGGCGCGGTTGGTATGCAAGTGCCCCTCTGATGGTTGACTTGCTGTCCTTGTGGAACTTGAAGTTGAGGTGTTCCATGGGGGTGGTGGTATTCTCAGTGGTGGTGCACTAGATGGTAACTTAGTAGATGATGGCTATTTCTCCTCCTGGGCTGTTGACGTGATAGTGGTAGGTGATTTTGTATCCGTCGGGTGTAGCTGTGGCGATATCGGGGCAGATAACAGATTGAGCCAGGTCTAAGGTGAGGAAGACTATGACGGGTGCGAGGGTGACGATGAGATCTCTCAACTGAGTGGACTGCTTGTACATCGAGCACATGTTGAAGAGTAAATAATAGAGCTGGTGGTACACTGCTGGTCTGGCATGGTGAGAGGTTGGCGTGGTGCTATGCAGTGTGATGGTACAACTGGTTCAGGAAAATGGTTTTTCCATAGAGTGTGGTGCGTCAATAGTGGTTGTTGAGGCGTCCGGTGTTCAGGGCGTGGAGGTCGGTGGCGGATTAGCTGTGGGGTGATGAGAGCCAGGGTTCCTGGCCCTGATGTGGTCCAGGCACGAACGGGCACACAAAGGCTTGTCTTTGGCACGCCTGCAGCACGCGCTGTGGGCTCCATTAAGTAGGTCCTAGGAGGTGGGAGGGGCTTGGTAAAAGGTGGGAAACAGGCAGAGCGGTGGCAAAATGATCAGGAGGAGAGTGCGAAAAACAGTCACAAGAGGCCAAAAAGGGTGAAAAAGAAAAGGCACAACAGACAAGTAAAGATCAATGGCACAGGAAGCAAAGGAAAGAAGAGGCACACATGGGTAGCTGGAGGAGATGGCACAAAAAAAGTCAGAGGGGGAAGGAAGCACAAGTGGTCACAGCAACAGCAGCACAATCAGGAGATCTCATAGGAGAGAGGCACAAAAGGAGGGGACGTACTCAGTGAGGGAAAAGGCACAGTAATGAGTGCAGGAAGAGAGAGGCGGAGTTAGGACTGGTAGCATGAGGGAACAATGGATCTGGGACCTGCTCCCAGACCACAGGTATTGTCCACTTACTTAATGTTTGACTTTCTGGCTCTGCATCCAGTCTATACCAGGAGAATCAGTATACTGTGTATTCCCCAAGGGTTTTGTGTACCTCAGTTCTGAAATGTTGTACTTCACAGCTTCATCAAATCCAATCTGTTCCAGCAAGAGACAACTTTATAAATCTGGCAATAGCTTGTTCTGCTCTACAGATATGGTGAGAGCATCAGCCACGTGGATCAACATGCATGCTTCTGTCTTCCAGCAATAAGCACTGTCATACCCTGGCAACAGAAAAAATATGATTTGCCTAAGAGTGCATTCCTACCTTTCTGCAAAGTCTGTGTGTCTCATCTGGCTCTGCTTTCTTTTCCGTGCTGAGTTGGTTGCAAGCCCACAAAGCCCTTTTGAAGCAACGGGCTTTGGCATTTCTCATCCATATCCTTATATTGCTGATGAGGTCATCACGAAGAGGCTATCATAATCCAGTTCAATCAATTCCCCCACTATATGATGCAATTATTATAATTTTTTTATATTTGTCAAAGGGGAGAAATTTGCCACTCCTTTGAAAGACTGCCACAGGCACATCAGTTTAGAACTAAACCAGAAATTCCTTTCTGCAGCCTAGCTGGCTAGGACCCCCTCATTAACTTTAAAATGTACTTGCTTGGCCAAAATGTCTCTTCACATTGGCACTATCAAAGGAAATAATCAAAAATGGCAGTGATAAGACAAGCTAGTTGACTGCGCACAAGCTGGCCTGTAAAGACCAAAATCCTCTGTCCCCATCACATCTAAGAATATCTGTACCTTCCACTCAGGCGCTCAGCCACAACTTTACAAAAACTGTACTAATCAGTTTACTCTCATTTATCAGACTCGTCTGGTTAAGACTAATGGAATATTCTTGTCTTACAAATGTGGTACTCGTGCATCACATTGTGGAAAAAAACTAGCCTTTTATCACCAGCATTTCTGTTGATTACTCTGCAGAAATACTTGCATTAAAGCTTGCATGAATGATCTTTTTGCAAGGCATTTCTCATGTATCTGTGCAAAGTGCTAGTATTCATGGTAATAGTTTATGGGTATAGTAAGCTAGTAATTGCTTCTGCGGTATTGCCGGAGACCTAGAAATCCACATAGATAAAGATCTCCATCTCGTCCCCTAATAACTACATGCCCACATGGCTGCTGAAATTACTCATGAAGGTCCTCTACTCCCTCATCATTCTTCACTAACTCTTTCCAGTATTCACTGCAAGGTAGGAGAACAGTTTCACGCATTGGCAGTACGGTCTTTCTACATTGTGTCTTCCTCATCTGATCACTTTGTTCCTTCCAGATACATTTTCATAATTGCTAGCACTCTTCAGGGAGTCTGTCAGATTACTGAGTACAAAAATATTGACATGCCAAAATATTATGATCAAAATACTAGCAGCTAGAATATCATGAAGGTAAGTATATATTGATGAGTATAGATTTACTGTCAGTAATTCCACATCTGCATACCTGGAAGATACATATTATTCAAAATCATATAATATGGACTTAAGCGTAGCAAACCGATACCCAAATATGCTTACCTTCATGATATTCTGGTTGTTGATATTTTGGCATGTTGATATTTCTTCTTGATATTCTGGTAGTATGGGGCTTCAGTCTGTCTTTTCAGATGCTAATGTAATTCCAAACCTCCAAGTCACCTCTTATAATGCTAACAGCCTTCCACCTCATACCTGCGGGAGCATAAATGTGATATTGAGCTCGTCCATGTTGTCTCTTTACCGTGATTTCATGAGCCATGCATTTGTATAAACCCTGTACGCTAAGTCTGAGAACTGTTTATGCTGGTTAGCTTACCCATAGTTTTCAAGAACTGAAGGAACAAGAACATAAGAATTAGATAAGAAAGAACGATAAACAACAGATGTTGAAACCGCGCCTATCATCTCACCATTAAAATGTATTCATGCTTTGCTATTCAATATTTATTTGCATTAGAGGGGAGAGTTTTTCCTGCTGTATCATGACACTTGAACTGTGAACATTATTTGGTGGGGGGGATGCACAATTTGGTACATACCTGACAGCAAACAGGAAGCATATTTACACTTGACTAATATTGTAATAATTATACCTATTATTACCATTAATATAGTCCAACCCCGGGCTCCAAATAGTGAAGAAATATCATTCCACATGTTAGTTCAGCAAAATGATGCACTTGTAACACTATGTCATGTAAATTCTCCATGGCCTTACAAACATTCGGGGCTTTACATGTATAAACATGCAGCATTCAGTGTACATTATTTTACAAACGCCCCCTTTCTCTTCGACGAGCATGTCAAGTGCCATACGATTGTGGAGAGTTGCCTGTTTCATGGCTGCCATTTCTACCGTAATATTACTAGGACACATGTTGTTTCATTTATTGTTGCTTCTAGCAATCGGCCTAATTACCTGATACTTCTAGAATTCATTGCTACCCCTAGCATAGATAGTATTTCTAGCTGAAAATCACCAAACTCCTGAGCAGAGGTATCCGCCAGCTCCACTGGTAATGAAGGCCAAGAGGCATTGTCCAGATTGAATACATGGGTGCAGTTACTCCGTCTCATCGCTCGTGATCCATTTGATGACTGACAAAATTGTCTGTGTCCTCTTGTTACCCATAAGGCCGGAGGCTTATTAAGGTAGAGGTGCTGTAAATTGAACTATTCTTCCCTAGGACAATTTGTTTATATCTTTTACTCATGACACTATCTTTGAAGGCGTCCCTGTAGGGGGAACCTTCCCCTCCGACAAAACAACCCAAAGGTACCACTATTATATCTCTGTATTTGCATCTGACATCAATACCCCTCGGGCCAGAAAACCAGGTGATCACTGCTTTAAATAGAATATAACAAGAATCATTAAGTGTCAAACTCGAAGGCAACACATTCATCTTGCGTTGTGTTACAGAAGGAGGTTTTAGACAAATCCAACAATCAGAGACATTTAATTCCTTATGATAGGCATTCATCATTGTATGGCAACCCTTTCACTTTTGGAATGGTGATCGTGCGGATCTTCAGTAAGTGTGGTATTATTTGAACCTAGTAATTTCTGGAAGTATAAATCATGCAAGCAGATGACAACGGCTGTTAGTCTAGTAATGATCAGAGCAAATGGTATTTTCTTTGTCAGAATGGTTCCTTTCCATTCTCCTTCTCCCTCCTGAGCAGTAAGGGTCTTTATTCTTTACCATCGCCAGGCCCTGAGAGGTCACCAGTACTTCGCAGCTCTGGACCCGATAGTAAACTATAGTTGGTTGGGTCAAGAAGATGGACTTACTGTAAGGCCTGGGCACGGCTTGTATTGCGGGCCAGCATCCTTGATGGGCTGAGGGGGGTGAGGTGGCACATTTGTTGGTGTAATACTATGTGCTGCAGCCGGTGGCAAGGTCTGAGCAAGGGAGCTCTTTCCACATTTAAGGCATGAATCCAATTCTTACATCCTGGACACTTCATGCCTGTTTGTGTTGCTAGCGGAACTCGTACAGACCCTTCCAACATGGTTGTAGGCAATTAGATCTCTGAAAGTTCTTGACCATCATCCGTTTGCCGGGTTAAATATTGTATCAAGGCCCCTGCTGAGGCAAGGGCAAGGGGTCGTTCACCTGTTTATGAATGGCAGAAACACGTTTTGTCAATTTAACACAATACTCTTGGAGCAGGTTATCAGTTATTTGTGTTGTTAGCAATGTCTTTTGGGACCCCCGAACAGTTGGGGGGCCTTCTAGTCACTGTTTCATGTGTGCTGAGATGTGTTACAGTATCTGAAGTAGTTCGCATATTCAAAGCAGGGAGACTGGACTCCTCCCAGTCAGGGTTTAGGCCTAGACACAGCACCGAGACCACCTTGCTGTCCGTCGCAGACAATCTACATATGCTCCAGGACAAGGGTTATTCCGTCATCCTGGTGCTGCTGGATCTGTCTGCGGCGTTTGACACCATGTCGCACAACATCTTGACTTCCAGGCTAGCTACCAGTGGCCTGGGAGGCAAGGCGCTGCCCTGGCTGAGGAGTTTCCTAACAGATCGTACCCAAAGTGTCATCTTGGGTACATTCCGGTCAGAGGAGCTGAGGATCTTTAAAGGGGTGCCACAGGGCTCTTGCCTGAGCCCTACGCTTTTTAACATATATGTGGCCCCCTTGGCTAACATCATGAGATCCCATGGGTTCATCCAGGTGTCTTACGCGGATGATACCCAACTCCTCTTTCCATTTAAAACACTCACTACAGAGACTAGGAACTATTTTGCCCAGGGAATGAAAGCAGTGGCACACTGGATGGCGTCCAATTATTTGCAATGTAATGTTGCTAAATTGGATGTGATGCTATTTGGCGAGGCTAAACTCCTGTGGACCCCGGACTGGTGGCCTCAAGATCTTGGGCCAGTCCCTGAGCCTAAACTGGTAGTGAAAGACCTGGGTGTTAGGTTGGACCAGGAGCTTTCCTTAAAACAACATGGTAATCAAGTGGTGGGCTCATGCTTTCATATCATTGGGCTGCTTCGGAAGGTGTTTCCTTTACTCCCAGACGCCACAAGAAAGACCTTGGTGCAAGCGTTAGTGTTGAGCAGACTAGATTATTGTAACGGCCTGTTACTATCTGCCAACGAAGGAGTCATCTCAAGATTGCAGGTGGTGCAGAATACTGCTGCCCGCCTTGTACTAAACGCACCCCCTCGAACACCCTCAAAACCTTTGCTTATTAAACTTCACTGGTTACCAGTGAAACAGAGGGTGAAGTTTAAAATATGTTGTATCATACATAAATGCCTGTCGGGGTCAGGCCCGGCATACCTGGCCAACAAGTTCATTTAATATGTTCCCATACGCTCCCTTAGATCTGGTGAACGGGCTTTGCTATGTATCCCCAGAGCTAGGAAAGCAAGACAGGGGTCCAGAGCTTTATCTGTGGCAGGTCCCACGCTGTGGAACAGCCTCCCCATAGCTATCAGATTGTACAGAGAACATCTTCCTTTTAGGAAACAATTAAAAACCTTCCTCTTTCAAGATTAAGATATCATCTTAATGTTATAATGCACACGGCTAGTATTTGTCTTGACATTGATGATGCTAAAGGGCGCGGAGATACTCCTTAGGGAGTCGATTCTAGCGCGGTACAAACATGCAAATAAATAAATAAGGACAAGTGGCAAGGCATCCACTTAAGTCATTGTGGACTCTGAACATATTTTAACTATCTTGGCCTTCAGGATACTATTTCTCCATTTGATGGCACCGGCTGCCTTGGGGTGATATACACAATGAACTTCTGTTGTACTCCCATTGCCTTGCAGAACAACTCCATTACCTTATTGTGGAAGTGCACCCCATTGTCACTTGGAATCATCTAGGGTAAACCAAAAAGTAGAAATAATTAATGTTAATGAAATGCTGTGTTTGTCTGATTGTTTCATCAGCAAAGGTATTTCCCTTTACCACATCAGCTGTTATGTGTACATTACATTTGACAATGGGTACTCTTTTTGGCAGTGATAAAGCATGCAGTATTTATTCAGAGGACCACATTGTATCTTTGTTCCTTGAAATGTGAGGAAACCGTTTTCTGGCCAAAGCCTGTCAAATTTATGTGCAACTTCAAATGCAAATTGGCTATCAGTATATACATTCACAGTTTAAAAAAAATTTGATTTAAGTTTTTATTGAGGCTTTAACATAAGCACAATGATACATGCTGTTCAGCAATGGCATCAATCTGTTACAGAGGATTTAAGGCACATTCTTCGGTACATTAGTAACTTGGCGGAATTGTGATTGTCTCTGAGATACGCATCAGAAAGAAACAGATCCCATATGAAAGCGGAAGGGGTTTTAGAGAGGCAAATAGAGACATAACAGTAATCATATATGTGGAGTTCCACGTGTCCCCTATCTAGGCATCTGTCGCCCGCGCAGGTGTGCACTCCGAGCTACTCACTGGGTCGTGGTGATCCGGGGTGTTGTCCACCAGACTATGTAAATAAGTGATCAGAGGTCCCCATATATCGTGCTGCCTGCTAGCGCTCGGCATAAGATTCCAAAATTCTGTTAGTTGTGTCTGACAATATGCCGCATCAGCAAGCTAAAGTTTGAGCGTAGGTACCGGTCTTCGCCCCTAGTGCATTGCCACTCTGTGTTTGGCCAGGACCAGCAACATTGCCAAAAGTCACCTGTGGGCATCGGGCACCTCCTTGACATAGCCAAGTAGGTACAGAAGGGGGTTTGGTGCAAGGGTGGTTGATGCGATAGCACCAATGGATGCGCACGTTTCCAGTCAGTAGGCTGCCACTTTGTGGGGACTAAGTTAAATGTATAAAAAAGGCGCCAGGCGACGCACAGTTCAAGCAGCGTGCGTCCGTAATAAGGCCCATCCTGCGCAGCCAAATTGGAGTACGGTATAGCCTGTGGAGGAACTTGAAATGTAACTGTCTGAGTCTGTAGTTAGGGGAATGTTTTTCTGTTTGGCTGTGTTCTGCTTGGGTTTTCGGATCAGATAGAACCCGCTCAACAGAGCCTCTCTAACCCAGCCAGAACGTTACCCCCTCCCTAGGGCCTATTCACACCTAAGAAACCACATATATACATACCACCTAAGGACAGGGAATTCCTACTCATATATATATATATATATATCAAGACCTCTTATAATACAAGTGGCGGTCCCAAATGGACCCAGGACTTCCTACCCAGACGGCAGCCTCAGCCTCGCGGTCCCAAACGGACCCAGAACTTCCTGCCCAGACGGCAGCCTTAGCCTCGAGGTCCCAAACGGACCCAGGACTTCCTACCCAGACGGCAGCCTTAGCCTCGCGGTCCCAAACGGACCCAGGACTTCCTACCCAGACGGCAGCCTCAGCCTCGCGGTCCCAAACGGACCCAGGACTTCCTGCCCAGACGGCAGCCTTAGCCTCGCGGTCCCAAACGGACCCAGGACTTCCTACCCAGACGGCAACCTCAGCCTCGCGGTCCCAAACGGACCCAGGACTTCCTACCCAGACGGCAGCCTTAGCCTCGCGGTCCCAAACGGACCCAGGACTTCCTGCCCAGACGGCAGCCTCAGCCTCGCGGTCCCAAACGGACCCAGGACTTCCTACCCAGACGGCAGCCTTAGCACAAGTTCATCCTATAATTACCACGACATACAACAAGGGAACCAGTGTTACTATATATCAGATCACACAAAGACTACTAGTTGAGCGCAACCTGTTCCCCAGTTCGAGGGGCTCCTTTCTCCCTTATTCAGCTACCACTTACCTGATCAGGATTAACATCTGTTCATATCAAGTCACAGCTGACTAGAAGAATAGGCTACCCTCTTATACAAGAACACGCAGCACATGTTGATTCACTACAAACTGGATACTTTATTTAGTCACTACATACACGCTCACAGAACATAATACATATCACATATGACCTGCAAAGAAAAGTGATAGATTAAGTTGTACACTCTAATAATAAAGGGGTTGACATCACCTTGGTCGTATGTAGCCTGCACTCAATGGTCATCTAGGTTCCCTTCTCGTCTGTGCCTCGGCTTCGCCTGGAAGTCACACCTCCGCAGTCACGGATCTACTCCCTTCTCCTTCTCCGAGTCACTGGGACCTCTTCCTCATCGGCTACTCTCTTTTCTTTGGCTATTCTGTTAGAAGAATATCTATCTCTCGGTTTTTCTCCACCTTCAGGTTTGTCATCTGTCTTCCCTGGAATAAGTAGTAGCTTTACTGCTTAACGGCCAGGTGCCGCCTACGGACTAAAAAGCAAGTGCCAGTATCTGCCTCAGACTTTCACTAATATAGAGGTGCATTTTCTCATGGAAAATTCCAGCCCGTAACCTGCAGCCCACCAAATTCTTGTACCTCCCCGTACCAAGGACACGTTCCCAGCCGGCCGGCCTGATGTAGTGTCTTCGGCATGAAGAAAAATACAATCCTTCGATAAGGGCCGGCCTGAACCGGTTCTCTCCAAGCGAATAACACCTCGTAACTAAAACATCACCCTCGACCTAGAAACTTTCCAAGCTGCCGGAGAGGAAAGAAAGATGGAGTCTCTCCCGTTTAAGGCCTACCAGGCCTGGATTCAGCACGACTCCATGAAATACCCTCACTGTAGAACAGATTACCCCTAATACTAACGGATCTATCCTCTAGGATATATGTGCAAACCCTAATCTATGGGGAAGAACACAGGATCATGTCGAAGTGCCTAATAAATAGGCTCTATACACTACTCTAACCCTTAGACTTGGATGGAAAGAGACTGAAGTCACATTAGTCCCCTTAATCACAAGAGAGCCGGGAAAATCGAGCAGTACATTTCACCCTTGACTTCAGTCTATTATACATTCATTAAATGGAGCTAACATCTGTGGAAGAATAATATGAAACAAAGCTAACTGATCTATGTCTAGTACCGAGCGTACAGAATGGAAGCAGTGAAGGAATACACTGAATAAAGCAACAGATAGAAATCAAAACAGCAACAGCAATCAGAATACCACCTAATGTGTGACGTAGCATGTGTACGTCAGGCAACCAATTAAAGAGCCAGTCAAACCAGCCCTGGTCAACGTGTTTTCTAACTTCTTCCGTTAAATCATGCAACTTGTCAATGTGTGCACGTATGGATTGTGTATGATCGGACAAGTTAAAACAACAGAGACCTTCAAAATCGGAGCAACCATGTCCATGTTTAAGCAAAAGATAATCAATGGCCGCTCTGTTTTGCAAAATGGCCCTACGTTCACCCTGGGCATCTAATAACATGTCGGACAGGACTGTAGAAGTATGATTAATGGATTTCATCATCCAACAGGCCATTTTCCCAATGGATTTGGCATTATAAACTGCCAGAGCAGGAACACCAATAATTGAAATAGCCAGGCTAAGGTATTCAGACTGGGAATATAAATGCAAAGATGAGTCACAATCCTCCTGTAACATCACAGTATCTCGAATCACACGAGAGTTGGCATTCGGATGTGATGAAAACATTAACAAACTGAGTCTTGTAATAGCACAAGGGCCTCCGGAAATGTTTGCAGGGACATATGGCCAGGAAGTATTACCACATGAGAAAAGCCATCCGGCAGGTAGTAACATCGTGCGATAATGACTGGGGGTAACTACCAAACTATTGCAAGTCATATTGTTCTGAACTGAAACACATGTGGTCGGTGTCCTTTGAAAGCACAAAGTCCGTTCATGAGCGGTAAATGAAGTGGCGCCTTTTAGTTTGAGGCGTAGACATTCAGAGATCGCACTAGGATTACACGTAAGAAAGAAGCATAAATCACCTTGTGTGATATTATAGGTAACTATTTGGGACTGGATGGGGGGGTGGCTCGTTCGGCAGTTCAGTGCATAAAGGGCAATATACATGGGTAGCAAAATCACCCAGGAGAACATTGGGGCGAGCCTTTGAAACATTAAAAATGTGAATTAGGGTTTCCAACGAGGCAGGGACAGCAACCAGACTGGTCGCCAGAATATCATGTACAGATCTCATCGGTGTCAAACAGAAGTGAGGGGCATCAGTCACCCTCTTGGCTAATGATGTCCAAAAGTTCGATGATGAATCCCACGCAGCGAAGGAACGCAACACTCGGGTTCTCAGTTCATCCCGGGTTGACGGGATCCCTCCTTTCCCGTCGTACCATCCCAAAAGGAGTCCAGTACCGACACATCCTGCAGCAACAGTCCAAAGAATGATCTGAAAGAGAATCAAATGCAGGCATTAATCATTCTCGTAAATAACATTTGTCAGCCGGGACCGCCTCCCAGCTATCTTTCCCTGGTCTCATAACCAAAATGGTATTGTCCTGACCAGTGGCAATAACCTCTGCTTGTTCAGGGGGATTTTTAGGCGACTGCACCCAAACCCTAGCCCCAGGGTTATCCGTAGAGCCAAAACCTTTCTGGCCTCGTACAGTGAGCAAAGTTGGGGCAGTGCCTTTCATTAATGTACCACTGAAAACAGGCATAATGAGTAATTGAGCCACTCGGTCAGTGCGGTGTATCAGTAAGTCAACCTCACTGCTATTCAGCAGGAGCACCTTAATCTCTCCCTGATAATCACTATCAATTATTCCTCCAAGCACCTGAATGCCTTTTACAGCCAGCCCCGATCTAGGGGCGATTAATCCGAAATTCCCAGGTGGTATATGAATACCAACACCGGTAGCAATGATGACCCGATCCTTACTTTTTAAAACGGTGTCATCCATGGCATGCAAGTCTAAACCTGCCGACCCTGGGGTCGCTCTACATGGAGCCAAAGCTCCAGGAGTAATTTCCCAGTACATCACAGTCTCTCTTATTTCATTGGGCTTGGCATCAACATTCGGAGGAAACAAACGCATAAGTGGGGATTCAGCATTTAGGAAAGGACGGTTATTCAAAATCAATAACGCTTGAGGCAAAAAGTCTCGCCAATTCTTATACTTGTCATTTGTTAACTTACGCAGCTGGTCCTTTAGCAGGCCATTCAATCTCTCCACCAGGCCCGAGGCCTGTGGATAGTAGGGTATATGGAATATCCATTCAATATTGTTTTCCGCACAGAATTCCTGTACCAATCTTCCACGAAAATGGGATGCATTATCAGATTGAATTTGGAATGGCACACCATAATACATCATAATCAATTCTAATGTTTTAATGGTATTCAATTGGGTAGCTTGCTTACAGGGAAGGGCTACCAGCAGGCCACTGTATGTATCAACAATAGTGCAAACATATTGACAATTCCTACTCATAGGAAGTGGACCAATGTAATCAATCTGCCAAATTTGAGCGGGCAGTTTTCCGCGATGTAAATGACCTTTAACAATTTGGGGCACTTTACGCTGTCTGATATGCTGACAGACGGGACAGTGTAAGATAACATTTTTAATTAAATCTAGGGGAATATAAATTCCTCGATCAGCAGCCCACCTGCTAGTGGCCTTCTCTCCAAAATGTCCTGCCTTCTGGTGTGCCCATTTCGCCAATCCCGCAATGTCAGAATCTTGCCTGTCCACCACTGCCTCAGCAATTTTAGATTTCTCATCTGCAATGTTATGAAAAAATTTGTCAAGAGAATCTATCGGGGTGTGAGCATCCACATGGAAGATTGTAACAGTACTCTGTGGGAGCATCTCCCAAATCTCTTGCCATAACTCTTTTCCCCACAATTCCTTGGAATGTAACTTCCAATTATGGGAATGCCAAGTCGGCAACCAAACAGCCAGTCCATTGGCAGTAGACCAAGAATCAGTGAAAATATGACATGTACCAGGTAACTCTTGTTTCAAAACTTGATAAACAGCGTACAGCTCGGCAAATTGGCTGCTTTTACCTTCACCAGTTGTGCTCAGCAATTTTTGTGTGACCGGATTATAGGACACCGCCTTCCAGTGCCGTGTCGTCCCTATAAACCTCGCTGAACCATCCGTGAACCAAACATGGTTTCTGTCCGCTGCGGACAAATCATCAAAAGGCTTACCCCACTTGACAGGAGACTCCTGTGCTAAAGGTACGGAACATTCACTCTCAGTCTCAGTCGACGGCGCTCGCGCCACCTGCTCATGTAAAGAAGCAACTCCTTTCGGGCCCACACGTGCCCTATCTTGTATATACCATTTCCATTTAATCACACTCGCCTCTTGAGCATGTCCAATTCGGTGAGTTTTCGGCGAACTCAGAACCCACTGCATAATAGGAATTTCAGGGCGCAAAACTATATCATGTCCCAAAGTCAATTGCTCGGTATCCACCAGAGCCCAATAACAAGCAAGTAACTGTTTCTCAAAGGGTGTATAACGCTCACCAGCATCAGGTAACTTTTTGGTCCAAAAACCTAACGGTACTCTACTCCTGCCTTGTTTCTGCCACAAACTCCAATTTGCATAAGGGCCCTGTACAGACACATTCAAATCCACATCACCATCACGTACAGGCCATAAATCCAGAGCATGTTGAATTGCTTCTTTTGCCAGACTAAACGCATCTTGCTGTGGTTCATCCCATTCAAATGCATTCTTTTTACGCGTGACCCGGTACAAAGGGGCCAATATTTGACTCAAATGAGGAATATGCTGGCGCCAAAAACCAAACAGGCCAATGAAGCTCTGGGCTTCTTTCCTATTCCTCGGAACTGCAAAATCAAGAATCTTCTGTTTAACCTGAGGGATCACTTCACGGTGCCCTTCATGCCAATTAATACCCAAAAATTTTACAGACTGGGACGGGCCTTGCAATTTATCTGGGTTGATTTCCCAACCTTTCCCACGCAGGCACTCAATGATCCTGTCCAATTGGGTCTGAACTTCCTCCTGTTTATCGCCTTGGATCAAAACATCGTCAATATAATGACATATCTGAATTTGGGAATGAACCGGTACCTCAGCCAAATGCTCTGCCACCAGCCGGTGACATATTGTAGGACTATGCACATAGCCCTGAGGAAGACTCCTAAACGTCATCTGACGCCCGTTCCACGTAAAACTGAACTGTTCCTGACACTCAGGGGCAATAGGAATAGAAAAGAAAGCATTAGCAATATCAATGGACGCATACCATGTACCTGGATGCTTTTGGATTCTTTCAATTAGGGTAATAACATCCGGCACTGCAACAGTCAAAGAGGGCGTGTGTTTGTTCAATTCTCGATAATCAACAGTCATGCGCCAAGAATTATCACTCTTACGTACAGGCCAAACAGGATTATTCCAAGCAGAAGTAACCGGGGTTATAACACCTGCATCCACCAGCTCCTGAATAGTGGTACTAATCTCCTCATGGCCACCTGGAATACGATACTGCTTCTGACAAACCACTTTTGTCGCCTGGGGAACTTGTATGGGAGGCATTCTTAAACGACCAACCCGTATAGGTCTGGACGATATATAATGCGTGGTTCCAAATTGGTAACACCCATCATCTAGATGCAACGTCATTCCTTTCAAGATATCAATTCCAATTATGAATTCTAAGAGTGGCACCACTAGTACAGAATATTCTTTTCTAGGGATTCTACCTATTCTTATTTCAAGCAAAGTTTGAACTGCAGGGGTTTCTTTTCCACCTAATCCGGTAATAGTAAAAGGCTGACCTGTAAACTTCTTTGATTTTCCATGAATAAGAGTGGCCTCCGCTCCTGTATCTACCAATGCTCGGGCCCTTTGGATATTACGATGTCTCCAATAAATATCAATATCTACATAGGGTCTATCATCTCGGTGAGCCCATCTGTGTACCGGAGCTTGACCTATTTCCTAGTCATTCTTACTGCATTCTGTGTACCAGGACAAATCAGGATAAAGACTCTCACGTTTCTTAGGTATCGGTACCTCCTGTTCATATCCATTCCCCGTACGGAACGGATTCGAGTCTTCAGCATTGTACTGCAGGTTACGATCGACCAAACTGTGACGATCCTCTCTCCTCCTCAACTCAGGGGATTGATCCCTATCATCTCTACGTCTGCTGTAAACATAATCATTTCTCCCCCTTTCTCTTTCCCCCTCTCTCTCCCTGTCTCCCTCTCGACGGGGGGACACATCACGTACATAACGTCGATCATCACGACGAACAGAGCGCCCACGGCGGTCGTCATCACCGCTACCGTCAGAACCACCACGATCACACTCAGTGGTCCGAACACGCCGGGCACCCTCCTTCCGATCCAAACCACGTTTGCGAAACAACTCCCACAAACGAGCGGTAGTCTCACCGTCTATGTCCTCCCTACGCACACCATCAGCTAGAAGACCAGAAAAGATATCACGCCTAGTAAGTTTATTTTCACCAGGAGTACGGGTGTCAGGCCGGGACTGACGTTCAGGTTTAAACCACTCACCCAACTCACCGAGTTGGCGTACCGACTCCAGTACCGTAGATAACACGTTACCAGTCTGATTAACCAATAAAGTCATCATGACCTGCTTATAGGCAACAGGGGAAGACCGAATAATGCGATTCCGCACAGAAGATGTCAACAAACCATCAAGCAACCTGTCAGCAGTACCCAAAAAAATCGCCGTTTTCATCACCTCCTCTTTGAGACGTTGTGCAGCGTCGCGCAAAGTATACCACGGTTTGTCATTCACAGGCCAATCAGACTCAGTAGGATACTTTTGATTACAACCCTCAGTCGCCAATTGAAGTAAAGAAATTTGACCACCACCATTATAGTTACGAAAATGATCCTGTACAGTAGAATCCGAACTCAAGGAACAAAACTTCAAACAATCGCCAATATCTAACATAATACCAGCAGCGCCCAGTTCATAAAGGCGCACCATGCATGTGAGCAAGGTCTCACCAGCTCGCTGCCGAAATCGCTGCAAAATATCACTAATTTCCTGTTGAAAAAAGTCCTCTAAAGAGTCCAAAGAAACACCCTGCGGAGCAGCGGGAGACTGCTGCAACTTCCGACGAAAAACTGGATGCGCAGAGACCGCGGGACGAGCATCACAAGGAGCCCGATCAGTACTCGTAGAGGGATAATCAGTGTAAGAGGTATCGATCTCACCCGAAGAACGAGCGTAATCACAGGGTGCACCATCAGAGGTGCGAGAAGCAGACTTACAATCATGACGGGAACGAGAAGACTGGCGCTTGACAGACTCCTCACCCGAGGAACAAGAATCACTCGAATTCCAGATATTACCATCCCATTCATCAGGATTCCAATCCAGTCCGGCTTTCGCCACGACCAGACGCACCTTTCGCGTCGAAACCCGACCGCGCCTGTTCTTGTATTTATAACGAGCAATTCGCACAGCAGCCCTTTCGGCAATAGTTTGGTAAGTCTCCAGCTTATCAGCAAGCAACTTATTTTGACACCGCAACAAAGTATGAGAATTCTGAATCTCAACAAAGTGCGCTTCCACATCTTTAAGAGATATCTGTAATTTCAACAATCTCTCATGTAGAATCCGATACGCAGACAGAACAATCCAACCTCTGCGCCCCAAAATAGGAATCTCTTCACCCTTCAATATGGGTGCCTTCTGCAAACAAGTAATCACATTAGCCGGCTCCGCCAGCTCCAAAGAAGAATTCCAATTCTCACTCAAACCAGTAGAATCAGCCCACTCACGGGCTAAGGCTTCATAAGGCGTTGAATCCCATCCGGGAATATCAACTGGCAACTTAAAAGTAGATTTAGATCTTCTAGAAAACATCGTGGAAAAGAAAAAGAAGAAAAAGAAGAAAGAAGAAAAGGAAAAAAAACTATATACACAAGTATACAAAAATAAAATGCAAACAAAACCACGCACACGCCGAAAGCAAACACAAGACAACCACAACGCACACAGGTTTCGTAAACGGTTCGTGACGCCAAATGTTCTGCTTGGGTTTTCGGATCAGATAGAACCCGCTCAACAGAGCCTCTCTAACCCAGCCAGAACGTTACCCCCTCCCTAGGGCCTATTCACACCTAAGAAACCACATATATACATACCACCTAAGGACAGGGAATTCCTACTCATATATATATATATATATATATATATATATATATATATATATATATATATATATATATATATATATATATATACATATATATATCAAGACCTCTTATAATACAAGTGGCGGCCTCGCGGTCCCAAATGGACCCAGGACTTCCTACCCAGACGGCAGCCTCAGCCTCGCGGTCCCAAACGGACCCAGAACTTCCTGCCCAGACGGCAGCCTTAGCCTCGCGGTCCCAAACGGACCCAGGACTTCCTACCCAGACGGCAGCCTTAGCCTCGCGGTCCCAAACGGACCCAGGACTTCCTACCCAGACGGCAGCCTCAGCCTCGCGGTCCCAAACGGACCCAGGACTTCCTGCCCAGACGGCAGCCTTAGCCTCGCGGTCCCAAACGGACCCAGGACTTCCTACCCAGACGGCAGCCTCATCCTCGCGGTCCCAAACGGACCCAGGACTTCCTACCCAGACGGCAGCCTTAGCCTCGCGGTCCCAAACGGACCCAGGACTTCCTGCCCAGACGGCAGCCTCAGCCTCGCGGTCCCAAACGGACCCAGGACTTCCTACCCAGACGGCAGCCTTAGCACAAGTTCATCCTATAATTACCACGACATACAACAAGGGAACCAGTGTTACTATATATCAGATCACACAAAGACTACTAGTTGAGCGCAACCTGTTCCCCAGTTCGAGGGGCTCCTTTCTCCCTTATTCAGCTACCACTTACCTGATCAGGATTAACATCTGTTCATATCAAGTCACAGCTGACTAGAAGAATAGGCTACCCTCTTATACAAGAACACGCAGCACATGTTGATTCACTACAAACTGGATACTTTATTTAGTCACTACATACACGCTCACAGAACATAATACATATCACATATGACCTGCAAAGAAAAGTGATAGATTAAGTTGTACACTCTAATAATAAAGGGGTTGACATCACCTTGGTCGTATGTAGCCTGCACTCAATGGTCATCTAGGTTCCCTTCTCGTCTGTGCCTCGGCTTCGCCTGGAAGTCACACCTCCGCAGTCACGGATCTACTCCCTTCTCCTTCTCCGAGTCACTGGGACCTCTTCCTCATCGGCTACTCTCTTTTCTTTGGCTATTCTGTTAGAAGAATATCTATCTCTCGGTTTTTCTCCACCTTCAGGTTTGTCATCTGTCTTCCCTGGAATAAGTAGTAGCTTTACTGCTTAACGGCCAGGTGCCGCCTACGGACTAAAAAGCAAGTGCCAGTATCTGCCTCAGACTTTCACTAATATAGAGGTGCATTTTCTCATGGAAAATTCCAGCCCGTAACCTGCCGCCCACCAAATTCTTGTACCTCCCCGTACCAAGGACACGTTCCCAGCCGGCCGGCCTGATGTAGTGTCTTCGGCATGAAGAAAAATACAATCCTTCGATAAGGGCCGGCCTGAACCGGTTCTCTCCAAGCGAATAACACCTCGTAACTAAAACATCACCCTCGACCTAGAAACTTTCCAAGCTGCCGGAGAGGAAAGAAAGATGGAGTCTCTCCCGTTTAAGGCCTACCAGGCCTGGATTCAGCACGACTCCATGAAATACCCTCACTGTAGAACAGATTACCCCTAATACTAACGGATCTATCCTCTAGGATATATGTGCAAACCCTAATCTATGGGGAAGAACACAGGATCATGTCGAAGTGCCTAATAAATAGGCTCTATACACTACTCTAACCCTTAGACTTGGATGGAAAGAGACTGAAGTCACATTAGTCCCCTTAATCACAAGAGAGCCGGGAAAATCGAGCAGTACAGGCTGCAACAGTATTGCTCAGGTGTAGGGCGGGTGAGCAGGTCCGCCCACCAGGCACTGTGTGCCAGCTCGGCGCTAGCAGATGTAGCTGCCATGGATAGTGTGTACAGTCTGGTGACAAGCTTACGGTGTGTAGTGGCTGTGTGGATATATTCCAACGCCGCGTTAGTGGGAGGTGGCGCTGGGAGTAAATTATTAGAGCTTTTGTGTGTCACATGCATCTAGTGATACAGCAGGCTATCCAATAGTGTGGATGTCAGTGTGGCGGTGCGTTTAGGGGGAGGAAGGAACTGGCCGTCTGGGTATAGGTCAGAATTTATGCTAATACCAAGCGATTTCGTGCGGCGCACCGTGCCAGTATTTAGTAGTGGGGGGAAGGCGGGATTTGCAGTAAGTTGCATGGATGGAGCGTATAAGGTGTCAGTACTGCTGTATTTACGGAGTCCCTCCACGGCCCAACGCAAGAATTCAATAGTCTTTATCTCTTTCCGGGGGTTTTTATAGGGCAGGAACAGTGCAGTGCTAAGCGGCCGGGGGAGGCCAAGTCCGCCTCTACAGCTGTGTGTGGTTGGAATGGCGTCGGGTGGAGCCAAAAATATAAGAAGCTAGCCTGGGCGCTGTAAGCATATAGTTGCAGGTCAGGGGCCCCAAGGCCCCCGCGTTCAAAAGGGAGCGTCAGAATAGCATAGGCGATATGCGGTTGGCACCCTGCCCATGCCAGGGAGATTAGATTGGATCGGAGTCTGTTAAAAAATTGCATGGTGAGCGGGAGTGGTATGTTTAGGAACAAATATAGGAATTTTGGCAAGAAAATCATTTTAGCAATTGCGATACGGCCAGATAAGGAAAGTGGAAGTTTGTTCCAGATTGGGATTTTGGCTTCCAGCCGTTCAATGGCTCTACCATAGTTAGCGGACCAGATTTCGTCTGTGTTTCTGCTGAGCCAGACGCCCAGGTAACTAATTGGCTCAGTTACCCATTTGAGCAGAAACTCGGTCGAACAAGGTTGTGTGGCATCCGTCGGGGGGAATAAAATGGATTTGCTCCAGTTCATTTGTATGCCCGAAAGTCCCCCAAAGCATATGACCTCTCTGGTCATAGGATCTAGATTCTTGTGCGGCTTTTGGATAAATAATGCAATCTCGTCCACTTCCATGGAGGTGACCAAAGCGCGGGCAGAGAACCGAATGCCCCGGTGTGTGTGATGTTGGCAGAGCCGTGCAGCAAGAGGTTCCATGGCAACAGCAAAGAGTAATGGCGAGAGTGGGCATCCCTGCCGTGTGCCCCTAGTGATTTTGATGGGGTTGGTGATCTGGCCGCTAAGTTTGATGCGAGCCGTGTGGAGAGTATATAGCAGTTTAATGTTTTAAACAAAGCCCGCAGTGAGGCCCAGGCGGGCCAGAAGAGGAAACAAGAAAGGCCGTTTGAGAGAGTCCAACGCTTTAATAGCGTCAAGAAGTGCAGCCACCGCGGGGAGAGAGGGATTAATTTGATGTATAATCGAGAAAATGGTTTCGGAGGTTATGCGAGGTGGCGCGGCCAGGAATAAAGCCAGATTGGTCTGGACGTTCTATTAGCGGCATGAGGGCAAGCAGCCGGTTTGCCAATACTTTGGCCAGTATTTTATTGTCAGTATTGATGAGCGAAAGTGGACGGTAGGAGTCTCACGATGTTGGTGATTTGTCAGGTTTCAATATAAGTGTGATGAGCGCCTCACGGAGCGAGGGATGAAGACAACCAACCTCGATGGATTCGTTATACATTTCCACCAGATGGGGTATCAAGAGTGGGGCATACTCTTTATAAAAGGTGGGCGTGAGGCCGTCCGTCCCGGGGGCATTATCGACAGGGAGTCCCAAAATAACCTGGGTGATTTCCTCATTGGTAAATGGGGCATCAAGGTATTCATGGTGTGCCGGGCTGAGCCACAAGAGCTTGATTGAATCAAAATATTGCTGAAGGGAGTCAGGGTCCTCTACGGAGCAAACGGTATAGAGTTGAGTATAAAAACTAGTGGTTGTGTTTATAATATCATCTGGTGTTGTGAGTCTGTCTCCCGAGTCGGAGCGTAACCCCGCCATATAAGTAGACGCGTGGGGCTTATGCAGCAACTTAGCCAGAGTTCTGCCCGGCCGCTCACCCTTGCCATATCTGCAGGGCCATCGCCTCGCGGCCCAGGCAGCTGACATTGGATGATATTCGGAGGTTTTAACCCGAATGCTAGCAAGAATGTCTGGGTTTGGGTTGCAGCAGTGAGCCTTGTCTAGGGCTGAGAGTTCCGATCTGAGTGCTTAGGAGTATATATATTCACAGTTTATCCACTGCTCAGCTCACATGCTCTTGTTAATACTATTAATTTGGCTGCATGTGCCAATAATTTGAATAGCATACACATTTCAATGGCATTGTGTAAGGTGGTAACAACATAGGTTGCTGTGGTTGTCCCATCCTTGAGCCTAAAGCAAGAGCCATCAACCCATAAGTCACCATCGCTTTCTTCCATTGGTGTGTCCTATGAATCTATTCTCCCTTTGGTCAGTTCTTCTGTGATCAGTACACAATCATGGGGCGTGTCCGTATCATTCTGAGGAAAAGGCAAGGGGGTTGTTGGATTAAGTGTGGTAAATCAATGTATTGTGAAATGAGGACTAAATAAACAATACTCATAATGTGTTAGTTTGGCATTTGGCAAATGTTGAGTCTGCTTTTTTTTTAAAGTATATCTACAGAGTGAGCCACACACAGATGCACTTTGTGTCTGAGAATCAGTATTTCTGCTTGTTTTAGAGAAACAGCTGCTGCTGCAGTTGCACAAAGGCATGCTGGTAAGCCTTGAGCAACCATTTCTAAGGTGGCGCAAGGCATTTTCTGGTTGTCCTATTGTACAAAAACAGCAAGTGTGCACCCATCTACCCATGTACAAAAAGATGAAATACTTTAGTATAGTCAGGCATTCCAAGAGCAGGAGCGTCACAAAGTGCCTGTTTGATTTGCAGAAAGCTATTCTGGTGTTCAGTTAACCACAGTAAATGTTGTGGGTTGTCTTTAGTTGTGAGTTTTTTTTTTTTTTTTATTCTTTTTATTATATTTTTCATGGCGCACATTTCATACATTCAGTTATTTGTTAACTCCACAAAAATGTTTATACAAAAATATAGTACATAGAGTAAATCATGTTTGAAGGATCAAAATCATGATCAAAGATCCAAAATCACATCTCAAGATTCAAAATCCCTTTACCCTATCCCGTCCCTCCACCGCGCTAATGGCTCCCAAATTCTTACTCCCTGAGCTCTCCGTGATCTGCCCTTTCTTGCATATATAGGTTTCTCCAAATTGAATGCAGCAATTAGATTCGCCAACCATATTTGCATGAGCGGGGGAGCCTTGTCAAGCCAGGCCCTAGCTAGAGTACATAGTTGGGGGCAGGTAGCAAACATATGAACTATATCTGCGTCCGGTGACTTACATCGAGGGCAGATTATCCCCACTGTACCCCCCCATTTAGCAATCCTGGCTGGCGTATGGTAAAGTGAGAATAGGGTTTTATAATGCTGGGATTGCAGGGGAGCCGAGCACAGTATAGTACGACCCAGGTCCAACGACTCCTGGAAATCCTCAAGTTCTCCTCCGAGTTTCTCAACCCACTTATTCCTATGTTTGTCCAAGTCGTCCGCTTTGGTTTTTACTCTTAGCGCATATGCAGACCTAATCGTATGTTCGCCACCAGTGGTTAAAATCTCCAGAAAATCATTAGCCTTGTACCCTGCTAAACCCCCCTGTTTATTACCCAAAAAGCTCCTAACCTGCAGGTACTTAAAAAAGTCTCTTCTGCTTATATTGTACCTATTTACAAGAGCGCCAAACTGTGCTACACCCACAGAATCTCTTAAATCCCCAAACTGCTTGATTCCTTTTTGGTTCCATGCGGCCATAACTGCATCTGAAAAAATGTCCGGAGGAAAAGACTTATTGTTATATAATTTGATGTATCTGTTGAATCTACCAAGTCCCATCTTTTTCAAAAAAGCATTCCATATTTTAATAGCCGCAGCAAGAGTCTTAAACGATTTCCTTCTGAGGTACCCAAAATCGGTATAGTATAAGAAACAATTTTCTGCCTCCTGTCCCAACACAATTGCATATACATCCGTAGATGTCAAAGTAATTTTCTGCAGAATCCCCCCTCCTCCAATTAAACCCTGCATATATTGAAGGGTGGTTGCCAAATAATATAGTCTGAAATCAGGAGCTCCCCACCCCCCTCTTTCTCTGGGTGAGGACATAAATCTATAAGCTCTACACGTTTTTCCATGCGCCCAAATAAACCTATTTAAGATACCTTCCAATATATTAAACCATTTGGCTTCAAAAAATAAAGGAATTGCTCTAAATAAATAAAGGAACTTTGGTACAATCATCATTTTAACAACATTGGTGCGGCCTACTAAGGAAAGATGCAGATTGTTGACTCTATCTAGATCTGATTTTACTTTAGCAAGTAAAGGAGTCATATTAACCTCAACGAGAGCATCCAAATTTGCTACTATTAATATACCTAAATACATTGCTGAGATAACCACCCTGGGATCGACACTAGAGGTATATTTATTCCTGACTATCTGGGTCTTAGACTTGTTTAAACTATATCCCAAGATTTGCCCAAATATGCTAGCTTCCCGTTCAATCTCCATGATAGCCGAATCCGGGTCGGGGGTCAGTATAGCCACATCGTCAGCGTATGCCAAAATTTTAACTATACGACCATTCAAAGCCATAGGGGAAATCCCTCTGTTTCTTTCTAAGCTTCGTAATAGGGGCTCAAGAAATAACGCAAATAAGAGAGGGGATGATGGGCACCCCTGTCTCGTCCCCCTTAAAATTTTAACTGCATCTGAGTGTCCTCTATTAACTCTAATCTTAGCTGTGGGTCCTTTATATAGGGCTTAGATAGCTGTTATAAAGCCTTCCCCAATGCCGCTCCACCTCAAGACTGCCCAAAGGTATCCCCAGGCGACCCTATCAAAGGCCTTTTCAGCATCTAAGAACAATGCTGCGATAGGGTCACCCAGGGTCCCTGCGGCATCGAACATTGTAATAACAGTCCTTACATGCTGAGTGGTTCCCTTCCCTGTTATAAAGCCATGTTGTGATGGGCTTACAAGCTGCTCTATATTCCCTGCCAGCCTCTTTGCTAGCATTTTTGAATAGATTTTGACATCAGAATTCATAAGGGTAATAGGTCTATATGAGCCGGGGAGTGTCGGGGACTTCCCTTTTTTGGGAATAACTATAATATCTGCCCCCCCCCCCCCAAGACTCCGGAGGAGAACCATCCCGTTGCGTGTGTAGCATAATATTAAACATATCAACCAACAGAATATTCTGAAACACTTTATAAAATTCCACCGGGATTTGGTCTGGCCCAGCCGCTTTCCCAGAGGGGAGACTCCCCAAAGCTCCCCTAAATTCATCCAAATGGAAAGGAGCATCCAGCATCTCTCTATCATCTGGCAGCAAAGAAGGAGCCAAAATATCACTAAGGTACCTATCTACCTCTGTTAAGCCCCTCACCTCATCCGAAGAATAAAGCTCGGCGTAAAACGTCCGAAAAACTTCCCTTATAAGATCAGGATCTATAACTGAGTTACCCTGAGCATCCTGAATCTCCTTGATATCAGCGGTAGCTACACACTGCCTAGTTCGAACAGCAAGAATATGTCCAACTCTCTCACTTAACTCATAGGGATCCTGTTTATATGTTAGATACTTCTCAGCGGCTTTCGCGATGATACCCTCTGTAACATCTCCTTTAAGGGCGACTATACTAAGTATATAGGGCTCGAGTGGGAGATCCTGTGTTATAGCTATAGCAAGATCTTCTTCTGCTGCGAGTAACCTAAGCCTTATATCTTCCAGATCCTTTCTTTCCCTTTTCCGTCTTGCTAATACATAACTCATCATTTCCCCCCTAACCCCGGCTTTAAAACAATCCCAGACCGCGCCAGGGGAAGCTGTACCTCTATTAACTTCCCCAAAAAATGTTATCCAACATTCCATATGTTTCTGATAAGCCTCATCCTTTAATAAATACGCTCGAAGGTCCACTGCATTTTTCTACCATTTACCTGACTAATATTTAATGTTAAAACGAGAGGACTATGGTCTGAAATAATTCTGGGTTGTTTTTCTATCTTTGAATGAGGGATTAGAGAATTAGAAATTAAAAAGTAATCCAGCCTTACCAGGATTTTATGTGGGGTTGAGAAGAAGGTGCTACCATCTAAAAAGGGATGTAACTTCATCCATGGGTCCCCAAGGGAATTATGTTGAACCATGCCAGCAAGGGCTCTGTATGTCTTCCTTTTTCTCCCCACGTACCTCCCCCCTGGAATACAAAAGAGCTTTTTGGGTCATGAATATTGAAATCCCCGCAACATACAATAGGTTCCGGCCACTGCGCCAGTTCCATATCCATGGACTGCCAAACATCGGGATCATCTTCAGTAGATCCGTATATTGTGACCAATGTAAACCGTGCCCCTTTAAAACATGACTCCACAATGGCCCACCTACCCCATTGATCCTCCTTTTTCCTATGTACAACTAGATCGCTATTTCTCCCTAATATTGCTACCCCCTAGTTCTCGTCCCTTGATTACTCGCTGCTAATACATCGAACCCTAGCTGTTTCAGAAGATATACCTGTGTTGCTTCAATGTGGGTCTCCTGTAAGCAAACCAAGTCCAATTGTAGAGACCTCAGCAAACCTGCTACCTTCGCTCTCTTCCTAGGATCATTGAGGCCACAAACATTAAGTGAAACAATCTTACCAGGCATTAAAGGATATCAAAGAAATTCCTACTCGTAATCAGCCAAAAAGTAGATAGCATATAATTATACCATCCTACACTCCTTTGATACTGTCTATACCATCTGTATTGTATGTGCGATAACTCACACCACGAAAAAATGTGCATTATCAAACCGCCAAAATCAAAATTTTTTAACCATATTAAAAAAAAACACCCACCCTTCCCACCCCTGCAGACCCCCCCCCCCCCTGTACAGGCAAATAGGTCAAAATGACCTATATGTGTCCGGTTTGGGGTTGCAACAGTCGCAGCCCTCTCCCATCTAAGACTGATACTAATACCCCTGAATCTGGGCAAGCCTCTAGAAAAAGCCAAGCGTTTCAGCACACCACATTGGCTTTAAAATAGAGATAACATTCCCTTTATGGATCTTGCTTTTTCAAGTCTTCCATAAACTGCTGGGCTTTAATCTCTGAAAGAAACATCCTGACTCTCCCTTTAGTGATTACTTTTAACTTGGCAGGAAACAATAAATAGGCCTCTGAACCTAGCCCCTGAAATTGTGAGATCATCTGGAATGGAATGGAATGGAAATGGTATTTATAAAGCGCGACTGTCGCTCCGGAAGAAGCATCCTGGCGCTGACTGGAAGGGGTATAGAAAGATGGAATGGAGCAGGGTTAGATGGTGTTCCGTACATACTCGTCAGAAAGGCTAAAGATCCATGTTTTCAGTTGTTTCCTAAATTGGCATTCCTTGGTGAGGGATCTCAGATGCTGGGGCATAGCGTTCCATGCCTTGGAGGCAAGGTGAGTAAGAGTTTTTCCCCCTTTGGTTTTTAGGTTGAAGTTGGCTAGTGTTATTAGGTTATTGTTGGAGGATCTCAGGGTCCTCTGGGGGTTGTAGTGGGGATAGCGTTTGATCAGGTACTTGGGGCCAGTGTGGTTGAATGCTCGGAAAGCCACGGTTAGGATCTTGAATAGGATCCTTTTGTGCAGGGGTAACCAGTGGAGGGTTCTTAGGGCGGAGGAGGCTGAAGATCTTCTGGGGAGTTTAAGCACCAATCTAGCAGCCAAATGCTGAACACTCTGCAATTTTTTGAGAGTGGCTTTTTTCACACCTGCCAGGAGACCATTACAATAGTCTAAGCGTGAGAGGATTAACGCCACAGTTACCGTCTTTCTGGCTTCAATTGGTAGGAAATCAAAAACATTTTTGAGGGATTTAATGATTCCGAAGCAGCTTCCTGCCACTATTCTGGCATGCTGGTCGAAGGATAAGTCAGTATCGAAGGTGACTCCAAGGTTTCTTGCAGTTACGACGGTCTGAGGGGGGGCTGTGGAGTCCTCTGGCCACCATAGATGAGGACAGAAGTTGACGTTTTTCCCCATGGGAAGGATCTCGGTCTTCCCTGTGTTACACTTAAGATGGTTAGTTTCCATCCATAGGAAGACATCTTTCAGGCAGTTTGTTAGATTTTGTTCGACAATCGTGGAGTTTTCCGCAAGCGGGACTATGAGTTGGGTATCGTCGGCGTAAGATGTAACAGTGATACCGTATGATTCGATCAGAGAGATAAGAGGTATGAGGTAGATATTAAAAAGTAAAGGACTTAAGATGGAGCCCTGTGGGACTCCTGATCGAATCTTTTTCTCAACTGAGCTGAAAGGTCCTAGTTTGATGGACTGTGATCTTTCGGTAAGGAAAGATGTTATCCAATCTAAAGCTAGGTCAGAGATGCCGATGTCCCTAAGTCCATCTAGGAGTATGAGGTGGGAGATTGTGTCGAACGCTGCCGTGAGGTCCAACAAGATCAATACAGCGTTTTTCCTTTGATCTTGGAGAAGTTTTATGGAGTCAGTCAACTCAATCAAGGCTGTTTCCGTTGAGTGCTGTGAGCGGAATCCTGACTGTTGGGGGTGGAGGATATTATTCATTTCCAGATGGGTTTTAAGTTCCCTGTAAACTATTTGTTCTGTGATTTTACCCAAGACAGGGAGGAGGGAGATAGGGCGGAGGTTGGTTAGGTCCGACGGGGATTTATTTGGTTTTTTCATTAAAGGTTTAACAATGCCATGTTTCCATGCCCTAGGGACAGTAGCAGTGCTGAGGGAGGTGTTCACTATTTCATTTATAATGGGATTTACAATGTCAATCAGTTGATGCAGAATACTGGGAGGGCAGGAGTCAGAGGGGGCACCTGACTTGCATGCTAGGATGACGTCCTTGGTCTGTGCCAGGGTGACTTGTGAAAAGGTCTTTAGGTAGGCCGTGGTATTATCTTCTTGTTCCTGTCTGAAGGAGGACTGGGAACGTTGGTATAGGGGGAAATCTTTCTGAATAATATTAATTTTCTCTTCAAAGAAGTCTGCTATTCTGTCGCAGAGATCTTGGGAGGGGGGTATTTCGGACTGTAAGGCTTTAGGATGAGTGAAAGATTTCACTAATGAAAACAGGGTTTTTTGCTTTTGTTTGGCCTCATTAATGGTTCTGGTGTAGAATTCTTTTTTGGCGTTTTTTATAGTAGAATGGTAGCTTTTCCTTAGTAGGACATAGGAGTTTCTGTCCGCACTATCATATGTTTTTCGCCATTTGCGTTCTCCTTTTTTGCACAGCAGGTGAGCTTTGGCTACTTCTGGTGTGAACCAGGGGGCGTTAGTTTTAGTTATTGTACCTGCTTTCCTAATGCGTTTGGGTGGGGCACGGATTTTAATTTCGTGTGATATCCAATTGTGGAAAGCTTGGGAGTCTTGTTCAGCATTTCCAGTCATGCTGGGGATCTGGGTCTCAAGGGTAGGTTTGAGTTTAAAGGCTTCTTCTACCTTTTTCCAGTTGACCTGGTTCTCTGTAGGTACACACGGTTTAAAGGCGTTTATATAATGGGGGGTTCTGATAGAGAATGGGATCAAGTTGTGGTCGGTCCAGATTTGTGGGACTGTGGTGTGGGTTTCTAGGTCAGGGAGGTTGGAACAGACCCCATCTAAAGTATGTCCCGCTAAGTGAGTGGGTTGCTTGACCATTTGTTGGAGGTTGAAAATCTCCAAGGTTTGGTGGAAGTTAAGAATCTGTGCATCCTCTATGGAATCGAGGTGCAGGTTAAAATCACCTAGCAGGGTGACATGAGGGTATCTGATTAAGAGTTGGCCGAGGGTGTCACTGAGGGAGTCTAAAAATTTGGTGGCGGTACCTGGTGGACGGTGGATAAGTCCTCCTGAGAATGAGGTGGATTCATTGAGTTTGATAGAGAATCCAAGGGATTCGGCTCCTTTTAGTGAGTCGAGGGTAAAGGTGTGGCATTTAAAGGAGTTGCGTAGTAGCAAGGCAACTCCTCCGCCACGTCCCTTTAGTCTGTCTTGCCTGAATATGGAGTATCCATGTGGAAGAGCAGTGGCTAGGTCAGGGTTACTATTGTTCGTAAGCCAAGTCTCCGTTATGAAAAGGCAGTCAAGATTTGACTCCTGAATGAGGTCTCTAATGTCCTGGTTGTGGCAGGTCATGGATCTTGCGTTGATCAACCCTCCAATGAAGGATGGTTTTTTTTCCCTCGGGTTAACCTGGGGGGCTGAGGTGTTAGCCGGGGAGGAGGTCCATCTGCAGAGCCTGCAGCTAAAAGGCCCCTTGACGGTGTTAATGTCAACTTTACAAGTGCAGTGTACGCTGCTGCGTAAATTCTTTAGCGAATTGGCTTGGTACATTAAAGTGGGGGGACCGGGGGCAGAGTTTCCTGCGCCTGTCGCGGACTTGGCGCGGACGGGCGCAGACGGGCTTGCCCTAGGCGCGCCTTCAGCGCGCAAACGGCGCTCCCGCTGCGCTCGTCCGCTGCGCTTGCGCTGGTGGCACATTGAGGGAGAGGGGTTGTGGGCGTGTCCTGCCAGGGGGCGTGGCCTCGTGTCTCGAGTGTTGGCGTGGTCAAAGTAGTGCACCTAACAGCGCTATATCCGCTCAGGTGAAGTGCTTGCCTGGCGGTATTGCCCAGAGTAAGCTTCAAATCAGGAACAAAGTTTTAAAAGATGTCAAAACAAGCAAATACAATTTGAAAACAAGCGAGTATGTCCTCCGGCTTCCGCCTCAGAGGGTGTTAGTTCCAGTAAGACGCGCTATTGGTCATCGCTGTCTTATAGGCGGGGGTTGTGGGCGTGTCCTGCCAGGGGGCGTGGCCTCGTGTCTCGAGTGTTGGCGTGGTCAGAGTAGTGCACCTAACAGCGCTATATCCGCTCAGGTGAAGTGCTTGCCTGGCGGTATTGCCCAGAGTAAGCTTCAAATCAGGAACAAAGTTTTAAAAGATGTCAAAACAAGCAAATACAATTTTAAAACAAGCGAGTATGTCCTCCGGCTTCCGCCTCAGAGGGTGTTAGTTCCAGTAAGACGCGCTATTGGTCATCGCTGTCTTATAGGCGGGGGTTGTGGGCGTGTCCTGCCAGGGGGCGTGGCCTCGTGTCTCGAGTGTTGGCGTGGTCAAAGTAGTGCACCTAACAGCGCTATATCCGCTCAGGTGAAGTGCTTGCCTGGCGGTATTGCCCAGAGTAAGCTTCAAATCAGGAACAAAGTTTTAAAAGATGTCAAAACAAGCAAATACAATTTTAAAACAAGCGAGTATGTCCTCCGGCTTCCGCCGCAGAGGGTGTTAGTTCCAGTAAGACGCGCTATTGGTCATCGCTATCTTATAGGCGGGGGTTGTGGGCGTGTCCTGCCAGGGGGCGTGGCCTCGTGTCTCGAGTGTTGGCGTGGTCAAAGTAGTGCACCTAACAGCGCTATATCCGCTCAGGTGAAGTGCTTGCCTGGCGGTATTGCCCAGAGTAAGCTTCAAATCAGGAACAAAGTTTTAAAAGATGTCAAAACAAGCAAATACAATTTTAAAACAAGCGAGTATGTCCTCCGGCTTCCGCCTCAGAGGGTGTTAGTTCCATCTGCCTCAGCCTCCACCTTCTCTCGACCGTCACATGGCAGAAATCCGGCCTGGCAAAGAAGGTGGTGCCCTCAAATGATCTCTTACTATCAGGTCTAGCTTTTTCAATAATTTCTTGCCTTAAGAGAAAATTTCCTAAATAAACTAAGATAGCTCGCGGAAAAACCGCATTGCCTCCACCATCTACCCCATGCGCCTTTTTGAGGGTAAAAGGGAACCTATGCGCTCTCTGGACCTCCCTGTCCCACTGCCACTGAGACTCCGGAAACGCCCCCTTAAGTAAATTAATCACATAGCGCCTTATGTCCTGGCCTTCCAGCCCCTCAGCCACACCCAAAATTCTGACATTGTTACGCCTTTGGCGATTTTCAAAATCCTCCATTTTCCACTGAAAGTCTTCTGACACCTTTTCTTGGGCCAATTTAAAAGTTTCCCAATTGCCAAGGTCATCTTCAAGTTTGCTCGTGCGCTCTTCCACCTCCGTGACTCTGCCCACCAAATCATCATAGAGTTTATTAGTCTTCCTCAAAGAAGATTGTATTTTTTTAGCATCCAGTCTTGCTTTCCGGCTCACCGCTCTAGCCTCTGCTTGCATCTGTTTCAGCATATTAAGAAAGATTTCAAAAGGAGCATTCTGTTTTTGTGACCCGGCAGCGTCCTCTTCCTGGTATGTCTGAGAAGTTCCTGAATAGTCCCACAATAGCCCCTTCTCTGTGCCTCCCGGTGATCCGGTCTGCTGACTACTTGGCTTTAGCTGTCTCTTCCTCAGGGTCGCGTCTTTACCTGCACCTATATCCCCTCCTGAGGAACTCGAACCTGAGAATGAGACCTCCTCAGCGTCATCCTCCTCGTCCTCTGAAATCTCCTCCCTCGGCTGCGCTGAGTCCGAGTCTTCATTCAGAGAGAAGAATCTCTCTCCTTCAACCGAGCCCAAATCGCCTTTCTCGATTGTCTCATCCCGACGAGTTGCTTCCCCTTATTTGCCAAACTGACCGAGCTTCCCCATGTAGGCAGGGGTTTCTTGGGGTTCATGGAGGCCAACAACTCTGCTTCGAGCACCATAATTGCGCCCATCATGTCCGCGTCCACATTCCCCCTCTCACCTGGAGTTACGTTTCCTGGCTGAGCCTGTCCCCCCTCAGCGCATACTAGGGGAGAGCCCGTTGCTGTAGCCAAGTCCAACTCTACCTGGAGCCTCGCTTGATCCTGAATCCCAGCAGTGCTACTAGAACGCTGTAACTGTTGCTTTTGCTGTTGCCTAGCACCAAGGGCGTCTGCATTCGACGCACCTCCAGCGTCCTTGAGGACGCCTCCTGCATCGCTGGAGCCGCTGCCGCCGCTGCTGCTTCTGCCAACTTCACTTTGTGTCCGATCGCCTGATGCCGCGGATCGAACAGTAAATACTTCCGACAAGGTAGGCTGCCTGAGGGGGGTCTCCCTGGGTTTAGATTTATCCGATCTATCAATCCTTTCCGCAGGTTTTGCCGGCAGCTTACTCCTTGCCTCAGTAAGGCTGCCTGACTCAATACCACCGATCAAGCTATTTTTTCCTCCCCGCGTCTCCATCGTCTTCTTCAACTGCAGAGCCGCCGTCTTCCGTATTGCGCCTAGATCCTTGGCGGCTGGAGCTAATTCTTCGTTTAAAACATTTGGGGGATCTTTACCAGTCTTTGACTGCTCCTTCGCCTTCACCCTTCCTTTCGCTTCATCACTTTTGGCGAGGCGCGGCGGCATTCTGGGTGGCTGTGCGCGTCGGGCTCTCATGTATCCGACAGTACTCCAAAATCTCCAAAAACTTTCCTTGAGCCAGAGCAGCTCTGACAGCATCCTATATTTGAACGCTGTAGTGGAAGGGCGCATCGGTGGATGAATAAATAGATCTGGATACCGCCTACATACAAAAAGCCATCGGGGTTTTCAAATCCTAGTAATCAACTCATCTCGGAGCTTATTTCGTGCTTATTTAGTTACAGATGGGAGAGAGATCAGCAGCGACTACTCAGCACAACCCGTCCGCGGCCATCTTGCCTCTATTTCGTTACAGATGGGAGAGAGATCAGCAGCGACTGCTCAGCACAACCCGTCCGCGGCCATCTTGCCTCTAAACATTACTAATAATGTGTTAGTTTGGCATGTGGCAAATGTTGAGTCTGCTTTTTTTTTAAAAGTATATCTACAGAGTGTGCCACACACAGATGCACTTTGTGTCTGAGAATCAGTATTTCTGCTTGTTTTAGAGAAACAGCTGCTGCTGCAGTTGCACAAAGACATGCTGGTAAGCCTTGAGCAACCATTTCTAAGGTGGTGCAAGGCATTTTCTGGTTGTCCTATTGTACAAAAACAGCAAATGTGCACCCATCTACCCATGTACAAAAAGATGAAATACTTTAGTATAGTCAGGCATTCCAAGAGCAGGAGCGTCACAAAGTGCCTGTTTGATTTGCAGAAAGCTATTCTGGTGTTCAGTTAACCACAGTAAATGTTGTGGGTTGTCTTTAGTTGTGAGTTTTTACAAGGGTTTTAAAAGAAAGAAGAAAATAGGGATCAATTGTGTGCAAGAGCCTGCCATACCCAGGAACGCTTGTACTTGTTGTTGTGTTGTAGGGGATTGAATGTTCAGTATAGCTTTCACTCTTTGAGGGTCAAGTCTCGTTTCCCCCTTCAACAGGAGGTGGCTTAAGTAGCAATTTAGTGGGAGAGACCTTGTGGCCATATGTACCAAGGAAATTTAATAGGGCAATGATGTCATAAACGCAATCTGTTTCGCTGGTGCTGGCCAATAATATATCATCTGTGTATTTTATGAGAGTGGTGATTGGTGTCAACTGAAAGGTGTCTAGTTGTGCTTTTAGTGCCTGCGAAAAAGAAGAGGGGCTTTCCCTGAAGCCCTGTGTAATACATGTGAAACAGGAGCGATTTTCAAATGAAAAACTGAATAGGTATTGTAAGTCTACATGCAGGGGAATGGAAAAGAAAGAATTTTGTCTAATCCATGGCAGAAAAGTAACATGCAATAGGACGAATGTCAGCTAACACGGTGGCAATGTTATGTACCACGGGAAAATGTGGTCTCAATATTTTGTGAATCTCGTGGAGGTCAACCACAAACCTTCAGACATCTTCCTTAGTGGGGTCATCACTCTTTTTTAATACAGGGAGGATTTGGCTTTTGCATGGGAAACCCTGTATCTCTCTTATCACCCCTTTCCAAACCAGGTCTTGTATAACTATCTCTATTCCGTGTTCCTCTACCAGTGAAATGTTGTTCTGTGTTATTTGTGGAAGGGGAACATTTGGTTTAAATGTTATATGTGCAGGTGCTTTTGTCATATGCCCCATGTCATTTTTACCAGAGACCCAGTCCTTTTTGTCAACTCCGTCAAACACCCAATATGGAATTGTTGTTTGGGATTGGACAGTGTAAGTGCGGGTGAGTAAGGGGTGAGTTTTCTGTACTGTTGAGGTAAATACTATTGGCAGTACATTTTGGTACAGTTTTTAAGCAAATCTATGTCCAACAACTTATTGGCATATTTATCTGTTAACACAAAAGATTATTTTCAGTTATTGGGCCAGTGATATATGTCAGTGGGGCGGAGACAGGGCTATATATGGGGATGTTAGAAAAACCCACAGAGGTGTTGTACTTACCCGAGTGAAGTGCATGTGGGATTATTTTTTGAGAAATTGAGTAATTAGTAGACTCAGTCTCCAGGAGGAGAGGCTTCCCTATTATACAAAATCGTAATCGGGCTAGGGGACAGTTATCATCTGGGATCTGTTCACTATCTAACAAGGTAGTTTTGTTAGTATCCCCAGGAACTAGTGTCATTAACATAATATGTGGCATAGGGGCTATTATTGGGCATATCATTATTTTGTTTTGACCCTCTTTTAGAAGAAGTTCTGTATCCCCCTGAGGCATGTCCACTTGGCATGGAGCATCGCCTGTTTGTTTTCTGTAGTAATGGACACTCTCTAATCCAATGATTAGGGTATTTGCAATAGTGGCACTTATTATATATTTTGGCATTCTGGGTTCTGTAATTTGGTACAGAGTATCCCCTTATTGCTCTCGAAATGTGGACCTGACTGTGCCTTGCTGTAGTTGCTGGAACAACTCTTTACTGTTTAACTCCTTATGTTTCTTATCCTTATTCTAATCTTCCCCTGCCCTTCTCTCAGTGTAATATTGGGGAATGACCAGTACTTCTGTTAGTGGATTTACTCCCCATGTTGGTTCATAAGTGAATGAAATGAAAAGGGGTTTTATTAAGCGCGACTGCTGCCCTAAGGCGTCCAAGCGCTAATAGAACGGATAGTGCCTTGAGAAAAAGAACAAGGGGTTAGTTAGTTGCTAAAAAGGAACGTTTTAAGCTCCTTAAGTGTGGATGGTTAATCTTATACATTCTAGATGGTCATTTACCAAACAACTGGAGATTGCTTGTTGGACCCCCTCGTCAGCAGCATCATCCCACTATGGGCAGAGAACAGCTTTTGTGTTTGGTGACGAAGGCTGCTACATTTGAGCCCTTTTCTTGTTTACAGTTGTTAAATTTTGTCCAATCTTGTCTCTTAAGGGGCACTAACCTATGCAATCTAACCATTAATTTGCCTGGCAGTGCAGCTATTTCATCAGTGACTTGACCCTCAGCTTTCCAGGCATCCAGTATTATTAATTGTGGTCCAGTAAACATCTTCAAAGTTTTGTTTGCTGCACCTCTTCCATATATCAGGTGGGAGAATGCAGGAAAACATTTGGCCTTAGGTCATTCAATGTTAAATGGCCTCTGCGCAATATCTTTTCCGTCCTGGCATCCCATTCAGCATGGTTTTCCCTATCTGGGTACTGTTTGGAAAAGGCAGTGAGCTCCTTTTTAGGCCAGGGGACATGTACATGATAATGAGGGTGATTGGCGTCAAAACCTTGTACTTCACGCATAGGGGCTATCATAGTGGCACATATGGATTGTTACTTATCAATCCATTTAAGATACAGGGAAAATGCAGTGTTACATTCAACATCCGTCAAGCAAATGTCTCAGATCCACTGTCATCATAGGTGAAATTATTGGGCAGCGACTGGTTCTGCAGCTGACCTTGTTTAAACCTTACTGATTTATAACGTATACATAAAGGATGTAACGTTTCCCATTTCTAGTATTATAGTGGTTTTCACTGCATTTTTACAAGTGTTTCAATTCCTATCCTCCTTATCGGCATCCTGCTTAGTGCCATGTTCAGTGCAGTTCGGACGGAATATTTAAATTTGATCTCGCATATCTTGTGTTATGATGCTTCTTAATAATTTAGTGACTTATATCAGGTCCCACTAAATGCAGAACATTTGGGGGAAGAGGAGGGAAAGGAGGGTCATCCTCCGGTGGGTCTCCCTGTTCTTCTAATTCAGGCATATCGTAACCGGGGGTTTTGATTTGGCCTGTATTTGTCTTAATTGATCTGCAGCCGCTTGATAGGGTGGCGGGTGTGGTCTTTTAGTGAAAATGTGTTTAATTATAGTGTCCTCTGAAATAGAATCAATCGAGGCCATCTGTTCTGGTTTATATGCCATAAATGTCGTTCTGTCCTTCATATGACGTTCCTTCATCTCTTCAGCAAACTCATCAGCCCTTTTCTTTCTGTCATATTCACGTGCTTTCTTCCTTTCCGTCTTCATTATTTCCTTCATATGTTTTTGCGTGGCGTATTTTTCCCACCTGTTCAGGACATCAAACTGCAACAGTCTCACTTTCCTTTCTCAAACATGCATTCCTTTAGATAATGCAATGCATCAAAATGAAAAGTGCCATTCAATGGAAGCTGTAATGAGGGATCCTTTTCAGTATATTCATGCTATAAATGCAAAAACTGCCCAGTCGCCATCCCTTGTTCAGTCATCTTCCATGCTGGAGTTCCTTCTACTGGACATGGCTGTACTTCATCTACATAATGTTTATTTAAAACACACAATTTACTACAACAACTAACCATGTTCACTACTTCTATAAGATAATTATTTTAGTGCAGTAATGCTAAATCTTCTTTATCACAATGCAAATGCTTCCCGTCCTACCACTATCCACTAAAGACAACATGCTGGACCATCATGTAACAAAGTACAATGCACTGTACTGTCCCTAAGGCCATATTTATCCTTAGACGTCTCTCATATTATTTCACATCATTACACACATCCGTGGCACTTCTTACTAGGTCTCAACTACTGTGTTGCCTCTGAGGTCTTTTAGAGCCATCTGAGTCAACCTTGTGTCCCGTGGCTCTGGTGATCCCCTTAGACTGCTACCGCGGGAAACACAATCCCTTCAGCGGGTACATACTTCAAAGTAAGTCGGTTCTTCAACCGGCCCCTTGACCGTGGCTCCTTATGGTCAGTCTGGATTGACCTAGATCCTGGACGGGCCCCCAGTTTGTGAACGCACAATCAGGTATACCTGTCTGTTAATGAGAATGAGACACAGCGATCAAATACAGTTGTGGAGATATGTTAGCTTAAGCTTGAGAGATACAAAGTGGTCAACTTCCGAGCATGCTCTGCCAGACGCAGCTGGTGCAGTCCTTATATACTGACATGTATGGAAATAGCTGAGTCACACCTGTGTGACTCAGCTATTTCCATACATGCGATCTCATCTAGGTAAACTTCTGTGATGTAATCAGCTTTGCACTCGAGGAAAGCCGCAGTCACAGACCCCACTCTCCAATTCCTAGAAGTCATTGGATCATTAAAGTGCTGATGAAGCTGATGAAGCCTCCTGAGTGTTGATTTCGAAGTCCCACAGGCAGCCTCTGGAGTAGACCAGAGATTCCCACATCCTATCTCAGTCAACCGGCATTTTATAAACCTGAACCACAAGGTTTTAGAAACCCTAGGTAACTTCAGTAACTCCTCCAAGCCCAAGTAGTATGGCGCAAGTTCTGGGGATGCCCAGACCCTCCTCAAATACAATAGTGGTCTAAGACCCACTTAACTGTTAAGAGCTCTGTGGCCCAAATCTAACTGGAGGGGAACAAGAGGAGTGCTGTTGGAGAGATTAGTGAGGAGGCGCAGGAAGTTATTTTCTGCTAGCTCCTAATTCCTAAAGTTCTCATGGCTCCAGAGCTCCCCTTCATATAGTGACACCCAAAGGGCTTGCAAATTGTAAATTTGGAGAGCTGGGGATACTGAACAAAATGTAGAACCGCGTAGAGACCCCATCACGCCTCTAAATATTGCTCTAACTTGAGTCTATGCTTCTGAATATGGGGGGACCAGTTAAACTGCTCTTTAAGCGTAACCCCTAAATAATCAAATATGCGGACTCTCTCCAAGCGGATGCTGTTTACAATCGGATGTGATTGTGCCGACGGACAGGGATTAAAGACTGTATACTTAGTTTTAGTAAGATTAATCTCCAGGCCTCTCTGCTTGTAGAAAATTCCAAAAGCGTTTGACCCCCTATGGGGATTTCGAGTTCAAAAGAGTGTCATGTGCAAACAGTGGCGTAACAGAGGAAAGGAGGCCAAGTTCCAGGGCCCCCCCTCAGCAGAGTACCCTGGCCTGTAAGCTCCTAAATGAGCCCAGAGCGGGGCCCTACATGTACTTTGCAGAGGGACCCCCTCAAGTTTCGTTACGCCACTGTGTGCAGGAGAGCCAGAACCCTTCCATTAGCAAAATTCGGGCATCATTATCACACTGCACCAGCTGGGCCACTAAGTCATTGATATATAAAAGAAATAGGGTCAGGGCTAGCACACACCCTTGCCTTACACCCCGAGTGACAAGAATAGGGACTGTCAGTTCACCCAGAGAACCACCTCTAACCTGGGTGGAGCCTGATAATAACGAGATATTTTGGAGTGCCCAAATTCATCATAAACTTCCACAGGAACTCCCTTGGTACAAGATCAAAAGCAGTCTGAAGGTCCACAAAGACTATATATAAACGGCCTCACCCCAGGGTGACATATTTCCAAAATATTAATTGAAGGTGAAACACCAGATCAATTGTGCTAATACTGTTCCTGAAGCCTGCTTTCAAGGGAATCAATAGGCCCGCATCTTCCATCCAACCATGCAGTCTACTCAACACAATCCGACTAAAGATTGTTCTGGGAACTGTCGAACAGGCCGATAGTCCTAGAGTTGGAGGGAAGCGACCTTGATCCCTTTTTAAAAGTTGGGATTATCTCAGCCCCAGCCCATGAAGGAGGCAAAGGGGATCCACACAATAAAACACTAAAATAGAAAGCAAAAAAATGGGCCCAAATGTCCTTATCTGCCTTAAAGAGGTCCCCGGGATCTTGTTTAGGCCGGGAGTTATATTTAGGATAATCCAATCAATTTTGCTGTTAATTGCACTAATGGAAATAGGCCTAACGTCTTGGGAATCCAACCCGGGCACAGGATCTCAGGCATCCAGCCCTGGGCAGAGGATCTCCTGAGGAGATACCTGCTATAGGACTGCCCCCTCTAGGATCCCACCTTCAACATACGGAGCGATATTAGTTGTGCAGCTAGCTCTCCCAGAAACAAGTATTCCAACTGATTCACACCCAGAGTGATACAGATTTGCATCAGCCGAATACAGCTTTGTTCTACCCAGTCAGCTGCCGAACTGTTTTTATCCATCTAACAATTAAATAAGTTCAACGGTGGGCTCCTCTGGCTTGCGGGGTCATCATAGCGAGGCAGTGCGTGCCTGGCGCTTCCCACACAGCACTCCTTGCACGGCTCAGATCACAATGGCCCTCCTGGCATACGGGGTCACCAGACTGTTTCTGCACACAGGCAATGACCCGATTTGTGCTCAGCCATTTTCCTCACACCTTACTCAGTGTGTCCTCTTGGTCGGGCTCTATACTGTACCTCGCTTCCTCTTCCCAAAAGCACGTGCCTGAGCTCCAGGCTCCAGGGCAGGTGATCATGGTTTTCCTGGATGATGTCCCCTCACCCAGCAGGGAGACTAGCAGGCCTTTGTCCCAAGTCACAGGCAGAAGTCTTGCAGAGCATCCCCTCCTCACAGAATCTGTCTAGCTGCTTGGCAGATGCCAAATTGTGAGGTCTCAACCTCCTTTTCTTATAGTCCATATAGTAGCTAAGATTAACAAACTATTATATACAGAGCATAATATGTCTGAGACCTCACTAGTCATCCTCAGGCAATAGAAAAACGTTCACAATTAGTTTACAAAGAGGAATTTAAATACTACTATGATTCCTGAACTTTTGACAACAGGCTTTCCACAGCACCTCTTAAAGTGTATTAAAATGTGGACTGAAGTCCCCTGTTACCTTTAGATGAGGTTTACTAATTCAAATTCAATGAGGATATGCTTACATAATGAAATGTGAGATATTTATTGAAAACTAGGTAAAGGTAAGTTCAGTTAGGACCTCTTCCACCTTCCACTCGCTAACCCTCCTTCCCCCAGATATGTCTCTTAAAGCCGGGCTCTTGGTCCTGGTGTTAAAAGATCTTTAGTTCCTGCTAAAAATGCACCTGTAGTTATGGGGTATATTATAAAATATATTCTATATCCAGTGATATAATGGCAAACAGAAATGCAGGGTTAAAAAAAGATTTGATGCCATAAAAAAGGAATATGCAGCGCTAATTAGTAGAAAGAAACGTGTTTACCAGAAGGCAATTTGGGACTTGATGATCCGCACCTTCCAGGCCAAAGATGTGTATATGTTTTGAAAGATAGTCCAGAGTGGCTGAAGTAAGGCAAACAAACCTGTAAGGTGTGTGGTCTCGGAGAACATTTGGGTCTCGTTCGTAAGTAATGTTTATAGGGCCTGAGGGGTTCCTCAGAGAGGAAGGTGGCTCACCCCGAGGGAGGGTCTACTGGTGTTTTTCTCAGAACATTCCCTTGTGAAACTGGTAATGGTGTGCCAAGCGACTGTTCAAAAAAAAAAGTTCTTAAAAAACTAACCAGGGCAGCAGGTCCAGACAATTTATCCGCCATTGTTATAAAAGCAAACCCTGTGTGGTGGGCCTGGTTTTTTAGGTCTCGCTGACCCAGCGCATGCGCTGCTCTGCGAGACATTTTGTATCGGGGTTTTCAAAGTGCTGCCACAGGCTTTTGGTGGCCTAGCGCTTGCGTCCACGCGAGCGTGCACACGTGCAGCCGCCATGTGGGTTTCTGTCAAGGCTCATGAAGCCTTCCAGCCTTCCAGCGCGTGACTCCCCTCACCTACCCCCTCCCTTCTCCCACTCGTCAGTTTCATTTTCCCCTTCTTCCCGCCCCCTTTGTTCATGATCGCGATCAATTTCACGTCACTTTTGCTTGTTTTTTAAATGTAATTCCTTTATTTTTAACCATAGGCAAACTTGTGCATTTTCGTCTGAGCCAATTCAATACCGCTCATTTTATTGACCCCAGCAGTGGCGTAAAAATAGCACCCGCAGTGCGGGGGGAGGGGCAATCTCCAGGGGGCCCCCTCTGGCACAGTTCACAGGCGGCGGGACTCTGAGCTCAGAACTCCTGACTATGTCAGGAGCGTGGGGCCCCCTTATACTTTGCAAGCCCCCCGCTCTATTTCGTTACGCCACTGGACCCCAGAAGGATGAGATGTTGTGTGATCCTGATGGTACGAGAGCCTGTGACTTGAAAGGAACACACTGACCTCGGCAGCAGGCAATTTAACACACTGAGCCTTCCTGTGCCCATGCATCAGTTTTCTGCAAGAAAATCAAACAATGTTCTAACTCTAGCTTCAAATCGTATGTTATGTTAGCAATTCACACAGCGTTAGCTGAAGAGCCTTATAAATGTGTTGTGCATCTGAGGCGGTTTCTGAAGTTAAAAGTTTGTTCCTTAGATTTCTCTAAAACCGCACCACGTACCTTGTACACCTAAACGATTTCTGTATCTTATACTAAGATCTTTATGACCAGGATTTGTATGGTGGTACTAAGAACGCATAACTTGGCAAATCCAAATAGCGGACTTTTAATTGAAATGTTTATGTTATTTTGTTTTTCTCTTTTTCTTTTCTTATTCATAAAACTAGTAAAGCAGAAATGATCCATAAATGTTCCTTTTCACAGGAAGCTGTGATCCGAATGTGTGAGTGTTTAGTGTAGAAGTTTCACATGTAAACTTATATGCTCCAACTCGGAGGTGGAATGTGTAGTGAATCAAAGAAATGTAATAAGAGCATGGGTGGCTCTCAGATGTTTATACAGATGCCCTCTCAAGGTACCTCACACACCACAGGCTGAATCTGTCCCGCGGAGCGTAGTGCTCATGGACGCCCTTGCCTTGGCGAAAGAGTACAGAAGCACTTTTGAAAGTTACCATTCTAGACTCATCAGCTTTTCCTCTGAACATGTCTTAGCACGAACACTAAGCTGAGAGTAGCAGCTACTGTCCAGGCGACATACTAGTGACCCTAATTAGGTCATACATTCGGGTTAAAACAAGCACTGGCAAAGTCAATCGGTCTGACATTGGCAAGCTTGTATTTTTACAACTGTGCAGTGAGCATTACATTTGTGAAGGTAATAACAAGTAAAATTGCCACTAGGCAAAGGTAGCATGTGTTTGCTTGCAAAAATATACCCATCGGAAAAAATAAATAATTAAAACATGAAATTAAAGTAGAGATTGGCCTAACAGCCCTGGCCCTGAAGCTGGTTTCTTTTTAGGCAGATGTGTACACGTGCATTAACAAAATGCTTTCACTCACAGTAAAGCAGTGGCATAACAAAACAAGCATTGGCATAGCCAATAGGTCTCGCCTTTGGGACCTTATAAGTGTTTAGTTACCCAGCACAATATCCTTGGCGCAACAACATCAAGTGTTATAAGGTCCCAAAGGCCAGACCTATTGGCTATGCCAATGCTTGTCTCCAAAGTTTTTGTGTTTGCAACTCAGACAGGTAAATTCCCTCTGAGCTGGAAGGGTTAAAAAATTAAGCCCATCCACAAAAAAGGAGTTTGATGACCCCAAAAATTACCGTTTGATAAATGTGCTGGATGTCGGAGCTAAGTTGTATTCGAAGGTGATTTACAGACACTAAAAGATTGGATTGAGACCATTAATATAGTCCCTATGGAGCAAGGAGGCTTCACACAAGGCCATTCTATGATAGACCATTACTTCAGTCTGTGGGCTCTTGGGAGAAGGCAATGGAAACGACAGAGAATCTTTTTTGCTGTTTTATCGATTTTAGTTCAGCTTTCGACCTAGTGGATCGCACTATATTGTGGGAGAAACTTCGGCACCTGAACATTCCCTGTAGCTTACTTGCAATCATTCAGGAACTTCATCACCAGAATTGGGGTCAAGTAGAATTAGATTTAAATAGGTCTCTCTCTTCTAGAATCCCTATGGGCTAAGACATCCTTTACTCGGATGACTTGGCCATTTTAGATTTGACACAAGTGGGCCTACAGAGGAAGTTAGGGAGGTTTAATGTGTATTGTGGCTAATAAACTAAAGGGGAATATGGAGAAAACAAAAATAATGACCTTTGGGGAAAAAGATAAAACTATATAAGTAGGTATTAGGCAACGATAAGGTGGTGGTGGTAACTACTTATAAATATGTAGGTATGATGTTTCATAACAAATAACATTCGCCCCTGCACAAAGAAACGGTGGAGGCTCGAGCTCTTTCCACTAATGGTGGCCTAGTCAAATTTAAAACCACATACAGAGGACCTTCTCTGACCCCGGTACTTACAGCCTATAACGCTATGGTTCCAAGTCAATGCCTATATGGGGCTGAATTGCTGACCCTAGGTACGGAGGCAAGCTGGGAGATGTGTGAGGGCAAATACCTGATAAATTGCTAGGCCTACTCAAAGGCACAATGTGCCCGGCGATACGAGTGGAAGGGAATCTGGTGTGCTATAGAACTAATACGGAGTGATCTAAAGTGGGCTGCGCAAGTCAGAGAAAGACTATTGAATAATGGGGCACTACTGAAGATGAAAACATTTAGAGTAATGGAGGTGTCCCATCTTTGGAAGGGGGAGTTGAGAGTGGCTGTAGAAGAGAATCCAGGGCACCAGATTTGTGTTACGTTTCAAGGAAACCCTCAGCGGACAGATAACATTTCTTAGCACACGTCTTATCAGTTATTGAAGTGACTTTAGTACATGGGGTAAACCGTGAGTACAAACATAAATAATGGACACTTAGTGGTTCTTCTATCAAGTTTCGTTTAATAAGTGCAAGTCTTATTGTTGGATTCCTGGGATAATATTAGGATGTATCCTTATAGGGGAACAACCTTTACAACGCAACTTTTACAACGCAGTACCTTTACAACGCATTTTTTACAACGCATAATCCATTACAACGCATGACATTACAACGCATGACACTACAACGCATTTTTAAAAACTACCTTTACAACGCATTCCATTACAACACATACTACCATTACAACGCATACCATTACAACGCATAATATTACACTACACTATCCAACACTTACCCTACTGTTGCACCCCCTGGAGTTAGAATAGTAATTTTTACCCCTATACTATCCAACACTTACCCTACTGTTGCACCCCCTGGAGTTAGAATAGTAATTTTTACCCCTATACTATCCAACACTTACCCTACTGTTGCACCCCCTGGAGTTAGAATAGTAATTTTTACCCCTATACTATCCAACACTTACCCTACTGTTGCACCCCCTGGAGTTAGAATAGTAATTTTTACCCCTATACTATCCAACACTTACCCTACTGTTGCACCCCCTGGAGTTAGAATAGTAATTTTTACCCCTATACTATCCAACACTTACCCTACTGTTGCACCCCCTGGAGTTAGAATAGTAATTTTTACCCCTATACTATCCAACACTTACCCTACTGTTGCACCCCCTGGAGTTAGAATAGTAATTGTTACCCCTATACTATCCAACACTTACCCTACTGATGCACCCCCTGGAGTTAGAATAGTAATTGTTACCCCTATACTATCTAATACTTACCTTAAATGCAATTTAATATTATGCGTTGTAATGGTATGCGTTGTAAAGGTATTATGCGTTGTAATGGAAATGCGTTGTAAAGGTAGTTTTTAAAAATGCGTTGTAGTGTCATGCGTTGTAATGTCATGCGTTGTAATGGATTATGCGTTGTAAAAAATGCGTTGTAAGTGCATGCGTTGTAAAAGTGTGCGTTGTAACGTCATACATCCATCCTTATATAGCTGCTTTGCCAAGCCCTCAGTTGTGCCTGATGCTATAAAAATTTCAGGTGGCGTTGAATTTTCATTTTTTAAAAGTGGATGCAACTGTGGTTTGTGTTTTAAATTTTAATGCGCATTTCTTGTTAGATTGTTTGCATTGTTATAGTTTACGATGTCAGATTTTAAAACCATTGTTTTTAAAATATAATATACGTCATCGCACTGGCACTTCCCACGAACATGGAGTTTTTTGATGTAGCTTGTACACTAGAAAAAGATCCGAAAGGTAGCTTGGGCTAGAAGTATTGTTAGAGAACGTTATTCCTTAAAGCTGAAAGGATCTGTGTCGATTATGAGGAGGAATACTGAAACAGCAAATTTGTTAATATATAATTCAGGATTCCTGTTTTGCATTTTTACAGATTTTTACAGATGAGTACAGACAGAAAACCATTTATTTTCCTGTCTGTATTTATTTTTAAATGTGGATAAAAATGTAAATATGGGTTGTTTTTGAGTGATTCTAAATGCTGTCAATCATAACTGCCAGACAATAGCTGTGCGGATTGCCAAACGAGGGAATTAACAAAATATAGGGATTTTAGTAAAGAACCTTAAACTGCAGTAGATGTGCACAACCTTGATACTAAAATGTATATATTTTCTTACAAGTTCAGATTTTACCATCTGAGTGTGTATATATCATTGAAACATGTCAGGCGTTGAGGCTCAAGTGCACATTAATTGGTTGAATAAATTCAGAAATATACACGTTTCAGCTTAATTTTTTCACAAAACCTAAAATAAATGTGGATAAATACTGGTAAAATTTGCAAAAAATAAATATGGATAAATACAGATGGAAATGACAAAAATATAAATACCATAAGACCGGGAGCCCTATATATATTCATATGACGTGTCTTTTACTGTGGCTTGCCATGGGGGCATGCGTAGGTGGTGGGTAATGGGGGTAGGGTGTGGGAGTTTTACTGTCTCTGTGTGTACATTGTTTTATAGACATGTCTAAACAATAATAAATAACCTACCTAACTAAAGATTTTTTTAATGTAATGTTATCCTGACCTACGTTTTGGGATGATACTTTGTTCCTCACAGTATGCTTTTTTGTAGGTCAATGTCGCGTAACTATAATTCACAGACTTTCAAATATTTTAATCATACTGTTGTTTAAGATTTCAGTGCAACGAAGTACAGTCAATGCATGACAATTACAGCATGTATTTGGTTTTTGTTTTAGCATCTTATAATGGCTCAGCACGATACGGGGAAGATTTTTCTAATTTTCCTATCCCTTGCTGTCTACATTGTTAAGGTGGCCTTTAACGCAGGAGCCGGGTCAGGCGCATTCAAAGGTAAGACACCTATGCAGAAGTAAACCTTCTTAACGTCTCAGGAAATGCATTAAACACCTTTTTGGTGAACATTCATTCAGTATGCCTTTGTTATCTCCAGTGAGTGAGGATACTATCCAGGAATTCATTTTAGTGTGTGAAATTTTAGTTCAAAATGTTTATGAAGTTATCCATCCTACATTACCCTATTGGTAAATTATATGCTGTGAATTCAGTTTTGAGGAAGTGCCAAAGAAAAAGGCAAACAGTAGTTGCACTTGAGTTCAGAAAGCAAAAGCTCAAAGGAACAAGCTGACACAATGTGAACGAGTGTGCGCAATCTTGTAAATGTTTATGCTCAATCTGTGATACCAGGCCTTAGAATATCTAGTAAGTGCTTCATTTGTTAAGAAATGTGCTGGGACACAAAGCTTTCTTAAAGCACTGCCAAATGACAAGCTTGCCAAATACCTTGGCTGTCTAGTGATGACACAACACCATGCATCTTTCTTTCTCCACCCCACCCCACATTTCCGATCTCCTTATCTCACTCTTGGAGTCTCTTCTTCATCATCGCTTTTGCCTTTTCTCGCTGTTTTGATATTATTTTTCCTTCTTATTTCTCCCTTTTCTGTTTTTCTCTTTTTTGCTCTGGGTCAAAGTTTGATGACTAAAGTAAATCCTGGTTCCTGGATGACTGCAGGTAGCCACCACCTGCAAAAACGTAAGAATTGATCTACACTAGTACACACTCAAAAGATAAGCCAAAGCAATGTAGGCCCTACCGTTGCACAAGTGTATCGTATTATCATCAGTGATCCCACACTCAACTCTTCATGGCCCCACTGCATAGAAGACAAAACTATGCAATTTACATCACAACAATTAGAAAAGGAGCGTCTACTATATTGTTTCGTTTCCGGCCCAAATTCAGGCAATCTAATATTAACAACTATTACAATGATGAACAAGAAGTGAGATTCAATTGTCAGGAATCTCAAGAATGCGTCCAGTATCCAATTCAATTTTGGTGATTTTTCAATACATAAAATTTTCCAGAGAGCCCAAACTTGTATGACGTTCAAGTAGGAAGAAGTAAGGCCTCCTGTTTCAGTGTCTTCCTGGGTAATAAACCTTCTGTGAGGCCAAGTAGTCTGCATTTGTGTGTGTTTTTTTTTAATTCAGCTGTGACCCCCTAAACATTGCAAGCAGATTGCTGTTTGTAAGTTGCCAGAATATGGATATGTGGTGTAATACCTAAAGCTACCCACCCATTATAGCATGTTTGTAAAAGTTGGCCAGTTTAGCCTTTTATCGGTGTGGTGGAATTAATCTACATGGAATTATGGACTTTTCTGCTATTTCTTGCCGCTTGTGTATCTGACTGTTGGTGTCTTCATTGTCTTACTTTTGGATGGGTTGTGCTGCATTATGTTTTTGCTTCAGAACCTGATTAATGATCAGCTTTTCCTGGGCTATGCTGGTTCCAAGAAAAGCAATGTGATTAGGAGCGGACTGTTTCTCATGGGTTGTGGCGTGCATCAAAATCTGGTATGCCTTTGCCAAGAAGGAGCCTCCTTAGAGCATCCGGACTCGTACGACCCTTGGCAAATACTGTTTCTTTTGCATTATCTGCTAGGCTGCAGTGTAGGCTTCAGTCCTTACCATCCCCATGCATTATCGCTTTGCCACTGAAGACTGCGGGCATGGCCATTTTGCCAGATCTGTGCTGCAAACGTCCCGATTTGACCATCTCTTTAGATCCGCCACTATGGCAATGCTACTTGGGTAATGATTCAAGAGGTGCAGAATCTGCAGTTAGAAGTATCCATCAGAAAAAAATCTACTTAGAAGTATCCATCAGAAGAAAAGCTACTTACCTTTGGTAGCAGTCTATCTGGTGGATACTCTGTCTGCGTCAATGTACCTTCTCACCAATCCCATTCACCTCACCATTCAGAAGAGTGGGGATACATATGACATTGAATAACTATCCCAAGTGAGTTTTGTTACTGGAATTTCTATCACTATCTTCGGCCTTGTCTCTGCATCTGAGAGCATGGAAAAAAGGGTGATTAACTAATATCCAGGCAGTGGATAGGGTGAAAACGAACAGAGCTTTGTGTTCCAGGTCCTCACCAAACCTAGTAAATAAAGCCACTCAACTGGAGATTTTCATAAATTTGCTGATCTGGGAGCCCTGAGAGTGGGGAGAGGCTCAGTTGATGAAAATTTAGGTGCAACGAACCGCCTGGCTGAAAAGTGCTCAGATGAATCTCAGAGCGCATGTGGCTGGCAAATCCAGGATGGCCACAGTGAGTGGTGCACATCAGCCATCCAGGGCTCCCAAGCTGGACTGAACAGGCTCTAAGCAGTGTTTCCATTGCCCGTGATGGGATCAGCACTACAAACTTCAGGTGTACCTGAGAGGGGGAGCAGAGTTACTCCTTGAAGAGCAAACATGAGGGAGAAACCCAGGTGACACTGCTTTGAGCTGCAACCTGGGGAGAGAAGGGCCCTGACTGGGAAAACAGTCTTTACCATATGGTCGGAACCACACAATGCGATTACCACGCATCCATTACCATGCAATTCCTTTACCGTGCATTGCCTTTACCGCAAATATGCCTTTGCCATGCATGCCTTTACAATGCAAGGTAAGTATAATTAAGGTAAATATTTGTGTGTGTGTGTGTGTGTGTGTATATATATATATGTATATATATATAAAATGTATGGGCTGGGGTGGCTAAGGGTATAGGGTGGTAAGGGTGTTTTAGGGTTTAGGAGTGTGTTAGGGGTTGGGTAAGGGTAGTAAAGTTTTTTTTAGGGTTTAGGGGTGGGTTTACTGGGTGGTAAGGGTCCTCCAATTAAACAAAAAAGTAATATATACATATATTCAAATGTATATTATCTACTGGCGGTCGCCAGTAGATAGTTATAGTTAGGACCGTGTTTCCATAGGAAATCCGCAACATTCTATTTGGAATAACTTTGGCGCCGGTTGACGAATCCTCGCGAAATTTTCAAAATAGGTGGGGCGCTCCGCTCCGCTCCTACCCTGAAAGTCTCGGGGGGATTCGTCAAGCGGGGGCTGAGAAAAAAGGGGGGTCCCAACACACGTTTTCCCCATGCAATTTTCCATAGGGACCTTTAGTCCAAGGTACAGCCCGAACAGCTGAACAGAATTACTTGAAATTTGGCAAAGAGGTAGTCCTCAGCTCAGGGATGTGCCTTTTGCATATATGGAGTCAATCTGTTCAGTAGTTCCTGAGAAAATCAAAAGTAAAATCATATATATATGTGGGCGGAGCCTAACCACACATCTCATCCTGAGATCTGATTGGCTGTCAGCACTTCATCCAAGAAGTGTTGGCAGCCATCTTGGGACCAATATACATGATAGCACCTCATTAAAAAGCATTGCAGTTAATAGAAGGTTTTAAGACTTTAGTTACATTATAAATCATTTGTTGATGGTACCATACTCATTTAAGGAATTGTAGTGTGTTCTAAGGTGATTTTACCATGTGAAAAAGCCTTCTGCTGTGATATCATGAACCATGTTTTAGAGAAAACTATTTTCCCATGCTTTTCCCACAGAGGTTTGGAAGGTGATCTATAAGCTAAACTGAGAGCATATTTTCTGTAAATTCACATTATCTTTCTCAGTCATGTGAGAATGAAGTCTGACATTCTCAGTAAAACATGTACATCCAACAAGGGCAGAGACTGTCAGTTGATTCCTTTGTGTTCTACTGCAGCTTCCCAGAGTGTTCTAAAGAACAACTAGAGCGCTAACAGTCTTACTTATGACAAAAGTATGGCACACCTGAAGCCATCTTGATTGGAATAAAGTGGTAACACTTAAAACATTTAATTTACAAAGGCTCACAATGAGGGGGTTCATTTTGCCATAGAAATTATGATTAGTGCTGAAGAAAGAAAAATTAGGGCATATTTTGAGTGACTTCTCAAATCCTCTTCTATTTCATTAAAAAATTCTGATATGCAGACTGAAACATGTACTTCTAATACTAGCAGCAGACTTCCGTGGTGAGCAGTAGCTTTACTACAGTGATCTAATGAGCAACTGGAGTGCTAACATTCAGAGTTTATGGCAATGTGTGACATATCTGAATACCTTCTTGATGGAATCAAAGTAAAAAACTGAAAGCATTTCCTACTGAGGAGACTGCAGTAAATGAGGAAATTAGGAAACTTCATAACAAATAAATCTCCTAAAATGGCCACCAGAGACAAAAGAGCCAAAATGTAGCCCAAATGTAGCCCAAATATCACCCAAATGTAGCCCAAATGTAGCCCAATGACAGAAGTGTGCAAAACACTTATTTTTTGTGTATTTGCAGTTTTATATAGTGCAGACTTGTCAGGTATTGGAGTGCTTTACATGAGCATTGGTTACATCACACAAGATCAAATTCATTTTGGTTGTAGACATTGGGAGATTAAGTGATTTGACCAGAATCACAGAATGTTGTGCTGAAGCAGAAACTCCAACCTGGTTCCCCAGTTGCAAAGTCTGCAGCTCTGGAAGTAACACCACACCCTCTCCCCTTGGATGCAACATTTAATCAAGTGGCCAACTGGATAAAAAAACTAAGATTACAAATAATTTAAAAGTTCTTTGTCGCTATTTGAAAACTCAGAAAATATGTCCTCATTTTAGTTTTTTAGAGCACTAACCATAATTTTGATGCAAATAAGACCATCTCATATATGTAATTTCTAAAGGAAATGCTCTAGGCATTACAGTTTTGATTACATCAAGATGACGTCAGGCGTTCCACACTTTTGTAATAAATATAGAATGTTAGCAATCTAGTTGTTCATTGGGATACTGTTGAGAGGCAGAGGCCAGGGGCACGGACTCTGAAAATTGAAGGCAGGTAGGAGAGTGCAGAGGCAACAATTTGACCACACTAGGCAGGCAGGAAGGACAGTGGCGGCACAACAGACTATGGAGGGCAGTGGAAAGGGGGGCAGGGGCTACAAAGCAACAATACAGGACTGGCAAGAGAGGCTGTGGTGATGTAATAGACCATTGTGGGCAGAAGGAAGAGGCAGTGGTCATACAACCATACATGCCAACAGACCCGTTTCAGCCAGGAAACGTCCAATGTTTTTAAGCTCAAATGGGCTTTACTTGATCTGGTTCCTGTCTACAATCTTCTCTTTTTCAATGTAACTCAAAGGGGAAAATCAATACCCCAGTTTTATTTCAAAATCTCCCTCTTACCAAGTTCAAAATGTTCGCAGGTATGGTACATTGGATCATGGTAGGCAGGAGGAATTGGGGTAGGGACATGGACTCGGATAACAGAGGACAGGAGGGACATTGAGAGGTGCACCAAACTGACCCTACAGGGCACGCATCAGGGTTTGCAGCAGCACAATACACCACACAGGGCATGCGGGACGGGAGTGCAGCACAACAATCCATAGAAAGCAATAGGGAGGGAACAGGACCATGCACATGGACAACAGAAAACAGAGGGGAAAGAGGCAATGGTAGCTAGCTGACCATAATGGACAGACAGGAGAGAAAGCTGCAGCATAACAGACCATAAAGGGCAGGAGGGACGGATCAGGGGCATTACAATGGAACCGACAAGCCAGGAAGGAGGGAATAGGGGTCTGCACATGGAAACAGAGGGCTGGGGGCATGGGGGCAGGGCAGGAGCAGCAAGATGACCATGGAGGTCAGGCAGGATGGGCACTAGAAACAAGAGACACCATGGAGAGCAACAGTGATACTGACGGCATACACACAGACCATGGAGGGAAGGTGGGAGGGGGTCAGGAGCAGCTAGCTGACCACACAGGGAAGGTGGGAGGGGCCATGGCAGCACAGAAGACCATGCATGGCAAGCGGGAGGGTTAGTGGCAGCACAATGGCTATGATGGGCAAGAAGGAGGGTGCAGGGGCATGCACAAAGGACCATGGAGGATAGAAGGGAGGGTCAGGACCTGGGCACAGACAAGAGAGTTCAGGGGAAGGGGCCTCACAACAGACCAGGGAGGGCAGAAGGGTGTGGCAGTAAAATGGACCATGAAGGACAGGAGGAAGGGGATAGGGGCATGGCATGTGGACAGGCAGGGTGGAGGTGGCAGGGACAGGTTACAGTCATCTGAAAATGCTAGGCAGGTGGGAGGGGAGTGGCAGCTTAACAGAACGCTCAGAGTAGATAGGAGTTGCAGGTCCATGTAACATGGTGGTCAAAAAGGATGGAGCAGGGGCATGCACAAAGACATCGGAGGGCAGGGGGAAGGAGAATAGGGGCAGCAAGCTAAGCACAGAGGCTAAGCAGGAGGTCAATGATTGCCCATAGAATTGGGCAATGGAGGGCAGGAGGAGTGGACTGGTACATCATGCTAAATGGAGGGCAGTGGCAGCACATCAGACCATGCATGGCAGGAGGGAGGAGGCTAGTCCATGGATTCAGACAACAGAGGATAGGGAGAAGGTGGATGGGGCAGCAAGCTAACTGTTCATAGAAGGTGGGTATTAGGAACTTTATTGTTTTTAAAATGTGTGTCTGTGCGAACTACTTAAAATATGAACAAGTATGCAGCATAATCTCACTTTTATTCAGGAAGAAGGGGACGTTTGTGACTGTGACTCCGGGCTCACTTGGCAGAAAAACACCCTGACCCTCCACCCCCTATGTAAAAATGTAATGCCCGTGAAAAGGGTAGGTGAACACAGTGTTATATAGAACATAGTCCTGAGAGCACGATTGAAAATGAAAACTAGATATAGTGTATGGTATAAACTATGCACCAAAAAGTGTGATATAAGATGAACCAGGCGTGAAATATAATATGCAATACATTGTGCGCAATGACAGATTCATTGGAGAGCGCGAGACAGCACAGGTACTAGCGCGTGCTATGCGATATGCGCCTTGGAGTGTAATATGCACAGGGCAGTGTTGTGTAGCCTAACTAGTCTCTAAAGTTGTAATATAAAATATGTGCTGGGAAGTGTAATGTTGCATATGCACTGTGACAAAGATATGGATCCCAGATTGTAATATGTATGGCATAGCGCTGTGCGTTATAACATAGGCATCGAGGAAGGCACGTTAGATGGGGCAATATAACCCGTGCGAAGACAAGTGTGGCATGACATATTCACGGGGTGGTGTTACAGTGCATATGGGCTAGAGAGTGTCATCGCATATGCACTAGCTAGTGGAATACAACACAGAGGTGTGTGGCACTCGGCAGGCAATGGTGGGTGTAACACAGCATTGGGCTCTGCCAGGAGCGCGCTGTGACTCTCAAGTGATGTTCATCCCCTTTCCAGAGAGTAAAATAAAAAGTATTACACATCCGGCAGTGGATGTGTGTTTTATTAACCGTGAGGGGGGTTTCTTGCATAGTTTTGGTCGAATTTTTGTCGAATCCCCTTTGAATGGCTTGGTGTGCGTGTGTATTAAATGTGCCCGTCAATAGCTACCCATGTTTGTATAAATAAACGACAAGGGTGTCTACCGGGATTAGGCACGGTAGGGCATCAGACATGTCAGAGCTTCACTAGTGGTGTAAATACATTCCACGTGGATTCATTGTATGCATAGTCGCCTTTTAATGAATATCACGCAAATCGTCATGGTGACAGGTACGTACGGTTTGTCCAGCATGTCCTAGGTGTGTCTATAAATATATATTTTTAAAAAATAATAAAAAACAGTGGCCGGCCCTGGGGATTGGGGTCCCTGGGGCCAATTAAGGCCTTGGGAGGGGGGCCACGTGGCGCCCTTCCAAATTTTTTTTCTCAAAGAAATATAATTAGGAGACAGGCCCTGGAGGATGGGGTCATCAGGGCCAATAAATTAGAATAAGAAGGGGAACCACACAGCCCCCCTTCTTAAAAAAATAAAATAAATAAAAGACTGGCATCGTGCCGGAGGCCACGCCCCCTCCTTGCAGCACTCTGCAAACGCGCCCCCTGGCGAGTTGTAAGTTGGGGAATTAATTCCTCTTCAATACTGAGGGTCCCTGAGGGCCAACTAGCCCAACAGGCATCTCCAGTATGCGCCAGGGAGCTGCGCTGCAGACAGGTGTTCTGAGGCCAAGCCCCTTTTTACACCTCTCCGCAACGCAGCTCTGTGGCGCTTATTGGAGGTACCTAGTGGTCTAGTTTGACCCTAGGAACCCTTAGGATTCAAGGGGACTTAATCTCTCAACTTAGACCAGCCTTTGCGCGTTTACACAGTGGTGAAGGGAGGGGACGGGGCCTGAGGTGACGTGTGCAAACACGCACTATGGCACGTTTTAAATTGGGGATATAATTTCCCTTCAATCCTGAGGGCCCCTGGGGACTAACTAGCCCACCAAGTGCTTCCAGTAAGCGCCACTGAGCTGCATTGCAGAGAGGTGGTCCAGGCCGTGCCACTTTTTACTCCTCTCTGCAACGCAGCTCTGTGGCACTTACTGGAGGTACCTAGTGGGCTAGTTGGACCCTAGGGACCCTCAGGATTCAAATGAACTTAATCTCCCAACTAAAAATGGACACAGGGCGTGTTTACACAGTGGTGAAGGGAGGGGACGGGGCCTGAGTTAACGTGTGCAAAAACGCCCTGTGGCCCATTTTAAGAGGTAGTTTTAATCCTCCTGCCCTATGATATACTAGGGGCTTACAGAGGAGGTCATGCTAATCACAGGGGGACCCCAACGCATAATGTTCCCTAGTGTATGTAGGTGTTTTCACTGTATTCTAAGTGTCTTTTAACATAGCACTGGCTCTAGGACTGGTTAGTCAGACTCAGTTACCACCAGTATCCGTCTGAAAAAGTTGAGGGTACAGGATGATTTTGCAGCAAGGCTTCTTTCTGCTCTTCTTTTTGTTCTTTCTGCACGTTATCTTTCTTCCTGCACTTTTCTTCGTCTTTGAGGACTTCTGGTGCTTCTTTCTGCACTTCTTTTTTTCTTTCTGTGCATTTTTTCTTCTTTCATCACATGTCCTATCTCTGTAGGCATAGTTAGAAATTAGCATTTAAAAAACCTTTGAAATTCACAGAAAAAACCATTGGTTTCAGGCACTTTATAGTTAGTAATTAGCATTTAAAAAACCTCAGAAATTCGCTGAAAAAACCATAGGTTTCAGGGGCGTTATAGTTAGCTGGACTTTTCACTTTTACAAAACCATTGAAATTCCCCCGTTATAGTTAGTTCAGCTAACTATAACTCGCGTGCCCGCAATGCACTGCTGATGACGTCACATATTACATCACTCATGACATGGTCAGTGACATCACTCATGACATCACTCATGACATCTCAAATCCCTATGGTTTTTTCAGCGAATTTCTGAGGTTTTTTAAATGCGGATTCCTAACTATAAAGTGCCTGAAACCAATGTTTTTTTCTGTGAATAAATATATACATATATACATATATATATATATATATATATATATATATATATACACACACACACACACACACACACACACACACACACACACATATATAAATATATAACTTCCAGTAGAAGGCTGGGTGTTGAAATGTGTAGACCGTCCGTCTGTTTGGTTGCACTATGGTGTTGAATCAAAATTAATAAAGAAGAAGTGAAAACATATCGGAGTCTTCAGTGCCGTGCGTCCTCATCAGATTAATGGGACGCAGACGGTGAAGCATATATATATATATATATATATATATATTATCTACTGGCAGTCGCCAGTAGATAGTTATAGTTAGGACTGAGTTTCCATAGGAAATCTGAAAATTCTATTTTGAATAACTTTGGCGCCGGTTGACGAATCCCCGTGAAATTTTCAAAACTAATGGGGCGCTCCGTTCAGCTCCTACCCTGAAAGTCTCGGGGTGATTCGTCAAGCGGGGGCCGAGAAAAAAGGGGGGTCCCAAAGCGCGTTTTCCCCATGCATTTTTCCATAGGACCTTTAGTCGAAGGTACAGCCCGAACGGCTGAACAGAATTACTTGAAATTTGGCAGAGAGGTAGTCCTCAGGTCAGGGAAGTGCCTTTTGCAGGTCTGGTGTCAATCTGTTCAGTAGTTCCTGAGAAAATAGCATTTAAAAGCAGATAAATATCTATAAGCGGGCACCGTGCGCGCACCGTGTGAGCACCGTAACGTGCGCGAGCGTAATTCTGATTGGTGGCTACATGTTAGTCAACGTTCGAATCGGTCAAAATCAGGAAGTGTCGGCCGCAATTTTGTTTGTTTTCAGTGCGAGAGTGAAAAAGGAAGGTGGCGAACGTGAAAAGGGGGCAGGGTAGAGAGTTCCTGACCCCCTAGCCTTTGTCAGGGGGTCCCTGAAGGACCCCGAAGGCAGAATTTTTTTTTTTTTTAAATCGCGGGGGTGCGCGCACCGTGTGCGCATGGTGAAAAACCAAAAAAAATAAAAATACATTTTAATACGTAGTTTATTGTAAAATAAATATATAAAAAACATAATAATACATAAATAAATTAGCATTTAAAAAACCGTACAAATTCACTGAAAAAACCATAGGTTTCACACACGTTATAGTTAGGAATTAGCATTTAAAAAACCTTGCAAATTCACTTAAAAAACCATAGGTTTCACACATGTTATAGTTAGGTGGATATTTCACTCGTAAAAAAACAATGAAATTCCCCCGTTATAGTTAGTTCAGATAACTATAACTCGCGCGACCGCCACTCTATCACAAGGATGGTGTCATCAGTGATGTCATGAGTGATGCCACTGGCCATGTCATGAGTGATGTAATATGTGAAGTCATGAGCAGTGGATTGCGGGCGCGCGAGTTATAGTTATCTGAACTAACTATAACGGGGGAATTTCATTGTTTTTTTACGAGTGAAATATCCACCTAACTATAACATGTGTGAAACCTATGGTTTTTTAAGTGAATTTGTATATATATACACACACACACAGGAACGCGCACACGCACATGCACACACACACATATATATATATATAAATATATAAAGTTTCACTTACCTTATATTCTTACCTTGCGTTCTGAATGTATGTGTGGTAAACACTGCTCCACTCTACTGCACTCTACAACACTTCATGAAACACGACAACTCTCCACTCTATCCACAACCCCCCACTCTATGAAACACCACCCCATGCCACTCTGTACCACTCCTCCCCACCACACTCTACTCCACTTTATGGCACTCCACTATATGGCACTCCACCCCACTCTCCTCTATGCCACTAACTTTTGGTAATGTTGAACAGCATTCATGCATGATGCTGGTGAACAAAATGGATGCAACACATTGGCAAAGCCAATAGCTCTTGCACAGGCAAGAGCTATTGGCTTGCCAATGCTTGTTATGATGATTCTTTACCCAGCCTAGGGAATGGCAACAAACTGTTTTAATTTGGAAAGCTTTAGGAACAGTTTAAGGAGTTCAAATGTTTTAAATGTACATACATATTATGGTGATATTTAAATATATCTTCTAAGAAGTTCACTATTATAAGCATATGCCTTTTCTGTTAAAAATAAACTTCCCCATGCTGTGGGAATAACATTGCTTCAGTTCACTGCCTATGAAGATGTTGCCCTTACCACAAAACAAAGCTAGTCCCTCATGAACATGTTCCATGGTGCATATTAATATTTAAACAAAGGCAAAGCAATATAAGGCACTACATTACGGGCATAAGCATTAAACTGGAACAATTTCCTTTGATGCCTCTCGGTTACTTGCCAAAAATGATCAAACCAGTTTATATTGCATTGCATTGTATTCCACCGCCATTCTTTATTTGAAAACATGGATCAAATGGCAATAGTGAAGTAGTATGGGATTCAAAAATGACTCAAATTGCTTTTAGCAATATTATCAAACCACTAACAATTTTTAGACCTCAAAAGTCTAAATTCAGTAGCTTCATGTCAAACTGTCAATAAGGTTTTGTATTAATAAATAGAGCAACAGATAGTTTGAATTTCTAAATATTTGAAAAAACATTGGGATAGACAGCTTTTAATGTGAAATATCTGTCCTTTCTGCTACTAGTGTGTGGATCTGGTGAGCAAAGTGTGTTTAAATGCTGTGTTTAAGACTGCAGTACCGCCTCCTGTCTACAGGGGCAGAGCTGAGCAAAAATATAAACCCACTTAATAAAACACAGGTCCCCACAAGGCAATTTTTAAAAAAGTTATAAAAATCGGAACGGATGTTCCTGAAGTCATTTTTAGGTCGAGCATAGCGCAGCACACATGCACTGCCCTAGGAGAGGGCCTCTTGAAATCACACCAGACATGCTGAAAGCTTTCTGTAAGCTCGTGCTAGTGGTTGTCACATTCTATTTGCCTTTGCATGTGGTTTTTTATTGCCCAAAAGCGGGTGCATGTCCCACCTTTTCTTAAAATGTTCACTCCCATGGCGTTTTGCTCTAGGGAGCGAGCAGGCTGGCAGCTGCATTCCTTCTGGGTCACATGCTTTCGCTTATCAGGTTACTAATTGATCTTACCGCGCCGCCCTGCTTTTCTTTGAAATGCTTGTTCTTCAGTTCTGTTCTGTGCTACAAAAATTTTCCCCCAGGGGAGGTTGTTTATCTGGGCCTCTTGCTCTGAATGCAAAGCAGATGCAAAGTCACTTCAGATAATAATTAAATTCCTGCTGTTCATAATATCCTTGCAGCTTGTTATGCACCCGGATCCGATGAATTTAAGCAGCTAATTGCTGGGAAGGTGGTGTGTTTATGAATCTGTCAATGTTTACCCAGTGTAGCAGCTGTCTGCCGCTTCCCTCTAACAGTGATAAAATCCGAGGCATCGATTTCGAGGTCACAGGATTGACTGCGCCAAGAGAACACGTTGTTATTCCTGGAGATGGGGAGAAAGCGGGAAGCCACACATCAGTGCCCGCAGGCATCCGATGAAGTATGTGTCACAGCAGCGCCCAACGTGCTGCCAGGGGCCTGGCCTAGGGTATTTCTCCTTCACACAGCACTGTGGTAATTATTGATTTACTGCACAGTTTGATGCATTGGAATGAAATATGCATGAGCGTGCCACAGATCACAGAGATAAACGTTCCTCCTGTGATTGCTGCTAATTCCGACCTTTCCCGTCATTACTTGTCCTATTTAAACACCCACTTGACCATGTGGAAATTATTTTTACAGATTCCATGTAAAAGCACTTGAGCTGTGGTACACGCCACATATTTACAATCTACTCAATGCAACATAAATACACTCAACATAATACCACTCAGTACCACATAATTACACATCACATAATTACACTGTATTCAATGCAACAAAATTACACTCCACATAATACCACTGTGCCACATAATTACACGACACATAAATACACAACTCAATGCAACATAAATACACTCCACAAAATACCACTCAGTGCGACATAGTTACACGCCACATAATTACACTCTACTAAATGCAACATACACTCCACATAACACCACTTAGTGCCACATAATTACACGCCACATAATTACATTCTACTCAATGCAACATAAATACACACCACATAATACCACTCAGTACCACATAATTACGCACCACGTAATTACACTCTACTCAATGCAACATAAATACACTCCACATAATACCACTCAGTGTGACATAGTTACACGCCACATAATTACACTCTACTCAATGCATCATGAATACACCATACATACCACTCAGTACCACATAATTAAAAGCCATATAATTACTCTACTCAAAGCAACATAAATACACTCCACATAATACCACTCAGTGCCACATAATTACACGCCACATAATTATACTCTACTCACTGCAACATAAATACATTCCATATAATACCACTCTGTGCCACATAATTACACGCCACATATTTTCACTCAACTCAATGCAACATAAATACACTCAACATAATACCCCTCAGTACCACATACTTACACGTCACATAATCACACTCTATTCAATGCAACATAAGTACACTCCACATAACACTGTGCCACATAATTACACACCACATAATAACACTCTACTCAATGCAACATAAAAACCCTCCAAAAATTACCACTCAGTGCGACATAGTTACATGCCACATAATTACACTCTACTCAATGCCACATAAATACACTCCACATAATACCACTCAGTGTCACATAATTATGTGCTACATAATTACACTGCACTCAATGCAACATACACTCCACATAATACCACTCCGTGCCACATAATTACACGCCACTTAATTACACTCCACACAATGCAACATAAATACACCCCACATACCACTCAGTACCACATAAATACAAGCGAAATAACTACACTCTACTCAATGCAACATAAATACCTGCAACATAATACCACTAAGTGCCACATAATTACACTCTACTCAATGCAGCATAAATACACTCGACATAATACCACTCAGTGCCACATAATTATGTGCTACATAATTACACTGCAGTCAATGCAACATACACTCCAAATATTACCACTCAGTGCAACATAATTACATGCCACATAATTACACTCTATTGAATGCAACATACACTCCACATAATACCATTCAGTGCCACATAATTACAAGCCACATAATTACACTCTACTCAATGCAACATAAATACAATACACATAATACCAGTCAGTGCCACATAACTGCACGCCACATAATTATACTCTACTCAGTGCAACATACACTCCACATAATAACATTGAGCCACATAATTACACGCCACATAATTGCACACTACTCAATGCAACATAAATACACTCCACATAATACCACTCAGTGCCACATAATCACATGTCATAATTACACTCTATTCAATGCAACATAAATATACTCTACATTATACCACTGTGCCACATAATTACACGACACATAAATACACAACTCAATGCAACATAAATACACTCCACAAAATACCACTCAGTGCAACATAGTTACACGCCACATAATTACACTCTACTGAATGCAACATACACTCCACATAATACCACTTAGTGCCACATAATTACACGCCACATAATTACATTCTACTCAATGCAACATAAATACACACCACATAATACCACTCAGTACCACATAATTACACATCACATAATTACACTATATTCAATGCAACAAAAATACACTCCACATAATACCACTGTGCCACATAATTACACAACACATAAATACACAACTCAATGCAACATAAATACACTCCACAAAATACCACTCAGTGCGACATAGTTACACGCCACATAATTACACTCTACTGAATGCAACATACACTCCACATAATACCACTTAGCGCCACATAATTACACGCCACATAATTACATTCTACTCAATGCAACATAAATACACACACATAATACCACTCAGTACCACATAATTGCACACCACGTAATTACACTCTACTCAATGCAACATAAATACACTCCACATAATACCACTCAGTGTGACATAGTTACACGCCACATAATTACACTCTATTCAATGCATCATGAATACACCACACATACCACTCAGTACCACATAATTACAAGCCATATAATTACTCTGCTCAAAGCAACATAAATACACTCCACATAATACCACTCAGTGCCACATAATTACATGCCACATAATTATACTCTACTCAATGCAACATAAATACACTCCACATAATACCACTCAGTGCCACATAATTACATGCCACATAATTATACTCTACTCAATGCAACATAAATACACTCCACATAATACCACTCAGTGCCACATAATCACATGTCATAATTACACTCTATTCAATGCAACATAAATACACTCCACATAATACCACTCAGTGCCACATAATTATGTGCTACATAATTAAACTGCAGTCAATGCAACATACTCTCCAAATAATACCACTCAGTGCCACATGATTACATGCCACATAATTACACTATACTGAATGCAACATACACTCCACATAATACCACTCAGTGCCACATAATTACAAGCCACATAATTACACTCTACTCAATGCAACATAAATACACTACACATAATACCAGTCAGTGCCACATAACTAACCACCACATAATTATACTCTACTCAGTGCAACATAAATACACTTCATATAATACCACTCAGTGCCACATAATTACACGCTTTATATGTACACTCTACTCAATGCAACATTCATACACTTAACATAATACCACTCAGTACCACATAATTACACGTCACATAATCCCACTCTATTCAATGCAACAAAAATACACTCCACATAATAACACTGTGCCACATAATTACACACCACATATTAACACTCTACTCAATGCAACATAAATACACTCCACAAAATACCACTCAGTGCGACATAGTTACACGCCACATAATTACACTCTACTCAATGCAACATTAATACACTACACATAATACCAGTCAGTGGCACATAACTGCACGCCACATAATTATACTCTATTCAATGCAACATACACTCCACATAATAAAACTGAGCCACATAATTACACGCCATATAATTACACTCTACTCAATGCAACGTAAATACACTCCACATAATACCACTCAGTGCCACATAATCACGTCATAATTACACTCTACTCAATGCAACATAAATACACTCCACATAATACCACTCAGTGCCACATACTTACACATCACATAATTACACTTTACTCTATGCAACATAAATACACTCCACATAATGCCACTCAGTACCACATAATTACACGTCACATAATTACACTTGACTCAATGCAACATAAATACACTCCACATAATACCACTCAGTGTGACATAGTTGCACGCCACATAATTACACTATACTCAGTGCAACATAAATACACCCCACATACCACTCAATACCACATAATTACAAGCCAAATAACTACACTCTACTCAATGCAACATAAATACCCGCAACATAATACCACTAAGTGCCACATAATTACACTCCACTCAATGCAACATAAATACACTCCACATAATACCACTCAGTGCCACATAATTATGTGCTACATAATTACACTGCAGTCAATGCAACAAACTCTCCAAATAATACCACTCAGACCACATAATTACATGCCACATAATTACACTATACTGAATGCAACATACACTCCACATAATACCACTCAGTGCCACATAATTACAAGCCACATAATTACACTCTGCTCAATGCAACATAAATACACTACACATAATACCAGTCAGTGCCACATAACTACACGCCACATAATTATACTCTACTCAGTGCAACATAAATACACTCCATATAATACCACTCAGTGCCACATAATTACACGCCACATATTTACACTCTACTCAATGCAGCAAAAATATACCCCACATACCACTCAGTACCACATAATTACAAGCCAAATAACTACACTCTACTCAATGCAACATAAATACCCGCAAAATAATACAACTAAGTGCCACATATTTACACTCTACTCAATGCAACATAAATATACCCCACATACCACTCAGTACCACATAATTACAAGCCAAATAACTACACTCTACTTAACGCAACATAAATACCCGCAAAATAATACCACTAAGTGCCACATAATAACACTGTACTCAATGCAACATTCATACACTCAACATAATACCACTCAGTACCACATAATTACACGTCACATAATCACACTCTATTCAATGCAACATATATGCACTCCACATAATAACACTGTGCCACATAATTACACACCACATAATAACACTCTACTCAATGCCACATATATACACTCCACAAAATACCACTCAGTGCGACATAAATACACCCCACATACCATTCAGTACCACATAATTACAAGCCAAATAACTACACTCTACTCAATGCAACATAGATACCCGCAACATAATACCACTAAGTGCCATATAATTACACTCTACTCAATGCAGCATAAATACACTACACATAATACCACTCAGTGCCACATAACTATGTGCTACATAATTACACTGCACTCAATGCAACATACACTCCAAATAATACCACTCAGTGCAACATAATTACATGCCACATAATTACACTCTACTGAATGCAACATACACTCCACATAATACCATTCAGTGCCACATAATTACAAGCCACATAATTACACTCTACTCAATGCAACATAAATACACTACACATAATACCAGTCAGTGCCACATAACTGCACACCACATAATTATACTCTATTCAATGCAACATACACTCCACATGATAACACTGAGCCACATAATTACATGCCACATAATTGCACTCTACTCAATGCAACATAAATACACTCCACATAATACCACTCAGTGCCACATAATCACATGACATAATTACACTCTATTCAATGAAACATAAATACACTCTACATTATACCACTGTGCCACATAATTACACGACACATAAATACACAACTCAATGCAACATAAATACACTCCACAAAATACCACTCAGTGCGACATAGTTACACGCCACATAATTACACTCTACTGAATGCAACATACACTCCACATAATACCACTCAGTGCCACATAATTACACGCCACATAATTAGATTCTACTCAATGCAACATAAATACACTCCACATAATACCACTGAGTGTGACATAGTTGCACGCCACATAATTACACTCTATTCAATGCAACATAAATACACCCCACATATCCCTCAGTACCACATAATTACAAGCCACATAACTACTTTCTACTGAATGCAACATAAGTACCCTCCACATAATACCACTCAGTGCCACATAATTAAACGCCACATATTTACACTCTACTCAATGCAACATAAATACACTCAACATAATACCACTTAGTACCACATAATTACACGTCACATAATTACACTCTATTCAATGCAACACAAATACACTCCGCATAATACCACTGTGCCATATAATTACACGCCACATAATTACACTCTACTCAATGCAACATAAATACACTCCACAAAATACCGTTCAGTGCGACAGTTACACGCCACATAATTACAATCTACTCAATGCAACATAAATACACTCCGCATAATACCACTCAGTGCAACATAATTATATGCTACATAATTACACTGCACTCAATGCAACATACACTCCAAATAATACCACTCAGTGCCACATAATTACACCCCACATAATTAAACTCTACTAAATGCAACATACACTCCAAATAATACCACTCAGTGCAACATAGTAACAAGCCACATAATTACACTCTACTCAATGCAATATAAATACACCCCACATACCACTCAGTACCACATAATTGCAAGCCACATAACTACCCTCTACTCAATGCAACATAATTACCCTCCACATAATACCACTCAGTGCCACATAATCACACGCCACATAATTACACTCTACTCATTGCAACATAAATACACTCCACATAATACCACTCAGTGCCACATAATTATGTGCTACATAATTACACTGCACTCAATGCAACATACACTCCACATAATACCACTCACTACCACATAATTACACACCATTTAATTACTCTACTCATTGCAACATAAATACACTCCACATAATACCACTCAGTACAACATGATCACATGTCACAATTACACTCTATTCAATGCAGCATAAATACACTCCATATAATACCACTCAGTGCCACATAATTGCACATCACATAATTACACTCTACTCCATGCAACATAAATACACTCCACATAATGCCACTCAGTACCACATAATTACACGTCACATAATTACACTCTATTCGATGCAACATACACTCCACATAATAACACTGTGCCACATAATTACAATTCACATAATTTCACTCTACTCACTGCAACATAAATACACTCCACATAATACCACTCAGTGTGACATAGTTGCACGCCACATAATTACACTCTACTCAATGCAACATAAATACACCCCACATACCACTCAGTACCACATAATTGCAAGCCACATAACTACTCTCTACTCAATGCAACATAATTACCCTCCACATAATACCACTCAGTGCCACATAATTACACGCCACATGATTACACTCTACTCAATGCAACATAAATACGCTCCACGTAATACCACTCAGTGCCACATAATCACATGCCACATAATTACACTCTACTCATTGCATCATAAATACACTCCATATAATACCACTTAGTGCCACATAATAACATGCCACATAATTATACTCTACTCAGTGCAATATGAATACACTCCACATAATACCATGCAGTACCACATAATTACACGTCACATAATTACACTATTCAATGCAACATAAATACACTCCACATAATAAAACTGTGCAACATAATTACATGCCACATAATTACACTCTACTCAGTGCAACATAAATGCACTCCAGATAATACCACTCAGTGTGACATAGTTACACGCCACATAATTACACTCTACTCAATGCAACATACATCCACCCCACATACCACTCAATACCACATAATTGTATGCCACATAATTACACTCTACTCAATGCAACATAAATACACTCCACATAATACCACTCAGTGCCACATAATTATACGCCACATATTTACACTCTACTCAACGCAATGTAAATGCACTCAACATAATACCACTCAGTGCCACATAATTACACGCCACTTATTTACACTATACTCAATGCAACATAAATACACTGCATATAATACCACTCAGTGCCACGTAATAACACGCCACATAATTACACTCTACTCAATGCAATATAAATACACTCCACATAATACCACTCTACCACATATTTACACTCCATGTAATTACTCTACTCATTAAAACATAAATACACTCCACATAATACCACTCAGTACGATATGATCAAATGTCACAATTACACTCTACTCAATGCAACATAAATACACTCCACATAATGCCACTCAGTACCACATATTTACATCACATAATTACACTCTATTCAATGCAACATACACTCCACATAATAACACTGTGCCACATAATTACAAGTCACATAATTTCACTCTACTCCATGCAACATAAATACACTCCACATAATACCACTCAGTGTGACATAGTTGCACGCCACATAATTACACTTTACTCAATGCAACATAAATACACCTCACATACCACTCAGTACCACATAATTACAAGCCACATATCTACTCTCTACTCAATGCAACATAATTACCCTCCACATAATACCACTCAGTGCCACATAATTACACGCCACATATTTACACTCTACTCAATGCAACATAAATACACTCCACATAATACCACTCAGTGCCACATAATCACACACCACATAATTACACTCTATGCCACATACCACCAATCAACATAAATGCACTCCACACCATGACACAATTTCGCTAAGCATAATTTCATTCAACACCACAGTTCCAGGCCACACAATTCAACTCTACACATTTCCAATACACACCACATAATTACACACCAAACAACACATTTCAACTCCACAACTCTACAATCCACAACATATCTCCAATCCACACCATATAGTGGCACCACCTGAGCACCAAACCTCACTCACCACCACCATTTTGCATCAGCGCACCACCTAAGCATCACGTCAGTCTGCCCTCAGATTCTGGCATCTATTGATTCTCCCCTAGTGTTCATTCGCAGCTCGTGTTCTTATTAAATTACTGTTTTCCAGCCTCCACTCCCCCGTTATTTATGTCCCGCTCCCCCATAACAAAAAAGATTCTAACAAACAAGCATGAAAACAGGCAGGAAGAAGTTGCCAGCAGAGCAATTCCCAAAAATTAGAAGACATTTTTTATGGTAAAATCTTTTTTTAATCAGGTTGTTCAGTTGTATATAATGTCATCTTGGTTTGTATAAAGGTAACAAAAATGCTTAACACTTTTTATTATAACTTTTCAGCATGATGCACAGCAGCCACAATGCTCTACAACATAGCCAAAAGTTCTGGCTAAACACATAAATCCCAAAGGCAAGACCTATTGGCTATGCCAAAGCTTGTTTATCATTCAGAAGACATTGCCTTGTGGGGACCTGTGTTCAAGTCCGCACAGTCCCCACAGCATGAGTGTGTTATCACACCCAAGTCCCCACAAGAATAGTGCCCCCCTATTTAGACTCAGCCATGTGCAAATCAGTCTTGACCCTGTGCCTCTTGGGAACAGTCCAGCCCGAACTGCTAAGCCAGGTCTTCCCTGGACTGCAAACAAGCATCCTGGGACCGGTTTCAGGGCATCACCCTTCATCAGCCAGGCTACCTTGAATCCAGTGCCACAGTGAGCCCGGAATCCACGATTGGGCATACCCGGCACACTTAGGATGAGAAAGTAAAAGACACACAGATGATGGACTGAATGCAGAGCAAATCAAACATTCACCCCAGTCAAGAGATCTGGGTTAAATCCATCATTCTTTTGCTCACCATGCCCCTCTCCCAGTTTAGACCCGGACATGTGCAAATTAGTCTTGACCCTGTGCCTCTTGTGGACAGTCCAGCCGGAACTGCTAAGCCGGGTCCTCCCTGGACCGGAAACAAGCATCCTGGGACCGGTTTTGAGGCATCATCCTTCATCAGCCAGGCTACCTTGAATCCAGTGGCACAGTGAGCCCAGAACCCACGTCTGGACATACCCGGCACACTTAGGTTGAGAAAGTAAAAGACACACAGATGATGGACAGAATGCAGAGCAAATCAAACATTCACCCCCCAGTCAAGCGATCTGGGTTAAATCCATTGTTCTTGTGCTCACCATGCCACCCCAGTTTAGACCCAGCCATAAGCAAATCAGTATTGACCCTGTGGCTCATGGAACAGTCCAGCCCGAACTGCCAAGCCAGGTCCTCCCTGGACCGGAAACTAGCATCCTGTTACTGGTTTTGGGGCATCACCCTTCATCAGCCAGGCTAGCTTGAATCCAGTGGCACAGTGAGCCGGGGACCCACGTCTGGGCATACCCAGCGCACTTAGGGCAAGAAAGCAAAAGACACACAAATGGACGGAATGCAGAGCAAATCAAACATTCACTCTCAGTCAAGAGAACTGCTTCTAGTCCTGCGGTCTTTTGGGCCCTCTCCCATAACAGACGCCCAAGGCAGCTTAGAGCTTTGTGTCACCCAACAAGACACTTTAACAAGGGCCTCGACGAGACCATTCAACCTTTTTCAGCACTGCCATGCACATAGAGGACATTACAATTAACAACGGCAAAGAGTGGAGCCCTCCCATGTCTTCTCCCACAGTGGCAGGGAATAGGGTGAAATCAGTAAAATCCCTTGCACTGTCCACATCGGAATCTCCAGGCATTGCAGAGCTAAAAAACAGGATATTCTGTGACGATGCCTTGTTGCTGTTTCAAGAAGTTTCCCTTTACACCCTAGATAAACGACGAGAATTTAAAGATGTAACCTCCTACCTGCTGAGAGAAAAAATACCCACCAGCTGATGGTACCCTTTCTGCCTTCACTTCACCCTCAAGAGCCATTAACTCGCCATTAACAAAATCAAAGACGCCTGTGTGGTGCTAGGCCTGGATACAGCCTCCGCAACATCAGAAACAGACACAGGACGGCTTGATCCCAGAGAGACCAGTAACGAATGGCAGCTTTCCCAAACTTCCAAATCACACATCGTAGAGTGACTCTGTTGAATGCTGGAGAAAGAGGCTCATCCTCCGTTATTCAATGAAATCAGACCTCCCATGGGGTATCTCATCCAGGTGTATCAGAGTGATGATCATGGCGACCGAGTGTTTGCCAGCCATCTCCTGGTATGGCTCCCATAGATTTCAGCTGGGCAAGAGTGTTGGAGACCCTACCAGGTTTAACAGCAGTATCCCCAATTTTTGACTTGACTTCTGATTCTCAATGTGGTTCATAGATAATTTATTATTGGATGACCACCTTCATTCAGACCAGTTAGTCTCTCTTCAAAGAACATTCTCCTCAGGTCTCCTAGTTTAATAAACATGTAAAGACGACCTCAACCAGTATGGATATCCTATTCTGCTGCCGTGCACCAGTTCGCAAAATGTGGTGTCTATCTTCCGCCTCCACAGTCTGGCAATTTCTCAATGCACTGCGCCCAATCCTACATCCTTAAAAGCTTGACATATTTCAAAGGCAGGATTCTAGGCATCTGACATCCCAAACAACATTACGCCAGTATGTAAAGGCACAGAGAGCTCAATGATGCTACTGAGGCATTCCACAACCTCCTTCCAAAACACACATAACTATGGCATTCCAAATAAGGCAAAAAGTATGTGGTTGGCTGCATCCTCGCAAACATGCATGGTTATTAGTTTTACCAAACCATAACATCTGTATTTGAGTATAGTAGCTACAGGCTCTCACTATGAGCTGGCCTTAAAATTTCAAAATTTACAGTAACTCCAAATCCTGCACATATATGTAGCAGTAGTATTAAGTAGTGAAATAAAAATCACATCCTCTGGATACATTTCAGCAGGTCAAACCTGCGGATATTACTTGAAAGGGGGTGAATCCTGGTAAGTACCAGATCATGCTGATTTTGATGTAGTAAAGACTAAAATCTGCATATTACTCCCTATTTATGAGGAAAGACTCATAGTTTTGTGGTATTTTTGTTACACAACAAATTGCAACTCAGTGAAGTTGGATTTTATTTGGAGGAATAAATGTTGCACCAATTGCTTGTAATCAGAGTCTCTACGTCAAATGTTATATTGTACCTGCTTGGAGCTTGGCGATTCCTCACTTCTTTCGGTTACATCATTTATTCCTAAACAGCTTTCTCAATATGGTCTAGATCAGCTAGCCATCGAGCCTGGAGAAATTTCATACTACATGGTTGTTGAACAGAGGTTTGTAGATCTTGGATGCCATTGTGTATGAAAAGATTCATTTAACACTTTAAACTTTATGGACGAGGTGTCATGTGCCTCATTCTTAAGATCCACAAATGTTTTAGGGCCTAGCACAGATTCAGGTAAGGAAAAGCCTCAGTATCTGCCATCTCATATTCAATTTTAAGTAGGTGAAATGCTTTTAGAATCCTCGGTCTACAAACATCACTCAGGGTAGCTATCCTCATAGAATTCCATCTCCTGAATCCTGTTCTGAGGAAGGTCTGCATGCCCAGATTGTGTCTCTAAGTACAACATTTGACATTATGGGAGCACTTAAAAGTTTACATTTTTCACCTTTATTAATGAATTTAGTGATGTTAAGTTTCTTAAAGGAAATAAACTGTCCATTTTTCTCATGAATTAAGACAATGAAATGTTTGATAAAACATTAGTTCAAACACTTGCCTCTCTGTGTGATAGCCAAAATGGTTTTATACGTGCACAAAGGACATGTAAGTATGTGTGGCTGGAATTTTGTATCATTGTGAAACTAAACTTAATAAGTAAGGCTTGATTGCCGTTGGTTTAGGCACAATTTATTGGGATTGGATTTGAATAACAAATCGTATAAAAGATCAATTGCAGTATGGAGGACAATAAACAGATGTGTTGATGTACATAGAACGTGGTCAGGGAAGCCAAGGTGCAGGATGATGTACTCACAGGACATGCACATTACACTTACTTAAACACATTCACACTTTTATATTTTCCCGGGCAGATGGTGAGCAGACAGATGGCTGGATGCGGCCATTACACCATGGTGGTAAAACTTCTGGTCAGTGAGGTGTTTTGAAGCTAGCTTTAATGGTGGCTCGTTTGGAAATGATATTGAGCTCTCTTGGAGGGGGGAGGGGGGGTTTCAGGGTACAAAGTAGGGAAAAATAGCACAAGTGGGAACTGGGAGCAGGTGTGCATTAGCAGATTGCAGTGATCAAGTTGAGGTGTGACGGGTGAAGGTCCAGCCCATAAATTGATTTGAAGATTAGGATAAAGATTTCATGCTGGTCTTTGCCATTGGCTGCGATTCAAACACCCTAACGGCAGGAGGGGGAGATGTTTTTAAAGTGAAAGGGAGAAGAATGTTAGGTTGAAAAGCTGCTAACATTGTCAATTGGAGAGAATGCATACTTGTTGAGTTCCATGAACAAGCTGTTGCAGTAATGTAGATTACTTATGACAGATGTACAAAGGAGATTTGTAGTGGGATGGAAAGGGAGGTGATGCTGGAGCTTTCTAATGCTTGGGAGCTGATGCTCTGTCCCTATCCTGTGGAAGAGATGATTCCTCAATTGTGAATCAATGGCCTCAATAATCATTCCCTCGTTTCTCCTTGTGGAGGATGGAATGATGGTCTCCGAGATGGGAAGGAGATGAGAAGGGTGGTGGAGATTTTCAATTTTACAGCATTAAGTAGAAGAAAGTCAATGGTGACGTAGTAGCAGATAGTTAGGAAACAGGTAAGTTAAAGGTAGAGATGTAGGAATTTACCTTTATAGTGAAAGAGGGTAAAGAGAAGATTTGTGTGTCATCCACATATATGTGTACAATAATGGAAGAATAAAAGAAATGTTGCATTTGTCTCTTAGGGCGTGAGTAGTGACATACAGTATTCTGCAGTGGAGATGGAGGTATTTGAATATTACTAGTCAGTCAATCAATTTAAAGCTAAGCTGACCACAAACCTCTTTCATATATCTTTGAGTATTTGATGGAGGTGTAGCTCCCAGAGATCCAAGTGTGGATCATGGAGTATAATTTTGAGGTACAATAAATGAAAAGTCTGCAACATTTAGTAACTTACTCCCACCTGAGATTCCTGAGCATTCAAAAAGGAGATAAAATGCAGGACAAAAACAAAGTAACAGTTGGTCATGATGGTGGGAGAGGGACTAGCCAGAGTAATGGAAAATGAGATGAAGTGATAAAGAAGGACCCTTCATGAATTACATAAAAAAGAAATTAGTGAATGGTTTGACTGATGGAGATCAATTCCCAGAAGTGAAGAAGTTTCTGTTTTATGTTTGCATTAGAGTAAACCTCTGAAGAAGACTCTGATTGTACCACTTCTAGTCGTAATAAACTGAATAATACTGTAAAGGTGATTCAATTCAAAAACGTTATTCGGCATGTAAACAACCATAAACGTAGTTGACAATAAAATAATAATACATGATTACACCAAGAGTAAAAACAAGAGCTCTTACAAATAGCTATTTTTATCAATAACAGTAGCAAAAGTACATGACAAAATATTTGACATCATAAAACAATACTTTTATGTATTTTGATTGCTTTGGTGATAAAAGGTGCAACTGTAAAGGCATCCTTAGCGTTGTATGGCTTACAGGAGCATGAGCCAATAATTCAGATTTTCTCACACAAATAAAATAAAAATTGAAAGAGTGCTGTGCATGTGCCAGTAGCGGCGGTAAAACTGTAAGTCAACCACCTTTGTCACTAACGGAAGCTATTGGGAAATCATGGTTGAAGTTAGCTTTGGATTTCCTTAGCCCTGGGCATGTCTTGTGAAAAATATGTTTGGCTTTAGGTGGAATATCAATATATCCATTGCTCTGCATGTGGCACTGGAGGGTTAAAGGTTCTGAGATGCAATTGTGGATCTAAGAGTGAGGGAAGTGTGTTTCTGAGGTCATAGAAGATGTTGGGACTGGGTGAAGTAGAGATATTGTGGTGCACTGTGGTACAGGGATAAAGTATAGAATTTTATATCTAGAGATAGATGAGTTGACAATCAGTGAATCATCATGGCGGTTGTGTAACTGGTATGTGCATGCAGGCATGATCAGAGGGATGTGGACACGAAGGTAGCCTCTGTGTCCAGAGGTCAGTATGAGGTTGTTGTGTTGTGAGTAGAGCATGTGTGAATAATGAGTATCTGGGCAGCATGAAGTAGAGAGGAGATTGTATTCTGTATGTGGGGGTTTGTGTATCTGTTACAAACTCAAACCACAAGAATGTTCAGAGGGACCAGAGTGTGAGGGTGATCTAGAATGCTGTCAAGATCTTAAAAATGAGCTGTTGTGGGTTCAGGTTCATTGTAAATAGCAGGCGCATGAAATAGGGTGGTGACAGTGTCAATCAGTTGGTCAAGTGTTAGTGAGTTATTGTTTTGGCGTATGGTTGTGAAAGCTGTCAGTGATGTCACGCAAAGGCTTAGTTAGACAACTTTACATGATGATTGAGGGAAATAGTGGAAGTTTGCATGGTGAGTCACTAATGTAGTGTGTATTCAGAAGACTGGGCTTGCCATTGACTTGCGAGAGGTTCTGGACTTATGCTGGTCCTGGACTTCAAGGCGCGCACCAATCGAAATCTTCATGTTGACAGATGAACTACTGTCCCTGTCAGGTGCTTCACACGTGTGACACAGTGGGGGCAGCATTAGTGTTCTGCTGGTCACTGTGATCTTGGGTCAAAGCACCAAGATTCTATGCACTTAAGCATGTGTGTGTATGCTAGTGTGGTGGTGTGCAGTGTATGAGTAAATAGAGTGACACAGGTCTGTGGTTTCCATTTTAGAAGCCCTTGACTATTCATATACATAGCATGCCTATGGGTATGCTTCTCCAGTGGAAAGGTATTGATGACATTCCTGAGACTGGAGGAGGGGAACCCAGACCCTGAAGTGGGAAAAGTTGAGACAAGCCTCCCCCTTATAAATTTGATTAGGCCCTATCTGATGCTTAGGGGGTGAGATATATTAGGGCGGATGACCAGTTGTTCCACCAGAGGAACGCGGAGTAGATTACTCCTTCCCCCTGACGGGAAGGGGCTGACTGACAAATTCACCTCCAAGCTGACACCCTGCACTGGACTCCCCTGCTGTCTAGTTTTCAGATATGTCAGCCATTCAGCATGGTAGCATAGCAAGAAAATGACATTTGAATTTACCCCCAATCTGCGCGTCCATATCTGATGTGTGCCCCCAGACCAATTTTAATTTCCTCTTGCTTGCCATGGGAATGGGGATGCTCAGTGCACCAGGAATGCAGAAAGACTGTTGGGGCTTTAAAGGCTTTAGGGACAGGGGCTGAGACCAATGACAGGGTGGGCTGCCCACTCTTCATATTTTGTCCTAGGGGCCTCACACACCCAAAAAAGTTAACTCTGCAATTCACTTTTGATTTAGTAGGCTTTTTATCCCCTGGGGAGTAGATTGGGAGCAAACACCCCCCCCCCCAAGGGCAGAAAAACTGTTGTCCCAGGGAATATAGGGAGCACAGGCCCATGTCCAGCAGGAAGGCTCAAGTCAAAACAGTAAATAAAGCAATTTCCCGGTGGTCTAATGGGCATTCTGATTCTCTGGGGCAAATTGAGGTTAAACATCCCTTATATGCCACCCCAGGGGGGTATAAAGATTAGTATGCCTGGGGTAGGAGGGATCAAGCTGCCATACAATCTACTCACTAACTCCTAAAGTGAAAGAGCAACCTGCAGCATTATTGTGGAGTGTTTTCCTGTATATACTCTTAGGCTGTACATATAACCCGTAGAGCTCTCCCACAACCTGTACATCCTGATGCTGTAACGGGGTCATACTTTCCTTTTCAATCAAAATAACAGACTAACATGTTCACTTCTTGAATTCCATATTCCACTCTACTAATTCACCACTAATCCTTTATGGGTTCCAGAGTAGCGTGCTACTCGCCAATAAAGCGTTTCAACACCCCATCAGGGTTACCAGCGCTATATAAATGCAAACCTTTTTCCTTTTTCCACCCCTCTCCAACCCTTCTCAATCCAAATAACTGACTAACTTATCCACCACTCAAATTACTTTGATGTTTTGCAATACTAATTCAACATTAATCCTAAGGGGTTCCAGAGTAGTGTGCTACTCGCCAATAAAGCGCTTCAAAACTCCATCAAGGGGTAGCAAGCGCTATGTAAATACAAACCTCTTTCCCTCTTCTATCCCGCAACCTACCCTTCTCTATTCAAATACCTCAATGATATATATCCACCACTCAAATTACTTCATACTTCACTATACTACTTTTCAACACTAATCCTTTATGGGTTACGGAGTAGCGTCCTACTCGCCACAAAAGCGCTTCAACACCCATCAGGGGTAACGGGTGCTACATGAATGCAAACCTTTCCTCCCTTTTATCCCTCCCCTATCCTTCTTACTCCAAATAACTGACTAATATCCACCACTCAAATTACTTTCATATTCACCATAGTAATTCAGCACTAATCTTTATGGGTTTCCGGAGTAGTGTGCTTCAACACCCCATCAGGGGTAACAAGCACTATATAAATACAAACCTTTTTTTTCCTCTTCTATCCTTCTGCTATCCTTCCGAATCCAAATAACTGACTAACCTATCCATCACTTAAAATTACTTGCATGTTTCACTATACTAATTCAAGACTAATCCTCTATGGGTCCCGGAGTAGCGTGCTACTCGGCGAAAAAGCGTTTCGACACCTCGTCAGGGGTAGTAAGCGCTATGTAAATGCAATTACAGTACAATACTTGATTTGCTTTGCATAAACAGAAATCCCCCTTTGTACAAGATCAAGGACTCATTGACTGTTATATTCTTTCCAAGAATATAAATCTCTAGAAACTTGGCAGACAAATGTTCCACGAAAGTCTGTATTTTTAACAGTCTGTCACGGTATGGGTGATCCTGGGGCAATGCAACAGAATTATCATTGAAAAGTAACATAGGCTCCAAAATCCAAAACCTAGCTGTGCTCATGACCAGTGCGAAGCTGGGTTTTGCTCAAACCGCATGAGTAGAAGGACTGTACAGTTGGGTTGTGTAGGTTTCCCATGTTCAGTGTTAGGCTCAGAATTTCTTTTAACTCCACAAGTGATGTTTTGAGCCTCCAGGTGTGCCCCAGATTGAGGCAACAGAGTGCCTCAATGATTCCTCAGAAACTGAGAGGCATGTACATTTGTTTGGGGCTTAATATCCTCAAAGAAATCTTCATCCAGAAAAAGATGGAAGTAGTTAATGGAAACAAAATTAAGTATTGACCTTATATCCAGCACCTACGGTGCATGGGGGACTCTGTTCCTGAACTACATTAGGAGTCTGCCAAGTGAGCACTCTGCCTGTACTCTGCACGGTGCCTGTCTGCCTGCACTCTACATTTTCTTGGAAAACTATGTGAACATTGTAGGAAAGTGCCCCTTTTTGCATGGTTACCCCCTAACGTTTTGCCAGATACATGTTTCCAACTTGACTGAGTGTGCCCTGGGTCCCTGCCGCTCAGGCTCCCAGGGCCTGTGTTCTTTCTCAATACTGTACCTTTTTCTCCACAATTGGCACACCTCTGGGCCACATGCAAGTACCTTGTAAAAGGTACCTCTGGTACCACAGGCCTTGTGACCTGAGAAAGCCTCTGAGGGCTGCAGAATGTATTATGCCACCCTCAGAGACCCCTCACCTTAGCACTGCCACCTGCGTGTTTGGTGCAGACAAAACTGAAGAATCGAGATAGCATACATCCCTGTGTGCCATGTCCACCCACACTTCCTGTGGCATGGGTACGTTACCCCTCACTTGTGCCAGGGTTGGATTTAATGTAGAATGCATTCAGAGGGCATCTTAGAGATGCCCCCTGTAAAACAACAAGCCATTGTGTGGTTCCTGAATGGCTACCCACCATCTACCACCTCTAGACAGGTTTCTGGTCCCTGGGTAGAGAGCCTCCACTCTCTGGGTCCTGAAACAAAGCATATCCTGGGCAAAGGTGTCATGCCTGCTCCCCCAGGATGGGCAGGGTCCACGAAGGGGAATCTTCTAAGGCCTGCCGCTTTTGTTAGCTATCCCTGCTACTATCAGCAACTGGCTCCCACTGGTTCTGATTCTCACTATGGGCGGTAGAATCAGCAGGAAAACCTAGAGAGAAAGGGAGTGTTGCCCACCTTTGTCAACCCCACCCCTCAGGTGGGGGAGGTGAAGCGAAGCACACATCTCAGACCCCTCCATCTTGAAGATGAGGGGACCCCCCCAATCAGGATGAGGCATATGCCCTCTACCACTGGAGGGTGGCATAAGAGGGGGTTGTAGACACCCCAGGGAAGGGACCATTGGTCCCAACCTGTACCCCACTCTAACGCCCCTAAATCTAGGTATTTAAGGGAAACCATAAACCTGGTTAATTAGATATGACAACCTGAGAAAAAGGAGGCCTGAAGAGCCGTCCTGCAGAGAAGAGGCCTACAACAACTACTTTGGCCTCAGCTCTAACAGCCTTTCTCCTGCTTCAGGGGCCCTGCAAGCTGAAACTGGTGAGTCCTGCAGCCAGCAGCCTCCAAGAACCCCAGAGACCAGCCCTGCCTTTTAAAAAGACTTGTATCCCGAGGACACTGATTGTCCAACAAAGAAACTCCAACTTCAAGGACTCCGGATCTAGGCGGATCCGCGTCCCCAGCCCACGCTGCACCTGACGCCAATGGCCCGAGTTCGAGTGACTCACCTATCCTGTGAATTCTCCCCAGTGATCCTGACCTCGTCTGCATCAGTGGCTGACCCTTCCAGGACTCCTCCTCAACGCCTGCAGCCTCTGTTAGAAGGGTCCTCCCGACTGCGACAAGAACCAGATGAGAGAACCCTGACACCAAAAGGCACCCCTGCATCCTTCGTCCAGACTTTGGAGAGCCCAGCTGATGGTGCCCAGGTGTCCCCCAGCTATCCAGCCTACCTGTCCAGCCATTGATCGTCTTCGGGCCGCTTCATGGTCCAAGGCTGCAGCCTCTTTCCGAAACCAACCACGTCCATTGGAAAACATTAAGCGTCAGACGCTAATTTGCACCCGACCGCCCTGTGCCCCTGGTGGTGTATCTTTGGTGCTGCATTGTGGCCCCTCCCTGTGCTCACTTCAACCCCAGGCATTTGCCCTAAGTCTGCAGGTACCTACCTTCAAACCGTGCCTCTTCTAGGTACCCCCGTATTGGATAACATTGTGCCAAGCGACCTCTGCATCCGGCCATCCTAGTGCCTCTGGAGGTGCAGTACCTACCTGCTCTTGAACCTTGCCCTGTGTTGTCCTAAACCCCCAAAGCCTGGGGAAGTATGTTGAGTACTTACCTGCAAACTGTTTAACATTGTTTTCCTCTGTAGGATTGCATTGTAGTTCTGTCTATTGCACTGAACTGTCTAACCTTATCACTGCAAAAGCATACAACTGTACTTGATTGACATCTACAGAAAACATTCTTAATACTGTAAAGTATATAACTGCATTTACAAAACATTACTGCATTCTTTAAAAGTATTGCTACTTTTAAACCACTGTGAAACTTACCTGCACTAAGTGATTTTTGGTTCTAGAAATAAAATAACAAAGTAACAATGTTTTGTACAACCTAATAGTCTGAATTTGGCACCAAACGTCTCAGTACATTAAACCCACACTGATGCCAGTGTTGGATTTATTGTAAAATGCACTCAGAGAGCATCTTTGAGATTCGCCCTGGAAAAACCACCATCCCTGGAGTGGTTCTTGAATGGCTACCCGCCATCTGCCACCTCTCTGGGTCCTGCAAAAAAGCACATCCTGGGCAGAAGTGTCATGCCCTCATCCCTCAGGATGGGCAGGTTCTATGAAGAGGAAGGTTCAAAGGTTTGTTGCCTTTGTTAACTAACCCAAGCCTCTGCTGGCTCCCTCTGGTTCTGACCCCTCTTTGGGAAGGAGAATTGGCGGGAAAACCTAGGGAGAAAGGGAGGTGTGCCCACCTTTGCCAATCCCACCCCTCAGGTGTGGGAGGCGAAGTGACGCACACATCTCAGTCCCCAGCATCTTGAAGATTGGAGGTAGCATAAAAAGGGGGCGTCGTAGACACCCCAAGGAAGGCACCCATTAGTCCCATACTGCACCCCCCTGTAACAGCACTAAATGTAGGTATTTAGAGGCACCCCTGAACCTTGCTCCTTAGATACGACAACCTAAGAAGAAGAAGTACCAAAGAGCCGTGCTGCAGAGAAGATGACGACGACAACTGCTTTGGCCCCATCCCTACCAGCCTGTCTTCTGCTTCAGATACCCTGCGAGCTGAAACCAGCAAGTCCTGCAGCTAAGCAGTCTCCAACAACCATGGAGAACCTGCTATGCCTTCGAAAAAGACCCTTGTCTTCCGAGGACATGTATTCTCCAACAAAGAAAGTCCACCTTCAAGGACTCCAGATCCAGGCGGATCCGCGTCCCCAGCACACTGCACCCGACGCCCACTGCCCGAGTTCAAGTGACTCACCTATCCTGTGAAGTCTGCGCCGTGATCCTGACCTCGTCTGCATCAGTGGCTGACCTATCCAGGACTCCCCTGAACGCCTGCAGCCTCTGTTCGAAGGTTCCCCCCGACTGCGACAAGAACCAGTTGAGAAAACCCCAACACCAAAAGATACCCCTGCATCCTCTGTCCCCGACTTTGGAGACCACAGCTGGCGGTGCCAAGGTGTTCCGCCGCAATCCAACTTACCTGCCCAGCCGTTAATCACCTTCCTGCAGCTTCATTGTCCAAGGCTGCAGCTTCTTTCTGAAACCGACGACCACCAGTGTAAAACAGTGGGCGTCAGACGCTGATTTGCACCCTGCAACCAACTGCCCTGTCCCGCTGGTGGTGTAGCTTTGGTGCTCCATTGTGGCCCCTCCCTGTCCTCACTTTAACCCCCAGGGCATTTGCTATAAGACCGCGGGTACCTACCTGCAAACTGTGGCTCTTCGAGGTACCCCCAGGCTCTATTGGATAACATTGTGCCCAGCGACCTCTGCATCTGGCCACCCTAGTGTCGCTGGTGGTGCAGCACCTACCTGGTCTTGAACTTTGCCCTGCGTTGTCCTAAACCTCCAAAGCCTGGGGAAGTAAGTTGAGTACTTACCTGCAAACTGTTTAACATTGTTTTCCTCTGTAGGATTGCATTGTAGTTATATCTATTGCACTGAACTGTTTAACCTTATCACTGAAAAAGCATACAACTGTACATGATTGACATCTACAGAAAGCATTCTTAATACTGTAAAGTATTTAACTGCATTTGCAAACCATTAGTGCATTCTTGAAAAGTATTGCTACTTTTAAACCACCGTGAAACTTACCTGCACTAAGTGATTCTTGGTTCTAGAAATAAAATAACAAAGTAACAATGTTTTCTACAACCTAATGGTCTGAATTCAGTCTTTGAGTGCCCCTTTTTGCATGGTTACTCCTTACCTTTTTGCCAGATAGATGATGCCAACTTGACTGAGTGTGTCCTGGGTCCCTGCCAATCAGGCTTACAGGGCCTATATTCTTACCCAAAACTGTACCTTTGAATGCACAACTGGCACACCTCTGGACCACATGCAAGTCCCTTGTAAATGGTACCCCTGGTACATAGGGCCTTGTGACCATAGAGGACCCTCTGAGGGCATGCCACCCTCGGAGACCCGTCACCTTAACACCCACACACTGCCATTGCAGGCTGCATGTTTTGGTGCAGTCCAACTAAAGAGTTGACATGGCCCACATGTATGTGTTTAATGCCCACCCACACTGCCTGTGGCATGGCTAAGTCACCCGTACCACAGTGGAGGGCATAGCTGCATGAACAATATGCCCCTACAGTGTCCGTGCCATTCACCGACATTTTAAGTGCAGTGAAGCCATTTTGAGCACATGGGCTGGGAGTTTGTCAGCACAAACTCCACAGCTCCATGATGGATTTACTGAAGACTGAGAAGTTTGGTACCAAACTCACAGCACATTAAACCAACACTGATGCCAGTGTTGCATGTAATGTAAAATGCACTAAGAGGGCATCTTAGAGATGCCCCCTGGAAAATGACTATTCTTGGAGTGGTTCCTGAATGGCTACCCGCCATCTGCCACCTTTCTGGGTCCTGCAAAAAAGCACATACTGGGCAGAGATGTCATGCCCTCCTCCCCCAGGATGGGCAGGTTCTACGAAGGGGAAGGTTCAAAGGCTTGCTGCCTTTGATAACTAGCCCCAAGCCTCTGCTGCTATCAGGAGTTGGCTCCTGCCGGTTCTGACCCCTCTTGGGGCAGAAGAATCGGCGGTAAAACCTACAGAGAAAGGGAGGTGTGCCCACCTTTGCCGACCCCACCCCTCAAGTGGGAGAGGCGAAGTGAAGCACACATCTCAGTCCCCTCAATCTTGAAAGATGAGGAAACTCCTCCAATGAGGACGAGGCATATGCTCCCCCCTCACTGGAGAGTGGCGTAAGAGAGGCGAAGAGACTCAAGGTATGGGACCCATTAGTCCCAATCTGCACCCCCTGTAACTCCCCTAAATTTAGTTATTTATGGGCACCCCTGAACCTTAATCCTTAGATACAAAAACCTAAGAAGAAGAACCAAAGAGCTGTGCTGCAGTGAAGATGACGACAACAACTGCTTCGGCCCAATCCCTACCAGCCTGTCTTCTGCTTCAGAGAACATGCAAGCTGAAACCAGCGAGTCCTGCAGCTAAGCAGCTTTGAAGAACCCCTGGAGACCTGCCCTGCCTTCGAAAAAGACTTGTCTTCCGAGGGCACGAATTGTCCAACAAAGAAACTCCAACTTCAAGGACTCCCGTTCCAGGCGGATCCGCGTCCCCAGCACACTCTGCACCCGATGCCCTCGGCCAGTTTTCGAGTGGCTCACCTATCCTGTGAAGTCTCCCTGGCAATACTGACCTCGTCTGTATCAGTGGCTGACCTATTCAGGAACACCTTTCCCACTCTATGCCTACAGCCCGACTGCAACTGGAACCAGTTGCGTAACCCCAACACCAAAAGGCACCCCTGCATCTTCCGCCCCCTGACTTTATGGAGCCCAGTTGAGGGTGTCCCCCCGCTATCCAACTTACCTGCTAACCGTAGGTCAGCTTCATCCAGCCTCCTGGTCCAAGTCTGCAGCCTCTTTCCGAAAACGACGACCTCCGTTAGAAAGCATTGGTTGCCCGACACTGATTTGAACACTACACCCATCCACCCCTGTGCCGCTGGTGGTGTAGCTTTGGTGCTGCTTTGTGGCCACCCTATGCTCACTTTAATCCCTGGGGCATTTGCCCTAAGACTGTGGGTACCTACCTGCAGACCGTGCCTCTTCGAAGTACCCCCAGGCTTTATTGGATAACATTGTGCCCAGTGACCTCTGCATCCGGCCGCCCTAGTGCCGCTGGTGGTGCAGTACCTACCTGATCTTGAACCTTGCCCTGTGTTGTCCTAAATACCCAAAGCCTGGGGAAGTAAGTTGAGTACTTACCTGCAAACTGTTTAACATTGTGGGTATCTACCTTCAAACCGTGCCTCTTCAAGGTACCTCCCGGCTCCATTGGATAACATTAGGCCCAGTGACCTCTGCACTCTGCCGCCCAAGGGCGGCTGTTAGTTCAGTACCTACCTGGTTTAAACCTTGCCTTGTGTTGTCCTAAACCTCCAAAGCCTGGGGAATTAAGTTGAATACTTACCTGCAAACTGTTTAACATTGTGGGTACCTACCTTCAAACCGTGCCTCTTAGAGGTGCCCCCGGCTCCATTGGAAAACATTAGGCCCAGTGACCTCTGCACTCAGGCGCCCCAGTGCCGCTGTTAGTTCAATACCTACCTGGTCTTAAACCGTGCCTTGTGTTGTCCTAAAACCTCAAAGCCTGGGTAAATAAGTTTAGGTACCTACCTGCAAACTGTTTAACATTGTTTTCCTCAATAGATTTGCATTGTAGTTCTATCTATTGCATTGAACTGTCAAACCTTATCACTGAAAAAGCATACAACTGTACTTGATTGACATCTACAGAAAACATTCTTAATACGATAAAGTACATAACTGCATTTACAAAACATTACTGCAGTCTTGAAAAGTATTGCTACTTTTAAACCACTGTGAAACTCACCTGCGCTAAGTGATTTTTGGTTCTAGAAATAGTATGACAAAATAACGTTTTGTACAACCTAATAGTCTCAATTCAGTCTTTATGTGCTCCTTTTTGCATGGTTACCCCCTTACCTTTTTGCCAGATACATGATGCCAACTTGACTGAGTGTGCCCTGGGTACCTGCCAATCGGCTTACAGAGCCCATGTTTTTTCCTAAAATGGTACCTTTGTCTCCACAGTTGGCACACCTCTGAGCCACATGCAAGTGCCTTGTAAACGGTACCCCTGGTTCCAAGTGCCTTGTGACCAGAGAGGGCCTCTGAGGGCATGCTACCCTCGGAGACCCCTCACCTTAACACCCACACACTGCCACTGTAGGCTGCGTGTTTTGGTGCAGACCAAACTAAAGAGTTGACATGGCCCACATTCCTGTGTGCAATGCCCACCCACACTGCCTGCTGCATGGGTAAGTCAGCCCTCTAGCAGGCATTACAGCCCTAAAGGCAGGGTATACCATACCACAGGTGAGGGCATAGCTGTATGAGCAATATGCCCCTACAGTGTCTGTGCCATTCACAGACATTGTAAGTGCAGGGAAGCCATTTTTAGTACATAGACTGGGAGTTTGCCAGAACGAACTCCACAGCTCCATGATGGCTTTACTGAAGACTGAGAAGTTTGATACTAAACTTCTCAGCACATTAAACCCACACTGATCCAGTGTTGGATTTAATGTAAAATGCACTCATAGGGCTTCTTAGAGATTTTCCCCTGGAAAACGACATGCCCCTTGTGTGGTTCCTGAATGGCTACCCACCATTTACCACCTCTAGACAGGTTTCTGTCCCCTGCATAGAGAGCCTCCGCTCTCTGGGTCCTGAAACAAAGAACATCCTGGGCAGAGGTGTCATGCCTGCTCCCCCAGGATGTGCAGGGTCCACAAGGGGGAGCTTCAAAGGCCAGCTGCCTTTGTTATCTACCCCTGCTGCTATCAGCAACTGGCTCCCACTGGCTCTGATTCCCACCCTGGGCAGGAGAATCGGTAGGGGAACCTAGAGGGAAAGGGAGGTGTACCTACCTTTGTCAATCCCACCCCCTCAGGTAGAGGAGGTGAAGCGAAGCACACATCTCAGGCCCCTCCAACTTGAAGATGAGGGGACTTCCCCAATCAGGCTGAGGCATATGCCTCCCCCCCACTTGAGGGTGGCATAAGAGCGGGTGTAGACACCCCAGGGAAGGGACCCTGTAACGCCACTAAATCTAGGTATTTTGGGGCACCCATAACCTAGTTCCTTAGATACGACAACCTAAGAAAAAGATACCTGAAGAGCCGTGCTGCAGAGAAGAGGATGACGACACTGCTTTGGCCCCTGCTCTACTAGCCCGTCTCCTGCTTCAGAGACCCTGTGAGCTGAAACTGGTGAGTCCTGCAGCCAGCAGCCTCCAAGAACACCAGAGACCAGCCCTGCCTTCGAAAAAGACTCTTGTATCCCGAGGACACGTATTGTCCAACAAAGGAACTCCAAATTCAAGGACTCTGGATCCAGGCAGATCCGTGTCCCCAGCACACTCTGCACCTGATGCCAATGGCCCGAGATCGAGTGACTCACCTATCCTGTGAAGTCTCCCCAGTGACCCTGACCCCGTCTGCATCAGTGGCTGACCTCTCAAGGACCCCCCCCCCTCAACTCCTGCAGCCTCTGTTCGAAGGGTCCCCCCGACCGCGACAAGAACGAGATGAGAAAACCCCGACACCAAAGGCACCTCTGCATCCTCCGTCCCCGACTTTGGAGAGCCCAGCTGACGGCGCCCAGGTGTCCCCCAGCTATCCAACTTAACTGCCCAGTTGTTGATCGCCTTCATGCAGCCTCATGGTCCAAGGCTGCAGCCTCTTTCCGAAACCGATGACCTCCATTGGAGAACATTGGGCGTCAGCTGCTGATTTGCACCCTGCACCCGACTGCCTTGTCCCGCTGGTGGTGTAGCTTTGGTGCTGCATTGTGGCCCCTCCCTGCGCCCACTTCAACCCCCAGGGCATTTACCCTAAGACTGCCGGCACCTACCTGAAAACCGTGCCTCTTCAAGGTGCCTCTATTGGATAACAATGTGCCCAGCGACCGCTGCATTCGGCCGCCCTAGTGCCGCTGGTGGTGCAGTACCTACCTGGTCTTGAACCTTGCCCTGTGTTGTCCTAAACCCCCAAAGCCTGGGGAAGTAAGTTGAGTACTTACCTGCAAACTGTTTAACATTGTTCTCCTCTATTGGATTGCATTGTAGTTCTATCTTTTGCACTGAACTGTCTAACCTTACCACTGCAAAAGCATACAACTTTACTTAATTGACTTCTATCAAAAACATTCTTAATACTGTAAAGTATATAACTGCATCTACAAAACATTACAGCATTCTTGAAAAGTATTGCTACTTTTAAACCACTGTGAAACTTACCTGCACTAAGTGATTTTTGGTTCTAGAAATAAAATAACAAAATAACGTTTTGTACAAACTAAAGGTCTGAATTCAGTCTTTGAGTGCACCTTTTTGCATGGTTACCCCCTTACCTTTTTGCCAGATACATGATGCCAACTTGACTGAGTGTGCCCAATCAGGCTTACAGGGCCCTATGTTCTTTCCCAAAATGGTACCTTTGTCTCCACAATTGGCACACCTCTGGGCCACATGCAAGTCTCTTGTAAATGGTACCCCTGATACCAAGGGCCTCTGACTAGAGAGGTACCTCTGTGGGCATGCCACCCTCGGAGACCCCTCACCTTAACACCCACACACTGCCACTGTAGGCTGTGTGTTTTGGTGCAGACCAAACTAAAGAGTTGACATGGCCCACATTCCTGTGTGCAATGTCCACCCACACTGCCTGCAGCATGGGTACATCACCCCTCTAGCAGGCATTACAGCCCTAAAGGCAGTACACTATTACCACAGCTGAGAGTATAGCTGCATGAGCAATAGGGGAGAGGAGTTGGCCTAACGGCTAGGGCAGTCGACCTCGAATTTGGAGAACCGGGTTTGCGTCTAGGCAATGACGCTGAACATCCTGTGATTCTGGGCAAATTACTAAATCTCCCTGTGCCTAACAAAAATGAATGTGTCCTCATATAATGCAACTGGTGCTATGTAAAGCGCTCTGATACCCGAAACCGGGTCAAGTTTGCGCTACATTAAACTCAGTGAAAAAAAAAAAATCAGCTACAGTGTCTGTGCCATTCACAGACTTTGTAAGTGCAGTGAAGCCATTTTGAGTTCATGGGCTGGGAGTTTGTCAGCACAAACTCCACAGCTCCATGGTGGCTTTACTGAAGACTGAGAAGTTTGGTATGAAGCTTCACAGCACATTAAACCTAAACTGATGCCAGTGTTGGATTTAATATAAAATGCACTCAGGGGGCATCTTGGAGATGCCCCCTGGAAAACGACAATCCCTGCAGTGGTTCCTGAATGGCTACCCTCCATCTGCAACCTCTCTGGGTCCTGAAACAAAGCACATCCTTTGCAGAGGTGTCATGCCTCCTCCCCCAGGGTGGGCAGGTTCCACGAACTGGAAGCTTCAAAGGCTCGCTTCCTTTGTAAGCTAGCCAAAGCCTCTGCTGCTGTCAGGAATTGGCTCCCACCGGTTCTGACCCCCACTTTGGGCAGGAGAATTGGCGGGAAAACCTAAGAGAAAGGGAGGTATGCCCACCATTGCGAGGGGTGGGGAGGCGAAGTGAAACACACATCTCAGTCCCCTCCATCTTGAAGATGAGGGCACTCCCCCAATAAGGACAAGGCATATTCCCCCCCACTGGAGGGTGGCATTAGCAGTGTGTAGACACCCCAGGGAAGGGACCCATTGGTCCCAACCTACATCGCCCTTTAATGCTCCTAAATCTAGGTATTTAGGGGCTCCCCTGAACCTTGCTCCTTAGATACGACAGCCTAAGATGAAGAAGAACCGAAGAGCCGTGCTGCAGAGAAGATGACGACAACAACTGCTTTGGACCCATCCTTGCCAGCCTGTCCTCTGCTTCAGAGAGCCAGCGAGCTGAAGCCAGTGAGTCCTGCAGCTAAGCAGCCTCCAATAACCCTGGAGACCTGCCCTGCCTTCGAAAAAGACTCTTCTGTTCCGAGGACACTGATTGTCCAACACAGAAACTCCAACTTCAAGGACTCCAGATCCAGGCGGATCCTTGTCCCCAGCACAATCTGCACCCGACACCCACTGCCTGAATTCGAGTGACTCACCTATCCTGTGAAGTCTCCCTGGCGATCCTGACCTCGTCTGCATCAGTGGCTGACCTATCCATGACCCCATCTCCCCCTCGATGCCTGCTGCCCGATTGCGACTTGAACCAGTTGAGAAGCCCCAACAGCAAGAGACACCCCTGCATCCTGGGCCCCCTGACTTTAGGGAGCCCAACTGATGGTGTCCCCCAGCTATCCAACTTACCTGCCCAACCTTTGGTCGCCTTCATCCAGCCTCCTGGTCCAAGCCTGCAGCCTCTTTCCGAAAACGACAAACTCTGTTGAAAAGCATAAGGTGCCCGACACTGACTTGCACCCTACACCAGGCCACCCCTGTGCCGCTGTTGGTGTAGCTTAGGTGCTGTTTTGCGGCCACCCTGTGCTCACTTCGACCCCGGGGCATTTGCCCTTAGACCATGGGTACCTACCTTCAAACCGTGCCACTTCGAGGTACCCCCCGGCTCCATTGGATAACATTGGGCCCAGTGACCTCTGCCCTCTGCTGCCACAGTGCCGCTGGGATTGTGCAGTACCTACTTGGTCCTGAACCTTGTCTTGTGTTGGCCTAAACCCCTGAAGCGTGGGGAAGTAAGTTTAGGTACTTACCTGCAAACTGTTTAGCATTGTTTTCCTCCATAGATTTGAATTTGAGTTATATCTGTTGCATTGAACTGCCAAACCTTAACACTGCAAAAGCATACAACTGTACTTGATTGGCATCTACAGAAAACATTCTTAATACTGTGAAGTATGTAGCTGTATTTACAAAACATTTCTGCATTCTTGTAAAGTATTGCTACTTTTAAACCACTGTGAAACTTACCTGCACTAAATGATTCTTAGTTTGAGAACTAAAACAACAAAGTAACAACTTTTTGTACAACCAATTGGTCTGGATTCCGTCTTTGAGTGTGAGACGTCATTTTTTGTCTGAGAGTGTACAGTAAATGCTTAACACTACCCTCTGATAAGCCTAGCTGCTCAGCCCAGGTAACACTACAGTGAGAGTAAGGTAGTATCTACTTTAACCTCTGCCATACCTTTGGGGACTCACTGGACTCTGTGCACAGTATACCTCTTTTTGGTACAGTCTATAAAGAGCCAGCTTCCTACAAACATCCGCACCCAAATAAAAAAAGTGCAAGTGCAAGCCAAAGACTTTAGCGCCCTGGCATTCTAAAGACATTGCTGACAATAAACAATCCATATGAGACAGGTAAGAATAACAGAACTCCTGAGGAGCTCTTGATAATGAAGGCCCTCAGTGCAACATGCAGACAGGTCATCACATCAGCCTAAGAACAGTACTATACCATCACCATCAATGGATCCACCAAAAGAAGCAGAACGTTCTTCAAGACAATCAAGAACTGTATCCCTCCTGCCAGATTCCCCTCCTGCCAGATCCGAGAACACATTGACGGCCCTAAACCTACTTCATCTCATGAAGGACCTGGCCTGGTAGTTCAAGCTGGACTGTTTCCATTGGAGCAGGGTCAGAAAAGATTTTCATATGGCTAGGTCTAAACTACGATGGCATGGTGTGCAAAATAATTGATTGGGATGCTGCCTGAGTAATTACCAGTGGCTGAGATTAATTCAAGTATTTTATCCATCACAGTTTTGTGTACCTTAGTGTTGTCCTAAATACTGTGGGCATACAAAAACATGAATAGCTGGCTAACTGATCAGTGGTTGAAATGGGCTATCCCACTGCCCTGTGTTGTATGGTGTGCTAGGTGGAAGTAAAATGTGAATGGCACAAAAACTAATCAGTAGCTGAAGTAGGCTGACACTGCTGCCCAAGCAGGAGGCACCTGAAAAGCCCTGAGGCGGCAGCAGACACAAAACAACCATGGACAAAGTCAATAGCTCTTACCTATGCAAGATCTATTGGCTTTGTCAGTCTTTTAGCCATATTGATCAGCGGCGTGGCAGCTGTTCAGCATGGCTAAAAGTTAGTGGCATGGCATAGAGTGGCATAGGGGAAGGTGGCGTAGAGGACAGTGGCATGGATTGGAGCAGCCTAGAGTAGTGTAGAGTGGCATGGAGTAGAGCGACGTAGAGTACAGTGCAGTGGAGTGAAGTGAAGTGGCATAGAGTAGCGTGGGCGTACAGTGAAGTGGTAGAGTATAGTGGCATATATTGGAGTGGAGTTGAATGAATGGAGTGGAGTGGTGTAGAGTGGAGTGGCATAGACTACAATGGAGTAGCGTTGAGCGGAGAGGTGTAGAGTAGAGTGGCTTAGACTTGTGTAGAGTTAAATGGAGTGGTGTGCAGTAGAGTAGCATAGAGTAGAGTGGAGTGCTGTTGAGTAGAATGGCATACAGTAGGGTGAAGTAGAGTAAAATTGCATAGAGTGGCATACATTGAAGTGGCATAGAGTAGAGTGTAATGGAGTGGTGTAGAGTGGGGTGGTGTAGAATGGAGTGGCGTAGAGTGGAATGGGGTAGATTGGTGTAGAGTGGGTTAGAGTGGAGTGGTGTGGTGTAGAGTAGAGTGGCACGGAATGGCGTTGTGTGGAGTGGAGTGGTGTAGAGTGAGGTAGAATGCAATTGTTTGGAGTGGTGTTGAGTGGAGTGGCGTAAAGTAGAGTGGCATAAAGTAGTACAATTGTGGGTTAAGTAACTCAAACAACGAACCAAAATTAAAATGAGTGCAAAGATATGGGGCATGAAGTGGATGAATGTCTGAAAGGCAACGATGATAGGTGTGCGGTGGCGGCAAGCATTATGAGGGTGTAATCTGTTGTTCGTGTGGAATTTTACATTGTAACGGCTTAAACCAAACCACATAGAATAGCAAAGGATGATCTAATAGAAGAGATTTTGGGTAAGAAGGTTCAACTTCTAAGGCAGTACATTTGGAATGGGTTAGTGTTTTTTTGGGGTAGAGAATACTGTTCCAGTTTGCACCCTTGTCTTTTCAGGCAAAGTTGATTTCAGGTAATCAAGTTCTGGAGATATGTACTTTGATTGTTCTATACTGTTCAGACGTTATGATTTTCCGTGGTGGATCAGTGGCTTCTTTCTTGGCTGTTGCACCAGCACTATGCTCTTTCTTCTAGGCACTTTATGCTTTGATGGACTGTACCTCCATCTTTTGCTGCTTTTGAGATCTTCTTGTTTAGACCCTAACGGCTTACATAATTTCTGCTTGCAATGCTCGCTCGCCAGATTCTAGCTGCTCTTCAAGAAACTGCACATGGCCCCTCATCTCAACTCATCACTCCCCATATTAGTGAGGATTCTAGGATCCACTGACTTCATTCTCTCGACTGTTCTCCAACACTTCAACTTCATTCTTGATGTTGTAGATAAGTCGCTAGTAGCACACTCACAGACACATGTGAAAACCTCTGTCCTTTTTTTCGCAGACCTCAGTATGAAACCCCACGAAAGAAGAATCAAATGCTGCAAATGTGGTGTTACATAAAATGGACATTTACACCTTTGTCCAGAAGTCTGTCAAGATAAGGGTAAACCATAAATTAGTCCATGAGATTAATATATTCATGCTTTACAAGATAGGAGCACAGCTTCAGCGTTTCTGCAGGGGAAAAAAGAAAAATAAATGTCAGCAGTTGATTGGATTCTTCACACAAAAGATCACTATTTAAGTTCTAAGGAACAGATTGTATTGTCTAGTCTGTGTTTCATGGTGTGCTTAAATCTTATTTTTGAGGTATTCTCTATGAGACTGCTGGATGGGCTATGTGAGTTTTAGAGAAGATGTGAAGAGGGCGGGTAAGAGCTGTGTCTTGCAGTATTATGCAGATGAGGTCCCTTTTATTCATAATTCTTTCACCACTTTTACCTTCCCTGCGAATTCTAGCTCAGTTTGTCACTTCTCCTTTCTTGAAGCCTCAAGGTTTTGCAGATTATTTGAATTGGATAGGATTTAAATTGGATAAGATGAGGTCAAATAAAAAACAAATGTATGGACAGACATACGTTCACCACCAATTTAAGCAAAGGATTAGCTCAGTTGGCTTCCATGCGAAATTAGAAAAATGGCAAAAGGGATTTAGAGTTTGGTGGATGTGGGAGGTCTACCAAAAATGGTGAATGTTCTATGTGCACTAATAAGTGAGAATATCCAGGATTAAACTCTAACAGCACACAAAGAAACAGCAAAAGAATACTGATTGTTTATGTGCAGTAAGGTGACCCTTCCTGCACATAAGCAATTAAAAAAAATTATGTTTTGCAATCTATGTGTGCTGCATTAAGCAGCACACATAGAAGTTTCAAAATGCCATTTCAGAATGTTTTTGTGCAGGAAGGGACACCTTCATTGTCAGGAAGGGACACCTTCTTGCACATAAACAATCTTTCCCTACAACGCAGGCACCCTTGCACTATGGTGCACTATGGTGCAAGGGTGTCTGCGTTGGCACTAGGCAGCTAAAATTAGCGCCAGTGCAGGGGGAGACGCAGGGTTGCACCGTATCCTTGTAAATACAGTGCAGCCCGACGTTTTGAAGTGGTGGAGCGTGGCGTTAAGCCAAGGCGGCTAATGCCGCGCTCCGCCACTTTGTAGTAAATAGGACTGAAAATTTCGAATATAAATGAAATTAATGATAGAGTGATTATTCAAGAAACCCACTATATCCTAATGGTGATTATTCAAGAAACCCACTATATCCTAATGGAATAATTAGTTACATTTATAAATTGAATAATTTCCCATTTTCTAAATGTTTTTATATCTTTTTATTTTAAACGAGCATTTGCTTATACATTAAAACAGCAACCTATCTTTCAACCCACTTATCACAAAGAAGATGGAGACGGCATGAATATAGCGTGGAGCTACTATTAGTATAAACCACTTTTATTGGCCCAATGATGATTGGTTCAATTACTTTTACACTATTAGAAAAATATTGCTCTGTTTGCAGTTGATATCCTTGGGAACCATATCGTGTTTGTAGTAGCCCTGCATCATCTTCAAAACCTGCTGCATCAACTACAAATCAGTTACAGAAGGCTGATTATCATACCTAGTAGAAAACAGTCCATCTTTGGTGGTCACTGCAATACAAGAAGCCAAAGCATTGAGATGCTCAAACCTGGGAGAAGAAAAAGAATGTTACCCTCTTCAGTCGAGGCTCCAGGGATAAAGAACACCCACTATTTTACCAGAAAACCCTCCAACCTCCCCAAGTAGCTTTTCCATCCTTCTTAAATGATGGTTCCGCATGGACACAAAAACTCCAAAAACATTATTGCAGCAAGATAAAATCCATAATATGGATTAGCTTAATCTCGACCCTACTTAAATATCTCCCTACAGAAATTTCAACTTGTATTTAATTCCTAAATTCAGACAAACTCACTACCTATATTAGTGCGAAATTTACTGTTTGAGCTCCAGACGTGACATAATTCCACGCTGGTGCTCGATAAAGGATAAGTCCAATTTTTTTGTAGACATGTTCATGTAAGACCAAAGTTTGAGTGACTGGGGTTTTACAGTCTCTGTGTTAGCAACAACAACAAAATTGAAATCAATGGCGTTACAATTGCCACTGAATTACGGCGTAGTAAAAATCTCCCCAGGCTAACTCGGTTAACAGTATTTTGACCCCGGCGATTTCACTTCCGCATTCTTAGTAAATGAGGTCAGAAATGAATAGGAATGACATGCAAATGCGGGTTTGTCACACTCAAAATCTGCACTTTTCCACCATTACAACCTGTTATGCCTGACAACCGTAAGTGCAGCAGTTTCACAGTACTCCGAATTTGAGATTAGGCTCAAACAGTGCTTATGCCCAATACAGGTACGATGCAGCCATTTGTATTCGTCAATAATCCATAAAAGCATAAAACACTTCCATAAACAAAATAATAATTAAAAAAATATATATCCGATGTAACCCAAACTTGTAATGATAATGGAGAAAGTGGAATTGTTGGAAAATGGGCCTCAGGGGAGGTTTGGGTAAATTAAGGTTTGGGACAAGTGAAGTGCTATGTAGAAAGGAGTTGAGGTGTGGAAGTTTGGCAGATAATGGAGGATGGAGTGTGTAAAATGGGAGACAAATTGAAGTGGATGACAGTCAGAAGGAATGTTTTTAGGTCTCGCCTGGCGTTAGCAGCGCATGCGAATGCTCACTCTACGCGAAGGCTACTTGGAATCAATACAGTTCCAAAAGTCGTGTCTCAGCTCTGCCTGCAAATTTGATTGGTATGCGTCATTATTCAGAGCAGACTTTGTTGATTGTGCCGGAGGGTTTTTAGCCCCTCCTGGTTGCCACCCTGTCCTTTTTAGGCCACGTCCAGCGGGATTGGATCTTTTACTGGCGGCGTGAGAAGGTGGAATTAATATTGACTTGCTGCACTTTTTTTTAAACTATTGCATGCGTTTGCGTGTGGAAGGCATTCTATACTATTTTTTTACCCTACTTTGTTACTATGCGCTTTTTAAAAATCTAAACAATGCTTAAATGTGCACATGCCGTTGGAAGCGTTTTGAGGGGATGTCTGTAACATTAGCATCCAGACGGCGGACTCGGCATAAAAATTAAGCTTTTGTGGATGAGGGCTCGGAATAAAAGGTAAGCTTTACTAGATTATGCGTTTCTGATTGGTTTATTTATGGCTTTTTTTGGTGATATCGGTTATGCTATTAAGGTGTGGCCTCGTGTGTGGGATGCATTTTGTTAATTCTATGCTACTTGTTGCTATATCCTTCCTGTGGGATGCTTTCTCTTCATTTTATGCTACATTGTTACTATACGCTTGAGGTGCGGTTGATGTTTTCTTTCTCTAAAGAATGCGTGAATGTGCACATGCCACTGCTGACACACCGCTGCTGACACTCTGCTGCTGACACGCTGCTGCTGACACACCACTGCTGACTCACCACTGCTGACACATTGCTGCTGACATGCCGCTGCTGACACCACTGCTGAAACACCCCTGCTGACACGTCCCTGCTGACACGCCGCTGCTGACACCACTACTGACACACAGCTGCTGACACATCACTGCTGACACATCGCTGCTGACACACCAATGCTGACACAACGCTGCTGACATCGCTGCTGACACACCACTGCTGACACACCACTACATGCCGCTGCTGACATGCCGCTGCAGACACCACTGCTGACACATCGCTGCTGACACGCCTCTGCTGACACCGCTGCTGCTGACATGCCGTTGCAGACACCACTGCTGACACATCGCTGCTGACACTCCACTGCTGCTGACACACCACTGCTGACACTGCTGCTGACATACTGCTGCTGACACACTACTGCTGACACATTGCTGCTGACATGCCACTGCTGACACCACTGCTGAAACACCCCTGCTGACACCTCCCTGCTGACACGCCTCTGCTGACACCACTACTGACACACAGCTGCTAACACACCACTGCTGACACACAGCTGCTAACACACCACTGCTGACACATTGCTGCTGACATCGCTGCTGACACACCACTGCTGACACACCACTGCTGACACGCCGTTGCTGACATGCCACTGCAGAAACCACTGCTGACACATCGCTGCTGACACGCCTCTGCTGACACCGCTCCTGACATGCCGCTGCTGACACCCCGCAGCTGACACGCCGCTGCTGACACACCGCTGCTGACACGCCGCTGCAGACACCACTGCTGACACATCACTGCTGACATGCCACTGCTGACACTACTGCTGCCACAACACTGCTGACACGGTGCTGCTGACACACCGCTGCTGACACGCCGCTGCTGACACGCCGCTGCAGACACACCGCTGCTGACACACCACTGCGGACATGCCGCTGCTGACACACCGCTGCAGACACCACTGGGCACACGCCACTGCTGACACACCACTGCTGGCACGCCGCTGCTGACACCTCACTGGTGACACCTCACTGCTGACACCTCACTGCTGATACCTCACTGCTGACACGCCACTACTAACATGCTGCTGTTGACAACTGCTGACACACCACTGCTGACACACCACTGCTGACACGCTGCTGCTGACACACCACTGCTGACACGCCGCTGCTGACACATCACTGCTGACACGCCGCTGCTGACACGCCTTTGTAGATACCACTGTTGACACCACTGCTGACATGCCGCTGCTGACACCCCACTGCTGACAAGCCACTGCTGACAAGCCGCTGCTGACACGCCGCTGCTGTCACGCCACGGCTGACACCACTGCTTACACACCACTACTGACACATCACTGCTGACATTCTGCTGCTGACACCACTGCTGACACACTGCTGCTGACACACCACTGCTGACACCCTGCTGCAGACACACCACTGCTGACACGCCGCTGCTGACACGCCGCTGCTGACATTCCACTGCTGACACCTCACTGCTGACATCTCACTGCTGACACCTTACTGCTGACACCTCACTGCTGACACACCCCTGCTAACATGCCGCTGCTGACACATCACTGCTGAAATGCTGCTGCAGACACCACTGCTGACACACCACTGCTGACATACCACTGCTGACATACCACTACTGCTGACATGCCACTGCTGACACGCCGCTGCTGACACGCCGCTGCTGACACGCTACTGCTGACACACCGCTGCTGACACACCATTGCTGACACGCCGCTGCTGACACGCCGCTGCTGACACGACTGCTGACACACTGCCGCTGACACACCATTGCTGACCTACTGCTGCTGACACGACTGCTGACACACCACTGCTGACACATCACTACTGACATCCCGCTGCTGACATGCCTCTGTGGACCACTGCTGACACACCACTGCTGACATGCCACTGCTGACACCCCACTGCTGACAAGCCACTACTGACAAGCCACTGCTGACACGACGCTGCTGACACGCTGCTGCTGACACGCCGCTGCTGACACCACTGCTTACACACCACTACTGACACATTGCTGCTGACACTGCTGGTGACACCACTGCTGACACACAGCTGCTGACACTCCACTTCAGACACACCACTGCAGACACACCACTGCAGACACATCACTGCTGACACATCACTGCTGACACATCACTGCTGACACATCAGTGCTGACACACCTCTGTAGACACCAGTGCTGACACACCACTGCTGACAAGCCACTGCTGACATGCCACTGCTGACAAGCCACTACTCACAAGCCACTGCTGACAAGCCACTGCTGACATGCCACCGCTGACATGCCACTGCTGACACCCCACTGCTGACAAGCCACTGCTGACACGCCGCTGTTGACACGCCGCTGCTGACACCACTGCTTACACACCACTGCTTACACATCGCTGCTGACACTCTGCTGCTGACACCACTGCTGACACACTGCTGCTGACACACCACTGCTTACACATCGCTGCTGACACATCGCTGCTGACACTCTGATGCTGACACCACTGCTGACACACTGCTGCTGACACACCACTGCTGACATGCCACTGCTGACACCCCACTGCTGACACACCACTGCTGACATACCACTGCTGACACGCCACTGCTGACACGCCACTGCAGACACGCCACTGCAGACACCACTGCTGATACACCACTGCTGACACATCGCTGCTGACAAGCTGCTGCTGACACCACTGCTGACACACTGCTGCTGACACACCGCTGCTGCCACAGCACTGCTGACACGCCACTGCTGACACTGCTGCTGACACATTGCTGCTGACACGCCGCTGCTGACACACCACTGCTGACACACCACTGCTGACACACCACTGCTGAAACACCACTGCTGAAACACCACTGCTGACACACCACTGCTGACACGTTGCTGCTAACACGCCGCTGCAGACACGCCGCTGCAGACACCACTGGTCACACGCCACTGCCGACACCCTGCTGCAGACATCACTGCGGACACACCACTGCTGACACGCCGCTGCTGACACCTCACTGCTGACACCTCACTGCTAACACGCCACTACTAACACGCTGCTGTTGACACACCACTGCTGACACACCACTGCTGACACGCCGCTGCTGACACCACTGCTGACACACCACTGCTGACACACCACTGCTGACACACCACTGCTGACACACCGCTGCTGACACATCGCTGCTGACACCACTGCAGACACCACTGCAGACACGCTGCTGCTGACACACCGCTGCTGACACACCGCTGCTGACACACCGCTGCTGACACACCACTGCTGACACACCGCTGCTGACACACCGCTGCAGACATGCCGCTGCTGACACGCCGCTGCAGACGCCACTGCTGACACACCACTGCTGACACCCTGCTGCAGACACCACTGCTGACACACCACTGCTGACATGCCGCTGCTGACACCTCACTGCTGACACCTCACTGCTGACACCTCACTGCTGACTCGCCACTACTAACACGCTGCTGTTGACACACCACTGCTGACACACCACTGCTGACACGCTGTTGCTGACACACCACTGCTGACACATCGCTGCTGACACCACTGCAGACACCACTGCTGACACGCCACTGCTGACACACCGCTGCTGACACACCGCTGCTGACACACCACTGCAGACACACCACTGCTGACACACCACTGCTGACACACCACTGCTGACACACCACTGCTGAAACGCCATTGCTTACACGCCACTGCTGACACGCCGCTGCTGACATACCGCTGATGACACTACTGCTGATGCCACTGCTGACGCCACTGCTGACACCACTGCTGACACCACTGCTGACACCACTGCTGACACATCACTGCTGAAACGCCACTGCTGACACACCACTGCTGACACACTGCTGCTTCCACACTGCTGCTGACACACCGCTGCTGACACCCCGCTGCAGACACACCACTGCTGACACACCACTGCTAACACACCGCTGCTGACACCTCACAGCTGACATCTCACTGCTGACACCTCACTGCTAACATGCCGCTGCTAACACACCACTGCTGACACGTTGCTGCTGACACGCTGCTGCTGAGACGCTACTACAGACACCACTGCTGACACACCACTGCTGACATACCACTGCTGACATACCACTGCTGACACGCTGCTGCTGACACACCGCTGCTGACACACCGCTGCTGACACACCGCTGCTGACACACCATTGCTGACACGCCGCTGCTGACACGACTGCTGACACACCGCTGCTGACACACCATTGCTGACCTACTGCTGCTGACACAACTGCTGACACACCACTGCTGACATCCCGCTGCTGACATGCCTCTGTAGACACCACTGCTGACACACCACTGCTGACATGCCGCTGTTGACACCCCACTGCCGACAATCCACTACTGACAAGCCACTGCTGACACAACGATGCTGACACGATGATGCTGACACCACTGCTTACATACCACTACTGACACATCGCTGCTGACACTCTGCTGCTGACACCACTGCTGACACACTGCTGCTGACACTCCACTTCAGACACGCCGCTGCTGACACCACTGCAGACACACCACTGCAGACACACCACTGCTGACACACCACTGCTGACACACCACTGCTGACACACCACTGCTGACAAGCCACTACTGACATGCCACTGCTGTGCGCCTCACTGCTGACAAGCCACTGCTGACACGCCGCTGCTGATACGCCGCTGCTGACACCACTGCTGACACATCGCTGCTGACATTCTACTGCTGACACCACTGCTGACACACTGCTGCTGACACACCACTGCTTACACAACAATACTGACACATCGCTGCTGACACTCTGCTGCTGACACCACTGCTGACACACTGCTGCTGACACACCACTGCTGACATGCCACTGCTGACACCCCACTGCTGACACCCCACTGCAGACTCGCCGCTGCAGACACCACTGCTGACACATCGCTGCTGACAAGCTGCTGCTGACACGCTGCTGCTGACACCACTGCTGACACAGCACTGCTGACACGCCGCTGCTGACACACCACTGCTGACACATCGTTGCTGACATGCCGCTGCTGACATGCCGCTGCTGACATGCCGCTGCTGACACGCCACTGCTGACACACCACTGCTGACACGCCGCTGCTGACACGCCGCTGCTGACACGCCGCTGCTGACACGCCGCTGCTGACACGCCGCTGCTGACACGCCGCTGCTGACACCACTGCTGACACACCGCTGCTGACACGCCACTGCTGACACACCGCTGCTGATACATCGCTGCTGACGCTGCTGCTGACACACCACTGGTGATACACTACTGCTGACACGCCGCTGCTGACATTTCACTACTGACACGCCACTGCTGACATGCCGCTGCTGACATGCCAGTGCTGACACACCGCTGCATACACCACTGCTGACAAACCACTGCTGACACGCCACTGCTGACACGCCACTGCTGACATTCCACTTCTGACACGCCACTGCTGACACGCCACTGCTGACACACCGCTGCTGAGATGCCGCTGCTGACATGCCGCTGCTGACACCACTGCTGACACACCACTGCTGACACGCTGCTGCTGACACCACTTCTGACACATCACTGCTGACACATCGCTGCTGACACACCACTGCTGACACATCGCTGTTGACACACCACTGCAGACACCACTGCAGACACCACTGCTGTCACACCACTGCTGTCACACCACTGCTGATACACCACTTCTGACACACCGCCGCTGACACAAAACTGCTGGCACGCCGCCGCTGACACACCACTGCTGACACACCACTGCTGACACATCACTGCTGACACATCACTGCTGACACACCACTGCTGACACACCACTGCTAACACGTCGCTGCAGACATCACTGCTGATACACCACTGCTGACATGCCGCTGCTGACATGCTGCTGCTGACACACCACTGTTGACACGCCATTGCTGACACATCACTGCTGACACACCACTGCTAACACGTCGCTGCAGACATCACTGCTGACACACCACTGCTGACATGCCGCTGCTGACATGCTGCTGCTGACACACCACTGCCGACACGCCATTGCTGGCACATCACTGCTGACACACCACTGCTGACACACCACTGCTGACACACCACTGCAGACACCACTGCAGACACCACTTCTGTCACACCACTGCTAATACACCACTTCTGACACACCGCCGCTGACACAAAACTGCTGGCACGCCCCCGCTGACACACCACTGCTGACACACCACTGCTGACACATCACTGCTGATGCCGCTGCTGACACACCACTGCTGACAAACCACTGCTGACACACCACTGCTGACACACCACTGCTGACACACCATTGCTGACACGCCAATGCTGACACACCACTTCTGTGTGCCTCACTGCTGACACACCACTGTTGTGCACCTCACTGCTGTGCACTTCACTACTGACACACGACTGCTTACATGCCACTGCTGACACACCACTGCTGTGTGCCTCACTTCTCACATGCCACTGCTGTGTGCCTCACTGCTGACACACCACTGCTGACACGCTACTGCTGACACACCACTGCTGTGTGCCTCACTGCTGACACACCACTGCTGTGCATCCCACTGCTGACACGCCACTGTTGACACACCCCTTCTGTGCACCCCAGTGCTGACACGCCACTGTTGACACACCCCTTCTGTGCGCCCCACTGCTGACACGCTGCTGCTGACACCACTGCTGACACAGCACTGCTGACACGCCGCTGCTGACACACCGCTGCTGACACATTGCTACTGACACACCGCTGCTGACACGCCACTGCTGACACCACTGCTGACAAACCACTGCTGACACACCGCTGCTGACACGCCACTGCTGACATGCCACTGCTGACACACTGCTGTTGACACACCGCTGCTTACACACCGCTGCTGACACATCGCAGCTGACACACCTTTGCTGATACACCGCTGCTGACACACCAGTGCTGACAAGCTGCTGCTGACACCCCGCTGCTGACACACCGCTGCTGACACGCTGTTGTTGTGACCACTGCTGACACACCACTGCTGACACGCCGCTGCTGACACCACTGCTGACACACCGCTGCTGACACGCCACTGCTGATACACCGCTGCTGATACATCGCTGCTGACACTGCTGCTGACACACCACTGGTGATACACTACTGCTGACACGCCGCTGCTGACATGTCACTACTGACACGCCACTGCTGACATGCCGCTGCTGACATGCCGCTGCTGACACGCAGCTGCATACACCACTGCTGACAAACCACTGCTGACACACCACTGCTGACATGCCACTGCTGACATGCCACTGCTGACACGCCACTGCTGACATGCCGCTGCTGATACACCGCTGCTGACATGCCACTGCTGACACCACTGCTGACACACCACTGCTGACACGCTGCTGCTGACACCACTTCTGACACACCACTTCTGACACATCGTTGCTGACACACCACTGCTGACACATCGCTGCTGACTCATCACTGCTGATGCCGCTGCTGACACACCACTGCTGATACATCACTGCTGCCACCACTGCCGACACGACGCTGCTGACACACCACTGCTGACACGCTGCTGCTGACACACCGCTGCTGACACCACTGCTGACACACCACTGCTGACATACCGCTCCTGACACCACTGCTGACACACCACTGCTGACACCACTCCTGATACACCACTGCTGATACACCACTGCTAACACGTCGCTGCAGGCATCACTGCTGACACACCACTGCTGACATGCCGCTGCTGACATGTTGCTGCTGACACACCACTGCCGACACGCCGTTGCTGACACACCACTGCTGACACACCACTGCTGACACACCACTGCAGACACCACTGCAGACACCACTGCAGACACCACTGCTGTCACACCACTGCTGATACACCACTGCTGACACACCGCCGCTGACACACCACTGCTGGCACGACGCCTCCGACACACCACTGATGACACACCACTGCTAACACACCGCTGCTGACACATCGCTGCTGACACATCACTGCTGATGCCGCTGCTGACACACCACTGCTGACAAACCACTGCTGCTGCACCACTGCTGACACACCATTGCTGACACGCCACTGCTGACACACTACTGCTGTGTGCCTCTCTGCTGACACACCACTGTTGTGCACCTCACTGCTGACACACCACTGCTGTGCACCTCACTACTGACACACCACTGCTTACATGCCACTGCTGACACACCACTGCTGTGTGCCTCACTTCTCACATGCCACTGCTGTGCGCCTCACTGCTGACACACCACTGCTGGCACGCTACTGCTGACACACCACTGCTGTGTGTCTCACTGCTGACACACCACTGCTGTGCATCCCACTGCTGACATGCCACTGTTGACACACCCCTTCTGTGCACCCCAGTGCTGACGCGCCACTGTTGACACACCCCTTCTGTGCACCCCACTGCTGACATGCCACTGTTGTGTGCCTCACTGCTGACACGCCACTGTTGACACACCACTTCTGGGCCCCATAATGATGACAGACAATTGCTGTGCACCCCACTGCTGACACACCACTGCTGGGCCCCACAATTATGAGGGACCACAGCTGTGTGCCCCAATGATGAAAGGTCACAGCTGTGCGCCCCGATGACAGACCGCAGCTGTGCGCCCCAATGATGACAGGCCACAGCTGTGCGCCCTAATGATGATAGACCTCTGCTCTACGCCCTGGTGATGACAGACCACTGCTGAACCCCGAAATGATGATAAACCACTGATCTGCACCCCTCTGCTGACACACCACTGCTGTGCACCTCACTGCTGACACGCCACTGCTGTGTGCCTCAATGCTAACATGCCATTGCTGTGTGCCTCACTGCTGACACACCACTGCTGACACACCACTGCTGTGCGCCTCACTGTTGACACACCATTGCTGGCACGCCATTGGTGACACACCACTGCTGACACATCACTGCTGACATCACTGCTGTGTGCCCCAATGATGACAGGTCACAGCTGTGCGCCCCGATGACAGACCGCAGCTGTGCGCCCCAATGATGACAGGCCACAGCTGTGTGCCCTAATGATGATAGACCTCTGCTCTACGCCCTGGTGATGACAGACCACTGCTGAACCCCGAAATGATGATAAACCACTGATCTGCACCCCTCTGCTGACACACCACTGCTGCGCACCTCACTGCTGACACGCCACTGCTGTGTGCCTCAATGCTAACATGCCATTGCTGTGTGCCTCACTGCTGACACACCACTGCTGACACACCACTGCTGTGCGCCTCACTGTTGACACACCATTGCTGGCACGCCACTGGTGACACACCACTGCTGACACATCACTGCTGACATCACTGCTGACACATCACTGCTGACGCACCACTGCTGACACAACACTGCGGACGCAACACTGTTGACACGCTGCTGCTGACATTACTGATGACATGCTGCTGCTGACACACCAATAATGACACATCACGGCTGATGCACCACTGCTGACACACCACTGGTGTGTGCCTCACTGCTGACACACCACTGCTGACACACTGCTGCTGACACGCCAATAATGACACATCACTGCTGACACATCGTTGACACACCACTGCTGACACATCACTGCAGACACAGCACTGCTGACGCACCGCTGCTGACACAATACTGCTGACACAACACTGTTGGCACGCCGCTGCTGACACAACACTGCTGACACACCACTGCTGACACACCACTGCTGTGTGCCCCAATGATGATGAACCACTGCTGAAAACACTGCTGATACACCATTGCTGTGCACCCTAATGACGATGGAGAGTCACTGCTGACAAAACACTGCTGTGTGCCCCAATGATGACTGACCACTGCCGACACTCCATTGTTGACATGCCACTGCTGCCACATCTTTGCTGTGCTCTACAATGAGGACATACCACTGCTGACAAAGCACTGTTGACAGACCACTGATGTGCCCCCCAATGATGACACACCACTGCTGACACACCACTGCAGACAGACTATTGCATGTGTGCCTCAATAATGACACACCACTGCTGTACTCCACAATGATGACATACCACTGTTAACACAATACTACTGACGTGCCACTGCTGACACACTACTACTGTGCGCTCCAATGATGACAGACAACTGCTGACAACATTGCTAACACACCACTGCTGTGCACTTCACTGCTGACACACCACTGCTGTGCACTTCACTGCTGACACACCACTGCTGACACGCCACTGCTGACACACCACTGCTGTGTGCCTCACTGCTGACACACCACTGCTGTGCACTTCACTGCTGCCACACCACTACTGACATGCCACTGCTGACACACCACTGCAGTGCTCTTCACAACTGACACATCACTGCTGAAACACCCCTGCTGTGCACTTCACTGCTGACACACCACTGCTGACACGCCACTGCTGACACACCACTGCTGTGCACTTCACTGCTGCTACACCACTGCTGCCACACCACTGCTGTGCACTTCACTGCTGATACGCCACTGCTGACACCCCACTGTTGACGCACCACTGCTGTGTTCCTCACTGCTGACACACCACTTCCTGCGTGCCTCACTGCTGACACACCACTGCTGTGCACTTCACTGTTGACACACCACTACTGATATGCCACTGCTGACACACCACTGCAGTGCTCTTCACTACTGACACATCACTGCTGAAACACCACTGCTGTGCACTTCACTGCTGACACGCCACTTCTGACACGCCACTGCTGACACGCCACTGCTGACACACCACTGCTGTGCACATCACTGCTGCTACACCACTGCTGCCACACCACTGCTGTGCACTTCACTGCTGACACACCACTGCTGACACCCCACTGTTGACGCACCACTGCAGTGTGCCTCACTGCTGACACACCACTGCTGTGCACTTCACTGCTGACACACCACAGCTGCGCGCCCCAGTGATGATGCAGAATTGAATGCAGCCAAATTTTGAAGAGGTGGGCATGCACAGCATCGACCCACGTCATCTGAAGGAGTCAGGGCAAGGAGGAGGGTGCAAGAAGCTGCCAGCACAGCTACGATAGGAGGAACATTAGACAGGTGCATGAAATAGAAGAAATACTTTTGGAAGGCCTTTTTTAAACCAGCAGGAGATGGTTTATTGTTTATACCTAATTTAAGGCGTTCCATTTGATTTCTCAACACATGTACATTACAATACGACCAACAGTAGTGATCGAGAACTGAATGTGACTTCTGTTTCAGAGTCAGCAGGCTGCTGTCTTATTTAAAAAGGAAAGGCATCTAACGTAAAGGCAGCAAAATTGAACGCCCACAAAGTAACAAGCATTTACAATGCAACGGTCTCGGCATTGTGAAAGTTAGAGCTATTGGCATTGCTCTTGACATTATTTTTGTTTATGTTTTTGTTTTTAAAACATTTAAAGAAACGGCATTGTCATGAGCAATGCCAATAGCTCTAACTTTAACAATGCCGAGACCGTTGCATTGTAAATGCTTGTTCTACTCTCTAACAATCGGCACAGCTGTGGCCAAGCAAGCGCCCCCTCCCACGACATTTCCTTCAAAAGAAATGAAATCGCTGCCGTACTAATCCGGGGTGCTTTCGTTGAATTGCAAAGTAACAGACCTCTAGTACATTTTCAATATAGTTTCCTCCGGATACATAAAAATCCTTATCAGTCAAACTGATTGTCACCCAAACTTCAATAAAGTAATGTAACAAAAAAACAAACCAAAGTAATTTGTGAATCCAAGGCCGTTAAATCTTTCTTCCGTCCCCAGAAACTTTTTGCAGCCCGATTCTAATAGCCGATGGACACCGGATTTATGTATGTATACACTACCGATGTGTGTAGCACCCACACGGTGTATTGGAGAGTTTTAGGCACTACAAAGAAGCAACAATGCAAACAATATATATAGATTTAGTAATTTGAATGAAGGCCCACTATGATCTATTGACTGAGCTAACGTCAGGATTTTGTTTTTGAACTCGGGCAATTGCCCTGCATCCGGGCCGCTTCTAGGCACTGTACATGTGTAGAAAATGTAAAACAAACCACGAGCGCCAGGGAGACACAGCAAACAAACTAAAACTGCGGAATTCGAAGAGTACACAATTACACATGCCTTTGTGTCTTATATAGCGCCCACATGTCTGATTTAAGGCTGCTTCAGACTGCGCGCTTTTATAGATCTATATAAAGACAGAGACGTACCAATAGCGCAGTACATAACTTACAGACCAGGAGCGAGAACTGGAATGTAAGTGCGCCCTGTCAGGCATCGCACATTAATTTACTGCTTTATGTCAGCCCAAGCGCCCACTGACAAGCCTCATAACACCAAGGACTCTTTTAGAGCAGAAAACAAGCCCACGAAGTCACCATGACTGCCCCTCCCCCCACTCTCGGCTGAATACACTCTCCCTACTGCTCAACGACTACTTCAACATGCCCCCTAACCGTACTATGCAACCCCCAAGGACAGCACCCTCAACGCGTCATCTGGCTCGCGTGGCCTCTAGCGCTGTTACCTTAGTGCGGGATGTTCTATCCCTCCGTGGTTGTTTTGAATACCTCACTGCTGTATTGTTCTGTACTCTTTTGTTGACAGTTTTGACCCACATGAATCCTCGCACGTACTTCGAGTGAACCTCCTCACTGAACATGTAAAGCGCTCCGATACCCTCGGGTCTAGCTAGCGCTATTCAACATTGAATAACAATGTTAGGCAGGATAAAGATGGATACAAAACAAGTGAGGCTAAGACAAGGAGAGTGGCATCTGTAACAAGAGAATGGGGCTGCAAGGTACCTAGAAATGAGAAGCGCAAGGGACAGGCGCACAAAAGAAGGAGCTAAGGGCAGAAATAGAAGGAACTGGCTCAGAAACAAGAAAACGAAACAGGAAACAAAGGGGAGCGATTGTAGAAACAGAAAGAAACTAGGTCCTAATCGGAGAGAGGACTCTTTTAGAGCAGTATGGCACAGTGAGAGAGTAGTACAAGTACTGACAGCGACAGGGCACATACATAGAGCAACGCAACTACAGACAAAGGCAGTAGGGCACAAACACACAGCTGCACAGCTAAGACCTAGGAGTCCCGGTATCCGAATGGCCGAGGCATGTACTGATATAAGACAAAGGATACTGACATCAACACAGTGTGCAGCAGCACAGAGAGCAGTGCAAAGCAACCCCGTAGTAGGTGTCAGCATTTTTACCTTTTTACAATAACTTGCAGCTACGATGATGTAACCCACAGAGTTTAAATCAGTGCTGTCACACAGTTTGAACCTAAACCCCCAAGCTGATACTATGGGCTGCCCCGAGAGCCGGCGCTGTACCCTGAGCCCCCTCTGGAAGTGGCGCTGGTGCATCCTGCAGAGGAGTGTGAGCCTCATGCAGTGATTTGTGTCTGTACCTGTGCTGTTCGTGTGCCTCTTGTAGTGATATGTGCATGCATGCCCCCAGAAGAGGGATGTGCGTGTGTGCAAGTGTGTGTCCTTGTAGGTTTGTGTGTGTGTGTGTCGGGGTGTGTGTGTGTGTGTTTGTGTGGTCTTCAACCACAGTGACGTGTTTTGTGTGTCTTCTGCTGTGAAGTGTGAGTGTATGTGTATGTATATGTGAACTGGAGGGAGTGGGCAGGTGTTATACGTATCTTGTCACTGCAGAGACAGTAAAGCTGGAGAGGGACAGTCCCACAGGCAAGACGATGTTGTGCATTGCAGAAGGGATGCACAGAAGTGCGTGGTAGAAGAGTGACGGGAAGCCGGAGGGGGCAGAGATTAAGAGAAGCTGACGATGGCCTACTCTGATCATTGATTTGGACGGAGGACGGCTGCAGGCCCGCAATTTACACGCTCGTCAAGGGAAGCAGAGAAACGCAGCGTCCTTTTCGGATCGGGGGGCGTGTTTTGCTGTTGTCTCCTCCCTGAGACTTTTCGCAAAAAACACGCCCCCCATCCGAAAAGGATGGGGCAGGATTGGAGTGACGGGACCTCTTCTCCAATGGCTGGCCAGCATTTACGAGGCCAGCCAATGGAGAACAGGGCAGAAGAGGGGCGGGTTCAAGCCCCTCTTCTCCCAAGTCATTAAATCTCCGGACTTCCGGTCTGCCGACCGGATGGTCCCGAGACCTAAAAATGTCGTGTGGCAAGATAAGTGCATTTTTAACAGATTATCAGACTGCAGTGATCTTTTAAATTTTCGTTAAATATACCCATAACTTGAACAATTTAGGTGTTTATGTATTTTTGTAGTGAGGTGTGTACGAATGGGCATTTCAACAGAGGGTGCATGAACTAATATTTGAAGGAAATATGTTAAAACGTCGCATATTTTCGTAATATCTAATTGCATGGGTGTTTTTCTACTTAGTGGAGCACTCAAACCCCGTGTGATTAATTCTAGTCATTCAGCCCAGCCCAGTCTTACATTTCTTGTTCATTGCATGTGAGAGAATATAGCTTACCTTTCTGTCAAGACCTGCTGCATCAACTACAAATCTGTTACAGGAGGCATACCTACAAGGCACAAGTCCTAAAAAACAGAAGAGGGGGGACTAACCTAGTTAGGCAGTATGCAAGTGACCACGGCGCGCGACATCACACATGGCATCACAGAATTGACATAATAGAAAGTGGCATCACAAGATACGTCTTTACAGGAAGTGACATCAGATCTAAAGCCCTCACATATATGTTTAGCAGGTCTTTCATGTGTACGTTTGAGCGCATTCAGTGCTTAATTTGAGCCGGTGCTTTCCGGTGCTCAGCACCGGCACTTGTTTTCAGTGCTGGACACCGGCACCTAAGTGTCAGTACCATACTTAAAACAGTCTACCACATGGTGGCCCTGCTCATCTAATTTAGAGATGAACAGAACAACGGTGTTTAGGATTACAATGCAATTTAAAATATGCCCACACTTGCCTCCCCAGCCATTCCTTTAGCTTTGGGGACCTGGAATAATCTGAGCTGTCGCTTTTACATGCGATAGAGGTGGTTAGTAGTCATTTTGGCAGCAATGACAGGGGCGAGGGGTGGTGCAAGCTGCAGTGGCCCCTCCTGGTCAGAGCCCTGGCACTTAATATTTTACAAATTAAGCACTGAGCGCATTGCGAGGATAATAGCACAGTGAGCTATGGAAGATGATATGTGACTTCTACACCTTGCAATCCCCCAGTTTTATGTAACACATCTTGTTCATTCATTTACAAACATATAATTTATTGTACATGTAATGTGCACATGTTGATGTAAAGAGCTCTGACAATCTGCATTGGAATGAGTAGGGCTATACAAGAAAAAATTGTGGGACTTAAGTTATTTCAATGCCTCCTTAGGGGAAGAAAAGCTCTATATAAATGCAATTCGTTTTGTGGAAATACTGAGAAAGACCAACACATCTGACATTCTTACAGTGCATGCATATCCCATAAACAGGGACTGAACAAAGTGAAAAGCTGCCTCTCTTAAGTATGTGTTAAATGCTAACAAGGCGTGGGCCTTTGTTTCCCCTCCGCTTCATTTGCATCAGGTGTGAGGCTCCTGACTGCTCCCAGCCAGGAGACTCGAACAAAAGAAGGTCTGATGACCCCTCAAAATCGGCCTTTGTTATGGGCCAGCAGGAGTGTAAAATAAGAAAGCCAGTCCCCGCCTGCACCTTATTGCAGATGGAAAGCAGACAATGTGCAGGCGCTGCTTAAAGTGTGGACTGGACTAGTTCAGCACATTATTCAGTGGGGCCTGACTTCTTGGCAGGGTGGATGGCGTTCACCCAGTGAAAATAGTGGGTGGACGCCGTCATGCCGCGCGTACCCTCGACTCGTGCCCTGAATACCTAGCTGGGTGTTCACGGCATTACCAGAAGCCAAAGCATTGAGAGGCTCGAAACTGGGAGAAGAAAAATAATGTCACCCTCTTCAGTGGAGGCCCCAGGGAACACTCACAATTTTACCAGGCAACCCTCCATCCTCCCCAAGTAGCTTTTCCATCCTGCTTATCAAATGGTGATTCCGCATGGAAACAAAAACTCCATAAACATAATTTGCAGAGAGATAAACGCCATAATATGGATTGGCTAAATCTCGACCCTACTTAAATATCTCCCTACAAACATATAATCTTGTATTTATTTTCTAAATTCAGCCAAACTCACTACCTATATTAGTGGGTAAATTTACTGTTTGAGCTCCAGACGTGACATAATTCTGCGCTAGTGCTCCATAAAGAATAAATCCATTTTTTTTGTAAACACATTCATGTAAGACCAACATTTGGGTGACTGGGGTTTTACAGTCTCTGTTTTATCAAAAAATGTGTTTTAAATCAATGACGTTATTACAAATGACACAGAATTACGGCGTAGTAAAAATCTCCCCAGGGTAACTCAGTTAACAGTGTTTCGCCCCCACGGTTTCACCTCCGCATTCAGAGTAAATGAGGTCGGAATAGGAAATGACGTGCAAATGCGGGTTTGCCACACCCAAAATCTGCCCTTTCCCTCCATTACAATCTGTTATGCCTGACAACTGAAAGTGCAGCAATTTCACACTACTCCGAATTCGAGATGAGGCTCAAACAGTGCTTATGCCCAATATCCGATGCAGCCAGTCAAAACCATCTGTATCCGTCAATAAGCCATAAAAGCATAAAACACTTTCATAAACAACATAATCATTAAAACATATATATCCGATGTAACCCAAACTTGTAATGATAATGGAGAGGTCGAATTGTTGGAAAATGGGGCTCTAGGGGGTTTGGGAAAATTAAGGTTTGGGACAAGTGAAGTGCTTTGAAGTAAGGAGTCGAGGTGTGGAAGGTTGGCAGATAATGGAGGATGGAGTGTGTAAAATGGGAGACAAATTGAAGTGGGTGACAGTCAGAAGGAATGGGGTTGATGATAGAAATGGGGTACGAGTAATAGGGATAATGAGCGTAATGTAGGGTAGTAGAATTAAACAGAATGGGTTCAAGGGAGGGATGACAATATCATTTGGGCAGCATGTGTGACAGATTGAGGTGATTGAAGGTAACGAGAGTAAGGTACGGGCGTCTGGAGGGGGTATAAATGGGAACACAGAAAACATTTGTAATAAGGCAGGTTTAGGGAATGGACAGATTGGGGAAGGGCGGGGATTGAGAAGATTGGAAGAAAAATAAGTGTCTTCGGAGAATTCGGGTTTAGAAGGCCTCATGAAGTGGTGTAGAAGGGAGTATTTGCCTGGAATGATTTAGAGGGGGTAAAGGTGTGCTAACTCACATTCTCTCTTTGTGGCAGGCAGCGTATCCCTCTCCGCTTCCACTGAGGGAGTCCGTGTAATTCAGCCATGGACTCCCTCTTCTCGTTGGTCTCTGGCTCCAGCAGAGGTTGCCTCGTGACCAAGTCAGGGTCTTCAATGAGACGGCTCCCTAGTAACTGAACTTTATATATAGGAAGAATATGTCACAATGTGTTCCTCATCACATTTGGGAAAGACCATGTGCCCCGAGGCTGTGGGGGTGGAACGGAAAATCACAGCAGCGATTGTGTTTTCCAAGTAATCTTTCTGCCTGTTTAATTAATTTAACCAGTAACGTGGACAGTTCGTTGTGTAGTCTCTGAGGTGATTGCTGATTATATAATGTCCTCTCCTTGCTTCTGCTACAGCTGAGTTATCCCCGTTCAAGTACGTTGTTTTCATGTTCCACGTGCCTCGTGACATCATAGTGCAGATTGTGTGATGTCATCAGGGGCTTATGCTGATGCTATGGAGATATGCAAAATCCATAAGAGGGTTAAGCAAACCTCATCTGTGTGTAACTGTACTTTGTCCTCAGTCTCCACGGCAATTTAGTCAACATTCTGAAGGGGTGGGGGGTCACAGGTCACCTTTCAGATTCAACACATATGCTCGGAAACCCCTTTTTTCTGGATCTCGGTAACACTTCGAAATATATTCTTTACTTATGTAGTTTTTCATTTATGTATTTACTTGGTGCCTTCTACAAACCTGATAATCACTCAGTGCATCCCCTGAAAGGAATAAAAGGATAGAACTGAATAAACAATGACCTCCGAACCACGTTAATTAGAGAAGAAATACTTTTGGAAGGCCTTTTTTAAACCAGTAGGAGAAGCTTTATTGTTTATACCTAATTTAAGGCGTTCCATTTGATTTCTCAACACATGAACATTACAACACGACCACCACAGTGATCGAGAACTGAATGTGACTTCTGTTTCAGAGAGTCAGCAGTCAGTCTTATTTAAAAAGGAAAGGCATCGGGTAAAGGCAGCAATATTGAACGCCCACAAAATAAAAATGTCGTGTGGCAAGAAAAGTGCAATTTTAACAGATTATCAGAATGCAGTGATCTTTTACATTCCTTTAATTAAATATACCCCTAACTTGAACTATTCAGGTATTTCTGTCTTTTTGTAGTGAAGGGTGATCGAATGCTTATCTCAACAGAGGTTATGTGAATTAATATTTGGAGGAAATATGTAAAAACAACGGTTCCTTTCGAAATACAAATGTCTAATTGCATAGCGGAGCACTCAGAACCCGCGTGATTAGTTCTAGTCATTCAACCCAGCCCAGTCTTAAATTTCTTCTTCATTGCATGGGAGACAATATAGCTTGCTTTTCTGTCTAATTTGGCCCTGCATTTACTGGACCTTTTACAAGACTTCAGATGAAGCAAACACTTAACAGCGAGGCTATATTTTAAAGCCAATATCTTCCATCCAATTCTTTCTTCAAGCTACATGACACAGTGCTGTTCTATTGACTCAGCAGCTCACCCTTCTTCCCACTCTCCTGTGTTGACCCTTCTTTCTCACTTTGTCTCCTTCCCCCAACTGTCTCACGCACTGATTTTAGGCAAACTTATGGGCTGAGAGACGCTGCACTAGGAGCCAACATGACAGCAGATTCTTGTCTTCCCTCTTTCCTGATGGCACTCTCTCTCTCATACCTCTTCCTGCCATCTTGTGTTCCTCAGAGCTTTGAAGTAGCTCTTTCATGTAACAAACGCTATACAAGAAACCATTATTCCGTAAGATTCTGATGTCTCTGAATTTGATGGATAGTCCGTGGCATCCAGTGCCACTTGGATAATAAACTCCTTACCAGGTTGTCATGACCATCTGAGGTGTTCCAAACCCCATCCCATGGCCCTCAAACACCACCCCAGAGGGCTTAGCCACCTTCCTTAACTTCACACACACAGAATAGCCAGCAGACCCATCCCTCCACCCCTCTTCCCACCCACTCTATTATACTCCTGTTATGGACGTTGGTATTGGCATACTCCCATCAAATGCAGATTCAGGAGAATCTTGGTCTCAGAGATGAAGTTAAAAGATAGTTTGGAACTTGGCGTCTGTGGAGAAAAAGTAGGCTGGGCGTGTTCTCTTTAAGATGGGGCTTGGGATATGCAGTGATTGGCAAAATATATCTTTTGAAGCAGACTCTAATTTTGCACCTCTTGTCCTCCAGCTGTAAGACTTTGGTTCAGTAACCCTTTTTTTCTGCCCTCCACTTACACAGCTGGGGCTGTTTTGGCTCTAGTCCTCAGCATTTTAGCAGATTTCCATCACCACCAACTGTGCTCCTGAAATCCTGGTTTGAAATAAGCCGCAAGTCTTACATGGGTCCTGAATGTTCCTAAACACTACCGAGTCCTCTTAGATTAAGACCAATAACGCCTATCGGAGCAGCTGCTATGGCAGTCTTGGGTCAGTCTTGAAACTCTGTAAGCTTACGCCAATCAGTAGCCCTGGGCTTGTAAGAGTGCCAGGGCCTGCCCTTCAGCACCCTAGAAAATACATCTGACTTGACACCTGATGTCTCTATTCTCTCTGAAGCCCTTCCTACTCTCTATTGCTCCTGCCTACTCAATCGTCAAGCGCTGCCTCTGGGCATCAAAGTCTCAATTGGGATGTAGAGAAGGGTAAGATCTGTAGCTTCCATCAAACATTGACCAAGAGAATGGGAAAAGTGGACTCAACTGTTTTCCTGGAATCTCTTTGTCCGGTCGTAGTGCGTTTCCTACCCACTGTGTCTCTGATCTCTAACTCAGTGCCATACCAGGATCCCTCTTATCCCTGATTTCTAAGACCTGGCCAAGCAGTGAATCTACTCCCTGTGACCTACTGCTTTCTAGTACACCTTCACCCCTTCAATTCCGCATCCCGTCTTGAGATCAATGTCTATAGAAGGTTCAGTCTGTGGTGTGTGCGTTACATGGCTTGAAATGCATGCATTAAGCAGGTTGCGTGAGATATACGGGGACATTAGTCCATTGAACTGGTGTTGAGACATCTTTAGTGTTCTTTATGGTTCTGTATTAAATGATTGTGTGGGTTCTCCCAGTCCTTATATTATTTACTTATTTAATTTTTCATTTATGTGGTGCTTTCTACAAACCTGATAATCACTCAGCTCATCCCCTGAAAGGAATGAAATAATATAACTGAATGACCTCTGAACCACGTTAATTAGAGAAGACAAAGCATTACACAGCGTTCATTCATCTTCATGGCATAGAGAGCCTTCCCTGTGCCTTCTTCAGCACTGCATTAATGTGGTGGTGTCTCTTCGTCTGAGCAGTAGTGCCATCTCCCGCATCCTAGACAGCAATGCATTAAAGGGAAGTTGTACCATCTCCTCTGTCTCAGGCAATCATTTTATCTTTCTTATTTTCCTGGTACCCCGCACCTTTAAAGTCACATACTTCCCTCTTCTGACCCCTCAAATGCTTGAGGTGGGATGTGCCCTATACAAGTAGCCAACATAACATTATATTCCCTCTCGTTCTCTCCTGTCCACCATTGCCCGTTCTCACTTCTGTTCCCCTTAACACTGTGAAGCAGATGTAGGGGTGGTCATTTATAGATTTGCAGAGCGAGTCAGCTACCATAAATTGGCAGTTTACCTCCCCAACCAAACTTGCTTTTGTCCCCCACCCAATTAGAGGTGGGGCAACTGCAGGGTTAGCCCGGTCAGGCCCTCAGCTAGCTCTGTTGGCACAAGCCCATGATCTTGCAGACTGTCCGTCACTGGAGTGTAAGGCAGGCTTGGGCAGGGAAATAAATTAGTAACCCAGCACACAAGGAAGGACATCACTGCACATCAGGATGATTGATTGTTCTTCAATAACAAATTTACACGTGTAAGGTTGTGTTTGATAAAAGAAACGGAGGTTCTGAGCTCTCCCAAAACAACCTGGCAGCCTCTCAACAAATCCCTCAGCCTACAGTGCAGCCACTTGTGTGGTATCTCCTCTGTAGACTTAGAGATCCCTGCCAGGCATGAGAGAATCTCTAAATATGGGAAGGGGGGTCCGTCTCTGGGGTCAGGGAGGAGAACCATAATCTCTGCTGGCCTGGTGGGCCTGTCCTCTGCCCATCAAGGGCTAAATGAGTCCCACGTTTAGTTTTCAGGGTGAAACTCACTAGTTCCACCTCCTGGTTTTTATCCATTTGTATGGTGTTTCACTCCCTTTTTACAAAAATATAACAGCCACTCCCCCCTCCTATCTTCTCAGCCCTTCGTTGATGGATTAGCAAATTACTCCTAGATCCACCTCTGAGTCGGGGGGAATCCAAGTTTCAGTAATGAAAAGTATATCCCATTAATTTGATTCCAGTAGGACACTTAGTTCAATGGCATGTTTCACCAAAGAGCGGGCTTTTAACTGCCACATTTACTTCCCTCCCCTCCTTATGTTATGCTGACAAGGATCGTGGTAATAATCTTCACACGTTCAGTGGCAAATGGTGGATAAAGTAGTGGATCATTGGCTGAGGCAAGGCAAATTATGTGGTGGAAATGATATTTTGGCAACATTTTGTGTGGTTCAGTCCTTGCCTGTGGATCTTTCTGAAGGGGCTTTGTTGGACTTGGCCCTTGTTACAGGGTCATCCCTGAACTTTTTGCCTTCCTCCTGTATTTTTTCTGACCTGGTGTTGGCTGTTTTATGACTCTGGGCACCTTACCACTGCTGATCAGTGCTAAGGTGCATATACTCTCCCTATGGGAAAATGTATTATGTAAATTGACTTCTATGTTTGGCTTATTTGGTTTACTATCAGTCCCTAGTAGAGTGCACCAGGGGTGCCAAGGGCTTGTATATCCAAATGCTGCTAGTGGGCTTGCAGCACTGGTTGTGCCACCCACAGAAGCAGCGGGGTAAAATGTTTCTAAGGTCTGCCATTGCAGGACCTGCATGCAGTCTGGTACTGTCATGCTGACTGGGCAAGTGTCCCCACTTGCCAGTCCCTAAACCTTCCCTTACCTTCATATTAGTCACCCCTATGGTAGGCCCTAGGGCAGGGTGCATTGTAAGGATAAGGTAAGAAATGCCCTGAGGTGTGTGGCATGTCCTAATAGTGAATTACAGCCATTTTTGTTTTTCACTATTGTAAGGCTACCTGCTCTCCATAGGCCAGAATGGGCTGCTAGATTATAACACTCTATAATCCTAGCAGGCTCAGAAAGCATGGTAGAAATTCATGTTTAGTATGCCTGAACTCAGAATAATAAAATACATCTTTTAGTAAAGGTTATTTTAATATCCTGGGTTTGCAAATGCTACTTTTAGAAAGATAGCCTTTGCATGCCTAACCATTTCAGTCCGCCTCTGCTGGGAGGGGTTATCTTCTTTGTGTGTAGCTGGAGTGACAGGGCTGGGAAGTTCCAGGAGACAGGCTGGGGCTGCCAGGTGGTGAATAGAGAGATTACACCAGAATGGGTGGGAGGAGTGCACCTTGACTCTGAATAGGGCAGTGCTCTGCCACCACAATGCTGGCTCCACCCCCTGGGGAGCGTCTGATGTCTCTGCCCTGCCTGCTGAAAGAAGAAGCCAGAGTCTCATCAACAAAGTGCTCCTCACTGAAAAGAACTGGACTGGGATTATGCAAAGGCCCCCCTGGCCTGTAAAGACAAAAGAAACTTGGTATAAATGTAGGAGCCCTGCTCCTAAGAAATCAGATCCTGATTGAACCACGAAGAAACTCTGCCTGACTAGAAGGACCTGGAAGAAGCTGAAGGAGGAGTAACTTTCCCTGACCTGGGGGATTGGCCTGCAGTTGGTGCCTTGCTGAGAAAGGAGAGGAAAAGATTGAAAGAGACTTTGCACTTTGTTTTTCAACTATCTCCAAGGGCTTGGAAGAAGAGCTTGCCCCCTGAACTGAGTCCCAGGACCATTGGACTCATCTGCCTTCCAAAATTGAGTTGGCTGGACGATTTGTGCTTGTTTCCTGCTGGATTTGGCCCCAGTACGCCTCGTACCCCATCCGCCGCGAAGCCGTGTCTTTGCCGCCCGGCACCGTGCGTCTACGCTGATCCAAAAGCGTTAGTACGCGCCGTATCCCTCCCGGCCGCATCGCACCTAACTTTCCCCGCCGATTCGAGACGTACAACACTGGCTGCCGAACCCTGTACGCCGGACCCGAGCTCCATCGTCCCGCAGGTATGGTCCGTACGCTGCACCGTGCCGTACTCAGAGCCGAGAAGCCGCAGTACGCTGATCCTCCCTGTACGCTGTACGGCGCCGAGAAGTGTCACCGCCTATCCGCACCGAAGGTATGGCTCGAACGCCAAACGCCACGGACTCTGCAAGACGATCCGGACCATCCGCAACGTATCCCTGAAGGTCCCGTACCAATGCTGCGTCCCGACGCCGTGACCCAACCAGACCGAATATGCTGCCGAACTACGATCCGGACCCATCGACTTGGCCCGCACTGTCCGTCGCGGACCCCACGAACTTAAGGTACTTTGTTCTGTTCGCACCGCAGCATGCGTGTCACGGACCCCGGAGTTCGCACCGATTGTTTGACTCGTACTTTCTTTGTTTTTAATGCGGACGAGTCGCACACCCAGGTACGAACCGTACAAAGCCTGAAAAGAAGCAGAATTGAGTAAAAGAAGCCTATTTTTGCATTTTAAGCCTTTCTACAAGAACATTGAACTTTGAAATAATACTGTGGTCATTTCTAATCGTTATTCTGGTCTTGTGCTAAGCCTTATATAAAGAAACCTATTTTTGATACAACATTGACTGGTGTCCATTTGTGGTGTGTCATTGTATTACTGTATGTGTTCACAAATGCTTAACCTATGACGCCCTGAGAATAGTCATGACTGCTTGCGCCACACTACCTGAAGGGTGAGCAGGGGTTATTTGAAAGGGTGATCCCCTTATCCTGACTTAGAATTGAGAGTCCCTGCTTGTCGCAAGTGCATACCTGTGCCAACTAGAGATTCCCAATTCTAACAGGCTTGGTGGAAATTTGGGATTGATCTGAATGGACCCTTCCAGGCTCTGACAAGGAGGTAGGTTTAGGCTATTGTTGTAAATTATTATGATAAATGTCCAGACATAAATGTTGATGAAAGTGTGACTTTGAGTACTGTAATACATTTTTATAAGATGCCTTTTGTAAGGAGGGAGTTACTGAGTACTTGGTTACTGATAATAGGCCACGGGTTGACTGTATTAGGGTTTCAAATTATCTTGTCAGATGTGGCGTGGAGCATAAAAGGATTACTTCTTACCACCTTAATCCGATGGTCAAGTTGAGCGTTTCACTTGTGTCGTTAAGGATGCTGTCCAACCTGCGGCAAGTGGTGAAATAAAGGGGAACAGAGCATTCCAATCTATATTGCTTACATGGCTAAGCTAAATTCCATTATGGGGTTTCACCATTTGCAATGTAGAGCGGATGGAAACGAGGTCTCGTCTAGCACCATGGTGGTTGAAGGGTAATGTCAAGGAAACTACACAGGAAGATCATTTTTTTGGGTAATACTTTGAGTTGAAGAATGTAAAAAGGGAAATATTGTTTATTTGGATGGAAAGAGAGGGAACCCTTCTGAGAATCTGCCTGGAGTGTATGATTATTGTAAGAAGCAGACATCGTAGGAGTTATAATAAATCACAATCTAAACTGTCTAGTCCTGTCTCAGTCAATAAAAATGAGCCATTTAGGTTGAAGGGGGTAATGTGCGGAATAAGAGTTAGATATCTGTGTATAGAGGGCAGGAGTAATGTTGTATTGTTTCCCTTGTTCCTGGCAACGTCTTGCCATGTTTGCTGAAGGAGGAGGATTATTTTTGTTCCTGTGTCCACTGGAGTAGGTTTGAGAGATGGCAGAATTAGGCTAGTAGTAGAGCTAGGAAGCTTTCTGCCAAGTTTATGGATTACAATATGTTTTAGAAGTTGTTTAGGTTGTGGTAGCTTTAGATTTTTTCCCTTCTTTTACGGTAGGTGTTCCTCATGTGTGTTCCTTTTGTTAGGTTTCTGTAATAGGGAAAGTGTGTGTTATGTGTCCTTAGAATCTGTGTATAGGAATGTGTAATGCTGGTGATGTGCCCTAGTAAATTGCCCTCCTGGTCTCGTGACCACGAGTAATGGGGCAGGGGCTGAAGCACCCAAGCTGGAGGCGATTGGAAAAACCACAGGTAGTTGCACAATGGTCGAGAGCAAGAAAGATCCTATAAATACCAGGGAGAACCAGGGACCAATAACTAGTGTCGAATAGGGGGCACCACTCCTTATCACTTCCCCCCTTTGCTTATGGGAGTGCACCCACACAATGTATCACTTCAAACCATCTTAGAAATGTCAACATTAGAAGCCCCAACTCCCGACTTGTTGGTACCAAATGAGTATAAGCGAGGTGCAACTCTGGAGAAGTCCACCAGTGCTGGCAACCTTAAAGTGAAGCCCCCCAGCATCTACACATGGTGTGTAACGGCTGTTAGATGTAATGAAACCTATGGCACTAAATGGGGATAACAGGGTAGTGGCAAAAAATCATATTGTAGAGGCCGCAGTGGGACCATTAATATCCAATAGGGAAAAGAACAAAAAGGTAGAATCTACGAGGCACGAAATAGAGCGCCATGAGATTGCCACACACCCTGGTGCAAATTACCAGGCATTACTAAATAGCACAGTGCTGGCCACTAAATGGGGAAAAAAGGAAGCCATAATAGAAGTAAACCAGCCAGAAGAGAAGGAAAATCATCAAAGCAAAATGGCCCCACAATAGAAACAGGAGAGCTATTTAGGAGAGCAAGAGGAACGCAACAAAGACAATATGCAACTGTATCCAGTTTTTATGAAAAAACCCTGTACCCCAACTGCCCCCCCCCCCCGCATTGCAGCGCCATGTGCGAAGTCCAAAAGTAAAGTGCAAAAAGAAGAAGAAATTTAAGGGAATTAAAAAAAACTATATTGCCACTGAAGCATACAAAAAAGATAAGGAGAACAAGGGGTTTTAACCCCGGATGCAGGAAATGTTTCAGAGGCACCGCCATCCAGGTAGGGACTCCCTTAAGTGTACTCGAAGATAACGACACTGGAATTGATGGTGAAGAGCAAAGTGGTGCAAATGGTAGGAGCTTTGCGCCATGAAACCCATGTGCAAGCGTTTTTCTGCCTGAATCAAACTGCACGGTAGTGGAAACTAAACCGCTGGGGATATTTGAGAATTGTAATATATTGACTCCCCAAGCACTAGCGAAATTTACTTTTATTGATCTATTCCCTGATCCGGTATGTCCATTACCATTAAATCAAGCGTGCCTACTTGAAGTGTTTTGGGCTATTCATGCTCTTAGCTTGCTAGTGTTGCAGGATATTAAATGAGTTAATCCCTGTGAGTATGCTAGCCCTAGCTCCCAGGCTGGCTAGAGTCAGGTGTATAGTGACGTGGAGCTTCATGCACCAGTTACTCCGAATCTGATCAATGATAACAAGGACCATCTGCATGTGAGTGGCCTAGATATGATCCCCCAAAGTAGAGATTGGAGCGTAGCAATGCGGCGAGAATGCCAGATGGAGTTGGGACAGGAGAACTCGGAGGAACAGGATACGCGAGTCCTCCTCAGAAGACTGGAGGCACTTTACAAATTGACTCCCGGTGTCCTAAGGGAAGCAAAAAATATGACAGTTACCAGGGGAGAAATAGAGCTTTTATTATCAATCAGAAGAGGAGCCTTAAACCTGCAGTAGGTGGTGGCATTAATTGGCACTGGCTGCCAGCAGTACTGAACAGCCCTAATACAGCAGGTTACAAAACTTATTACACCTCTGCTGTCTCATTTTAGCTAAAAGGGCACCTAGTTTCCTGTCCACAATTGTACCTTTGGACCTGGAGAGATGCGAAGCATAAAGCCAGCGGGATAACCATTATGTCCAGGAATATAGCCGGCCTACAACCAAAGTTTGAGGATGAGGACTGAGTGGCATCTGTTAGTACCAAGAAGATTTGCTGGTTTCGGGAGACTTGGGCTGCGATTGGTACTTTAGCTGAATCAGTGCCAGGCAAAATGGGTTTTGCCACTAAAGCAAATAGATCCGGTAAGGGCGGGGGGGGGGGGGTCTCTCCTCCTGGATCTCAACAAAACTGGCTTACATGGTATCAAAAGTTTCTTTATTCACAACTCAATTATGTTTGTTGCACGTACCAAGGCCCCCAAGAAACCACAAGCCATAATAGTTGTTGCCAATGTCTATTTGAAGCCCAACCAGTGTGGTAAACCTGAGGATCAATAAGCAACACTACAGGAAGTCATCCATGGAATAAAGGCCAAGGTGAAACCCGCCGGCATTCATTATCTGATAGTATGTGGAGATATTCACCCGCCCAAATGTATATGAAACGAGGCAACGAGCAAAGAGGAAGCAAGCTGGGTTATCCCTTTGCCTGATATTGCCTGCTCTATTCCTATCAGCAGGCAATGTAAAGGGAGATCGTCTGCTAACTTCCTCAACAATTTAAAGCTAAGCTTCCGAAATGGCCAAATCACCTGGGGCTTCTATGTTCCAAAGCAATAAGAGAAGTGGTATCCTATTTCCAAACAACCAATGGAAACTGGTGATGAAATGCAAGTAATTCAGCGGCCTAAGGGTGATCACGACCCTCTGTGTTTCAAGCATGGAATAGTGACAGGGTTTTAAAGTCCTCCATGTTGTATTGCTAGTATCTTCCCAGATAACAGTAGTAGAGATGTAAAATGGATTGCGGATAGCTAGTCAATCGACAAGAACATACTGATGACATCCACAGAGGAATATCTTCTAAATATTCAAGATGTGGAAAATGGAGACCATGTTGTGATATTAGAAAATTATAGGACTCTGTCAAGTGAGCTTACACGCAAATGGTCTACATCGAGAGTGGCCAGGTAGAATGGTCTGTTAAAGAATTACTCTGGGTGGTACCATAAGGAGTGTAGACTTGCCAAGTTGAAGGTCTCTAACGCATATAGGTACCAGCATCATTCGATAATCAATGATTAAATGTTTAAGAGCGAAAGGAGCAAATTCAAAGCCCTACTAAGGAAGAAGAAATCAAACTACCAGCAACAAGTTTGGAGCGACCTGATTGAGGCAGCAGAAGAGAAAAATAGTAGATCCTTTTCAGGGAAAATTGCCAGAGTGTTCAGGGATGGTCCAAATAGTCATGGTCATCGGATTTGCTCACACACCTAGGTGGGCCACTAAAAGGCAGAATATAATAGCAGTGGTGGTTTGACATATTTGGGAGAACTTGCCAAACATAGACCAAATTGAGAACTAAGGAGCTACGCCCGGAGGTAGAAAGAGCAGTCATAGAGCAAAAGGCCAATAAAGCCCCTGGCCCCGATCGTGTCCCAGTGGACATGTTTTGATCTGACCTGAAGGTCTGGTCATTCGTCCTATCTAAGATGTTTAGTGCAGCTATTGGGAAAAAATGCATCCCCTCTTCGTAGCAGAGTGCTATCATAGTGCCCTTCCACAAAAAAGGAAGTAAGATGCTTCCCAGTGAGGCCTATTTCATTATCAGAGAGCACCTGAAAAATCTCTGGCTGTGTACTTTCAAATAGGCTGCAAGGGTGGATTGACAATAATAATGTTCTAATCGATGCATAGGCTAGATTCTGTACAAGCATCAGCACTATCGATCAAGCTGTCAAACCATATATGGTGTGTGCCAAATATAGAAGGGTGCTCAAATTGTGTCTATATCTATCATTTATAGATTTAAAATTGGTGATTGATCTAGTTAACAGATCAGAATTTTGTCAATCACTAGTAAAAATGGGTGTGGAAAACAACTGTGCATGCAGAAACAAGCGCTTCTGTTTGCTACGGAAGCTCTGGGGTATACATCCCTCATTTTACAATCTGCTCTGGTGTACAGCAAGGCTGTCTACTTGCCCCGCTGTTCTATTTTTAAACAAATGCAAAGAATTTGTATCCAGAGAGAGCCTTGGATGCCCCAAGCTTGTGCAGTAAAAACAAATACTCATTCTTCTTTTTGCATATGACGCAGTTCTATTGATGCTATTGATGTATACACAAAACGCAATGCATACATCTTTGGAGAACTTTGAGAGCATCTGTAGGCAGAAATATCTTTGCACACACAAAAAACAAAAATAATGCCTATTTCAATGGCTCCGCCTTGAAGGAAATCCGCAAGGATAACGGGTCAGGTGCTTGAAACCATTAAGAGCTATGACTACTTGGGCATTCGCTTCATTAACAAACTGAACTGGCCTGACCATATTGAAAAGGCAACCAATGCCTTGTAGCGTCAAGCAAACGCCATCCTTCGGACTTGATAAAAAATTGGTTGCCACATCCTGAGCATTATCTTACAAGGTTACAGACAAAAAGCGGTAGTCTCAGCTACTTTGGGGATACAGTTACTGCACACAATCGCAGATAACTGAAAATTAATTCCCGCTTTCGCCTTTTGAATTTAAGTAAATCGCAGCCACCACGGGGCATCATATCTGAGAGTGGTTTTGGAAGCATCGACCCTAGGAAATTTCCAATACAATCCCTGGCTAATCTATGTTAAGGGATGCCTGGATGAACTTGGACTCTGTCATCTTTGGTCCAGTTCAGCTCTTGTAGATCACGCCACAGTTGGCTTGGTAAAAGACACCTTTGTGTGCTGGAAACTTCTCGCCTTGGCAGGCCTATTCCTCACATTTGACTGTTGACTATTTGCAAGTAAAACATGCATTAAGTATTTAGCTAACTGAAATTGCCACTGTTGCACGCCACACTTTGTATTTAAACTTCCGCTTGGGAACTCTACCTACCAGAGTGTATTTGGCCAAGTTTGCTGCTAACTGTTTTGGGACCGATTGCTGGGATTGTAAGTTTGGAGTGTGGGAAACACATTCACTTTTTGTTGTTTTGCACAAAAACCAACCACTTACGCTACAAATGGCTTGTACCACTGTTTAAGCAGTTCTCGACTGTAGCTTGACTAAAGCACTCGCACTTTGCCACAGAACGTTTAATAGCAGTCTGTATGGCAGTGGCCAGTTATAACCTGCCTGTCTGGCCAGTTACAAGAAGGTACTTGAAAGCTCAAGCTAACGGTTAATTATGTTGGTGTTCCTTTATAATCGTCAATGTTGTTGCTCTTTTGGGATAACGAAGCAGTCCTCTCTCAGCAGTTCAATGCTTACAGTTGAACTGGTGAGAGAGTGTATCTTGATGTGATCTGAAGAGGGCGGAGAAGGAGCTGCCTGGATGAAGGGAACGCAGTGGTGTGTGCAGGAAACAGAAGTGCTGATGGGGCCTCTTACTTTCAAAGTCCAGCAGCAGATCCTCTTTACCATTTAGACAGTTCCCTGGCTCAGGGGATTTTAACTTCCTCACTGACTGGTAAACCAGCTTGCAGACAGATTCCCAAGAGCTTCAAACTGATCTACTTCTGGTTTGAGGACTTTCGGTCCCTTTAGAGGTCCTCATGTTTGGACATATGAAGAGCAACTACATACCCTCAATCACCACAAGCCTTTATGTCACTGTGCAAACCATTTTCAAATACTTATGTCCATGAGCAGTATGTTTTATGCAGATAGGTAATGCTGGGTGCTGAGCAGAATATTCTTCACACACCTCTCCACTCTGTAGGTAAGGCTGTCATCAGGGACGCGAACATTCACTGCTCACTAAGAGAACTGTAGGCATTTTAGATGATTGAAAATAAGCGAGCTAGATTTTGCTTGCCATTAAAATGAATAAATCTTACAGCATATGGCCAAATTTAATCCGCTTGCTCCCTGGGACATGCATAAAGGAACCGTGGCCTGAAATAGTTACACAAGGTGGCTCCCAGATACTTCTGCATCCAAAACATTGGGTCTTTTGGTGTAAGGACAATTTGCTGCACCAACAACAGACAGAAAACATAGAGGCAAATTCATTAGGTTACAGGTCGTCCTCTGTAATCTGCTGGAACCTCATTGGGGAGTCTGACAAGCCTTCCTGTTTACAGCAGCAACCCCTAGTTGTCCCATTTCAAGATGGTGTTCATGGCATAGTTTAACCAGACTAAAAGCACTTGTTCTCCAATGAGGGACAGAGCCACAACAAGTCAGCGAGCTTTCACGGTTAATTCTTCCCATTCATAGCCGATGAGCAATGTCCTCATCTTACTAACCAATAATTTAAACTCCAGCTTCTGTAACATTGTGGAACTGGTATTCTAAATTAGCCTAAACACAAAAAAGACATATTAATAAACCACCCTGGCATAAGTTCATCTGTAGCCATCAAAAGTTTAACCCCTTCTGTGCCACGCCCTTTCCCCCTCCTGTGCCGGGCGTTGTATTAGTGGGTGGGGTTCATGACGAGATAGTCTCGTCATGGGCACAGCGCAACCGTGCTCCATGACGAGACTATCTCGTCATGGGCACTGAAGAGGTTAAAATGGCAGCTCGCGGTGAGTTGTCAGCAGTTAAAATGCGCTTCATGGACTTGTGGTCCCCAATATACTCTCAGCCATAGATGTCTCAGAGGACTACCACAGTTTGCTATCCTCACCTTTAAGAATGTAAGCAATTCGAATGGCATCACCAATGGGTCATTGGACCCTAGTATTGTACAGGACTATAATGCAAGTTTTTGCAGATAACCAGTGTAGAATAATAAAGGAATTGTAAGTTTTAAGAAATACTTTGCTTCTTTGCAGTGCTTTATAGACTATAATGAAAGTGCACGCCAATATCACAAAGCACTGTGTGGGTAATTTAGAGTTTGGCAGAATGTACTCCACCGCAAACACGACAGCTACCCTGTCTGCCAAACTGACAGTCTGCCCTCCCCGCTAAAGGTTGAGAGGATGGTCAGCCCCTGAGAGGAGGGGGGCTCCGTCAACTAAAAGCTACCTCTGATGGCCGGACAGAATAGTACATCAGATTAAAGTCATCACAAATCCCACACTGTTTAGAATGTACGGTCTGATGGGGCTTTTGTTTGTCCATCATCGCCAGGGAATAACTGGCGATGGGGCACAGGCAAAAAATAGTGACCCCGCACCCACACCATGAAAGAAAACTCTCAGGGTGTGGAGTCATTCATTTTTTTGTTAGTGATAAAGTTCCATTTTGGGAGGGAAAAAAAATCTTAAGTTTGTAGCTCCGCCGTCAAAACCGATAGCAGCCGTCCACCCAACTTTTTGTGCCTTGAATGGAATTGTAATAATTGCAGTTCTTTTCAGAGTGCATAGATGACCACAGGGCCAGTGGTCATCTCTAAATAAGACAGACTACTGTTCATCACGGTGGCAAACTTTAAGTCCTTTGCCACCCAAACGATGGTACTCTGTCCGCCAGGGTCTGAATCTGTTTGTATGTTGAACACAATGTGATTGACTCAAATCTGCCTATTTTATTGTATTTGAATATCTAGACTTGCACAGTAGAGTCTAATTCCATTCATGTATATTGTATAATTTAACTTGCATATAATAACATAATCTGTTTTGGAAGTTAATTGATTGACACTCATTGTTACAATGTTTATCTCTTCCTTAGGTATTTTTTTGGAATCAGTGGGAAATCTCTCAAACAAATTAGCAACAGACTTTACTCCTGCCGGATGGACTTTTTCCCTGAACTGGAATGCAATATTTATCTGGCAGTTTCTGTGGTTTGGATATGCTCTTTCTGGGTTGTGTAGAAGGTATGTTTTTTGTTTATTTTACTATTAGCCTGGACTAAGAATCCATCAGGCCGAGCAAACTCACAAGCTAGGAGTTGATACTATGGGTTTGTCAACTTACTGTAGGAATTTAACTATAAATGAGTGCAGACTTTAAATTGCAAAGATTAGCTGTCTATCCATGTGCTTTCATTTGTTATGGGCAAATCAGGGATGGAGATATGGTCCACTATTTGTACTGTCAACTGTGGGACAAGGAGACACAAGTGCTGATCTTAGCTTTCACACTTGACTGAAGCATGGTCATGGGCAGATCTTTATTTCCGTGGGGGTCAGTTCTGTTTCTTTGGAAGGATGGAGGATTGTGCTCTTCTGCTGTTCCGCCTCTGCCTCTCTTGCCTCTTTTCTCCATGCCCTGTTTTTCTCTCTTGCCTCTTTCCTCTGTGCTCTCTTTTTTCTTTGCCTTCTCTGTCTTTTTTACAGTGTTTTTTCCTTTCTTTTCACGGCGTTCATCCCCCCCCTGCCGCTGCTTCCCCAGGGCCCCTCCAGTGTGTCCTTCCTACCTCCGAACTTACCCGCCCTCCCCTGATCCCTACTTAATGGCGGCTGCTGCATGGCAAGACCACTGACCTGGTCAGTGTGACTGCTCTACCCCGCGCAGCTCCACCACTGAGTGTTGTCCCCTGAGCTCACTGTTGCAGGGTGTTCGAGGCCCTCCACCCGCAGGCTCCTACCTGCGCCTCATCCCTGGTTGTTCAGTGGAAGTGCACTCTGCTCTTCTTCTGTTCTGCCTCTACCTCTCTTGCCTCTTTTCTCTACTTAATGGGGGCCGCTGCGCAGCCGCACAGAAGGCGTGTCAAATGCAAGCCCGTCTGCTCCGTGACCCGACCGCAACCAGTGCCAGGGACCCGGGTCCTCTAACCCGCCTCTGCTACGACTCCAGGACCCTCCAGGCTCTCAACCTCGGAGGCAGCAACAACTGCCAGCTCTCGACGCCGAACAACACCCGAGGCCTTCTCTCCTGTCTACCCTGCCGTCGCACCTTAAACCCACCTCCGTACCCCAGCAGCATCTCCCAGCCTACCAGACATCACCGCTCACAAACCACTCAACTGCATCCTCCTCGACGTATGTGTCCTACACAAGCACGTCATAGAAATCTGGGACCTCCTCAACACCGATGTTGTCCTCCTCAGAGAAATCTGGACCAAAGCTAACTCTTCACCCAACATTCCAACAGCCATTCCCGATGGATACAAGATCCTCTGCTAGGACCACCCCATCCACCCAGGAGGAGGCATCGCCATCGTTTAGAAAAGCACCATCAGCATGTAGCCCACCATCCCGTACGACCCTCATGGAGCACCTCCACTTCCAGATCAACACTAAAACGACTCTCTGCAGAACCCTCATCTACTGACCGCCCGCCCCCAGCGCTCCTTTTACCGACGCCATCACCGACCTCATCACACCCTATGCCCTTGCCTCCACAGACTACGTCCTACTTCGGGACCAAAACTTCCACCTGGACAACCACGATGAATCAAACACTGCCTCACTCCTAGAGAGCCTAGCCAGCATAGGACTGAAGCAACTAGTCACTGCCCCCACGCGCACAGCAGAAGTCACACTGGACCCCGTCTTCAGCAAAGGAAACCGATTCTCCTATAGCCACACCATGGAACACCTCTGGACAGATCACCACTGCATCCATTTCTCCTTAAAAAAAAAACACCGTACACAAGTAGGCCCACCGACTGCCCTGCAGAAGCTGGAACAAAGTCACTGAAGACCAGCTTATTTCCTCCCTCATCAGCACCCCACCACTGCCTACGCCAGACGCAAACACCGCAGCACGCGACCTCCACCGCTGGATCACGAACTGCCACTGACACACTCGTCCCCTCAAGAAAGTCGCAGGAAGACACATCAAGAAAGCAAGCTGGACTCGACAGGATATGGAGTAACAACAAAACCCCAGAAACACGTGGCACCTACAAAGCAGACACCACCGCACACCACCATCTCATCAAATCCACAAGGAAGAAATCCCTCCAAGATAGAATCCTCACCAACGCTCACAATACCAAATAACTCTTCTCCATCAGCAAGGAATTCGAAAAACCTGCAGCGAAACAACAGATGTCCCACCCTCCCAAGACCTCTGCCACAGACTGAGCACCTTCTTCCACCTTAAGATTAAGACAAAAAAACAAAGACCTCCTCACCATTCCGGCTCCCCCTCCATGTGACGCCACCCAAGAGACCCTGCTCAAATGAAGTCTAGTCACGACAGAAGACACCTCGAAAACCATGAAAAGCATCCTCTCCGGAGCACCCTCAGACCCCTGCCCACACCACTTCTTCCACAGAGCCGCCTTGGCTATCACATCAGAACTACGCTTGATGATCAACTGCTCCTTCAAGTCCGCCACCTTCGCACTCCCCTGGAAACATGCCAGAGTCAACCCCCTCTTAAAGAAACCCTCAGCAGACCCGACAGACCTCAAAAACTTCATGCCCATCTTCCTGCTTCCATTAGCAGCAAAGGTCATCAAAAAAGCCGTCAGCACCCAGCTAGCAGACATCATCGAAGCTAACAACATCCTAGATATCTCCCAATCCAGATTCTGCTGCAATTACAGCCCCGAAATTGCCCTACTCGTGGCCACCGGCGACATCCGCACCCTCTTCGACCAGGGTGAAACGGCAGCCCTTATCCTCCTGGACCTCTCGGCTGCCTTCAACACCGTCTCCCACCGCACCCTAGCCACCAGACTCCACGACGCCGGCATCCACGCCAAGGCCGTCGACTGGATATGCTCCTTCCCCACTGGCAGAACTCTGCTGGTCTCCCTACCTCTCGGAACCGACAAAGACCAAATGTGGAGTGCCCCAGGGCTCCCCCCTCAGCCCCACCCTCTTTAACGTCTACATGGCCCCCTTCGCAGCCATCATCAGGAACCACGGCTCAGCATCATCTCCTACGCTGAAGACACCCAGCTTATTCTCTCCCTCACCAACGAACCCAACATCACCAAACACACTTCCAAGAAGGGATGAAAGCTGTCACCACCTGAATGAAGAACAGCTGCCTGAAACTCAACTCTGAGAAAACAGAAGTCCTCATCCTTGGCTCCACCCCCTCTGCATGGGACGACTCCTGGTAGCCCCCCGTCCTCGGAAATCCTCCCACCCCGACGGACCGCGCTGGAAACCTCGGCATCATACTAGACTCATCGCTCACAATGAACCGACAGAACAATGTTGTATCCTTGACCTGCTTCAACACCCTCTGCATGCTTCGAAAGACGTTCAGAAGGATCCCATCCGAATCCAGAAAAACTGTCACACACGCTTCCATCAGCAGCAGACTGGACTACGGCAACTCTCTCTACACCAGAATCAATGAGAAACTCTTGCGCAACCTCCAGACCATCCAGAACGCCGCAGCCAGACTGATCCTCGACATCCCCTGTTGCAGTCACATCACCCAATACCTCAGCGATCTCCACTGGCTCCTAGTCGAAGGAAAAATAACCTTGAGACTCCTCACCCACACAATCGAGGCCCTTCACTTCACCGTACCCATATACCTGAACAACTGTCTGTCCTTCCACGCACCCAAAAGACACCTCAGATCAGCCGATCCCTCTCCTGCCACCATCCCATGCATCTACAAGACCAGAACGGGAGAAAAGTCTTTTTCCTACCTCGCAGCCAAGGCCTGGAACTACCTCCCCCTCTACCTCTGCCAAGCTCCACATTGCCCCAGTTCAGGAAGGACCTCAAGACCTGACTCTTCAGATGACCCCAGCACTCAATGGAGCTGCCCCCTCAGTGCCTTTAGACCCTCACAGGTGAGTAGTTGCGCTCTATCAACCCTGATTGATTGATTGATAGCGTGTAAATTAGAGTAAACTTTATCATAACTACTGTAAAATGGCCATACAGGTGCAGTTTAAATAATGAAAGCAGAGAGCTGCAAAAAGGAAGTTTGTCACCATTTCGATGAACTACTCACCGAGTATTACTTGTATATAGTAATGAATTGCTATACTGAATAACATATTACACAACTAATTCTAACTTGGGAGGAGTTTATGTGAAATTGGAAAGGAGATGAAGAAATGGAGAAAGTGGCGAAAACCATCTAAAATTACTGCAAGGCATTAGCCTCAAGGCATTTAATACTATCAACATAAAGTCTGAAGTAACAGGCATGTATTAGTCCATGTTGTAATGTCACCAGAAATCCGCTAGACTGCGGATTAGCAGTCTAGCAGAGTGGCGACTGGGCTTTCTAGGGGAGGGGAAGTGGGAAGGGCATGAATAGGAAGTGAGGCAGAGGGGAAGGGAAGCCCTGGATGAAGAGACATTTCAGAGGCTAGTTCCGATATGAGTAGGCTATAAAACTAGCCAGGGGATCAGCAAATAAAGAAGTCTCCTAACAAGTTCCACCAACTCTTGCAGATTTCTGGGAGTGAGTCACTCTCGCCCTCTCCGTGGTCAGGATCAGACACACGTTTCTATCCCTGTTAGGGATTCATGAAGGTTTCATCAGTTGTCAATTAGGCACTTGTGTACTAAAGCATTTTCCCATAGACACAAAATGGGTAAAGCATTTGATACATCTAGCCTTTAGTTCTTAGATGTGTTGTAGGATTGTCGGTCACTCAAATATACATACTTTGTTTTATTCACCATCAAATAGACTGGAGAAGCTGACCCTCTGTTGAAACGAAGGAGCACGGTGGATTACCCCAATTTCTCACACATGGTGGTTCGTTGCCAGTGGTTAGAGATATGTGGCTAGAATACTGTCAAGCAATTTGGCCACAGATGGGGCGGCTCTCCATTTGAGCGAAGGAGCGTTGCCCCACTAATTAAAATGCCAGTTTTGCCCCAGAGGTGAATAAAGTTATGAAAGTTATTCAAGTTTTTAATATGATTGGCGGTGCTTAGCTGTTGAAAGGTAATAAGTGTAGAACATTTTATTAACAAAAGGCAACATATTCTTGAACCCCTATGACTTAATTAGCACTCTAAAAGTTGTAATTGGGTTTTCAGTTGTTTAACTGTTTTTTATTATCAGTTCAGAGTGATTGATACAACTCACCCATCTCGATCCTTCAACGCACACCCATAAGTAAAAATATAAATTCTCAAGGACTAGTCTGTCCTTACATGACCTACGTTCACCATCCACTCGCGATCCCCCTTAGTATATTGTATAGCATTAAGACTCGGAATAGCTTATTCTACCCACATCATGCCATCCTTCTAGTAAAAATTAATACGCAATTACAGACCTATATAGAAGGTGAGTATTTATTATGGCTCATTGCAGAACTCTGTGGTGAGCGCCCACCCTCCTCCAGGAGTGATATTGGACTTCTCAGACTGTCATAAAATGTGTATCCAAAAGGTCAGTTGCAGATTCAAGTGTTACAAAGAAATTAGCTTCATCTCTGTATTCTATACAAAACTGGCCACATAAATCAGTGCATATTTTGATTCCATTTTCCGCAGCTTCTTCACTTCCAGAAAGGATTGCCTGACTTCCTGCACTGTTGCCTTAAAATCTGGGAAAGAAGACATGAATGAGCCTTCATATTCTAACTTCTCCTTCCAATGGAGTCCAGATTGGATTTAATCTCTCGTGGCATTACTTTTCATTTCTAGGTCAACACTTTTACTTGCCTCGGGACTGGCATCTGATGGGCCGGTGTTAAATTGCAACGATAGGGCAACTTGACTGACCAGGAAGCAGTCCTGACGTGAGTGGTTTGTCGTTGTTACGCCACTGAGCCAGGTTGGGAAGGTCCTGGGGCTGAGTTAGCCCTTCGGGGGTTTGCTCTGGGGGGTCGGTATGGTCGGTGTCCTCTACTGGAGCGATCGGGGGAGGAGGTGCTGGCCATTCTGGTTCTTCTGGTCGGGGGATGGCACGGGCGGCCATGGACCGGGTGGTTACGCACGCCCAGTCCGGGAGGCCCAACATCCCCAGGTGCTCTCTTCTTTCTACGGCGGCCCACGGGGAACTCTCAAGATCATTCCCCAGGAGACACTCCACGGGGGCATCATCTCGGACCGTCACCTTCAACATGCCGGAGACTCCTCCCCATTCGAAGGGGACGCAGGCCATCCGACATAGACTCTCCGAATTGTCGGCTGAACGGACGGGGCAGAGAATGTTCGGCAGGATCTGCTCTGGTTTTACCAGGTGACAGCGGACGGCCGTCACACTGGCCCCCGTGTCACGTAGTGCTTCGGCCCGGCGTCCATTAATGTTCACCCACTGACTATATTTCCTGGTGTTGGCGGGTAGGGGAGCCCGCGGGACCATGTCTTTTCCCCCTAGGCACGCTAGAACCATGGCGGCCGGTTCCCACTCTTGTTGTCCCTGCTCGTATTCTTCCTGTTCTTCGGAGATTTGTTCTCCCCCCAGGGCGGCGGCAGCTACCTGGCGGGGTCTCGGAGTTTGGTTCTGTGGACAGTTCGGGTCATTGGCGTAGTGGCCGATTCGCTGGCATCGGTGGCACGTGACATTGGCTCGGAGCCCCGCGCGCATCTGGGGGTTGCCCCGGCTGGCCGGGGGCGGGGTGCTGGCAGCGGGAGCGGCCGGGACGGTGTCTCTTCCTCGTCCCTGGCCTCCTCCTCCTCCTCGGGGACGGTGCTGACCTTGGTTGTTCCGGTTCTGTTCGTGCGGCCCTCTCCGGCCCACTCGGGTGCTTTCCCAACGGTCAGCTTCGGCGGCGAGTTGCCGTGGGTCAGTCAATTTACTGTCGAGGAGGTGCTGCCTGAGCTCGACGAAGCAGTTGTTAGAGAGGTGCTCCCACACCATAAGATTAAAAAGTTGCTCGTAGGTCGTTACGTGGCTTCCCTTGATCCAACCCTCGAAGGCTCGGCTGAAATAGTTGACATATTCCACCCAAGTTGTACCCGGGATCCGGGTGCAGTCTCGGAACCTCTGGCGGTACATTTCGGGTGTGAGCCCATATCGGGTGAGGAGGGCAGCCTTCATGTGGTCATAGGATGACATCAAGTGGTCTGGGAGCTGTAACAGGGCATCGCGGCCTTCATTGACGAACCTCCCCCATAGACCGGCTCCCCAGTCACTTCGATCGATCCGGTGGGAGGTCATGGCGATCTCGTAGGCCTTGAACCACTGTTGTATGTCGTCCTCTCGGACATACTCTCGAACGACATCCTTGGGGATGTGGACTTTCTTTTCTGTCGCTCCCGGGGTGCGCGGTCGCTCGGGCACCTCCAGTTCTTTGTTCTGCTTCCGTAGGTCTATCTCTGCCAGTTTGCGCTCGTGTTCGTATGCTAATCTCTTTTCTTCGAGCTCTCTCTGCCTCTGTTTTTCTTCCCGTTCTTCTCGGAGCCGCAGATGCTCTAGGTTCAGTTTTTGTTCGGCTAATTTTAGTTCACCGTCCATTTTGAGCCGTGCCATTTCTAACTCATGTAGTCTGTTTTTTTCTCTCTCTTGGATCTCTTCCTGCGAGAGGCCCGTTCTTCGCTCTTCGGGAGCCGTGGTGTTCCTCTCTGATGCTGCAATGTTTTGGTCCGGGGATCTGGCGGCCCCGGTTTCTGCCCACGACTCAATGGCGTGCTTGAAATCGTCTTTGGTACTCAGGCCGGTGGTAGCAATGCCTAGTTCAATGCAGAATTGTTTCAATTCACGATGGCTGTACTCTTCCAATTTCTCCATCTGGAATTTCTCGGTGGATCCGCTCTCTTTGGTTGACATTGTGGTTTTGTCGTGGGGTGAGCTACTCTCTGTACGATTACGCGTTGATTCGGATCGCGCCGCTGGCCACCAATGTTAGACGGACCGGGAGGGTCGGCCGAGGACAAGGGGAGAGGTCTCCGGGGAGAGCCGTCTCCAGCGATCGTACAGACGAGTAACTTCCCCCCCACAGATGTACACCACACAAAGATAGGTTTTAACGTTATTTATAAGCAATCTTCAGGTACGATAGAATGGTACAAGGAGGTCAGGACTCAGGGGTCCCCTCGATTCTAGTCTCTTGGTTGGGAAATGGGGTAGCGGGACAGTCTTGTTACCAATCTGGTAGATGCGATGAAATGATGGATAGCTCACAATCCTCGAGCTCGGTGTTCTAGTTGGACGGGCCGCGGCAGCGCCAGCAGGTCCCGCTGAAGGTGGTCGTTACACGGTCTGCGGCAGCGCCAGCAGGTCCCGATGAAGGTGGTGGTTACAACGGGCCGCGGCAGCGCCAGCAGGTCCCAACGAAGGTGGTCGTTACACGGTCCGCGGCAGCGCCAGCAGGTCCCGATGAAGGTGGTGGTTACAACGGGCCGCGGCAGCGCCAGCAGGTCCCAACGAGGATGGAGGATGCAGAAGGCCGCGGCAGCGCCAGCAGGCAGGATGATGGTTCACAAAGCAGGGCTACGGCAGGGCCGGTAGTCCGTCAAGGATGTGTTCTTCTCGGTGTCTTTCGACTCCAGGATACAACTGCCTTCCTGCTCTGGAGCTGCCCCAGTTATAGGTCTGGCGCCCTTTGATGTCCGGCCCCTCGCACTTGGGGGTCGGGAGGTCCGGGGTGAGGGAGTCCAGACACCCAGCAGGGGGGTGGAGCCAGCGCCCGGGGGAGCCGGGGGGCGATCGGCACCTGGCGGGGGAGAGCCATCGACACTTCTTTCTCCCATCGACCTGCCAAGTGGTCCGTTCACCTCCTGGGTGGATGGTGGTGCCGGGATGTCGGGGCCTGGCCAGGCCCAGGGTTAGGGTCGAGCTGAGGCCACGCGGCCTCGTGGTGCAGTGTCCAAGATGGCGGCCGGGCCGGCGAGGAAGCCGGTAGTGGTTCGGCCCCATGATACAGAGATGTCCGGGGGCAGGAGTCCCGTCTGGAGACGGGGTGCGGGTTGTTTCTGTGGGTAACACCTGGAGGGCCGGGGCTCGGGCCCTGTCATGCGGGGAGGGAGCAAGCCCTTCATGTGGCCTGTCCAACACTATGTATACCATTGGTAGAGGCTAAATCTAATATTACTTTCACTTCTGGTTCAGAAGTTTCACTTGTCTCAGGCTTGGCATCCAGTAGGCCCATACTACGGCCTTTTTGTTGAAATGTCAACTTCTCCGGTTCCGGATTTAGTTTTCAAGATTAGGGGAGATGAACAAGTGCCTCTGTTCCCTCCTCAATCTTCTTCTTTTTGTAATTGATTTTAGGATTTACTTTACCCATTATCTCTTTAGCAGTTGGGGCTTGTTTGATCGATTGCACTCATTTATTCCTGCAGTGTACCAGATCTTCCAAGAGCCTCATGTAAGGAGTGCCATCCATGGCAGGAAGGAGATTTAATTACTCTACTTGCCTGTGAGCACCACCTCAGACCAGTGTCGAGAAGAAATGTAGGAGTGTATGTCCATGTTCAGTCTGTGAAGTATGGTGTAGCCTAAACAGAATATATCATTGGCTTAAGAGAATGGGAACTCAACTCCTTGATTCACTGTTCGAACTCAAGAGAACATGGCCGTCAGCATCACCCACTATTAAAACATTCACCTGTATAATTCACTTGCAGACAAGCCCCCTATAAACAAACAATATTTACCCAACTATTTACAATAACTAAAAATCCATAACCAGCTTGCCTATGAAATCAAAACATCTTTGAAAAAAAGTTATTGCATTACAACGTTGTGCTCCTCTTGGCAGTGACAATCTCATTGTTCATTACTGTCTGTCTTCCACATCAGCCAGAGAATCACCAGAGTCCTTCTCAAAATATGTGATAAGGCCCTCACAGCAGGGACAGTTGCAAGATAAGGCAATAATTGGCAGAAGGAAGTAAACTTCACAGAAGCACTAAAAGGGGTACTGTAATCCACAGATGTTGCTGCCATGCATGTACCAAGAAGACTGTTGTCCTTTCACAGTTGTCTGGGGCAGCAGTGATATTTGCATTGTCCATGGCCCAATCCTACCAGTAAGGGTGGGACTTACCTTTTGTGCAGTTAGAACTTAGCACAGCATTCAACGCTGAAGAACACGCAACACCATTTCCATGGCTTTCCATACAGCTGGTGACATGGACGCTGCCATGCCATGGTACCTTTCGTTTAAGGATCTGATACAGTGTCTCACGTTAGACCCTTTCCTACTTCAGTATTAGTGTGCCTGTCAGAAATACTCGTCTTTAAAAGCTACCATACACTTCTCCTGGAGACTGTTGGTAACCTTAGTCTCCTCTCCAACTCCTGTGCTCTGGTGCCAGGAATTTATAAAGGGATTGTATTTTAAAATTAAGGCTTGCATCAATTTTAAGTCTGATAACATAATGTATTCAGTTGGAATCTCTATCAATGTTGTCTTCCTAATGTGTGAAACTATAGGTGTCCCACACTTTACATGGCCTCCAGGTCTCTCAATGAGTCATGGGTATCATGTTGTCGATGTTTGTAGTGGAGCAACAGTCTCGTTTTCAAAGTTTCTCCAGAGAAGAAGATGGCCTCCTTCTGCATGAAATTCATAATCTCCTTTGGTGTCTCTACTTCAGTGTCTACCAGAGTGACCATGGAATAGTTGGGAATGTCCAGATGTAAAGCCTCCCTCCGAACTAGGCTGTTGTGCCTAACTCTCAAAGGCTCTCACCCGTGGCCAAGAAGTGTTGTGTTCCCCTCCTCCGGTAATCCACCAAGGACCAGCAGATATGGATTGCAGGCCATCATCCTTATAGGAGATAAGGACTGGAGGAGGAGAAGGAAGCTTTCGGGCTGCAGGACACACCTGGGCATAGCTATATAGCACGCCTCTGAATGTTGACCATCATAATTGCTTCTAGAATACCCCCATCCCCTTAAGGGTTTTTTGCATTCTGTCTTGGTTGTTCAGTTAGAGGTGGTCGGGCCAAGATGGTAGTGGTGATCCGGTGGGAAGCTGTTGAACTTGTCGCTATCTTGGGTCTTGTACCTTCTTGGAGTGCTTGTACTGGGAAAAGGGGCACGCAGGTAATTAATTACCTCTGTCCCACACCAGCTATGGAGTATGAGATTAAATGAAAGTCAACAGTGTGTGTGTGTGTGTGTGTGTGCGTGTGTCGGTGTGTGTGTCGGTGTGAGTGTGTGTGGGTGTGTGCGGGTGCGTGTGCGTGTGTGTGTATGGGTGTGTGTGCGTGTGTCGTTGTGTGTGTGTGCGTGTGCGTGTGTGTGTGTGTGTGTGTGTGCGTGTGTCGGTGTGTGTGTGTGTGTGTGTCGGTGTGTCGGTCGAGGGGGGTTGAAGTAGCTCAGGCTAGGCCAGGCACAAAATTCGCCTTATCCTATCACAGTGAAAAAAGGTCTTTAGAGACTGGCCAGTTCGGATGTGCCCAGACGTGGGCCCGGTGCTTACCGTGGCATTGGATTCGTGCTGCATCTCAGTGATGAGGCCCCAAAACACCGGGAGTTACTGTCTTCTTGTCGAAGAGCCTTGGCTTGGCACCTCGGGCTGGAATGCTTCTATTGGAGAAGGATCACGTCCGATTTGCATATGTCTGGTCTGTGTCTGGACAGCCATAACAGGCAAAAAACAATGGACTGCAATGGGACCGTGGCAAGTACCAGTGGCGGAAATTCTTTCAAAATTAATCCCAATATCCCAATGATCACGTGTTTGCTTATCCCGTGGGAGGCCAGCGTTTGCCGTGCCGGGGAACGAGGCGCTGCACCCGAGAAGCTGAAATACACACGGCAGCTTTACAAGCAGGTTTGCATTCTGAGATGCGGATGAGGAGGACTGTGAACACCTGTAGCTGAGCAGCCCTAAGCCAGCAGCGGACCCATCCTTTAGCCTTTAATGCAGCAGCCGGGAAGCCGCCTTTTTCACGGAGGCATTAGAACGCCCGTCATAACACCGATTCATCGCCTACAACGAATGCTTTATGCACGCATGGCATTACAATCAAATCTTTCATTGCAGAAGGGCACGCATGGCATTACAACGACAAGTAACACTGTAGACGGGCTCGCATGTAATTTTAAGAAAAATCAATGCTTTATATGTTCACCCACAGCATTTTAAGGTCAAATAACATGCTAGCATCAAGTTATTTAATATACACTCATTTAATGTGTTTGCTGTTTATGAAGGAATTGGGGTGGTAATGAAATAAGCAAACGGTAGTTGCTTAAGATTGGATATTTTTTAATTCCAGGAAATTAAAGACTTTTGATATCAAAATTCCAGGGAAAAACAAATATTTCAATAAACAAGGTAATTAAAAAAAAATAACTTGGAGTAAGGAATGTCAACAAATAATAGTACTGAGTAATAATGCAAATTTAGTGTTGCTTTTTGGGGCTAGAAAACAAGTAAATGAACAGGTACCTTTAGGTAGCGAGCTAGTTTTTGGATGGGGAAGTGTATTATTACTGGGGCAATAAACTTAGAACCTGAGTATTAATGGCCATTTAATGCTACAATTATTTTAAAAACAACATGCATTTAAACAAATGTACATGTACATTAAAGTCACTTACTGTTAGTGGTGGTTTGCCTAGGAAAATATAGGTTTCTGGGTAGTGAAGTGCATTAATACTCAGGTAATAATTTAAAAAAAACAGAGTTTTAATGCACATTTAATTTTTAAATTATTTTAAACAAACAAGCATTTAAATAAATTTCACTTTAAATTACTGACTTTTAGGAGCGGGTTCCCTGAGAAAAATAGGGGCTTTTGGGTGGGAAAGTGTATTAATATTCAGGTATTAATTTAAATTATCTGAGTATTAAAGCACATTTCATCTTTAAATTATTTTAAAAAGAACAGGCATTTAAACATACTTACATTATGCCGATCTCCCGTAGCCGGTGCAGCAGACTCTTGTGGGACACCCTGTCAAATGCGGCACTCAGATCGCGCAAAATCAGCGCAGAGGTTCTGCCTTCATCCACAGAGCTACTAGTAACAAGATTGGGGAGTGTAGAGGGATGGCCCTTCATGGGCTTCAGAGATGGATGCGTCCTCCACTTCAAATTATTTACTTAACATAAAGATCCATCTCTTAAGGGGAGAAAAGAAGGAAATTCAAAACCTGGGTTATATGGGTGTAAATGTCCCACAATGGTTGGACATACACAAAGGTGTTTAAATACCCCTCACACACCAAGAATGACCAGTGGTGTCATGCTTCATCATAGGGGTCTTCCCGCCCCGCTGCGGGACGGGGCGTGCTACGACCTACGAATACGTGGGAGCACTGATAATAAAGTGCTATGTGTAGTGCAGTGCACCTCTTGGTGTGTGAGGGGTATTTAAACACCTTTGTGTATGTCCAACCATTGTGGGACATTTACACCCATATAACCCAGGTTTTGAATTTCCTTCTTTTCTCCCCTTAAGAGATGGATCTTTATGTTAAGTAAATAATTTGAAGTGGAGGACGCATCCATCTCTGAAGCCCATGAAGGGCCATCCCTCTACACTCCCCAATCTTGTTACTAGTAGCTATTTCGACAGCGTACAGCTGTGGGAGTTTTCCTGCCCCTTGTGGGATAAAAAGCCAGTGTGCTTTCTTTAATTAAAAATGTTGTTCTAGCAATCACTCTCATACAGATTACATTGCAAAACACACACTCTCTACCTTTAGTTTTATTTTCACACTCACAACCCCAGCAATTCACAACAATGGCTGAGTTTGCGGGCCTTACATTTGATGATGAGGAGGTCGACAGGATCCTGGCAGCCCTCAACCCTTTCGTGGGCTTGAGCAATGCAGACCCCGGACTTAATAGTTCCGATTGGGATGAATTGGTAAACCTACTGAGAACACAGATCAAGACAGCGTTACACGGTCTCCTGATGACGGAATACCTCAGGGCCAATACAGCGCCTAGAGGATTGATAGTTCGTAATGAACCATTTATCTTCCAGCACGACAAAACCTTTAAAAAAGATTGGTCCCTTATATCATGGCACTGCACAAGGGACTGGTTAGTCCTGATTATCAAGACAGCCACGCGCCTCACTCAGGAATTGAAGATTGATATACAGAAGATAGAGGTGCAACTGAAGAGCTATCAATCAACCTCTGTCTTGAAAAAACGACTTGAGGAACTAAACCAAGAAATGAGTGAGTATGAAATCTCATTGAAACAGAGCAAGTATAAGAAGCTGAAGAAAGACACTGCAGCCTTCAGCCATGAACGCGTATACCCATACATCAGGGATGATTACATACAACGCAAAACAGGCAGCGACCAGGATACGGACAGTGATCTCTCCGACACGGCGTCCAACGATTCCTATTCCAGTAAATACAGTGGTCCAAGAAGTCAGAGGGGAAGAGGCTATCAACAGAGACCTTACAGACCAAGAGGCAGAGGTTGGGGTGGCTATCAGGGCCCACCACTATATGCCCAATATCCCTTTGGACCTCCACCTATGGGAGTACCTTTTCAACATTGGAATCCCCCTCCACAAGACTACAACTATTATGGTCCACCTCCTTTTTTAGGGATGCGTCCAGGACCACAAAGAGGAAAAAAACGGAGAGGCAACCAGGTCCATTGGAGCAGCGACCAAGAGGACCCAACGAGGGTATCGACACGGAGTATGACAGCAGCATCGAACCCGCCATCGACCAGCCGCAAGGACAACTAGTGGTCAACCTTTCAACTATTTCCCTAACTCATCACCAAATGACAGCTTTGGAGAAAGGATTGAGGTTTGTCCCCACCAACAAAGTTGATAAATTCAAACTTTGTTTGGAAATAAAGGAGTTCATGTGTAAACTCAAACTCAAAGTCTTTTTCTCTGACCAAATTACAGTCCCCACCCAGGTATCTGACACGGGATTAAGACCCAAATCCACATTTACCCCGGCGGACTCCACTCTACCCATCGAACTATTAACTTTCGAGAAAGCAGTAATGGAGGATATTAACAATGTACTCCAGAAGGATCACAAGGCATTCCAGAATGTGACTAGAGCAGAAAAGGAAGCACTACAACAACTAGCCAGCAACACTAACATCACCATTAAGCCGGCCGACAAAGGCGGAGCAACGGTTATACAAACAACTACTGACTATGACAATGAGTGTAAGAGACTATTGAGTGACCAGAGGAACTATGAGGTCCTCAATGATGACCCTACAGAGAGCATTTGGGTTCACATAATGGGGATGGTGGAAGAGGCCACTGCACATGATTGGATCACTCGAAAGGAGGCGGACTTCCTAGTACAGAAGGCACCTAGAACTCCCTACTTCTATACAATCCCAAAAATCCACAAAAACCTGGAACATCCCCCTGGACGTCCCATTGTATCTGGGATTGGCTCAATATTAGAGCCTTTGTCGAAATTTGCGGATGCATTTCTTCGACCACTAGTCCAAGGTACGGATACCTATCTAAAAGATACAAAAGCAGTATTACAACTTCTTGAAAATCTGGTTTTTGATCCTACCCAACACCTATTAATAGGATTGGATGTGGAAAGCCTATATACTAGTCTACCGCACAACGATACCTTGGATATCATTGAGGAGGTTCTTTTTTCCACCCCTTGGAACTATCATACCCCTCGCAACCTAGTGATGGAATGTATTACCCTGGCCCTCAAGAAGAATTATTTTCTGTACCATGATGTGCACTACCTTCAGAAACACGGTACCAGCATGGGTAGTACCTTTGCGCCGAGCTTAGCGGGATTATATGTTCACCATCTGGAGTCCCAAAAGATACTGAACCCTCACAACCCGTTTCAACAGAACATCATCTTGTGGAAACGTTATATTGATGACGTGCTAGTGATTTGGAAAGGAGACTCTGATTCAGTCGTCACCTTCATGAATTGGTTGAATGAACAAAATACCTTTCTAAAGTTCACGCATACATCATCCAACAGCAACCTAGTTTTCCTAGACCTTAACATCTATGCAGATGAAGGCAGATTGAAATCCAGCACACACTTTAAACCAACGGCCAAGAACTGCCTGTTGCTATATGATAGTTTCCATCCCAGACACCTTCGTGATAATCTCCCCTATGGCCAGTTCCTACGTCTACGTAGGAACTGCTCAGAATTGACAGACTTCAAGGCCCAGGCAAAAGACCTGCAGAAGAAATTATTAGATCGACACTACCCAGAGGCAGTTGTCAAAAAGGGTTTCAAGAGAGCAAGGAACAACAATAGGGGTTCTCTTTTAGAAAATCGACCATCACAGGAAGAGGAAACCAGGCCTATCTGTGTCACAACCTATAATACACATTCAAACCAGGTTTCCAAGATCATAAATAAGAATTGGAAAATTCTAAATTGTGGAGGCCTCAATCTACCGAAACCCATGTTTTCTCACAAAAGGGGTAGAAATTTAAAGGACATTTTGGTTCACACCAGACCACGAAAACCACCTGCCCAACAGATCGTAAGAGGTATTCAACCACCTGTCAAAGGGCACCATCCTTGCGGGATGTGCAGCACTTGCACACTCACTAAGAAGAGTACCAGCATCACTTTTGCCAACGGCACGGTCTGGGAACAGAGAAAATTCACCAATTGCAACAGCAAAAACGTTGTGTATCTTATTACTTGCCCCTGTAAAATGGAATATGTGGGTATGACCACCAGACCAGTAAAGGTGCGAATGGGCGAACATAAGAGTAACATTCGCTGCAAAAAAAGCACGACCAAGATGGCGACGCATTTCCTGACTGAGAATCATGGGGTCGACGATCTCAGATAGACGGTCATAGAGCAACTACAGAATGAGCATGGACTCTTCGAGAAAGAACAACGTTGGGTGTTCCGTCTGGGCACTCACGTGTTTGGTCTGAACGATGACATACCATGGTCACAGCTGTCATAGTGACTTGCCTCACCCCTTTCACTGTCAGTTATGACCAACGAGATCAATTATGACACTCCTTTCCTGGCACTATTTGGATGCGTGTACTTGTATTCACAACAAACCACCCAAGCATCCTTTCTGCCGTCAGAAGAACTTCTTCTGTCTTTGTTAAATGACACGATGGGCTCGGATGGATTACTAACCATGTGTCAATCCTCTATTTTTGACACCCTTTGACCCCCTCCCTCGGATTAGTCCCACCTCCTCTCAGCATTGGCCCTTTTCTTTCTCTCCCCGTTGTAATTCAGCTATCACACCTCTCGACACACGAGAGCCAATTCAGCTATCACACCTCTCGACACACGAGAGACGCTTCTCGCTCTCACTAAGTCCAGCCCGTACCTCTTTGATCCGTCAAACAGGCTTTGAGGCGATATACTTGGGAGACCTCTATCCTTATTTTTTGATATATTTTTTACATTTACCAGTGGGCGCATGTGATCACACCACTTCAAATACTCATATTGGGTCCTCACTTCCGGTTGACATAGATCTTTTACTCGATCCGGTCTAGTCTACCGGCACCCTTTGAACCGGAAGTCTTCTGAAACTCACCAGGTGCAACTAGTTTCCCCGCAAATTGGTGAAAGCTGGCTGTATTTAAACTGGGCACAGTAGGGATTTCTCCACAGTACGACCGGACATCGGGATGAATGCACATGTAGCGATTGGCTGCTAAAGGATACGTGAGTACGGCTTAGCCGCTGGAGGACACCGATAACGGCGTTTCTCTAGGAGTAGTCAGTGGATAACAGGCATCTCTCCTTTTTATTATCTTTTTCAGCATTGAGGCTCCTTATTGTTTTTTCCATCAACCCTAAGGTCCATGAGGCAATACCTCACATACACTTAAGTATGTTTTCAATATACCATTGGTTCCATATCCGAATAAGAGTATCGTCCATTATTTTTAGAGTGTGTGTTTTCTGTTTTTTGTTTGTAGTGTCATGTATGTCTCTACTTTTCTTACAGGTCACTGCACCTTCTTCTGCAACCATTTAGAGTTATGGCTAAAACTATCACGTTTTTTGTCACCTTCGTGGCACACTTCTTTTGTTTGCAGGTACGATGTTCCCATTTCCGGGAAATCTGAACGAGTAATTTGCTTTATTATTTTTCTTACAGAATTAAATACGAATACCATTAGGTACTGTATACTCACGCATGTTTTCTCTTATATTGATAATCTTATCATGAGTACCAATATGCGCACATAGGAGGGATCTTAACCCTGTCCTGAAGAAGATGCCTAGCATCGAAACATGTCGACAACATACTAGGAGAACACCACACATTGAGTAGGAAGTCTCCGCACCACCCTTTTACTAGTACCAGCCCCCTCCGACTTATTAAAGTTCTTTTGTCCTAGGGGCCAGGTCCTTTTTAACTCACATTCACACCTATCCCAGACCCTCCCACTGCACTACACATAGCACTTTATTATCAGTGCTCCCACGTATTCGTAGGTCGTAGCACGCCCCGTCCCGCAGCGGGGCGGGAAGACCCCTATGATGAAGCATGACACCACTGGTCATTCTTGGTGTGTGAGGGGTATTTAAACACCTTTGTGTATGTCCAACCATTGTGGGACATTTACACCCATATAACCCAGGTTTTGAATTTCCTTCCTTTCATCCACAGAGGCCTGCAGTTGCTCAGTGACTGCAAGAAGAGCGGACTCCGTGCTGTGCGAAGGCCTAAAACCATTTTGAGAGGGGTCCAATATTGAATTGAATTCCAGGAACTGAGTTAGAATAGTGTTTACTTACGAATCCGTTTTTTTAGCAAGGAACAGGAGCAAGGAGGTCGGATGAAAGTTTTCAGGCCTAGAAGCATCCACTGTTGGTTTTTTCAGCAGAGGGATAACTTTGACGTGGTTCTATGAATTTGGGACTAACGCAGAAGATAAAGACAGATTGGTCAGTTTCAGACAGCCTGGTAGGAGACTCTCCTGGAACTTTAGCTAAAATAAAATTGTTTGTTTTTGCTCCTCCCTCTAAACAGGTTGAGCAGCAGTTCCACCATTCAGTTGCAAACTTTGGCTTCCTACTGTGACCCGACCTGCTTAGATGGGCAATCCAGGTGCACTTATTATTATTATTATTATTATTATTAATTTTATAATGCGCATAGCTGCCACAGCAACGAGGCGTCCCAGCGCAGCAGCGAGAGCCCGAGAACGAGAGCCATAACAGATCAAAGGGGATTAGATGGTAGGGAGGGCGAAAAGCCACGTCTTCAGGGCCTTGCGGAAGGCCAAGTGGCTAGGAATGGTTCTAACTGAGATCGGGAGAGCGTTCCATAGTTTAGCTGCCAGGTATCGGAAAGAACGCCCCCATGCTCTGTACCTCCACACCCGGGGTACACAGACCAGAGCATGGTCAGCAGATCGCAATGAGCGCACTGGAACATAAGCCTTCAACAGCTCCAAAAGACCCTGCGGGGCTTGCTTAGCTAAGATTTTATGTGACATACACAGTGCTTTAAATTGAATCCGCTTGCCCACTGGCAACCAGTGGAGTTTCGGAAGCACCTGGGCACCTGAGCAATGCTTGGGTAGGGACACCAGAACCCGAGCTGCAGCATTCTGGACCCTCTGAAGGCGATTTACACTAGCCCTTGTCGCTCCCAAGTAAAGGCAATTCCCATAATCCAATCTAGCAAGAACAGACGATTGGATAATGGACTGCCGTACCGAGGGGGGGAAAGAACCCAAGCAGTGGTCTGAGACTATGCAGGAGACCAAAACAGACCCCGGCAACGAACTTGGTCTGTTTTTCAAAGGTCATACCGCGGTCAAACCAAATGCCAAGGTTCTTTACAGAGTCCCTGGGAACTGGGGCAGGCTTCAGACGTTCCGGCCAATGAAGGTCCGTCCATAGCTCCCTATCCTTTCCGAAGAGCAGAATTTCGGATTTCCCGGAGTTCAACTGAAGGCAGTTTGCTGCCATCCAATCGGACATAGCCAACAAATCGGCCCTGAAGTTGTTTAGGTTGGCGGAACTTTTCTTAGAGAAGCTGATCATTAGTTGAGTATCATCGGCATATGAAACCAATGAGAGCCCCCTTCTCTTGGCCAGCACCGCCAGCGGGCTAACGTAAAGGTTAAAAAGTAATGGGCTTAATATCGAGCCCTGGGGTACTCCCTGGTGTAATGCACACTTTTGTGAGGAGAAGGGGGAAGCCAAGACCTGAAAGGATTTCTCTGACAGAAATGATGTGATCCAGGACAAGGCCAGGTCACTAACCCCAACATCCTGCAAGCGTTTCAAAAGTATTTTATGGGATACAGTGTCAAATGCGGCACTTAAATCCATTAGGATCAAGGCCGCAGAGTCACCTACATCTAGATGACTTTTAATGGTTTCTGACATCACCAAAAGCGCGGATTCAGTGCTATGCCGAGGGCGAAAGCCATGTTGAGTGGAATCGAATAAAGTGTGTTGTTCGACAAAACCTGCCAGGATGGAGTTCACATGTGCCCCCGTCACTTTGGCCAGAAAAGGTAGTTGCGAGATAGGACGGAGAATGCCTGGGTCAGATACGGCTAGGGAGGGTTTTTTCAATAGGGGGATGACTTTAGCATGTTTCCAGGCTCTAGGGACTGACGCCGTTGATAGTGACCGATTGACCACATCAAGGCACAGTTCGGAAATGGAAGAGTACAGCTGAAGGAAACGGGTAGGGTTGACTGGGTCCGCTGGAGAGCCGGATTTGATTTTAGAACATAAATACGCAAACTCCAGAGACGAGATGAAATACCCCCAAACTACAGCCATTCAGAAACTCACCCCTCGATAGATCCAACTCTTCAGACCAAGAAGAGGGATGCGGGAGTCTCTGATAAATCAGTTCCACTTTATTAATAAAGTATGTGGCTAGTACGCTACACTGATCATTAGAGGTAATTGGAGAGACCCCATTACCCCCGGAATTCGCCATATTGCCCAATAAGGAGAAAATATTCTTAGTAGAGTTAGAGCTATCCATAATTCTCCTGGCCACAAAATCGGCCCGAGCTTTACGGATCGCTTTATGATAAGACTTCAGGGCTGATTGGTATTCCAATTTGGCAGTCGCGTCATATGTGCGCCTCCAAGCACGCTCCAGTCTTTTGCAGCCTTTTTTGGCTAAAGAGAGGGCATCGTTGAACCAAGGATTAGATGGCCCGCGCCCTTTCTTACCCCATTTCGCAGGGATATAGGTGTCCAGGCCCGCTGTCAGCCAATCCTGGTAGCACTGGTTCGCTTCATCAGCGCATGCAGGTAGTGGTGGTTGGTGGCTCGATAGCCAGGCAGAGAGAATCTCAGGGTTGAACCTATGCCAGGCACGTTTTAAAGTCTTTGTAGGGCAGAAAGAGTCCACTTTACTCAGAAATAGTAGGGAAAAGGAGACCAGGAAATGGTCTGTCCAAACCTGTGGGACGGGGGAACGCACAATGATTTGGGGGAGGTTGGAGATAACTGGGTCCAGGACATGGCCGGCTACGTGGGTTGCTTCAAGCACATGCTGCTTTAGTTGAAAAGATTCCAGGTCAGCTAAGAAGCTCCCAATCTCCATCTGTTCAATACTCTCAAGATGAAGGTTGAGATCGCCCAGAGTGGTAAAATTGGCGGACTTACTAGCAAGATGCCCTACTTTGTTTAGTAGGTCATTCTTAAAATTGGTCGCTGGCCCGGGAGGCCTGTAGATCAAAAGACCGGCCAAAGAGATGTTATGGGTGAGCCCAATTTTAAACGACGCGCATTCACAACCCGCTATGGGTTCACTCTCCAAATTGGCTCTATATACTACTTGGACTATCATTGCCACCCCACCCCCTCTTCCCACTTCCCTATTGATGCCTATGCATGACCTACAGAGCCATTGCCAAAAATAGCGACACAGGAATTGGGTCCATCATTTCCCACTATATCCCCGGAAGGAACTTGCGTTCCTCTGGGAAATTGCGTCTGACAGCCCCCCGTGTACGAAGAGCCAAATGGGGTGGTAGAGCCTTTTCCACTCTTGCTCCTAAGTGGTGGAATGACCTTCCCCTGGACCTGAGATCTCTCCCGTCTTTACAGCACTTCCGCTCTGCTCTAAAAACCCTTCTCTTTCGGCAAGCATACATGTAAGGCTTCCTGTCTCCTTCTTTGATCATTCTCTGATCATTTTTGTTAGGCGCCTTGATACCTGCGGGTTACTGTTCTGCGCAATATAAATCGCCATTCATTCATTCATTCATTCATTCATTCATTGACAAATTTCAATATATAGCCTGGTGGAAGGGTCAACCGGGTATAGCTACGTCATCCTGATTAAGCCAGGTTTTAGTGAGAAAGAGAGCGTCTGGGGACTCAACAATTAGAAGGTCGAGGATCTCAGCGTGATGCTTTACCAATAAACGGCAATTGAGGCTTAGGAATTTGAATTGCTTATACCCAGGAGGGCACGAAATCCGCTGTACTGGAGATAATTCGAACGGGCAGGACTTACAGTGAAAAGATGGCTCGGGAGGGGACCATGGGGGTGAAAGACAGGTGTAGGTACTCGCCAGGGTCAAGAGTTCTTCCCGCGAGTATACGATAGGGCCAGGCATACCAACACCCACAAACCCAGCGCCCCGCGCCGGCCTGTCGCGGACGGGCGCAGACGGGCTTGCTTTTGGCGCGCCTTTGGCGCGCCCGCTGCGCACGTCCGCTGCGCGGTCGCGGCAGCGCGTTCATTTATGTGTAAATGGGAGGGTCCGGCCAGGCAACTGTACCGCCGACTTCCCCCTTCCCAAGATGGCGGAACTACTCCAGCCGTCTTAGGGAAGTCAGCACAGGAGTCCAGTCTCTCCCACCTCCGAAGAGCCACCAAACAGGTACGGGTCGATTAATACGGAGGAATTAACTAAAAGAAGGACCCTGCATCGTAGTTAAAAGGTAGCAATAAGAAGGGTTTTCACAGTGGCTAAAACAAATAAAATATCACAAATAGTAAAATGATGCGCTATCGGCAATACCAGTCTGGCGAATCACTTGCTCCCGGCTCAAGCCTCAGGAGCTAACTGCTAGCGCGGTCGCGGCAGCACGTTCATTTATGTGTAAATGGGAGGGTCCGGCCAGGCAACTGTAGCGCCGACTTCCCCCTTTCCAAGATGGCGGCACTACTCCAGCCGTCTTAGGGAAGTCAGCACAGGAGCCCAGTGTCTCCCACCTCCGCAGAGCCACCAAACAGGTACGGGTCGATTAATACGGAGGAATTAACTAAAAGAAAGACCCTGCGTCGTAGTTAAAAGGTAGCAATAAGAAGGGTTTTCACAGTGGCTAAAACAAATAAAATATCACAAATAGTAAAATGATGCGCTATCGGCAATACCAGTCTGGCGAATCACTTGCTCCCGGCTCAAGCCTCAGGAGCTAACTGCTAGCGCGGTCGCGGCAGCTGAGGTTCTGTAGCGATCCGAACCCGTGAATTCGGTATCATAGTACTGACACGATTTTGGTACCAATGAACCGCAAATGATCCATTGTATACGTGACAATGTTTTCGCTGCGCAACTAGCATGAATTCACTGGAAAATAGGGCATTCTGTCAGTAAAGTCATGGCACCCATTTTAGTTACGGCATCCATTTTGTTTCTTGCCCTCACATAGTCAATGAACGGATGATGACCCCGGCAGGATCACCTTGTTAAGGACACGTAAGCTCGAGCCCCGAGAAAGGCTGACGCTACATGACTAGGCAGAACCAAGCTGCCTCCCTTGCCTGAGGCCAGTCCTGCTATACTGGTTCTCGTGTCCGTTGTCCTGACTGAAGGCCGAAGACGATTGCCCTGCCCGTTTATGATCCATAAACACCTCTTATCCTACATTTCAATCCTTTGCACCTGGCTCTGCTCCTTCCTTTCTGGGCTTTTACAATGGGGAGGTTACGATTTTTATGATGGGGAGGATCAAGTAGAGAATGAAGAACTGACAAGAGAGCCTGATCGAATACCGAAAACCTCCAACTAATCATTGTTTGATGTTTATTTATTATCTGTTTGGGATACCGGGTTGGGCATGAGAAATATTCGTGTAATGTTGCCCCAAGACATTTTTCTTGTATTTAAGAAACAACCCACTTAATGCAATTCGAACAGTCTCCTAGATTCTGCCTCTGTGTGGTTCCTATGATTTCTGTATCCCTGCAGTAAATAAACCTTGGTCTTTGACGCCGCCATCGAGAAGCCCGTGTCTGTTTGTTTGTGCACCGGGACAGGGGGAACTCAGGGGTCTTCGGGTGTTGTTTCCCTGACACCTCTGGACTCTTAAAAGTCCAGAACCTCAAATTGGCGCCCAACGTGGGGCGACGTCATCCGGTACCGGTCCAAAGCCTGAAAAGTTCGAGAAGTTTCGTGTGAAGATTCCGGAGGGAGGTACCCCGCTTCATCGATCCCTGCATGTCGTAAAAGTGGCCCGACGATCTCTTCCACGAGTGTTCCCGTTCCCAGACGGCTACAGAGGACCGCTGCCTTGACTGTCGCCCTGTCTTGGACCCGAGGTGCAGACCTTAGTACGGCGAGACGAAGACGGGTTCTCCTTGGTGACGTCTTCCACATTTCAGTTAAGTATTAAGTGGGTTGTGCTCAGTTTGGTTATTCGGATACGTTTTGGATTTGTAGATTATCATTGGTTGCTCTTGTTAAGATAATCTTGGTATTTGGTATTGGTTCATTTTGGTAGGCCTAAGTTCTCTGCGCATTTTGGTTGGAATTTGTCTTTGTAGTCATGACTAAGGGTAACAATTGTTTTTTGTCCTGGTTACGTTGCAACGGGGATTCACGGTTGGAGGACTTGTGTTTGGTTCCTCCGATTGGGACTCCTACATATGAGCTCTATTGTAAACATGGTGTGGGTCCTATTGCGTATAATGAAGTATGGGTCCGTTATACCAAGAAAGATGGTGTCCTTAGTTGGCCACCGCATGGTAGTTTCGAAACGGAAATTCTAGATAATTTAGAAATGAAGTTGTTTAAGAGAAAAGCCCGGCCGGCGATGTTTGATTCTTTTCGCGTATGGCGCAAAGAAGCCAAACAGAGAGAAATGAGGAAAACGAAGAAGGAACAGAAAGAGAAAGGGTTGACTTTAATGGAGTCTGCTAGGCAGCTGCATGTCAACGAGACCGAGAAAGCAATGGAGATGGCGAGTAGAAAACATAATTTGGCGATTGATAAATGCTACCCTGTATTGCCATCTTGTCCTGCTAAGCCGATAGAGGACCCTGAAAAGGATCCCCTGTTGTCTTACCTGTTGAGTTCACCTCCACCGTATGCACAGGGTATTACAGTACCACAGTTACTACCTGTTGTACAGCCAGCTGTTGGTCAGCCTGGGATAGGTGCTCCACTCCCTTTGAATCCAGCTCCTGTCTTTCCCGTGGTCAGTGATCCTACGGCACCCCCTCTTCCTGGGTCGCCTATTCCGCCTTTGCCTATCGTTTCGCAAACTGCTTTACCTACTACTCCTACCCTTACTACTTCATCTGCTTCAGCTGCCCTGTCCCCAAGCCCTGTCATTCTGACTCCGCTTTCCGTTCGTCGTAAAATAACCGACTCTGTAACTAATATATTAACCCCTCTTTACAGGTCCTTAATTGGGACCCCCGTTTCTGACTCTATACAGAGACGTAGCCAGCTTCCTGGTCCCGAGGAACGAGAGACGTTAGATTCGACAGCTCTTAGGTGGATGTCGAAAGCTGTGAAGTATGATGCACGAAGAGTATTAGACACATTTATGCAGTGGAATGAACCAACTCAACGTTATGTTTTTGACGTGATGTGTTCTCTTGTGCATGAGGAATGGGAAGATGATGACTTAGATTCCGTCCCTTCTGATTTAATAAATATTCAGCAGAAATTTGCCGCAGGAATGGTGATAGGTTCAGAAGTAGGGAGAGCGATAGAATTAATTTTAGCTTATAGGGATGAGTCCCCTTTTCGGGCGACAAGAGACCCTGATGGTACACCGATAACTAGGAAAAGACGAGGTCAGTATCCGATGAGAGAAGTTCCGCCCATATGGCGCGAAGCAGTTGCCGCTGATGGGAACTTGGGTATTGCAGCTGCTCCAGCACAATTCCAGAGAGTGTGGATACACATTCCTTGGAAACGGGCTGAAGTATTAGCAGTAAAACAAGCATTACCAGACCCTCGTAAGAATCCTGCTGGTTATTACAAAGAATTAACACAGACAGTCCAAGCGTGTATCATGAATTTGGCAGACATTGAAATGCTATTTGGTAATGTAGTGCCACAGCCTATATGGGCCAAGATTCGGCAAGAGAACCACCCAGTCGCCTTAGGAGGTGATTGGCCAGCTATCGTAGCGGCAGACGCACAGCAGGTTGGCGGAGCTAAACCCGAACCTCTGATTGCTGACTTACCTGGCAGAATAATTAATCTGATGAAAACGCTGATGCCAGCGTTACGAGTAAATTGGGATAAACTATCAGCATGCAAGCAAAAGAAGGACGAAAGCGTCTCTGACTTCTTCACTAGATTTGAAGAGACTTTCGTAGACCACAGTGGGCAAGATATGAGTACCGAGGGAGGTCAGAGATTGTTTGTTGATAAGTTCGTGTTTAATTTACTACCTGAGCTTAGTAACAAGTTAAAGGATTCTGAAAGTGCATGGGCAGTGTCGACGACAGCACAGATACTTGCAACTGCACAGTACTATGAGAATAGAGAGAAAGAAGAGAAGGAAAAATCAGAAAAGAAAACGAAAGATTTAAAAACCAAAGTCCTTTTGCAACAGGCATATCCGCCTCGTTCGAATCAGTCAGATTCACAACAGCGACCCCAGTTTCAACCGCAGCCACAATTCCAGCAAGGGACGGCCCAGAGATTTAATTATAGTTTTCCCCGACAACAGTTAGCATGGAATCAGTGTGCCTATTGTAAAAAGGAGGGTCATTATAAGAATGAGTGTCCAGTACTACACCCATAAACTAGTGGTATCCCAGCTCAGAGAGGTAATGATGGATTTATGCAAGCTCCTAGAGGTAGAGGGCGTGGTACGATGACACCACAGGCTGATCGCCAATCGAATTATTTCGACCAGCGAAATGTACAACCTACGCAGCCAGGTAGATCTCCACAGTATCATGTTGAAGATTACTATGATCATAATGAAGAGATCCAAAGAAACGAACAATAGGACAGCCGCAGGCAGAGAGAGGGAGTAGTATCAGTTCCAGTTGATCAGAGTGGACCTTATGTCGCAGTAGCTACCTCAGGCGTGGTCGAACCGTTTCTGTTGGATACTGGTGCGGCAAAAAGTTCAATCATGCATGCGAAACTCCCTGGCGCACCTTTGTCCGGCTTAACGAACACTTCAGTAGGTTTCTCAGGCGCCCCTGTTCACAATCCTGTGTCCAGTCCTTTATCTATCACTGTTGGGCCATGCGAGCTAGAAGCACCCCTCATTTTAACAACCGGTTGTAATGAGAATCTGCTTGGTTTAGACCTGTTGAAACGCCTGCATGCGACGTTGTACTGTTCTCCTTCGGGAGTACAGCTCACATTAGGTAAAGGAGTCATCTCCCCGATGTACATGTCGATGGACAAGCTCCCACCGGAGTTGCGTTCCCTCCCTGATACTCTTTGGGCAACTGGTCCTAACGATGTAGGCCTCTTGGAAATTCCCCCTTACGTGGTAAGTCTAAAAGCGAATGTTAAATTTCCACGAATCCCACAGTACCGGATTTCAAACGAAGGTGAACAAGCACTCTTACTAATTGTAAAAGACTTGATACAGAAAGATGTGATAGAGGAAACTAGAGGAAACGTCTGCAATAGTCCTGTCCTGCCGATTTTGAAACGCACTGATCCTTCCAAACCTCCAATCTACAGATTTGTGATTGACCTCAGAGAGGTTAACAAAATTGTGATTCCACAGTTTCCAGTGGTACCAGATATCACTGCATTATTGACGTTGATTCCTGCATCGGCATCATGGTTTACGGTGATCGACTTGAAAAATGCATTTTTCAGCATTCCCATAGCAGAAGAAAGTAGAGACATTTTTGGTTTCTCCTTAGGAGGACGCAGTTTCAGATTCAAACGCGCTCCACAAGGATATTGTGCAAGCCCTTCAATTTACAGCCAAGCATTAAAAAGTCAATTAGATGCTCTTGTACTTCCTCATGGTGTTGCTCTGATCCAATACGTAGACGATCTTTTGCTAGCCGCTGACGACAAGGAAACTTGCAAAGCAGCTACTATTTCTTTATTACGTCATTTGTCCGACTTACACCACAAGGTGTCACCTTCTAAACTACAATATTGTTGCCAAGAAGTGACCTACTTAGGTCATCTTTTGTCAAAGGAGGGAAGAAGGTTGACCCCAGAGAGAATCAAAGCAATTTCACAGATGACTGTACCAAGCACACAAAGAGAAGTGCGTGCGTTTTTGGGTATTACGTCATACTGTAGGCAATTGTGGAAATATGGATTTTTCTGATCAGTTATGTCCCCTATCTTGGACCCCAACGGTTTCATGTATAAATCACAAGTACATGTATGTTTCCTCCAGTTCCAGTTATGAAGACGCAAACACATGTGCGTCCACCGTCAACCTGTCCTCTCTCAGATCCGCCATGAATAGGCCGGATATTCCATTCCTAAGTATGAAAGGCCACCGGCTTTATATGGTTCACTTATGCCATTTTACAGTCCAGGCAAGTAGGCCCTGATTCTGTCATCGAACTCTTCTTGCCTTCTGCCTCTGAAAGCTCCAGTCTGAGCCTGCATCTGTGACCATGAACTTTGTCTCATTCTCTGCGCGGCCCACGAAGCCTGACATCAGCTTGCTGCCTGCCAAAAACTGTATTTCACCTTCGAAATTATCTGCTCCGTTCTCTGCCCGATGCATTCCTGTCTAGTAGTTTAAGTAAACATTCTTCCAGCTACCGAGCAAAGGCCCGGCTTCTCTGTCTTTAAGCAAGTAATTCATAGCCCTATTACTATGGAAGATTTCTACCCACGCATCTAGTGTAGACACTTAGACGCTTGTACACGCACTAACAGTCAGTATGGTCAGTGTAGAATAAGATTCTACTCTAAGAAGACCTCTCTTTTGGATAACTTAGTTCTTTAAACATAGGATGTTAGATATGATTTGGGATTAGGTTGACTTGACCCTCCAGACTTCTGTCGCCACATGTAGAGCTAAATGTCAAGTCCCCTTCACCCCCTAGTTGCACGTCAATCACACGTCATGCTGCTGCGCGCGCATTTCTGCCAAGTATTTCTGCTGACATTGCGAAATTCTTTCATAGAACCACCCTATTATGACATCACATCTGATGACGTTCTTTAATCACTCCCAGTTACGCCTATTTTTGCTACGCAGGAATATATTATCCACACTATCAATTGTTACGCCTCTTGTATTGGCTTCATTGTAATGCCTATTGTATAAAAGTGATTGATTGTCAATAACGTAGGTACTTCACTTCCTGAACCTTCGTGGTGATGGAACTTGGAGCAACCGATTATAATCGACCATTGGAATAAAGCCCATTCCGAACCTCTAATACCACGGATTCTGCCTCTTATTTACTGAGCTATTTTATTATGATTCTGTATCAAATTAAGTCCCGGTAATTAAATTATTTACCACATGAATGGCGCCCGAACAGGGACACTTTCTCATCTCACGCGCCGGCGGTGCGTTGCAGGCCCGGTCTCCTGCCACAGCTGGACGGACAATAACGCGTACCAGCAGGATTTCCTGTATCTCCCTCCGGTCAAGCGGGGGCGACTGAGGCTGCGATCAACACCCAGACGAGGCGGTGAGAAGTGCGAAGTATCCCGACCAGAGCCTAGCTGAGAGAGCAAGATCCGAGGTATACAGAGGCCCACCAGTTTTCCGAAGTCCAGAGTCGAGTCCAGTTTCCGAAGTGTTCGAGTCGAGTCCAGTCCGGTTCAAGTTCAGTTCAGTTTCCGAGGCCTTCCGTTTCCGAGCTACCCGGTGAGTACCATTACTGGGGAGGCGTTCTGACGTGCACATAGGTTGTGCCGGTCAAGACGGGTTTGGGTACACAAATCCGGTCTGCACTGTTTCAGCAGTGTATCTGTACTGTTTAGCAGTATATCAAGTATATCAAGTATATATATATTCAGAATAATTCAGTTAAAGTCGAGTATTATGTTTAGTGACTAAGTTTTCCTTAGATCGTCATCATTATTGTTGCTCAGTTAAATGTTAAATGTTAAATGTTTTAAGTACGTTCTGCATATTGTGGTATGAATGACTGTTTATTATTGTGTTTACTGTATTAAGTTTGTTCAAAATCAAGTATCAGATCAGTTTTCAATATGCCGCTCTTTTCGAAATTAAGACAGATCACAACAAGAAAAGGGGTACTCGAAGAAGCCGTTCCTATTCCTCCTAGGGACACTCCAGGGTACTTCATGTATCATAAACATGGCTTAGACGCTATATTATTTCTTGATTTATGGGTAGACTACACCAAGGAATTACCAGAAAGTCAGAGGTGGCCCGTAGCTGGGACCTGGGATGCAGAGTGCATCATGAAAGTAGAGGAAGAGTTATGGAAAAGGAAAGTCAGACAGTCACAGAAAGACGCCATTGAGTTATGGCGTAAAGAATCTCATAGACGTACAGAAAAAGCACTCCGACAGGAAGAGAAAAATAGAGAGAATTCAAATAAAGTCCGAGAAAATATATTAATTGAAGAAGGTACACGAGTAAAATCAGAACAAATAGACAGACAAAGAAACGCCCTTATGAATGGGATGTATCCCCTTCTGGCCGAAGGATTACCTAAGGCTACTCCGGAGATACCGAAAGACTTGCCACCCCCATTATTTCCAATAAAGGTACATCCTAAGGGGCATCCTAGAACCGCAGAAGATGTTTTTCTTTCCTCATATTTAGATGACGCAGCTCCCGAGTATGCTAATCCCGCCCCACATAGACCGCCTGCCAGGGAGGTTCAACGCCAAGATCCAGTATCTGTATCTCTACAGCCACAAATCCTGACACAAGTCCCGGCAAGCACATCTGTTTCTACATCTGCTCCCACAGCTACTTCTATAGCTGTGTCCACACCTATAGTTGCGGTATCACGTTCAACGAATCCTTTCACGCCCGATACCCCAGATGGGGCTACGGGAGGTGCTACCAATATTTTTTCTACGCCACCCAGAATAAATAAACTTACCTTTCAAGAGTCAGCACATTCACGTACCCCCAAACTCATAAATGCCCGTACGCTTAAGGAACTTCTTATAGATTGTAGATATGACCCTGTGCCCGGCAAAGAGGACGAAATGATCATGGCGTCATTACGTATCAGACGAGCCGCAGTGTATTTAGGGAAGTTACCAGGAATGACTGCACATCTAGATAATATATATCATTTTGTCCAAACAGGGCGAGATTTTGAGTGTATTAACAGAGCTATGGAATACCAGAAAGTGGAGATACAGGGGGAACTGTTACGTTTCCTCATAAATTGTGTGATCAGAAATCATGACCGACCGGGGGTAGACCCGGAAGCAAATGCTAGTCTCCCAGACAGTTCCAGCTGAAGGACATAAAAAGGGTATGACACATTCCGGTGATTCAGCAGGACCTGTAAAGGGGACATGCAATTATTGTAAAAAGCCAGGTCATTACGTACACGATTGTCCAGTTTTGAAACATAATATCGCCATAGGTAATACAAAAGAAAGACCACGGCCACCTAGACAGGATCAGAATGAACAAGGAGCTCCACAGCATGCACAGTCCATGCCAGCTCTACCACAGTCTATACAGTTTGTGCCAGCTGCACCAGCGCTGCCTCTTGCTGCCACACAAACCACGACACGACAACTGTACCAGACCGCACAGTACGACTATCCTGATTATCAACGATACGCATGAAGCAGCCTAGAGAGGGAAGTTGACTTACCCCTTATCGAGGTCCCTGTAGACCAAGAAGGATCTTATGTACACAGTGAATTATTAGGCCAAGATAGAAAATTTTTACTTGATACAGGGGCAAGTCGAACAACTATAAAACGTAGTGAAGTTCCAGGGGCACCCCTCTCAGGCTCACAGAATATTTCCCTTGGTTTTTCAGGAAAACCTATTGTTAATGAAGTGTCACAGCCTCTTCCACTTACAATAGGACCTTTGACCCGAACTACAGATTTATTGCTTACTAAATCATGTCCAGAAAACTTGTTAGGTATAAAAACACTGAAAGCTCTAGGAGCTATAATATGTTGTTCTCCGGAAGGAGTAAGATTGTTTTTACGTGATTTTAAAGGTCACTATGTGTCTAGAGACATGGATCCCCGATTGCAGACTTTACCTACACATCTATGGGCACAAGGCCCTACTGATGTTGGTTGCATGAATATTACACCATATCGAGTCACACTAAAGGCAGGAGTGGTACTACCACGAATGCGACAATACAGGTTACCACCAGATGCTGTAGTGGCTTTACTGCAAATCATTGACGAGCTCATTGCCCAAGGAGTGGTTGTGGAAACAGACTCCAATGTATGTAATTCACCGATAATTCCGATTCTTAAACGAACAGATCCGAAGGCTCCGCCAGTATATCGATTGGTTATTGATCTGCGCGAATTAAACAAATGCATTGTGCCACAATTCCCTGTGGTCCCAGATATCTCGTCATTACTGACAGCTATTGATTCCGAAGCAACATTCTTTACTGTAATTGATCTCAAGAATGCTTTTTTCAGCGTCCCAATAGATCCGGAAAGCCAATATTTGTTCGGATTTAGTTTAAATGGACGTAGCTTTAAATTCTCACGCGCACCTCAAGGATTTACAGAAAGCCCCAGCATCTATAGCCAAGCACTGAAACGAGAACTCGACAGTATCCACATGCCAGTTAACACTGCCTTGCTTCAATATGTCGATGATCTGCTGATCACCGCGAGAAGCGAACCCGAATGTGAGAAAGCATCACTGACAGTTTTACAATTTCTGGCCGAAAAGGGGCACAAGGTGTCCCCTTCTAAGCTGCAATTCTGTGTCCAGCGAGTTGTTTATCTTGGACACTCGCTGTCCAAGGAGGGAAGGCAGCTTACACCCGACCGCATTCAGTTAATAGCTAACATGCCAATACCCAAGACACAAAAGGAGGTGCGGGCTTTCATAGGCCTCACTTCATATTGTAGGCAGTGGATCCCTCAGTATGCATTTCTAGCAAAACCACTCATTCAATTGACAACACAGGAGGCAGCCACATCGACTGTTCTCCCTTGGACTCAGGAACATACACAAGCTTTTAAAAGCCTAAAGAAAGCTTTATGTCAAGCACCTGTTTTAGCAACGCCATGTTACAGTAAACAGTTTACACTTTTTGTTACAGAACGCGAAGGTACTGCCTTGTCAGTACTCACACAGGAACAAGCAGGAGCACACAAACCATGTGCTTATTTTTCTAGTACATTAGACCCCGTAGCTCAGGCTTTGCCCGCATGCCTAAAATCAGTGGCAGCAACAGCTTTAGCAATCAGACAAAGCGATGCCATAGTGTTAGGACATCTATTGACAGTTCAAGTACCACATGCAGTAGAGGTCCTTGTAAATAGAACGCAAACACAACACTTGACTATAGCGCGACTTACAGGGTACGAATTAACATTGTTTCAGCCACACATAGAAATCAGACGTTGTAACACATTGAATCCTGCCACACTTTTACCTATAAACGGAATAGACCCACTAGCCCATGACTGTACTGAAGTTATTACAATCACGACGAAACCCAGACAAGACTTAACCGATGTCCCATTGTCAGACCCAGACCTGACGTTGTATGTAGATGGTTCATGTATGAGAACAAGTACAGGAGAGTTAGTGGCCGCTTACGCAGTCACAACAGATACTGAAATCATTGAAACAAATTGCATAAATACCTTGTCAGCTCAAGCCGCAGAGCTCATCGCTCTGACACAAGCCTGTATTCAAGCCACAAATAAAAAAGTCAACATATACACTGATTCACGTTATGCATTCGGAGTTGTACATGACTTCGGCGTGCTGTGGCGAGAAAGAGGTTATTTAACTTCCCACGGTGCCCACATTCAGCACGGACCCCTCATTCATGCCTTATTAGATGCAATACATCTACCCACTGCAATATCAATTATGAAATGTAAAGCTCATACGAAAGTTACTGATATCATTTCTCAAGGCAATGATCTAGCTGACAGAACAGCTAAACAGACTGCTCAAACTCAAACATCCGACATGACAAAGACAATAGTCCCGACGCCAACACATTGTATGACGATTAAAGATCCTACTCTTGATGTAATTGATATACAGACACATGCTACACCAGACGAAATAAAGAAATGGACTGAATTAGGAGGGATCCAAACGGAACAAGGATGGATGATGAAGGAAAAGTCTGTGTGGTTCCTTCCTGATTCAATGGTCCAGGTTATAATTAACACTGTACATAGTCCCGCACATCTAGGAGAAAAAGCTATGCTAGACAGCATTCAACACATTTGGTTTAATAAACATTTACGAGCAGCAGCTAAACAAAAAGTTCGTACCTGTATGATCTGTTGTCAGTTCAACCCAGGAAAAAGCGTTCCCGTAGAACAGGGTGGATTTCAGCCTCCTGATCACCCTTTTGAAGTCCTCCAGATGGATTATATCCAGATGGAACGATGTCGAGGATTCAAATATGTTCTCGTAGTTGTCTGTGCTCTTTCCCGTTGGACAGAGGCATACCCGGTTTCAGATTACACTGCCCCGACTACTGCCAAACAGTTGGTTCGAGAATTCTTCCCACGATACGGTTTACCACGTGTTGTCTACTCAGATAACGGCCAGCCGTTCTCATCCGAATTAATGAAACACGTTTCACTCTTGTTAGGCTATCAGTGGAAATTCCACTGTGTCAGACATCCCGAGGCAGCAGGTCTCGTAGAAAGACATAATCAGACTCTGAAAATCAGATTGTCCAAAATATGTAGAGAGAAAGGTGTCGACTGGGTAGTAGCATTACCAGTTGCACTCTTTTACACAAGAATAGTAGCACACTCTCGAACAGGGCTATCCCCGTACGAGGTGATCTTCGGTAGACCACCAAATATGTGGGGGACGCCTATACCACGCAAAATAACTGATATTGACTGTAATATGCTGACAGATTACTTGGCTTCCTTGATGTCTGCACTACAATCTTGTCGTTCACAGGTAGCTGCAGCTTTTCCTGACAACACTGAGGTGAAACCCCATGACGTAGTTCCGGGAGACCTGGTCTTTGTGAGGAACTTTGATCGAAAGACTCAACTGGAACCTAGGTGGAAGTCGCCGCAGCTGGTCTTGCTCACCACAAGGACAGCCGTGAAGATCGAGGGCAGGAAAGGTTGGATTCATTCAAGTCATATCAAGAAATTCCATGGACTACCATCGAATGTGAATACCACGCCTCGTGTGTCTTCACCAATTGACTCAAAACTTCCTTTTGTTGAAAAGAGTAATTCCGAACATTATAAACTAAAGCTCAGGTCCAATCAGTCAAGCAATTTGATTGTTTAAGTCCTCTCCGAGGTGAAGCGGTTGAATTGTCTCTGACATGTATCCCTTGGACCTGAATAGAGATAACACCGGAAAAATGTTGAAACGACAGGCGTACTGTAAATCACTGCGTAGTCATTGCATAGTGACGTTATTAATTTTGTTTTTCTTAAGTCTTTTAATAATTACTGCAAGTATATTGTTGCACATATATTATCCTATTTCTAGACATGTTTACAATGTTACTGCTGAACATTCTTTTAGTGAATTACCTCCGCTTGAGTTGTCTTATAGATTTGCGCTGCGCAATAACACGTTTATTAGTATGTTACATCATTCCCATCAGGTTAACAATGCTACAAATTGTTGGATATGTGGCCGACTCCCTCCCTATCAGAATTATAAAGGAATTCTACCTCTCTTTCCATACCCGTTCACACACAACGGCTCCTGTGGAGCATGGTTTAGTTTAATTAATTCTCTAGATTCGAATTCTGCAGTTTACCAAGATAACTGGGTATGGGGAAATTTGAACTTAGTTTTGCTTAAAGTCTGCTATCCTAACAAGGAGGGACTTCCCCAGAGAACAGGAACTGATCTAGAAAATGAAGTGTATGGATTAGGTAATTTTACGCTTAATCTTATGATCCTAAATGTCGAATCCGAAGCTACTCCAATTTTGCCCGCTATGTCAATATTTCCAGTAAAAGGTGAATTATGTGTAAGAAAGAATGGTTCCATATATATGGGCCATAGTAGATGCACCACTGTAGTAGAATTTAGTGATAAAGGCAAGTCTACATTTAGAGCTTCCCACCATTCTTATTTCATATGTGGTCAGACGGCATATGTACGTTTGCCTCTAGATTGGGATGGTACTTGCTACATTGGATTCCTTTTGCCACCTGTTTTCCTAGCTCCTCCTGATTATCACAGAAATACTCATTTAGTATATAATAGAGTAAGGAGAGATCTCCCGATAGTCGATTACACTGAAACAGCATGGGAAAAATACACAGATTTCAATAAAGGTCTCTTTCCCTATATAGGTACCGTTACTAATAGTAAGCTGATACGTAGATTAACTAGAACCCTTGAAGCAGTAGTGAACGAAACTATTTCCGCTTTAGGCAATTTAACAGAAGAGCAGTCTGCTATGCGGATTGTTGTGCTTCAAAATCGTCTTGTCCTTGACGTCATCCTGGCCGATAGGGGCGGAGCTTGTAGGGTCATCGGATCAAGCTGTTGCATTTTCATACCAGAAAATTCGCCATCTGTATATAAAGCCATAACTCGCCTTCATAAGATTGTAAGCCAGATACACCAGAACCCAGGCACCTGGACTTGGTCCGGTTGGTCTTGGAGTGTATTATCTACCTTTGGATGGAAGGTCTTATCTTTCCTAGGCATTGGCCTTCTCATACTATTCAGTTGCTGTCTATGTCTACAATGTGGACCAGCGATCTGTGGTCTGTGTGCCACATCGTGTATTCCACCACCAGGATTTCGTTCATCACGGAAGAAGAAAGAAGAACAAATGATGCTATATGAACAGATCAATGGATTGATGAAGATTGATATCTCTTAACGGGCAAGTAGGGGACAAGGAGGGAATGTGGAAATATGGATTTTTCTGATCAGTTATGTCCCCTATCTTGGACCCCAACGGTTTCATGTATAAATCACAAGTACATGTATGTTTCCTCCAGTTCCAGTTATGAAGACGCAAACACATGTGCGTCCACCGTCAACCTGTCCTCTCTCAGATCCGCCATGAATAGGCCGGATATTCCATTCCTAAGTATGAAAGGCCACCAGCTTTATATGGTTCACTTATGCCATTTTACAGTCCAGGCAAGTAGGCCCTGATTCTGTCATCGAACTCTTCTTGCCTTCTGCCTCTGAAAGCTCCAGTCTGAGCCTGCATCTGTGACCATGAACTTTGTCTCATTCTCTGCGCGGCCCACGAAGCCTGACATCAGCTTGCTGCCTGCCAAAAACTGTATTTCACCTTCGAAATTATCTGCTCCGTTCTCTGCCCGATGCATTCCTGTCTAGTAGTTTAAGTAAACATTCTTCCAGCTACCGAGCAAAGGCCCGGCTTCTCTGTCTTTAAGCAAGTAATTCATAGCCCTATTACTATGGAAGATTTCTACCCACGCATCTAGTGTAGACACTTAGACGCTTGTACACGCACTAACAGTCAGTATGGTCAGTGTAGAATAAGATTCTACTCTAAGAAGACCTCTCTTTTGGATAACTTAGTTCTTTAAACATAGGATGTTAGATATGATTTGGGATTAGGTTGACTTGACCCTCCAGACTTCTGTCGCCACATGTAGAGCTAAATGTCAAGTCCCCTTCACCCCCTAGTTGCACGTCAATCACACGTCATGCTGCTGCGCGCGCATTTCTGCCAAGTATTTCTGCTGACATTGCGAAATTCTTTCATAGAACCACCCTATTATGACATCACATCTGATGACGTTCTTTAATCACTCCCAGTTACGCCTATTTTTGCTACGCAGGAATATATTATCCACACTATCAATTGTTACGCCTCTTGTATTTGCTTCATTGTAATGCCTATTGTATAAAAGTGATTGATTGTCAATAACGTAGGTACTTCACTTCCTGAACCTTCGTGGTGATGGAACTTGGAGCAACCGATTATAATCGACCATTGGAATAAAGCCCATTCCGAACCTCTAATACCACGGATTCTGCCTCTTATTTACTGAGCTATTTTATTATGATTCTGTATCAAATTAAGTCCCGGTAATTAAATTATTTACCACACAATGGATCCCAAATTTTTCTCTCATGGCAAAACCGTTGGTAGCCCTGACTGGAAAAGGTGTTCCGAGCCCTTTGCCATGGTCTGATGAATGTCAACAGAGCTTCTCTGACTTACGTGATGCGCTGTGTTCAGCTCCTGTGTTGGGTACTCCTGACTACAGTAAACCGTTTACACTATATGTCCATGAAAGAGAAGTTTGTGCATTGAGTGTATTAACGCAACAATTTGGCGACAAGCAGCGGCCCTGTGCATATTTTTCATCCACGTTAGATCCGGTAGCCAGAGCATTGCCAAGTTGTTTAAGAGCCACGGCAGCAGCCGCAGTGTCTATTCGACAGTCTGCTGGACTAGTCATGAACAACATGCTAGTAGTCATGGTTCCACATGCTGTGGATACACTCATGAATAGAACGAAAACTCAGCACCTCACCAGTGCTAGATTATCAGGCTATGAGCTGACGCTTTTGGCAAGTCACATTCAGATCAAGCGATGCAACATATTGAATCCAGCAACACTGTTGCCGACTACTCAGGAGTCGAGTGATTCAGAGCCCCATGATTGTTGTTTCAGAACTGAGGAAGAGACAAAAGGTAGAATTGATTTGAAAGATACTCCGTTATCAGACCCAGACGGCACGTTATATGTCGATGGGTCCTGTTTTAAACTACAGAATGGTGATGTGACGGCCGCGTATGCAGTTACGACTTTGAGTACGATTGTTGAGACTGCAAGAGTGAGTCAGAATTCTGCCCAAGCAGCAGAATTAATTGCATTGACAAGAGTGTGTGTTTTAGCTGAGGGAAAGAGAGTGAATGTGTTTACTGATAGCCAGTACGCCTTTGGCGTCGCACACAGTTTTGGACGTCTCTGGAGAGAAAGAGGTTTTCTCACGTCCCATGGAACTAAGATCCAACATGGACAGTTAGTCAGCGATCTATTAGAATCCCTGACCCTACCGAATGAAGTTGCGATTGTGAAGTGCAGTGCACATCGAAAGATTACGGATGATGTTGGCCGAGGGAATGCGTTTGCTGACGAGGTCGCTAAAGAAACGGCCAAGAACATGATGAGCCGAATGTACGCTGCAACGTCTGCAAGATGGATTGCTGAATCAGGAATGTGTGAGAATACAATTGACAGTGTGAAAGCAATCCAAAATGAGGCAACTGAAAATGAGAAGAATGAATGGAAGGAGAAAACGGGTAAAATAGATTCGAGTGGATGTTGGATCGATCTGTCTGAGCAGCAACGTTGGATGTTACCCGATGCGTATGTACTTGCGGTAGTCACGATGGCGCATGGAGCAGCGCACATCAGTTCGAAAGGGATCTGTAAAATGTTAGCTCCAGTATGGAAGAACGATGGAATTACTAAGTGTGCGGAAAGAGTGGTGAAAAACTGCATGGTATGCCTGATGCATAATCCTGGCAAGGGAACCCCAACCCCAACTGGTCATTTTGCTCCCCCTTCTTGTCCTTTTGAAGTGATTCAGTTGGATTATATCCACATGGACAGGTGCAACAATCTTAAGTATGTCCTAGTGGTAGTATGTGCCTTTTCGAGATGGATTGAGGCATACCCATTAAAGGATAACACTGCCATGTCCACTGCCAAAATCCTCCTCAAAGAATACTTCCCTAGGTATGGTATGCCACGGATTGTTTGGTCAGACAACGGAAGTGAGTTTGTAGGGAAAGTTATGAAGAGTGTGTGTGCAGGTCTAGGAATTGTACAAAAATTCCACAGTGCGAATCATCCACAGTCAGCAGGTTTGGTGGAAGGGTACAATGGCACCCTGAAGCTGAAACTTGCGAAAATTCAAGCTTCCACTGGTCTCTCTTGGCCAGACGCACTGCCTCTAGCTTTACTGTCCACCAGAGCGACTGTACATTCTCGAGTAGGGCTTAGCCCATATGAGATTGTGTTCGGCCGCCCTGCTAATGTTTGGGGAGTCCCTAGGCCAAAGGAATTCAGACAGATAGAATACCCACTGTTGATTGATTACCTTCATGATCTGACTGCTAAACTGAGCCTTATTCATCAACAGGTATTCGAATCCTTGCCTAAACTGCCGGAGAGTCCAGGTCATACGTTGAAACCCGGCGACCAGGTTGTAGTGCGGAATTTTGAACGCACTCGAAACCTTCAGCCAAGATTCGTGGGCCCGTTCCAGGTCCTCCTCGTAACCAGAACTGCAGTACGGCTAGCTGGGAGGAAGAATTGGGTGCACGCCAGCCACACAAAGCGTGTCCCTCTTCCACTCCCCTATGACAATTGGGTTAGACAAGGAATTGGTGTATCCGAGACAGAACCTGTTCCTAGGCACATCCCTTTCAGTGATGCAGAGTACCTAACGGACCATCCACGAACTGAAACGCAGAACTTTGACACCTCAGCAGAAACCGCTCCTTTGAATCCTGAACCAAGTATTGCACAAAGTGAACACTTGTCACCTGTGGAGTCGAACATTTCTGCACCTGTAGACCAGCTATTTCAAGACCAAACAAGACCCGGAAAGTACAGATATAATCTACGTTCTCATGTTATGAACTAATGACATTGCATTATTGCCCTTCTGTTTAAAGACTGTAAAACTGTTTTGATCATACTGCATTCCAGTCAATCAGGAAGTTTGCTAGAATTTTTATTGTTTATTTTTATGTTTCTTTCACCTTGCCATCTGGGTTACCGTAGGGTCGTAACGTGTGCCTTGTTTTAATTTACAGGGAATCAGACATTAGGTCGGTTTCTTCTGTTTGTCTTGGGAACCCCCAGGATAGACAGAGGTAAGTTTCTAACAGGTACAAACCATCCGTTGCGAACGGTTGTAGAAGATGAAGCTTCCTGAATTACGACGGGTTAAAGTCATAAATGTGCACAAGACAAAACTATATGACATATTGTACAGTAAATGTTTCCTAATGCAATGTGCTCTGACACTTCTGATTGTTTTTATAACTCTAGTAGGCGGAATTATTTTTGGTATTCAATTGATCTTTGCACCTGTTACGTCCACAGTATCTCCCCATATTTCTGTTTCCCCAACTATTGGTACTATTCACTCTTTTCACCCTTTTCCTGCTCACGAGCAAGCTCGACGCTCTGAGTTTATAAATAACACTTTCATTCAGCTCTTGCACCAACATCAACTAGTGGTTAACACAACAAACTGCTGGGTATGTGGCTTGATACCACATACCATGGACAAGGGCATCCCTTATTTGGTTCTGCCTTTCAGTTATAATGGATCATTCTGGGCATTTCAGACCATGTTCGCCTATGCTCTAGAGACCTACCCTCCACGACCTCCGCGTTCCACCCGGTATAACTCTGCTAATAGAGCCTTGGTAAAAGGAATCACTGATATGGTGAGAGATGTCACTAATACTCCGTACATTCCCAAGGATGAGTTGCGAGTTTACATGGGGTGGAACATTACAGAATATGGCATCACTCTGGGTGAGAACAAACGTAAGAGCTCAACTCCGATCTGGGTCGTACCCCACCAAGGTCAGGTCTGTTTGCAAGGAAATGGGAGGAATCCGAAAGCTCGACTAGGGAAGAGTGACTGTATTGAAACGTACGTGTTCCCGTCACAATCTTCCCCTGCATTCTTAGCCGCTAAGGGTACCTATTTTGTTTGTCAAGACAGAGCATATACATGGCTGCCCGCTGACTTCTCAGGCTCATGTTATATCGCTCAACTGTTACCTCCGACATACACTGCTGCACCGGATTATCACAAAACGAGAGTTGTGAGAGGTGTATTCAGTAAAGAGGATACTGCTGGCCAAGAAGCAGGAGACTTTTTCAAAGGTTTCCTCCCGTTCTGGGGGCCTATGGTCAACAGTAGAAACCTGCGTCAACTAACACGAGTAGTTGAATCCACCATTATCGAAACTACAGGTGCCCTTAGTAACCTGACAGCTGAGCTTCAAGCGGATCGCCTCATGACGTTACAGAACCGTATGGTTCTTGACGTGTTACTTGCAGATCGAGGTGGGGTATGCAAAATGATCCAATCAAGTTGCTGCGTTTTTATCCCAGATAATGCGCCAACAGTGTACAAGGCCATCTCTAAGTTACACAAAATCTCCGACTCCATTCACGTAGAGGAAGGTGACTGGTCACTAATGGGATGGTTCTGGAATCTGTTATCTGCATGGGGGTGGAAGGTTCTAATGGTCATTGGTGTTACGTTAGTATTTGATTCTCGTGCTGTCTCATTATTCAGTGTGGCCCTGCCTTATGTAGCGTTTGTGTTTCATCATGCGTAAGAAGACCACCTGTTTTCAGAGATACGCCACGGGATAGAGTAATGCTACAACAACATATCAGTGACCTAATGAACATAGAAATGGACTCTGACATAGAGTGAGTTATTGCCTATGTAAGGGCAAAAGGACGGTCTGAGGTTCTGTAGCGATCCGAACCCGTGAATTCGGTATCATAGTACTGACACGATTTTGGTACCAATGAACCGCAAATGATCCATTGTATACGTGACAATGTTTTCGCTGCGCAACTAGCATGAATTCACTGGAAAATAGGGCATTCTGTCAGTAAAGTCATGGCACCCATTTTAGTTACGGCATCCATTTTGTTTCTTGCCCTCACATAGTCAATGAACGGACGATGACCCCGGCAGGATCACCTTGTTAAGGACACGTAAGCTCGAGCCCCGAGAAAGGCTGACGCTACATGACTAGGCAGAACCAAGCTGCCTCCCTTGCCTGAGGCCAGTCCTGCTATACTGGTTCTCGTGTCCGTTGTCCTGACTGAAGGCCGAAGACGATTGCCCTGCCCGTTAATGATCCATAAACACCTCTTATCCTACATTTCAATCCTTTGCACCTGGCTCTGCTCCTTCCTTTCTGGGCTTTTACAATGGGGAGGTTACGATTTTTATGATGGGGAGGATCAAGTAGAGAATGAAGAACTGACAAGAGAGCCTGATCGAATACCGAAAACCTACAACTAATCATTGTTTGATGTTTATTTATTATCTGTTTGGGATACCGGGTTGGGCATGAGAAATATTCGTGTAATGTTGCCCCAAGACATTTTTCTTGTATTTAAGAAACAACCCACTTAATGCAATTCGAACAGTCTCCTAGATTCTGCCTCTGTGTGGTTCCTATGATTTCTGTATCCCTGCAGTAAATAAACCTTGGTCTTTGACGCCGCCATCGAGAAGCCCGTGTCTCTGTTTGTTTGTGCACCGGGACAGGGGGAACTCAGGGGTCTTCGGGTGTTGTTTCCCTGACACCTCTGGACTCTTAAAAGTCCAGAACCTCACAGCGCGTTCATTTATGTGTAAATGGGAGGGTCTGGCCAGGCAACTGTACCGCCGACTTCCCCCTTTCCAAGATGGCGGAACTACTCCAGCCGTCTTAGGGAAGTCAGCACAGGAGCCCAGTCTCTCCCACCTCCGAAGAGCCACCAAATAGGTACGGGTCGATTAATACGGAGGAATTAACTAAAAGAAAGACCCTGCGTCTAATGTTATTTAGTAAGGGAGCCAATGTTTCATCACTTTGGAGAAAGTAATCAGACTAAGAAATTGCAGTGTATAATTCTTCTACATTGTCAGGATGCACAAATGTTTACAGAGTTAAGTTACGGAATTCAAACTGCAGTTTGCTCTCTGAAAAATAATCCTCGACTAGAGATGTTTTTTTAATTCTACGCCAAAATGCCTGAGGAGAGTGGAAAAAACATCCTTGAATTTTACACTCAGGGTACCATAGTTATCATTGATAATTCAAAGTCAATCATTACTTTTCTCGAACTTTTGTTTATAGTTTTAGCTTTTACAACAGATAAAAGTTCCATATAAGTAGAGGATTGCTTATCAAGATGTCAACTATATACCAATGGGACAGCGGAATTGTTAATATTAGCGTGCATTTTATACATTTGGGTGAATGCATGGGGCGTGAATTTAAAGGTCCCATCCATCAGTCAAATTCCAGAATCCTCAAGAGTCGCCAGGTTATGTGCAGTGGTAAAAATTAATATTCTTTTTTGATGGTTTTGGTTATCACGAATAAGGAAAGATTCATCACTAAAAGTTAATGTAAGTTATGTAATGTAATGCGAGTTATGCTCCTTTCGGAGTTAGATTGCTAATTTATGCCCCTGGTCACTGTCCTTCACCTGCCCTAAATTATGCTCCGTGCGGAGTTAGAATAAAAATTCACACCCCCAATCACTGTCCTGCACCTGCCCTGAGTTATGCCCCCTGTGCAGTAAGAATAGTAATTTATGCCACTGGTCACTGTCCTGCACCTGCCCTGAGTTATGGCCCCTGCAGAGTTAGAATAGAAATGTATGCTCTCTGTGACTGTTCTGCAACTGCCCTGAGTTATATCCACTGGGGAGTTAGAATAGAAATTCAAGCCCCCGATCACTGTCTAGCACCTGCCCTGAGTTATGCTGCTTGCGGAGTTAGAATAGTAGTAACTTATGTCACCGGTCACTGTCCTGCACCTGCATTGAGTTATGCCCGCTGTGGAGTTAGAATAAAAATTCATGCCCCTGGTCACTGTCCGGCACCTGCCTTGAGTTATGTCCCCTGTGGAGGTAGGTTCATAATTTATGTTCCCAGTCACAGTCCTGCACCGAGTTATGCCCCCTGTGGAGTTAGACTAAAAATTCATACCACTGGTCACTGTCCAGCACCTGCCCTGAGTTATGTCCCCTGTGAGGTTACGTCAGCAATTTATGCCCCTGGTCACTGTCCTGCACCTGCCCTGAGTTTAGTCCCCGGTGGAGTTAGAATAAAAATTCAAGCCCCCAGTCACTGTCCAGCACCTTCTTTGAGTTATGTCTCCTGCGGAGGTAGATTAGTAATTGATGTCCCTGGTCACTGTCCTGCACCTGGCCTGACTTACAACCCCCTGCGGAGTTAGAATAAAATGTCACGTCCCCAGTCACTGTCCAGCACCTGCCCTGACTTATGCCCCCTGCCTGGAGGGATGTTTTAAATGACATAACATTAGGAAAAAAAACTTACATTAGGGAGGAAAAAAACTTTAGTAACTAAACACAACTGGTCTATATGAAATATAAAACTGAATTAGCTCACTCTTGGCACTTTCCACTACGTCATCTTAGACAGTACGAAAGCAGACTTAAATTAGTTCATTACCCATATTAACACTCTCTAGGACCAATGTAAGGGCTAGCCACACCTCAAAAACTTCACACAATTAGCTGCTTGTAACTACACTACTTGTAAAATTGACTTCCTTATTTGCATTTTTGGAAAACATGTGTACATCACAATATTGTACACTACATGTCCAAAAGGGTATGCTTATTATTTTAAAAATATTTTCCTGTTTCATATCTAATTTAAAAGGTAAACTGGGTAGATAGAAATTGACTTGTGCTTGCTAAGTGGTACATCTTTCAGGCTGAAATAACAGAAGGAAGTGCATAACCCAACAAGTAAACTGGAAAAAATGAAAAAATGTAATTCTAAATATATTTACATTATTTATTATGTAGAAGTTAATGATTCAGTTTCTGTGAATAGTGAACTTATTTCAACCACTAGGTGGCGCTAAAGTATTGTGCAACTCTTTTACCAAAATGTGCAAGCGGCAGCCATTGGGCGCGCTGTGATGATGGAGTACAGGGGCCGGGGGTGCCGCGTGCCGGGCTCGCTCACGTCTCGTGGTGCCATGAGTGGGGGCGGTGAGGATGAAACCGGAGGAGCTCATACATTTTTACTTGGTAGGGGCTGGGCAGCAGTGATTGTGTTGTGTAGTTGCTGTTCTGTGGTGTCCTGATTTCTATCAATGGATGCGTCTGTACACGTGCACGCCGAGGCGCTCCTGTGTCTGTATTCTGACTTGCTGTGTACTGTTTGGGCCATCTTTGTGACACGTGCCATGTAGGAATGCTTCTGCTGTTATATGCACACTGCGCTGTGATGAAACAATAAAGATGTGTTTTTTAAAGATGACATTTCATGGCTCATAGTGAGATTATGCATATTGAAATTGGTCCGAGCTGCAAAGCACCGTTTACCTGATCCTTTATTAGTCTTTGAAAGGTGCTCGAGGTACTACGTTTTCTAAAACACGTCCATAGATTCTCTCCCTCCTGATTGACAGGTGGCCAGGCCAGTAAGAGGGCGCATCGACCTGCTGGGCAGCAGCACCACGTGAGGCTTTTCTTTCATAAGATGTCCTCTTGCGCTCAGAGGCTCGCACCTAATCGCCCCCCTCCACCCCATCTCCACCGTAACGCACTAAGGTTAACCATGAACTGTGTGTCATTGACTGGATGTTAGTGGGAATGGTTTTAACATGGTCTGTTGTTAGCATTCATTTAGCAGACTTCTGCCCTTTGTTTGACCTGTTTGAAGCTGGGAGAACCCTTTCCCTTGGTTCTGAAGTATGTTTGTGGGCAGAGTGTAGGGACAGGGTGTGGGCTCTGTTTATCTGTAATGTGTCTTGTTGTCATAGCAGGATGGGTCGTGCTGTTGGAGGGGCACTGTTTATTCAACCACATCACTTTGGTGTGAGATTGTGCATGAGGGGGGATATGAGATGTTTAGTCATTGCTTTACAATACTATATCTTAAAATAGATGCAAAGAATTGCAGAAGTGTGAGAAGGTGTATTGTGAGTTGGGGTGGATGGTAGCCCACAACAAGTAATAAAGTCACTATCTTGTTTGGTTCAGTAAAGGTTTCAGTAATTTAAACCTGAGCTCAGCCCCTAGTAGCTATGGCACAGAGCTGAAAAGTTTAACTTGTGAAAATGTGTAAAACATTTACCAGTACCAAAAGAGTTAAAAGGTTGAAAACACAACAAAAACCTAGACTTAAACTTGCCAAACTGCATGCTTTGGTCGCTGGAGGCTTCCTAGCCTCACAGATTGCTGGCTGGCCTTGCAGCTTATGCCCCTGAGGTACGTCCTTCACACCTCCGTGGACACTCTGAAATGGGTCGCCTTGAAGGCAGCCCTGGCCGGCTGCCTTAGTGGGTTCACGATGTTATACAGGGGCCAATCCTGATCGTCTTCTCTCTTCCAATCCAGTCCTGGGCACCACGATCTATATCTGGAATAGAACCCACATGCTCCTGAAAGTCCACCCTGCGCTTCACTCCCAGGCACCATTATGGTGCAGCGCCATGTTGCTGATAGATCGTAAAGAGCCCCTCTGGAATACTCCCCCCCCCCCCCCACCCCAAGTATCACTGGTGACCTCTCCTATTATGGAATACCTGAAGAAATGGGGTACGCACAAATGGGTGGTGCCAAGTCTCTATCAAACTCTGACGGACCGCCGATACTCCTCTCCGAAAAGTTGGTGTACTGCTGGGGCTACAATACACTGAGGAGGATTGAGTGGATCTACTAACTGCACATGAGGGTTACCTCAGGAAAGCCAGATTAAAGTTCAATTACTTTAAAATACTCAATTGATGGCACTGGACGCCTCTCCAGCTATGAGGCTTCTCATTACTCCCAACAGTGACCTGTTGGCAGTGCGGATCCGTGGTAGGAGATATTGTTCACTTGCTGTGGGAATGCCCCCCACTGGCCCAATATTGGGCTTCATGATCAAGATGATTGTAAAAATAGTTCCTTTTAGAGGACCCGCCACAGCCCAACTGAATCTTCTCCATGACTCTGCCCAATGCACAGACATCACCAACCAATAATCCAGATGGTTGGCCACGGCACTGGCCACGGCACTGGCCACGGAAAAGATCTGCATCCTTTGGTTATGGCTCACCAACATCTGTCCATCCTGTGACTCCAGACTTCAGGACATGTATAAAATGGCATTTTACCAAGGCATTATTGCCAGGCTGAAAGATCGCTTGGAGAAAGTTCTGGAAAAGTGGAGAGGGTTCCTTAAAAACACCTAACCCAATCCACACTTGTCACTGCCGGCGCTCTTGGAGGGGCCCTGCTGCAGTGCTAAGGATAAGGCCACTCAGGAACCCATGTGCTGGAATGGAAGACCCCACACTGAGGTCTGAATGATCTAGCCGTGGAGACCCTCCTGGATTGCAAGTCTTTGGATACCTAGTGGGCAGACCACCTTTCCTGACCCATCCTCGCCCAACATCTGTCCTAACCCCCTCCATCCCTTCTCCCTTCTCCCGTCCCTCCCCTCTCTCTTTCTTTCTACTGCCCTCCCACATCCCCTTCCACTCCCTTGTTCAGGACCCCCTCCTCTTATTATAGACATAGTTCTAAATTTACTTTGTTTTACCACAGAGCCTATTGACAGGATGGGGCGAATCACTGTACTTTGGACTTCTGTTGGCTCTGCCAGCCTGTACCATTGAACACGAGAGTACCCGCTCTGTGAAATGTTGGTATGTTGGCATTGTTTTGTTTTTTTTAAATCTTTTCTTATTAATAACTATGATGCGACATTTACATTTACAATCGAGAGGGATAAAGTCTGGTTTGACATTTACAAACTTTACTGAGTTCAATTACACATTTCAATACTTAACGGTCTTGAGTTACATTCTTTATGGTGTACATGGAACAGAAGGAGAGGGGACAATTGGCGGGACACAGATGTTACCCCGATAATCATTCCATTTGCCCCATACATGTGCCCATTTTTTGGGGCAGCCTCTTGCTATATAAACAGTTTTCACTGTGGAAATATGGATTTTTCTGGTCAGTTATGTCCCCTATCTTGGACCCCAACGGTTCCATGTGCATGTCACAAGTACATGTATGTTTCCTCCAGTTCCAGTTATGAAGACGCAAACACATGTGCGTCCATCGTCAACATGTCCTCTGTCAGATCCGCCATGAATAGGCCGGATATTCCATTCCTAAATATGAAAGGCCACCGGCTTTATATGGTTCACTTATGCCATTTTACAGTCCAGGCAAGTAGGCCCTGATTCTGTCATCAAAACTCCTCTTGCCTTCTGCCTCTGAAAGCTCCGGTCTGAGCCTGCATCTGTGACCATGAACTTTGTCTCATTCTCTGCGCGGCTCACGAAGCCTGACATCAGCCTATTCTCTGCCAAGAACTGTATTTCACCTTCGAATTATCTGCTTCCCCCTCAGCCGATGCATTCCTGCCTAGTAGTTTAAGTAAACATTCTTCCAGTTACCAAGCAAAAGGCCCGGCTTCTCTGTCCTCATGCAAGTAATTCATAGCCCTGTTACCATGGAATAATTCCCCCCCCCCCTCGCATTCAGTGTAGACACTTAGACGCTTGTACACGCACGCACAGTCAGTATAGAATAGATTCTGTCCGAGAGTCCTTCTTTTGTGGATAACATAGTTCTTTAAACATAGGATGCTAGATATGATTTGGGATTAGGTTGACTTGACCCCCCAGACTTTCTGTCTCCACATGTAGAGCTAAATGTCAAGTCCCCTTCACCCCCTAGTTACACGTCAATTACACGTCATGCTGCCGCGCGCGCATCTATGCCAAGTATTATCTTATAGATCCACCTATGTATGACATCATAACCAATCATGTTCCTTTTTTATTCCTTATTACACCCATTTTCGGTTACGCAGGTGAAACGTCATTTTCCTTATCAATTGTTACGCCTACTGCATTCGCTTCATTGTAATGTATGTATTATAAAAGTTACTTCTTGTCAATAAAGTATGTACTTCACTTCCTGAACCCCCGTGGTGATGGAACTTGGAGCATCCGATTATAATCGATCACTGGAATAAAGCCCATTCCGAAACTCTAATATCACGGATTCTGCCTCTCATTTTACTGAGCTATTTTATTATGATTCCGTATCAAATTCAGTCCCGGTAAAGGAATTTTATTTACCACATGATGGCGCCCGAACAGGGACACTTTCTCATCTCACGCGCCGGCGGTGAGTAGCAGGCCCGGTCTCCTGCCACAGCTGGACGGACAATAACGCGTACCAGCAGGATTTCCTGTATCTCCCTCCGGTCAAGCGGGGGCGACTGAGACTGCGATCAACACCCAGACGAGGCGGTGAGAAGTGCGAAGTATCCCGACCAGAGCCTAGCTGAGAGAGCAAAATCCGAGGTATACAGAGGCCCACCAGTTCGAAGTCAAGCCCAGTTTCCGACGAGGCGAGTCGAGTCCAGTCCGGTTCAAGTTCAAGTTACCGAGGCCTTCCGTTTCCGAAGCTACCCGGTGAGTACCATTACTGGGGAGGCATTTCTGACGTGCACATAGGTTGTGCCGGTCAAGACGGGTTTGGGTACACAAATCCGGTCTGCACTGTTTTAGCAGTGTATCTGTACTGTTTAGCAGTATATCAAGTATTCCGAAGTATCTAGTTATTGTCAAGAATTATGCTTGGTGATCAGTTATGCAGACGATCATCATTGTTGTTTATTTTAAAGGTTAAAAATGTTTAATGTTCAATGTTTAATGTGTTAAACGTCCTGCATATTGTGGTATGAATGGTTGTTCATTATTGTGCTTTTGTATTAAGTGTGTTCAAGATTAAGTATCAGATCAGTTGTCAATATGCCGCTCTTTTCGAAATTAAGACAGATCACTACTAGAAAAGGGGTACTTGAAGAAGCCGTCCCTATTCCTCCTAGGGATACTCCAGGGCACTTCATGTATCACAAACATGGCTTAGACGCTATATTATTTCTTGATTTATGGGTAGACTACACCAAGGGATTGCCAGAAAGTCAGAGATGGCCCGCAGCGGGGACCTGGGATGCAGAGTGCATCATGAAAGTCGAGGAAGAGTTATGGAAAAGGAAAGTCAGACAGTCACAGAAAGACGCCGTCGAGTTATGGCGTAAAGAATCTCATAGACGTACGGAAAAAGCACGTAGACAGGAAGAGAAGAGTAAAGAAAGTTCAAACAAAGTTCAAGAAAATCTATTAATTGAGGAAGGTATCCGAGTGAAATCAGAACAAGTAGACAGACAAAGAAATGCCCTTATGAATGGTATGTATCCCCTTCTAGCCGAAGGATTACCTAAGGCTACTCCGGAGATACCGAAAGACTTGCCACCCCCATTATTCCCAATTAAGGTACATCCTAAGGGGCATCCTAGAACCGCAGAAGATGTCTTTCTTTCCTCATATTTAGATGACGCAGCTCCCGAGTATGCTAATTCCGCCCCACATAGACCGCATACCAGGGAGGTCCAACGCCAAGATCCAGCACCCGTATCCCTACAGCAACAAATCGAGTCACAAGTTCAGGCAAGCACATCTGTTTCTGCATCCGTTCCTACAGCTACTTCTATAGCTGTGTCCACACCTATAGTTGCTGTGTCACGTTCGACGAATCCTTTCACACCCGACGCCCCAGATGGGGCCACGGGAGGTGCTACCAATATTTTTTCTACGCCACCTAGAATAAATAAACTTATTTTTCAAGAGTCAGCACATTCACCCAAATTCGTAAGTGACCGTACGCTTAAGGAACTTCTTATAGATTGTAGATATGACCCGGTGCTCGGTAAAGAGGACGAAATGATCCTGGCATCATTACGTATCAGACGAGCCGCAGGGTATTTAGCGAAGCTACCAGGAATGACTGCGCATCTAGATAAAATATATCATTTTGTCCAAACAGGGCGAGATCCAGAATGTATTAACAGAGCTATGGAATACCAGAAAGTAGAGATACAGGGGGAACTGTTACGTTTCCTCATAAACTGTGTGATCAGAAATCAAGACCGACCGGGGGTAGACCCGGAAGCAATGCAAATTCTTACAAGATGGAGCCAGAATATATCAGAAGGGAGACACGATAAGCAAAATTGTATAATAGCCATGTGCCGAAAGATCCGTAAAGAAATAGAACGTCTACACGAAGAGAGATTAGAGACAGACGAGTTCGAACAAAGCGAGGAAGAAGGGTCAGGACCGCCCGCGGAACAACCAGACACCATAGCCTATGTAGGTAGAGGAAGATCTTGTAATAGGGATCAGACTAGATGTCATACTGATTCAATACGTCCAATATGTCTAGATAATGACAGGAATTTCCAAATACCTATAATTAATATAAGGTCTAACGAGCATTCGTTCCAAACCGCCGACAAACTACTCCGAGAACGAAGGGGTTATCATTTTCTCGATTCTATGGATGAACAAGATTTAGCCAGGGCAGCTGTCCATTGGGTGGACAGTCCCGGAAAATATAGTGATGCTACAGTAGTACGCACATTTTTGAATCTCACCCCAGATGAGCAGAGGTTAGCTGGGATTTATATGATTCAACAACTCATTATACTATATCAGAGTCAGCATTCGGACCCTGGTCCCTTACCTGACATATTGACTGAATTGCTTATGAATAAATGGAGAGGTCCAGGTACTAAATTAATTAAAGAAATTCTAGTATCAAGAAAGCAGTATATTCTTTTTGTATGCTCAGAGCATGTCTCATTGCCCAGCAAGGAAAGAACCACGTATCACATGGATAGACAGAATCCCTTACGAGAAGTACACCCAATAAAAGGCGAGGACAACGAGTTTAGACGCGTATTTGTATATACACCCATATCCAAAATAGAATTGTTGCAAATGAAGAAAGTGGTACCCAGTCATGACAAAGATCCAGCGGGTTTTCACCGAGAGATTAAAGACATGTTACTCATGGGAGAGTATACCTATCCCGACATCATGACAATATTAAAGGTATTGATGCCTGCTGGCATTTATGAGAAACTCAAGGAAAAAGAGTGGGAGGTAGGAGACCAAAAGATAGAATGGTCAGTATTAGAAGCGGAAGAAAGGGCCCGAACTGCAGGAGCAGGACTTGGGGATAAAACTAAAGCACTACCAGGTTTATTAGTACAGGTACTGCCACGTTTATTAACTACGAAAAAGGAAGATTGGGGTACAATTTCAGCCTGTAAACAGAAGCAAGATGAAGACACTAGTGATTACTATGCCCGATTCGAGAAATGTTTTGGTATAAATAGTGGCATAAAAGCAAGTAGCGAATCATACCCGCATCTGTTTGTAACAAAATTAGTGGAAAATGCCCTGTCCCCAGTAAAGAATAGAGTATTAAAATTCGAGAGTACCTGGCAAGGTAACACTCCAACACAAATGTTACAAATGTTACAGTACCACCACAATAGAATTAGAGAGGAACAAGAACATGAACACAGACGCATGAAAGACACGAAAATGAAAATGCTAGTTTCCCAGACAGTTCCAGCTGAAGGACATAAAAAGGGTATGACACATCCCGATTCAGCAGGACCTGTAAAAGGGACATGCAATTATTGCAAAAAGCCAGGTCATTACGTACACGATTGTCCAGTTTTAAAACATAATATCGCCATAGGTAAAACACAAGAAAGATCACGGCCACTCAGACAAGATCAGAATGAACAAGGAGCTATGCAGCATGCCCAGGCCATGCCAGCCGCACAACAGCCAATACAGTTTGTGCCAGCTGCACCACCGTTGCCTGTTGCTGCCACACAGACAACAACACGACAAATGTATCAGACCGCACAGTATGAATATCCTGAGTATCAGCGTTACGCATGAACTAGCCTAGAGAGGGAAGTTGACTTACCCCTTATCGAGATTCCTGTAGATCAAGAAGGACCTTATGTACATAGTGAATTATTAGGCCAAGATAGAAAATTTTTACTCGATACAGGGGCAAGTCGAACAACTATAAAACGTAGTGAAGTTCCAGGGGCACCCCTCTCAGGCTCTCAGAATATTTCCCTTGGTTTTTCAGGAAAACCTATTGTTAATGAAGTATCACAGCCTCTTCCACTTACGATAGGACCTCTGACCCGAACTACAGATTTATTGCTTACCAAATCATGTCCAGAAAACTTGCTAGGAATAAAAACCCTGAAAGCTCTAGGAGCCATAATATGTTGATCTCCGGAAGGAGTAAGGTTGTTTTTACGTGATTTTAAAGGTCACTATGTATCTAGAGACATGGATCCCCGACTGCAGACTTTACCTACACATCTATGGGCACAAGGCCCTACTGATGTTGGTTGCATGAATATTACACCATATCGAGTCACACTAAAGGCAGGAGTGGTGCTACCACGAATGCGACAATACAAGTTACCACCAGATGCTGTAGTGGCTTTACTACAAATCATTGACGAGCTTATTGCCCAAGGAGTAGTTGTAGAAACAGACTCCAATGTATGTAATTCACCGATAATTCCGGTTCTTAAACGAACAGATCCTACAGCCCCGCCAGTATATCGATTGGTTATTGATCTGCGCGAGTTAAACAAATGCATTGTGCCACAATTCCCTGTGGTCCCAGATATCTCGTCATTATTGACAGCTATTGATTCCGAAGCAACATTCTTTACTGTAATTGATCTCAAGAATGCCTTTTTCAGCGTCCCAATAGATCCGGAAAGCCAGTATTTGTTCGGATTTAGTTTAAATGGGCGCAGCTTTAAATTCTCACGCGCACCTCAAGGATTTACAGAAAGCCCCAGCATCTATAGCCAAGCACTGAAACGAGAACTTGACAGTATCCACATGCCAGTTAACACCGCCTTGCTTCAATACGTCGATGATCTGCTGATCACCGCGAGAAGCGAACCCGAATGTGAGAAAGCATCACTGACAGTTTTACAATTTCTAGCCGAAAAGGGGCACAAGGTGTCCCCTTCTAAGCTGCAATTCTGTGTCCAGCGAGTTGTTTATCTTGGACACTCGCTGTCCAAGGAGGGAAGGCAGCTTACACCCGACCGCATTCAGTTGATAGCTAACATGCCAATACCCAAGACACAAAAGGAAGTACGAGCTTTCATAGGCCTCACGTCATATTGCAGGCAGTGGATCCCTCAGTACGCATTTCTAGCAAAACCACTCATTCAGTTAACCACACAGGAGGCAGCCACACCGACTGTTCTCCCTTGGACTCAGGAACACACACAAGCTTTTGAAAGCCTAAAGAAAGCTTTATGTCAAGCACCCGTTTTAGCAACACCATGTTACAGAAAACAGTTTACACTCTTTGTTACAGAACGCGAAGGTACTGCCTTGTCAGTACTAACACAGGAACAAGCAGGAGCACACAAACCATGTGCTTATTTTTCTAGTACATTAGATCCCGTAGCTCAGGCTTTGCCTGCATGCCTGAAATCAGTGGCAGCGACAGCTTTAGCAATCAGACAAAGCGATGCCATAGTGTTAGGACATCCATTGACAGTTCAAGTACCACATGCAGTAGAGGTTCTTGTAAATAGAACGCAAACACAACACTTGACTATAGCGCGACTTACAGGGTATGAACTTACATTGTTTCAGCCACATATAGAAATCAGATGCTGTAACACATTGAATCCTGCCACACTTTTACCTGTAATCGGAACAGACCCACTAGCTCATGACTGTATTGAAGTTATTACGATAACGACGAAACCCAGACAAGACTTAACCGATGTCCCATTGTCAGATCCAGACCTGACCTTGTATGTAGATGGTTCATGCATGAGAACAAGTACAGGAGAGTTAGTAGCCGCCTACGCAGTCACAACAGATACTGAAGTCATTGAAACTAATCGTATAAATACCTTGTCAGCTCAAGCCGCAGAGCTCATCGCTCTGACACAAGCCTGTATTCAAGCCACGAATAAAAAAGTCAACATATACACTGATTCGCGTTATGCATTTGGAGTTGTACATGACTTCGGCGTGCTGTGGCGAGAGAGAGGTTATTTAACTTCCCACGGTGCCCACATTCAGCACGGATCCCTCATTCATGCCTTATTAGATGCAATACATCTACCCACTGCAATATCAATTATGAAATGTAAGGCTCATACGAAGGTTACTGATATCATTTCCCAAGGCAATGATCTAGCCGACAGAACAGCTAAACTGACTGCTCAAACTCAAACCCCCGACATGACAAAGACAATAGTCCCGACACCGACACATTGTATGACAGTTAAAGATCCTACTCTTGACGTAATTGACATACAGACACATGCTACACCAGACGAAATAAAGAAATGGACTGAATTAGGAGGGATCCAAACGGACCAAGGATGGATGATGAAGGAAAAGTCTGTATGGTTCCTTCCTGATTCAATGGTCCAAGTTATAATTAACACTATACATAGTCCAGCACATCTAGGAGAAAAAGCTATGCTAGACAGCATTCAACACATTTGGTTCAATAAACATTTACGAGCAGCAGCCAAACAAAAGGTCCGTACCTGTATGATCTGTTGTCAGTTCAACCCAGGAAAAAGCGTTCCCGTAGAACAGGGTGGATTTCATACTCCTAATCATCCTTTTGAAGTACTCCAGATGGACTATATCCAGATGGAACGATGTCGAGGATTCAAATATGTTCTCGTAGTTGTCTGCGCTCTGTCCCGTTGGACAGAGGCATACCCGGTTTCAGATTACACTGCCCCGACTACTGCCAAACAGTTGGTTCGAGAATTCTTCCCACGATACGGTTTACCACGTGCTGTTTACTCAGATAACGGCCAGCCGTTCTCATCCGAATTAATGAAACACGTTTCACTTCTGTTAGGATATCAGTGGAAATTCCACTGTGTCCGACACCCCGAGGCAGCAGGTCTCGTAGAAAGACATAACCAGATACTGAAAATCAGAATGTCCAAAATATGCAGAGAGAAAGGTGTCGACTGGGTAGTAGCGTTACCCGTCGCACTCTTTTACATGAGAATGGTAGCACACTCTCGAACAGGGCTATCCCCGTATGAGGTGATCTTCGGCAGACCACCGAATATGTGGGGGACGCCTATACCACGCAAAATAACTGATGTTGACTGTAATATGCTGACAGATTACTTGGCTTCCTTGATGTCTGCACTACAATCTTGTCGTTCACAGGTAGCTGCAGCCTTTCCCGACAACACTGAGGTGAAACCCCATGACGTTGTTCCGGGTGATCTTGTCGTTGTGAGGAATTTCGACCGTAAGACTCAGCTGGAGCCCAGGTGGAAAGCACCCAAGTTGGTCCTGTTGACCACAAGGACAGCCGTGAAGATCGAGGGCCGCAAGGGCTGGATTCATTCAAGTCATATCAAGAAATTTCATGGACTATCCTCGGATATAGACATTGTGCCCTGCACTCCCTCACAGACTGATTCAAAACTCCCTTTTGTTGAACCGAACAACTCTGAAAATTACAAACTAAAGCTTAGGCCCAACAAGTCGAGCAATTTGATTGTTTAAGTCCTCTCCAAGGTGAAGCGGTTGAATTGTCTCTGACATGTATCCCTTGGACCTGAGTAGAGAAAATACCCGAAAAATGTTGAAACGACAGGCGTATTGTAAATCACTGCGTAGCCACTGTATAGGGACATTATTAATTCTGTTTTTATTGAGTCTTTTAATAATTATTACAAGTATGTTGTTGCACATATATTACCCTATTTCTAGACATGTTTATAATGTTGCTGCTGAACATTCTTTTAGTGACTTACCTCCGCATGAATTATCTTATAGACTTGCGCTGCGCAATAACACTTTCATTAGTATGTTACATCATTCCCATCAGACTAGTAATGCCACCAATTGTTGGGTGTGTGGCCGACTCCCTCCCTATCAGAATTATGAAGGAGTCCTGCCTTTCTTTCCACATCCATTTACACATAATGGCTCCTGTGGAGCATGGTTTAGTTTAATCAATTCCATAGACTCAGACACCGCAGTTTACCAAGATCATTGGATATGGGGAAACCTGAACCTAGTTTTACTCAAGGTTTGCTACCCTGACAAGGAGGGTCGCCCCAAAAGAACAGGAACTGATCTAGAAAATGAAGTATATGGATTAGGTAATTTTACACCTAATCTCATGATTCTAAATGTCGTATCTGAAGTTGAACTAGTCTTACCCACCATGTCAGTATTCCCAGCGAAAGGTGAATTGTGTGTAAGAAAGGTTGGTTCCATACATATGGGCCATAGTAAATGCACTACTATAGTAGAATTCAGTGATCAAGGCAAATCTTCATTTAAAGCTTCTCGCCACTCCTACTTTATATGTGGTCAGACTGCATATATGCGTCTACCCCTAGATTGGGATGGCACCTGCTACATTGCATTCCTTTTGCCACCTGTTTTCCTAGCTCCTCCTGATTATTACAGAAATATTCATTTAGTACACAACAGAGAGCGGAGAGATCTCCCCATTGTTGATTACACTGAGACAGCATGGGACAAGTATGTAGATTTTAATAAAGGCATCTTTCCCTATATAGGTACTGTTACTAATAGTAAGCTGATACGTAGATTAACTAGAACCCTTGAAGCAGTAGTGAATGAAACTATTTCCGCCTTAGGCAATTTAACGGAAGAGCAGTCTGCTATGCGGATTGTTGTGCTTCAAAATCGTCTTGTCCTTGACGTCATCCTGGCTGATAGGGGCGGAGCTTGTAGGGTCATCGGATCAAGCTGCTGCGTATTCATACCAGAAAATTCGCCATCTGTATATAAAGCCATCACTCGCCTTCATAAGATTGTAAACCAGATACACCAGAACCCAGGCACTTGGACTTGGTCCAGTTGGTTTTGGAATGTGGTATCAGCCTGGGGATGGAGAGTTCTATCCTTCCTAGGTATTGGCCTTCTCATACTATTCAGTTGCTGTCTATGTCTACAATGTGGACCAGCGATTTGTGGTCTGTGTGCCACATCGTGTATTCCACCACCAAGATTTCATTCGTCACGGAAGAAGAAAGAAGAACAAATGATGCTATATGAACAGATCAATGGATTAATGAAGATTGATATCTCTTGAAGGGCAAGTAGGGGACAAGGAGGGAATGTGGAAATATGGATTTTTCTGGTCAGTTATGTCCCCTATCTTGGACCCCAACGGTTCCATGTGCATGTCACAAGTACATGTATGTTTCCTCCAGTTCCAGTTATGAAGACGCAAACACATGTGCGTCCATCGTCAACATGTCCTCTGTCAGATCCGCCATGAATAGGCCGGATATTCCATTCCTAAATATGAAAGGCCACCGGCTTTATATGGTTCACTTATGCCATTTTACAGTCCAGGCAAGTAGGCCCTGATTCTGTCATCAAAACTCCTCTTGCCTTCTGCCTCTGAAAGCTCCGGTCTGAGCCTGCATCTGTGACCATGAACTTTGTCTCATTCTCTGCGCGGCTCACGAAGCCTGACATCAGCCTATTCTCTGCCAAGAACTGTATTTCACCTTCGAATTATCTGCTTCCCCCTCAGCCGATGCATTCCTGCCTAGTAGTTTAAGTAAACATTCTTCCAGTTACCAAGCAAAAGGCCCGGCTTCTCTGTCCTCATGCAAGTAATTCATAGCCCTGTTACCATGGAATAATTCCCCCCCCCTCGCATTCAGTGTAGACACTTAGACGCTTGTACACGCACGCACAGTCAGTATAGAATAGATTCTGTCCGAGAGTCCTTCTTTTGTGGATAACATAGTTCTTTAAACATAGGATGCTAGATATGATTTGGGATTAGGTTGACTTGACCCCCCAGACTTTCTGTCTCCACATGTAGAGCTAAATGTCAAGTCCCCTTCACCCCCTAGTTACACGTCAATTACACGTCATGCTGCCGCGCGCGCATCTATGCCAAGTATTATCTTATAGATCCACCTATGTATGACATCATAACCAATCATGTTCCTTTTTTATTCCTTATTACACCCATTTTCGGTTACGCAGGTGAAACGTCATTTTCCTTATCAATTGTTACGCCTACTGCATTCGCTTCATTGTAATGTATGTATTATAAAAGTTACTTCTTGTCAATAAAGTATGTACTTCACTTCCTGAACCCCCGTGGTGATGGAACTTGGAGCATCCGATTATAATCGATCACTGGAATAAAGCCCATTCCGAAACTCTAATATCACGGATTCTGCCTCTCATTTTACTGAGCTATTTTATTATGATTCCGTATCAAATTCAGTCCCGGTAAAGGAATTTTATTCACCAGTCCATGTGGGTCTTCCACGCTGCCACTGTAGGAGCTGCACTAGCGCCCCACTGTCTGGCCACGTTCTGTTTAGCTACCATTAGGCCCAGCGTCACCCGTGTCTTCTACTTGCTATTCAAGTCTGTAGGTTCCCAAATATTTAGTAGACATCTCTTGGCATCAATGTCCATGCGTACCTCAAATACTTCCCTGAAGCATTGATGGATTTCCACCCAGAATTTCTGAACGTGTACACATTCCCACAATATATCTATAAATGTACCTTCCTGGCCACATCGTCTCTCACACTCCAAATTATCTGTTCTGCCCATCTTAGCCAGTGTTGATCCTGTGACATACACTCTATGAAGGATCTTAATTTGAACCAGTCGCAAGCGAGCGGAGATCGCGACTTCCTTAGGGGAGGCCAATGCTTCCTGCCACTCATCTTCGTCCGGATCCAAGAAGTATCCCTCCCAGTGTATTAGGAGCATTGTAAGGGGGCCTGGGGCATTATTGATCAGTTTTTTTTTATATGTTAGAGACACCGCTTTTGTTTGCATGTATCCGTCGAGGATTCTATCCTCCAAGGGTGAAGCCTCAGGGAGAGACTCTTCCTTCGGTATCTGTGATGCCAGTGTGTGTCTCACCTGCAGGTATCGGAAGTGTTCTGTGTCAGCCATCTCATATTCCTGTTGGAGAGTGCAAATGGTATGACTCTTCCACCTTTCCATTAATCACCTACCCTTGAGATCCCGATCATATCTCACTTGTTGAATCCCTTCGTTTTCCTCAGAGTGCCCAGCTGTTCAGAATCCCACGGGGGAGTGGCCTGCGTAATTTTCAGTCCCCAGCCCATACGTCTGGTGGCAGCGTGCCACACTTGCACCGAATGCCTAGTCAGCCCTGTTAGGTAAAATTTGGTGGGTTTAGAGTAAAGAGCCATATTGAAGTTAACACCTGATAGTAGCCATTTGTCCATCCTGTGGCCCAGGTCATCCCAATGTCGGTATATGCAGTGATTAATAGCAGCCAAGTGGGCCGCCCAATAGTATTTTTTAATGTCAGGGAGCCAATTCCCCCGTCATACCAACTCCTCACTAGTTTTGAAAAGGATATGCGGGGATGCCCACCCCAGAGCAGTTCTCTCTGGACGCTTTCCACTTCTTTAAAGTATTTTGCTGGAACGGGGTTTGGAAAGTTTTGGAGGGCATAGAGGAAGCGTGGTAATGACACCATTTTGAATGATGCCGCTCAACCCAACAATGATAATGGAAGAGTTTTCCAGTTCGCCACATCACGCTTCAGTCGCTGTAGCGGGGGAGTAGGTAATACTCATAACTAGTAGTAGGGTCTGCTGTTATGTAAACCCCAAGGTATTGAAATCTGTCTTTCGCTTCCTGCATGGGGCAGTCCCCAGGTAGGGAAGGTGGCCTTCCATGGAGGACATATAATAGGGATTTACTCCAATTGATGGTGTATCCGGAATATTTGCCGAAAGTCGTGAATATGTTGAGAACTCTATGGAGTGATGTTTTGGGGGATGCCAGATATAGCAGAATATCATCTGCTTAAAGGGAGATGTGGTCCTCCCAACTATCTGCCCATTTCAGGCCCCGAATAATGTGGTCCCTGCGGATCCACGCTGCCAGGTGTTCTAGAGTCAGCGCGAAGAGCAAAGGGGAGAGTGGACATCCTGTCTAGTCCAAGTGCAAAGATCATCGATTTTTAATTATTGACTACCACTTGTGCCAGGAGTTCTGTGTATAGTAGACGTACCCATTTAATGAAATTGGGCCGAATCCCATCTTACTCAATACTGCAAAGTGGTATGGCCGTTCAATGGTATCGAAGGCCATTGCCGCTTCCAATGGTACCAGAACTGCATCCTCTCTTATAAATCCCTGAGGCCCTAACACTCCGTGTAGCCTCCTCAAATTAAGTGCCGTGTTTCTATGAGGCATAAAGCCAGATTGGTCCATGTGTACCAGTTTGTTGATCACCTGGACCAATCGAACAGCAAGTAGTTTGGCCAGTACTTTGGGTTCGACATTCAGTAGCGAGATATGTCTATATGAAGAACACTTGCTTCTGGGTTTATCCGCTTTATATATGGTAACCAGTGTGGCCACCCTTTGATCTCGGGGGAGTACACCCTAATCACGATTGTCTTCGAACATGTCTCGTAGGTGTGGTGCGATTTTATCTGGTTTCAGCTTGTAGAGCTCAATTGGCAGCCCATTAGGGCCCATGGCCTTTCCCGATTGGAGGCTTCTTATCGCCGCGGCCACTTCGTTAGTTAGGGCACTATCTAGGAGTTCTATATCTAATATTGGGAGTGTTATGTCCAAGAGCAGAGCTTCAGAGTCTGCTTCTTGAAAGGAAGTGGTTGTTTGGTAAATAGAGCAGTAATAATTGGTGAATTCATTGGCTATTTCTTGCGGGTCTACTATTGTTGTGCCTGACTCCGTCTTTAGTTCAGGTACAAGGCGGTTCGCTAGTTCTTTCTTGTCCAGCCAGGCCAACAACTTCCCAGCCTTGTCCCCCAGCTCTTACAATCTACCTGCCTGTCCCTGCTCAGAGTTTTGGCTATATCCGTAGCAATTGTTTTCTATTCCTCTCTCTTAAGTGTTAGTGTGTGGAGTCTGTCCTGTTGCATTGGTTCCATTGCTTCTCCCTCAATAAGGAGGATTTCCTCTTCTAGTCTGACTAATTCTTTGGCCTTTCCTTTACATACCCCGGCAATCAGGGAAATTGCCTGTCCTCTTACCACTGTTTTAAAGGCTTCCCAAAGCATTTGAATTGATCTACCGATTCTTCGTTCTCCAGAAAATAATGACCAATGGCTGCTGACAGTTTATCCCTGACAGCTTGATTTCTAAGATACCAAGGGTTAATCGGTGCTATCCTGCCCACCCGTTTCTCGCCCAGGGCCATCCTAGCCCATATTGGTGAATGGTCTGATATGCCGCGGGCTAGGTGTTTGATTTCTTGAATATTGCCCACTTGGGCCGCTGGACCGAGAAGGTAATCTATTCATGAAAAACTGTTATGCGCCCCTGAGTGAAAAGTATGTCGGAGGCTTTCAGGAGGGTACACCCTCCATGCATTGACTAATCCCATTGCGTCTATAAAGTCTGGAAGCCATCTTTGTGAAGGGCTTATATCACAGGGAGGGCACCGGTCCAGTGACCCAGACGCAACAGAGTTAAAGTCATCACCAACCATCAGGCGGCCCTCAGGGAAGGACAGCATTAAGTTACCTAAATCTCTGAACGTCAGTCCCTGCAATCCTGAAGGGACACACACTGCTACTATTGTGAGTGGCATACCCTCCCATTGTCCCGATAAGGACGCATATCTGCCCATCACATCTGTCCAGGTGTGGTTGATTGACATTGGGAAAGAACTCTTAGTCATAATATCCTCCCCTCCCTCTCTGAGTCGGTAGTGAAGCCCGAGTGGACACTCAGGCGGTATCCCCGTCTGCTCAAAGCCTTACATGTGTTGCCAGTGAGGTGCGTTTCCTAGAGCAGCACCACGTCAGGAGCCAGTCTCTTAATATACTGCAATACAATACTACGCTTTAATTTGTCCCCCAACCCGTTAACATTCCAAGATAGGAGCTTAAAACCTTTGTCCCATTTCATGCCAGTATTTATAATCATGTCTAACAGATCCTCTCTCGTTACCTGCATCACTCAATGTCACGCTATCTAATAACATGTAAAACAATTCAACCCCAGCTCAACTACCCCCCTCCCTGCTCCCCTGCATTCTGGGCCTCAAACTGCCCATGATTCAACTATGCAGAGTGCCTGTCGACCTTAACTGTAGACTAAAAGTAGAATTTATTGGGGGGGGGGAACTCCACCGCCCAACCTCCACCCCTCAATTGACACATCACACCACATAGGGACCAGTATAATAGTCATAATAATTAGAAAGACACTTAGCGTAATTCTCCAGAGCAGCGTCCATCAACTAGACTTTGTCACCAAACCAGTTCTAAACTGCAGCAACATTCAATTGTTCTTGCTCCACAGACAGTGGCTTAGCCACTTCAACTGCAGCATTCATCCCGTCTGGATCGGCTTTTAATCTTTACCAGCGTTGTGTGCTTCCGCAGGTCTCCAACCCTCCAAACAGTCCGCAGCTGCTTCCTGATTGTCAAAAAAAACAGGCTTTACTCTCTGCTGCAACTCGGAGCCTCGCAGGGAACAGAATTGCATACTCAAGTCCTCTTTCCCTGAGCCGTTGCTTGACATCAAGAAAGGATCTTCGTTGCCGTTGAACATTTAACATGAAGTCAGTAAAGAAGGAGACCTCACAATTTTCATATTTTAAGGGGGGGGCACTCGGGCCATATGTAATATATTGTCTCTACCCCTAAAGTTCAGGAGCTTAGCCAGCATTGGGCGAGGAAATGCTCCAGGACTCTGTGCGCCCTTTCGACAAAAAAGAACTTGGATAATCCCTTAGGTTTGAGGTGCTTGAGTATCAGTTCTTCCACAAAAAAGTCAGCCACTGAGCCTTCCACTCTTTCCGGAAGTCCGATGATTCGTATGTTATTTTTCCCGGTAAGGCCTTCATAATCATCCAACTTTTTTTCTGCTAGTTTACGAAACACTTGCAAGTCCTTAATGTCTTTTTGCATTTGTTTTGAGTCTCCTATAAGGGCCATGGTGACCATTTCCATGTGCCTGACTTTTTCCCCCATTCTTTGCAGGTCTGCCCAGATCAGCGTGACCTCCGTTGTGATAGAATCCATTCTGTTCTCCAGGGAGGCACGGACCCCCGATATGGCATCCATGATATTCTTCAACGTTGGGTCTTGTTTTTCGCGCTCTGGCCCGGTTGCCATTTTGCATATGACGATATGTTCAGAATCAGTTTGTTTCTGCAATGTATACTTGTCCAGTTTCATCTGTTGCGACCCTTTGAGACCCTTGGCACCCGACATTGCAACCCTCTCTGATCACTAGATCCAGTGGTCACCTCTTGTTTCTACACTCTCCCCAGCCTTGGTGTTATTTAGCGTCGTGTGATTTCGCCTTACTTGCCCGATATAGTGCAGGCGCAGGTCTTCTCCTGCTACGTACGTGGGAGCCTGCTCAAGGGCTTGCTTTGCCCTCCTCCGCATCTCCTCGATGACTAATGTGCGGGCATCGGGCTGTTAGTTATTCACGCAACTGCGTCACTGTTAAACGTTTCCAGGCTGGCTGTGTTGTAAAATGCTACGGCTGATTTTCAATAATTCCTGGTTACTGATTCCAAATGGATCCCCCGGGCAGTCAAGGAAAAATGCAGGAATCAAAGTGTAATTTTATGGCTACATCCGCCTGATATGGAGGTTGCACTCACCCAGGTCGGTAGGTCCTGAGGTTTTTATTGTAAGCCAGGCTTTAGCTAGTTCTGGATCTTCCTTCCCCTTACCTTCACCTGTTACTAGGACCCACTCCTTAGGCGTCCTCACAGTTGCGGCGGTTCAAAGCAGCTGATCCGGCCCAATCAGTAATAATGCCTGATTGTTCCCCCGGAGCCGTTGCGGTGCACAGAAGGGTTACGATGTTTTGTGCACTTTCTCTGTATATTTAGCAACCTTTCTTCACTTGTCGCTATTAGGACCTTTCCACGCTTCTCTTTTGCCAGCCTTTGTTGGGTCGTCTCCTCACTTCGTTGGATCCGTAACTAGGCCGCTTCTATCTGTGACCCTCCGATGCTGCGTGTGGAGTAGGCCGCGGACCCCGGACACACATTATCAAGGAGGCCGCCCCTCAGCGTCTCCACGCATGATACACCAAATCACATCAGGCTCAGGCTCCCGGACCCCGAGAGGCTGTAAGCCCCAGCGTTCTATATCTTTCCAGCCGCTAGGTCTTGCGGCTCTGTTCTCATCTCAACAGTGCCCTCGGTGTCTCAGGCGGTGCCGTCGTAGTTTTAAAACCGGATCAGTGTATTCGATTACGGGGTTGTTGGTCGGGGTATTCCGGAGCTGTTCTATCCGGCGGCCATATCGTTTGGTGGCTAAGCCAAGCCCCCCATATGTTGGCATGTTAACTGGGCAATGCTTTACTTTTTTGTAAGCACCTTGTAAAACCCAATAAGAACAAGTACATAAAAAAAGAAAACACAACCCAATAAAAATCCAACTGCAATTTATAAAAAATTTTATTTAATAAACAAATTGACGCGAACAACCCAAAAATCCAATAATGGGAACTGGAGATATGAAATGTTAAAGTTTTAAATGAAAATAGTGTCAAAACATTTTAACTGCCAGCGCAGTCATCTGGTTGCTCCTGACCAGTACCGAGGCTCGATTTAAGGCCAACCGTGATGGAGAGTGGGTTGGATACAGAAACCAGGTTCAACCCGTCTGAAGTTTTACCTTCAAACTTAGTCTCTCATCAGGTTGTGGGTCAGGGGGCTCCATAAAATCAGATAGCCGTTGAGCTTTGGCCAGAAAGCTCAGAGTGGGAGAAATTCAAAATTTTCACCCAAAAAAGGTCTCTCGCTGGCTGATTACTTTTGGGCGCCTTTGCCTGGTGAAGATTTTTACTTTCTGACTTTTTTTGAGCTCAGCATCCGCCAGCGGACGAGACTGCAAGCTCTCTCCATGATGTCTCGCTAAAACAGATTTGTTGCTGTTGAAAAGCTTGAAACAGGAGCAACCCGAGTATCTTTGGTCCAGCACCAATGCACCTTTGTGGGACTGGCTTGACAGGCGTTTACCGGTACTCTGGAGGGCTGTGGAGCTAAAATGTTTCTAAGCCCCAGGTTTTTGTAGATGTTAGGAAGAGTACACTGACCCAGCCAAGGGTCCCAGGACCTCAGGTACAGCACGAAGGGGTCAAGACCCACTCCAGGAGAAGCCACCAGTAAGGCACAGGGCAGATCCATTTGGAGCTGGTCTGCTGGGTTCTTCAGGAAAAGGTCTTCTAGCAACTTGCTGGGTCCCATAGGTTAATAGGAGGTCAGCCACCTGACACTTGGCATCTACTTCTTTGTCCTGGGTACAGGTCCAGCCTCTCAGGTCATCTCACAGGTGTCAAGAACAAACAACCCTTTCAAATATATTTCTTTCAATCGGTGTAACTCTCATATATCAAAGTTCAAAGCAAAATCTCGAGCCCATATAAAATGACGGAAAGTCCTTGATAGCCAAACATGGAATTTATTCTGTCGTATTTCTTTTTCCAAGATATTTCTCCTCGTTGTGCCTCCCTTACGAAGTTTTTGCCACTGCTTTAGACTTACGATTTCTCGTAAATCAGGGACAGTGTCAAAAAGCCATTGATGTTGCAGGGAATGCCCCCAGCAACACCCACTGAATGCCCCTTTCACACAGTTTTCTGCGTGAAAGGGGCACATATTTATAAGGCCATGAAAAGCGACGTAACATGGCTTTACGTGGTCTTATAAATATGCCAGTGGCGCATTACACTACCGGAACGTCAAAAAAGTGACGTTCTGGTGGTGCAAAAGTACTGGTAGGGCCTCATACATTAGGCCCTAAGTGACGCACCAGCGGTGCAAGGGGCTTGAAGCCCCTAGGAGTAGAGTGAATGTTGAGTGGAGCTGGTTCCAGCATCCTGGTTGAATGGAACTGGCATGAAATTTCTTGTGAGATGAGCTAAAAGCGGTTTTAAAGCAGTAGAATTACTCAGGCTCTCAAATGAGCCCAGCAGGGAGATGAGTAATATTGAAAACTGCTTAAAATCCAAGAGTCCAGAAGCTTGAATAATAAATAAAAAAAAGAGAACAAGCATTGAAAATGTGAAAAGGCCTCGTCTTCGCAAGCATGCAATATTTACTTAATTTATTTATTGCAAACATCTGCTATAGAAATTAACAGTTTAAATGTAAAAAAAAGAAATGGGAAATAAAAACACAAGAAATGAGGAAGAGACTGCCCACCACCCCCAGCACTGAAGTGAGCCACTTTTCAGGTGGATGTGCACACGTAATCCGTCGAAATGCACTCAGGCTCAGTATAAAAGCCAATCCCTGGCTTCGGAAGCTCAGTTGTAGTCCCACCAGAGTTCGAAGTGGGCAGGGTCTGTGGGGCACAACATGCCCTTACTTATTTAGTTTTAAACAAAATTAGGGGCATATTTACAATGAAGTGGCGGAGCGTGGCGTTAGCCTCCTTGACTTAATGCCACGCTCCTCCACTTTTGAAATGCCGGGCTGCACCACAGTTAAAGAATGTGGTGCAGCCCTGCGTTTCTCCCTGCGCTGGCGCAAAATTTAACAGCCTATCGCCAATGCAGACACCCTTGCACCCTTAGTGCAAGGGTGTCTGCGTTGAGGGGAATATTGTTTATGTGCAGGAAGGTGCCCCTTCCTGCACATAAACTATCTTTAAATGTTGTTTTTTCACTTCTTTGTGTGCTGCACAATGCAGCACACATAGAAGTTACAAAGTGTCATTGTTTTCAAAGATTGTTTATGTGCAGGAAGGTGACCCTTTGATTGTTTATGTGCAGGAAGGTGACCCTTTGATTGTTTATGTGCAGGAAGGTGCCCTTTTGCTGCAATAAAGCATTTCTCCTCTTTTTGCCTGTTTAAGACTAGGTTTTTCCCGGTCTTAATCCTTAGATGGCAGTCTTGTGCAGTAACCTGATGAGGATGGCGTGTGAGACCGTGTCAAATACTGCAGAGGGGTCCAGGAGAATGAAGGCTGCTGTGTCTTCTCTGTGGCGGCGGTGTAGTGTAGTTCCTATTTCCCTTATAGGCTCTGCGCATTGGAATAATATACACTATAGTTTTTGCATAGGACTAAGGTCAGTATGCTCCTATCGAGTACATTAAACTTAATTACTTGTGTGTGCCAGCTAACTCAGAGGTCACTAGGAACTTCTGAATGAACAAGAAGGGATTCGTTTCTGACAACCGCATAAACATGACAACTTTGTTTCCCTTAGAATCGGAACGCATCTCAGAATCATGGAAACAATAGATAACAGTTTCACTCAGTCAATCGTGCATGCTTAGTTTCTCCATAGTTACACAGAAATAGAAAGACGGGCTTTTCAATAAAAGGGGTTTATTGAACAGTCTTGTTGCTCGTGTAAGAGATATGAGCTGTTACAATCATTAGACAGTAAGCAGAATATAATACGCACAGCGTAAGCAGTAAGAAGAAATAATACTGCAATAGCATTGTCTTTTAGCTATGACATATAATCATATTTACATACATAAATAACACAGGCTAAAAAGTGAATACTCGTCTGATGCTTCTAAATAGTTCCACCCCAGTGTACCTAACCTAAGTGTAGTACGAGGTAAGAGGTAGGTGCTGTTTTCTAGAGTTTGGTGTATATACTGAGTTTGTATGCCAAGAGTCCCTCTAGGTTCTAGTCAGCTCCATACCTTAGAACGAGAGAGGTGGGAATCTCTATCCGGGTCTTAAACTCTAACACCCCGCGAAGGGAGTCAGAACACTGGAAGCTGGATTCTCTGTGTGCAGGGATGACAGCCTCTGGTCAGTGCGTCAGGCCGGGATATGGTCTCTGGCGAACCGTGCAGTCAAGTCGCGCTGAGTCGTGCCGTGGTTTGCCATGGTAAGGGAAGGCATATTTATACCTGGAAGGTGCTTAGGAATGCTAGCATTGATGTAAAGTCGGGCAGAGGAAAACATCATGGATGAACCCCTAAGGAATAGTAGTTCATGCATAATAGATGAGTTCTTGGAGAAATCAATAATCCTAGCTAGGGAAAGTCCCGACGGCTTAAGGGTTTGGTTTCTAAGAACTTGTTGTGACGTGGGATGGACGGATGTAGGTGACTATGCCTGTATTTGGTTAGCATGGCTAATGCCTAAATAAGGACTGGGATTCTTTGCCTAAATAAGGGCAATGCGAATTGTGCCTATATAAGGATATGATTCAGGGAAACCTATGTACTGGTATCTAAATCAAAACACAACACCCATTCCATTGACGAACGATCGATATTACTAAATGCTAAACATGCTAAAAACATAAAATTGAGTATCACATGTTCACTAAAAACATTTGTAACAGCATACTAAAAGAAGTCGTTGTTAAAGATTTGCCACACATGAAAGGCAAAGGTGCTGTACATATTAAAGTAATGTTTCATTCTAAGCATATATTCACAGTGAATGCTAAGTGAATGAACAGAAATATATACACATATGTAATGAAATGGTCCAGTTTTACAGAAAGGAAAAAAGTTCAGAGCCATTTCATGTCATGATTAAATAAATGTGGAAAAAGGCGACAATGTGTCCCTGGAAGTGTTTCAAAGAAGTCTGTTCTCTATGAATAGTTCTACTGTAAGCAGAGTTTTTAGCCATAAAGAAAGTCAATATTCACAAAAGTGCGATCTTAGGAAAGTTCCAAATGATGTTTGTTTTGAAAAATGAAGGCCGAATTCATAGATTACATGGTACACAGGGAGCCAAATCAAAAGTTATTTGAAGATTCTGGAGAAAACATGAAATCCTCTAATCCTGTAGACAAAAAGTAGTCTACCGTTGTCGGTGATAGGTCGATTACCTTGTTTAGAAGACTAACTGCACATAGATGCAATGCATCGTCAGTAGCAGTGTTTGTTGATACCTGTGTGCCTGTTGATCCATCTCGTACCTCAGCATTAGCATGTTGCGTCTGTGAGATCTCAATAAATGACGTCATCAGGATTGGTAGCCTCTGGGGACAACACAGAGCATGGGCCGTTATCGGGTCCAGCAGAGTATCGCTATCTGTTGGCATGACTGATGGGAGTGTTAGACAGATGTCTAGCACGCATTCTTCACCGCAAAGCAGGCAACGTAGAACAGGTAAGATGCAATCTTGCCAGATTGGTCTGAACAACAGAAACCATGTGGTATTTAGTTCTCGTAGACGAGGTAAACCCAATAGTTGCACTATGGGCTCACAACACTTCCTTTCCAGGAGAGCATTCTCCAAGGTGCCGGGAGTGACGCTGGTGGATTGGCTTGCCATAGCGTAGCAGAAGGAATAAAAACAGGATTCCTGCAACGAGTGCTAGAATTAGCGGCAGACCACCAAACACCGAGTACATGAAGTTTGGAATGATTCCGAAGACTGCTTCAAAAGGTATTAACAGTCCCGAACATACGATCTTAAATACACACTCAATACCGCTCGTATCAGACATGTTTAAGATACGTCCCAACATTTCTGTGAAATGTGCAGGGCAATTTGTCCTTAACAGAGCCTGTATCTCAGCCGAAGTCCTTGCGACTTGTAGATCATAGGTAGATCAGACATCATGTTATTAACAGTCTCAAAGTCCCAATCATCAGAATAGGTACTGGAGGTAATAAAGTCACTTAATGATATCTTGAATAAGTGTGGAATCTTCAAAAGTTCAGACGGACCAAATATATCATAATCCGTATTGTCCCAAAATATACCATTTTGTATAGGAACGGCTGTGATATTCACTGCTGACAAGTCTCTTGCTTCACGATAGGATGATTTGTGTGGTTTCAAAAGTAAGTTCACATTTTTACTTCCTGTGTCCAAATGACTATATCTTCCATCTACCAGCATGCTCAGAGTTATTACTAAAGCTAGCCAAAGTAGAAAGAAAATTATTCCAGAAATAATCCATAGTTCAATCCATGGTGAAACCAGATAAGTCTTTTTCATGTGTTGAAAAAAGTCTTGTGCTTGTTCTTTGAAAGTTCTTTTGGCTGGTGTTGTTTCAGGTTCACTTGGATCCTCAGAAAACATATCAAAGTAAATGAAATAGCCTGAGGCAGTTCTGTCAATGGTTGAAATTGCATCAGGATTCATTGAAATCCCTGGAACCAGTGGATCACTTGCTACATTGGTGTAGACAGGTGTATCAGGACGAACTGTTATTTGGGTTTCAAGAGGAATGAGTTCCATAGCATTGTTGCTTAGTCCTTCATTTCTTACTGTTGGATTCTCAATGGTGATGAGTCTTTCAGTTTGAACCTCTTGGATAGTAGCTAGAGGAGTGCGTCTGCTACTTGGTCGGAGTCCATATGGCCTACTGCTTAGTATTGGCCACATAGTGTGGTTTGATGAGGTCGATGGACACAAATCTTTTCTCCTTTTTTCCAGGAAGGGGCGGCAAAAGTACTGTTCTTGATCCGTGGATTGCTAGGACAGGTACTGGTTGTCTGTAAGAAGGCCCAAATTCCTTCTTGTCCGCGCTCTTCGCTCTGACTAGATCCCTGAGCTTTGGGATCCAGACAGGCCTTGCTGGGATGGCTGGATTATCCCCAGTGGTGGTTGGCTTCAGGAACATGTTGCTTTGTTTCAAGCTTAGTTCATTTAAGTCCTGTAAAACAGCCAAACGATCTTTGATATTAAATGGTTTATTTTCCACCACTGTGCCTTTACATTCGAGATCAGGAACCCACATTCTTGTCCCAAATAGGACCTCATATGGAGTGACCCCTCCTAGAGAACTTCTTGGCAAATTGTTTAATGAGCGTTGGACCCCATAAAGATGTTTAACCCACCCATCACCCGAACCTAATACCCTAGCTGTTATAGACTGCTTTATGTCCCGGTTTTTCCTTTCCACAATCGAATTTCGCTCAGGATGGAATGGAGAGGAGTACTGCAATGCAACGTCCAAACTGGCCATGGCTTCTTTGTAAGCCCGAGAGCTAAACGCAGGGCCTTGGTCAGAATGTAGTGTGCCAATTGCGTATGTGCTGATAAAGACTCGCAAATCTTTTATAACAGTTCGACCGTCAGCCGAGCGCTGAGGCCACATCAATCGGAACCTTGAATTAGTGTTTGTGGGATTGCATTCGTCCAAGAGGATGCCTGTACGTAGATAGTCTAATGCTGTCTAACAATGGTGTCTGTACTGGGCAAGCTACTCCGCAGCCTGGTATCTGGTGGCATTCTGCACTGCGATCTCTATTGCAGTCCATGCAGTTATTGATGAAGATGTAAATAAGTGTATTCATTCCAGGCCAGCAGTACATCTCTTTTAATGTTAAAATTGTTTTAGAGATCCCCTGATGTGACAGACCCTCTCCCAGATGTGCTTCATAAATCAAAGCTGCTCTACGTTCCATGTTTGGAACTACCCTATCCCCCATTTCGAGCAAACGGAACGTTGTTCGCATCAATTATATACACGAGTATTTGAGTGGAAACTTGTTAGGTAACGCTGAACCACCGCCTTTGCTTCAAGCATTGACAGCCAACAATATCTCACTGTCTATTTTCTTTTTTAAACGAGTGATCGCTGCTACGGAAGCTGTTTGCACAGCCTCCTTCGCGGCTTCGTCAGCCAATGAATTCCCTGCAACGTGAACGCCACCATGTTGATGACTCAGCGTGTGTATAACGTGAGTGTTTTGTAGTCCGTTTCGCAACTGAACTACTTGTTCCAAAAGCGTTTTATGCTTGATTGTGCCACCTTTTGCATCTTTGAAACCAATTTAAAGCCGATTCTGTAAATATTCATTATATGATTGAACACAGTAAAAAGAATCGCACAATATAAGTGTGGGGAATTCGCGATCTGTGTTTTAAAGTGTCAATTTGAATGCTTGTAGTTCAGCTCGCTGAGCTGTACAATCTCCTAGGGATTGTGTTTTAGTGACCCTCGGTCGGAATTTACCATTGCGCATATGACCTTTAACGATTGCGCAGGCTGCACTGTAAGCTTGCTTACTCCCCGTAGCGGGTTGTGCTGATCCGTCAGTATAAATTATGAATTCATACTGGTCAAGAGGGAGAATCTCAATAGGCAGAGGACATTCGTGTTTGTATTGCAGAAATGCTTGTGTTTTTAAATCAGGATCAAAAATGTATTCAACATCAGTTGCAGCAAGAGAATTAACCCATTGTATCACTCTTGGATGTAAAGCTTTTGCATTCAGAATGCTCGCTTTTGTAACTGCCTCTAAGGCTGGTACCGGAGTCACAACAATAATGCGTTTCCCCTGAGCTAGAGCTCTTTCTTTTGCTACAACGGTTTAAACTGCTGTCAGATTCTTTTCTGTCGAAGTGAATCGCATTTCCGCTTGTGTGTAAAATGTGATTTGTATGCAATTGGTACTTTTTCACCTTCATTAAAAGTTAAGTAGGTGAATCCGGATTGATCCGAAATTATTCGGATCACTAAATTGCATGTATTTACGCGTGTTTGTAAGTGATTTGTTGCTAAAAAGTCAGCTTGTAGTGAACGCCGGATTTCTGTGTGTTCCTGTGTCCAAACTTTGATTTTGAAATCGGGTTTGATTAGTTCGTAGAGAGGTTTAACCCTTTCTGTGTAATTTAGAATGTAAGTTCTTCCAAAATTCAGGAAACCTAGAATCAACTGTAAGTTTTTCAGCGTTTGTGGAGGTTGGAGCAGCGCATACTTTCCTAAAAAGTTCGCTGCCAGGCTTTTGCCTTCACTTGATAGTTCATATCCTAGGAAGCGGACACTGAGATGGGCAATTCTTGATTTTTTTAAGTTGAATTTGTAGCCCTCAGAGGCGAAGCCCAGTATAATGGTGTTCACCCTGTTCAAGTACCTATCCAGGTCATCGTCTGCCAGATAGATATCATCAACATATGACAGTCCCTCGTCATCATAAATTTGCAGTAACTCTGTTACTCTTGCTGAGAATAACCCCGGGCTGTTCTTGAACCCTTGTGGGAGTCGACAGAAGTGACGCTGGCTCCCCATTATTGAGAAAGCTGTCAAGTACCTACTTTCAGGTGCTATGTTTTGACAAAAGAAACCATTTGAAATATCCAATGTGGTTTTATATTTTTTACGCACAATGTTATTCATTACTGGTGTACTGCGTGCATTTTGCACAGCAAATGTCCTAGAACAAGTGTTTAGGTGTCTGTAATCCAAAACTAGACGATATGTGTTGTCTGGTTTGGAAACAGGAAACAAACGATTGATCATTGATGAGGTGCATGTTTCAATCACCCCTTGGTATTCAAGTTGATCTAAGATCTCCCTGACCTGTTTTTTAGCTTCTTGCTTAATTGGGTATTGCCTTTGTGCAGTAGGTTGACATTTTAATTGGATTTTATGGTGAGGTGAATCCTCATCCCATCCTACATGATTTTTGCATAATCCTGGGGCCTGGGCTACTGCCCATTTCCTGACATAAGTATATTTTAAATGTATAGGAACATGGTTGGTGAAGGCTGGCATAATGATGTCTTCACCATGGGTGCACTCCCTGACAAATTCTGCTGGCCTGTCTTTTTCTGCTAGAAGTATGGCATAATCCCTTGAAAGATTTCCCCAAAAGAGTGCTTTCACTTTTCTTGGTATGTCTCCCTCCATCCGGAGTGTTATTTCATATAACTTTTGTGTAGAACTAACCCTGGTATCTACAGTTTCAACTGTTATGCATTCATTCAAGTCCACTGTCTCCAGAGGTTCCTTCAGGTTCTGGCGAGCTATTGTTACTTCTGCTGCACTGTCCAGCATTGTCTGAGCCCATTCTCCGTTCTTGAGTTGTGTCCTCAGAATTTTCGGCATGTCTGATCTTCAGAACTGCTACCTTTTCTTGGTGAATTGAGGTTTTGGTTTGTTTTTCTGAACGTGTTGATCGTCTCTGGATTTCACGCGTACTTCTTTGTGATCTGACCGTCCTCTTCTTTCGGATGTCTGAGAAGATGTCTGAAAGGTATGAGAGGAACGTGTATCAGTATCTTGATACCTGTCAGGTTTTTTTCAAATTATCCCTATTCCTGACGTTATACCTCCTATCAGAGTGCTCCTTTTGAGGAGACCTACCTCGATTTTGAGAACGTTTCTCTTTTGAATGTTGTTTTTTGTTTTCCCACTTCTTTTTAGAAGATGTAGGATTGTGTTTGAGTTCTTTTCAGGACCCTCAGACAGTTGTGGTTTAACTGGTTTTCCACCTAAACTGTCTTGGTCTAATTCTTTATAGGATTTTTCTATTATTCTGGGTAGTTCATGTTGATGTTCTGGTACATCAAATTCCCTTAATTTTTGGTAGATCGCCACTGATGCTTCCTCCCCTTTATTATTAGATAATATTATTGTTGAGACCTGGTCGAAGTTTTTCAGTAATTTCATACCTAAGTTCAGAGCAGGCTCTGCCCCATATTCGTTTTGAATTTGTTTCAGGACATCCAGTATTACCGCAATAGACGGAACACCATGTGTTTTAGTATAGATGACAGCAAAGATTATGCCCCATGTGGTGCAGTCTTCCAGATGTGGTGTGATCCCCATTGGTAAACAGATTGTTAGGATTCTGTGTTTCTCATAAGGGCTACTATTAGGAAATACTGCTTCGATTGGAGTAATTTTTTGAGCTATCCATAATGGAATTTGTTCACGTTTTGTGGGCATTTTACCCATGACTGCGTGTAACGTCTGTGGAGTAATTTTTAGTGTATTCCCCTGATGAGGGGTCTGATTTGGAATGGTTATTGGTGGTTGGACTGTTAAAGTCCGCATGACATATTGTACTAACTGTCTGTACATTTTTATTAACTCCTTGAGTTGAGTGAGTAATTCATCGTCTGACATTCCTTCAATGTCAGGATGTGGTGTGTAGCCGGCTAAATTCGGCCATGTTGCTCCTGGTCTACCTAGCGGACCGAGCCTGGTAATGTGATTGTAATGTTTTAGGGCGCCTTTAAACCAGAGCTAATGCTCCTGGTATGTGAGTGGAATTTCAACATCCTCGAAGGGAATGTATGCCTCAGGTGGTTCATCTTCTTTGAAGAAGTGAAACATTTTAGTTACTGGATTTGATTCTGTGAATGTAATCCACAAATAGAATACCTCTGTCTGAAAAGATTCATGTGCCTCTATCACAAAAACTGCTCTACCACCACTTGATGTCAGGCCATGTTTTATATGTTTTAGAGTGATGGCTCTCCTTAAATTTGGATGGATGTTTATAACACCCTCATCGGTTTCATTTAAACCTGTAGTATTAAAAACTGTTGCGACTTGGTCAGCCGCAGCCTCTGTATCAGACATTTGTGTAATGAAAAATGTAGAACAAGTTTCAAGGAAACAAAGCTAAGGTGCACAATATTTTGGAACACTGTATCCTTCAACGTTGAACAAACCAAACAGCTGATACATAGGATTCTCGTCCTACTCAGCTGTGGCGGATAATATCCCTACCCACTCCAGACGTCTTATGGAGTATTATGAGTAAGGGTCTCCGAGAAAAGCACGACTGAGCTACTTCAGTATCTAGCGTTAAATTAGTGCCTTACCAAACCGTTGGGTGCCATGTAGTGTAGTTCCTATTTCCCTTATAGGCTCTGCGCATTGGAATAATGTACACTATAGTTTTTGCATAGGACTAAGTTCAGTATGCTCCTATCGAGTACATTAAACTTAATTACTTGTGTGTGCCAGCTAACTCAGAGGTCACTAGAAACGTCTCAAATGAACAAGAAGGGATTAGTTTCTGACAACCGCATAAACATGACAACTTTGTTTCCCTTAGAATCGGAACGCGTCTCAGAATCGTGGAAACAATAGATAAGAGGATCACTCAGTCAATCGTGCATGCTTAGTTTCTCCAGAGTTACACAGAAATAGAAAGAAGGGCGTTTCAATAAAAGGGGTTTATTGAACAGTCTTGTTTCTCGTGTAAGAGATATGAGCTGTTACAATCATTAGACAGTGAGCAAGATATAATACGCACTGCATAAGCAATAAGAAGAAATAATACTGCAATAGCATTGTCTTTTAGCTATGACATATAATCATATATACATTAGGGGTGGGCGGAATTTGCGAAATCCACTTTCGCAAATTATCGCGAAAATGTTAAAAATTATCGCAAACACGCGGAAATGTCGCGAAGATGCGGAAGTTTTTTTCCCGCATGTTCGCGAGATTTTCTGCATGGTTGAGGCTCACCAACTTACCCATGTGGTTGCTCGCGGGCGCGGCCATCTTGTTTTCAGTTGTCTCGCGGTGCATGGTCGCGAGAAGAAAGACGTGATCGTGCGACGCATGACGTCACTGCGGGCGCGAACTGTCGCGAGACAGCGCAAATGGCTAAAAACAATACAACATCTCATGGAGAACGCGACCGGATCAAGAAAACTTGTCGGCGAACGCAGGGATTCAGGTAAGGCGATCGCGCGCGCGCGAGAATGTATTATTTTACAGCGCGAGCAAGAACCAAATTATCGCTAAGCTGTGGAATGCGGAAATTTTGACATTTTCGCGCTTTCCGCGAACGCGAAAATGTCAAATTATCGCAATTTCCGCGAACGGAACGAAATTTTCGCCCAGGCCTAATATACATACATAAATAACACAGGCTAAAAAGTGAATACTCGTCTGATGCTTCTAAATAGTTCCACTCCAGTGTACCTAACCTAAGTGTAGTACGCAGTAAGAGGTAGGTGCTGTTTTCTATAGTATGGTATATACTAAGTTTAGTATGCCAAGAGTCCCTCTAGGTTCTAGTCAGCTCCATACCTTAGAACGAGAGTGGTGGGAATCTCTATCCGGGTCTTAAACTCTAACACCCCGCGAAGGGAGTCAGAACACTGGAAGCTGGATTCTCTGTGTGCAGGGATGACAGCGTCTGGTCAGTGCGTCAGGCCGGGATATGGTCTCTGGCGAACTGTGCAGTCAAGTCGTGCTGAGTCGTGCCGTGGTTTGCCATGGTAAGGGAAGGCATATTTATACCTGGAAGGTGCTTAGGAATGCTAGCATTGATGTAAAGTCGGGCAGAGGAAAACATCATGGATGAACCCCTAAGGAATAGTAGTTCATGCATAATAGATGAGTTCTTGGAGAAATCAATAACCCTCTCTAGGGAAAGTCCCGACGGCTTAAGGGTTTGGTTTCTAAGAACTCGTTGTGACGTGGGATGGACGGATGTAGGTGCCTATGACTGTATTTGGTTAGCATGGCTAATGCCTAAATAAGGACTGGGATTCTATGCCTAAATATGGGCAATGCGAATTGTGCCTATATAAGGACTTGATTCAGGGAAACCTATATACGGGTATCTAAATCGAAACACAACAGCGCATGAGTGCTGTTTCTGTACTTTGGTTGGGCCTGAATCCAGACTGTGTGGCATCGAGGAGCTGGTAGTTGCTAAAGTGGTTGGTGAGGCACTGGTTAGTTGATTAGTCCCAAAAATGTCAAAGTTATATGATAACTAAATAATTACAATTAAAAGTTACAAACACATTAAGATAACAAAATACCAAAAACTTACTAAATAAAATAAAAATAGTAAATTACAATATAAATATACTGTAAAATACAATCACTAAAACATATTAAAAAAATAAAAACATTCTCAAATCCTTTCAGCGGCTACAGGAGGAGTTTCACCTACATAAAACCCAGTTCTATAGGTACCTCCAATTACGCCATGCTCTGACCTCTTCGCTTGAAAACCTAACTGACCTCCCTGAATTCCATCCGCTAGAAGGCCGCCTCCTTATGGGCGATCTAGGCGCACACAAAATAAGACAGATTTACTAAACACTAACAACACACTCCAGCACAACTCTCCACAAAATGAGGAAGGCGTGGCAGGATGGCATCCCAGACCTGACAGACGATGACTGGTCGGAGGTGATAGCGCCGCGGTAGCCTCCTGATACCGTCTTATTCAGTTTAAGTGTGTTCATCGCGTGTACTACACACGTCTTCGTCTCTGGAAGATGGGAGTTGTTGCATCCCCTCAGTGCTTACGCTGGGACAGGGAGGAGGGGACATTTCTCAATACGGTATGGAGTTGCACGGTATTACAGCCTTTCTGGCGTATGATATCGACATGCCTTAAAGAGGTGCTGTCCTGGGATCTTCTACACGATCCTAGACTGTTTCTACTTCATAGCACAGAGGACATAGGTGGGAACCGATATAAACAACACTTACTCTTCCTTGCCCTCACAATCACCAAATGTGATATTGCACAGTTATGGAAGGGTACCTCTCCACCAACAATAGGAAAGTGACAAAAAGAACTAGACAAATGCATGGGTGCGGAGATGGCGGTATTTCAAGCGAGGGGTTGCCCCCAAAAACACAGAAAAATATGGTCTCAATGGGCTACATACCGGGGCATCGACCTCCCTCCTCTTCCTTCGCAAACCCCGTAAAAGCAGCTCCATGAGATATTTGTTGCCCATAATGTATGACGTACTGTTTTATCCCTTTGGTTATTTGTGTGTATTGAAACTTGCTTTCCAATGTGGGTGGGGTGGGAAAGTCTGCGTAAAGTTTTCAGTTTTTTCACTTCTGTTATGTATATATGTTGTACCCATTGATATTTCCATGTCTGGTAACTTATCAAAATCTTGTCCCCATTTGGATTATGTCGGGCATTCTCCCAAGTAGTACTATATAAACGTAATAAAATATGTTTAAAATTTTTTTTACAAAACAACAACAATTAAAAGAAAAACTTAAACAGAATTAAAAATTACCTATATAAAAAACTACAATTAATTACAAAAATATAGATATGTACAACATAATTGAAAATATTTTCAAAGCTACATCCAAAGTAACAAACATAAAAAATATATTTATCATACAATTAAACTCCATTAAAAAAGGAAAACTGAAACCATAAATAAAAAACAATAAATGCTCCAAATTGACCACCAAATTTTGAAAAATACAATTTACCACTCCCTTTCAACCTAAGAATCAGTAGAACAAGTATTGGAATGACTTTGGAGGCGTCTAATTTACTACTGCCGCTCCAATCTAAACAACAGTAAGGAAAGAGTAGGACACTGGAGGGGCGAGATTTACTATTCCCACTTCAAACCAAGCAACATTGGTGAAAGTATTAGACTTTGGGCCTATGGTACAGGAGGGAGCTGAGCTGTAAGCCCTGACCTTTAACCCTGGAGGGTAATTGCAGGCAGTGAACGGATGCATGTGCTACTGAGGAATCCAGCACACAAATAGAATAGGGGTAGTTTAGGAATAATTTAGGGTGTTTAACAGTTTCTACAATACCCATTTGTAGTCAGAAGTGAGACAATGTGTATTTGTTAAAATAAGTGCTCAGCAGAGACAAAGATGAGTGGAGACAATCCCAGTAAAACAATGCAATATAAGATATACAGAACCCTGTAAATGAAATTGAAAATGAGGAACAATTTCTGTCCACTTAATTACTGCTCACTGATCAACTATGTACAAGTCTCAAAAATATACTTGATGACTAATTAGCATGCGAAATGTGAAGTAAAGTCTCAGGGAATCGAATAACAACCCTATCATAACCATTACTTTAATGGGAGAGGGTCATCGATTTTCCAGTCTATGACAATGTAATATTATATGCATTCACCTTTTAGAGCATCTGTCTTCATGTCTATAGGAAAGTAGCCCTTTTTGACATGGTCACCCCCACTTTTTGCCTGGTAATTGATGTGATTTCTACTGCAAATGCAATGAGTTCCTGCTAACCATGTCCCCAGTGCCAGAGCTTCTTTCCACAACTGTACAATTGTTACCCCAATTGCCAAACCTTAAGCACTCTCTGTAATTCCCCAGTAAATGGTAGCCCGGGTACCTAGGGCCTGAGGTCCTAAAGAGGGTCTCTAGGGGCAGAAGCACAAATTGTGCCACCCTAAGGGACCCCACACCAAGCACATGCAGGGCTGCTACCACAGGCTGCGTATCTTGGTCCAGACAAAAGTGAAAACACAACATGTTACACATCCCTGTGTTCCATGTCCCACAACCCTGCATGTGATATTTGAAAGTCACCCTACAGTAGGCCTGAGAGCCCTAAGGCAGGGTGCTGAATATTACATGTGAGGGCATACCAGCATGAGCAGATATGCCCTGGTGTCGGCCAGTACAATTACTGCCAGAACAAGTAACCAGGGAAGCATTTTTAAAACATGTGCTGGACACTGGAGAAAACGAGTTCCCCAGTTACATGATGGCTTCACTGAAAATAGGGATGTTCGGTATTAAACATCTCATATTAATAAACCTACACTGATTCCAGAGATGAATTTACCAATAGCGCCCCAAAGACAAAGAACAGAGAGCTTTCATGGGACAGCGGACCTGTTCCCTGCATCTGGCTGCAACTCCAAAAGAAAGGACTCTGAGGCCTCAGGAATCACCAAAACCAGACACCTGAAGCCACTACTACACCTGTCGCTCCAAGACAGAGTCGAAGTGGCCAATGGTGCCATCAAGGTCCCCCAGCACACCAGACCTCGAGTCAATCGTGGTTTCACCCCTTGTGGACCCTTGAACATCGCCTGCAGCCTCTGTTTGCAGAAAGTGTTCTTCCTTCCATAGGATAACCTTGCAGAACCCGAAAATTGCACTTTGTTTCACTTTTTCAACTGAAAAGAATTTATATTTAAAAAGGTACTTACCTGAACGATTTCTCTCTGATGCCTAAACATATATAAAGATTCTCGCTATTTTTATAAATTGGTGAGACTCTCCTTCTTGAGTTGTGTGCGTCATTTATTGACCACTGTGTGTATTTGTAGATGTCTTACATTCCTCTTAGTTAAGCCTAAGGCTGCTCGACCACACTTCCCACCTACAGAGCATTTTAGGATTGCTTAGCAAGCCCCTGTCCACTCATAAGGCCACCCCTGGACTCTTTACACAGTATATCAGATTATTGATCTATCCCATAAAGAACAAGCTTCCTACAATGCCATGCTGAGAATTTTTATAAATCTCACATTTGTTTTTCCTTATGACACTTATATGTTACATCATAGCACAAAACACCTCTTTGTGTTTTGATATAGCTCTGGGGGGAAGCATTTATTGCTGTGCTCTGTGCATCATTCGTTCGTGATCCAACATGGTTGATTCAGCCGCTCACCCTTCCAATGTCGGATAAATGTACAGAAGTCTATAGTGAGTAATAATAATTGCATACAACCTGCTATGTGCAAGATGCTACGGGTAGAGAGCTACATACACAACCCGTTATCATCATAATAAATTCAGGTATTCTTTTTGCTATGAAAGTATTATATTTTTGCTTCTGATGATATCTTTTCTTTTAGTAGAAGCACAAACGTTCACTGATTATTCCATTATAGATGTATGTGTGTATGTATGTATGTATCTATGTATGTATGTATGCATGTATGTATTTATGTATGAGGCATTTCTATACCACAAGCCTAGTTAAAAGGCAACAAAGTGCTAGAGAGGGCTAGAGGCAAAGATACCGTCAACAAGTGACTGGAGATGTCGCTGAGTTCTGAGAGTGGACGTAGGCTGTTGCTTTATCATGATGTAATCTTCTTTACACCCTTAGCTCCTGAGGCTTTTCCACCCCTCGTGCTGAGCTCTTTTTTGATACGTGGGGTAAATTTTTCTCCGCAAGAGGTATCCAGACCAAATTTGCATCCTTTCTCTCAAATATTGGGGATTCTGAAGGCATGCAGGGTTAGTGGATTCCCTAGGTGCGATCTCAGAAAAAGCCTATATTTAGAAAACATTTGGGGGGGGGGGTTAAAAAATGAATGAGAGATGTGCTAAATTCATTGTCTTCCCAACTTTCAGAATCAAGCAGACTTGCAAAAAATAACTTTTAATATAATTTTTGCATTTAAATAAGTGGTAGTTGATTTGGCTGATCACACCCCTTCTTTTTATATATGATATTCCATGATCTCTAGTGGACTTTTTGCTCAACATGGGAAGAGAAGATTAGGGGTGAACTTTTACAACCTGCCCCAGAAATGTAAAGGGGGGCAGAAAGTCTGATAGGGCCATTTTGGGGTGAGGTAATAGCCAGATGCCACCACTTTTGTTTGTTAATCCTGGTGCAGTGGGCTTTCTGCTCCCCTGGGCAAGGGAGATTGGAATATATATCCCCCAATTGTCCCACAGGGGGCAAAAAGATTGTTTATTTATTTTAAAATGGAAGGAGGGGGATTTACCCACACCTGGGGGCACCACTTCCCCTTCCCTGGTGTTTAGTGGGTGCATTATTGCTGGGGGGCACTGTAGCCTTGGGGCACTCCTCAAGCAGCTATACACTGGGAAGATATACCACTGGAAAGAAGACATTATCCTCTTTCCAGCAGTACCCCTCCCACTTGGATTGACACCTGGGAACTGAGAAATGACCCAAGCAGCGATCATCCAATCAAAGTGAAGCCATTCAGCGCTACTGAAAGCTCTTCTCTTGCATTCAAACATTCCTTTTTTAAATAAAATACTTTTGGTGCTTGCACCAGACAAATCTTCTCCTTTAGTGCTGTGGATGAACTGTTCACAGTCACTGCACTATAAAGGTAATGCAGTGGACGTGAACAGTTCATCCACCACTTTTCAAAGTTTAAAGAGCTGCGTCCCTAGCTGTTTCCTAAATTGGAACAAGGTGGGTCAGCCATGATAGATAAATGGATGTCCTTCCCGATCGTATGTGTATAAGCAGGGAAGATTTGTTGCCTTGCTTTGTACTTCTTGCTCTTCTTTGTAGCCCGTCTGATGGAGTTGTGACTGGGCTGTGCCTCAAGCCACTAAAGGTGGTGAGTTTGTTTACCAGATAAGCTGTGGGGGTTTAGTCTTGATGGCTTTGTAGATGGTGCAGCTGGTTTTGAAGATAGTGCGGGTTGGCAAGGGGAGCCATTGAAGTTTCATCAGGGAGGGGGTGATGTGGTCATATTTCATCAGGCCGGAAACAGGCATGCTGTATGGTGTAGGATGCATTAAGGGGCCCAATGTGAAGTCTGGGAGGCCTTGGGGTAGGGTGTTGCTATCATCCCATTGTTAGAGCTCAAAGGGCTTGAACAGCAGTCCTGAAGTCACTTTCTGGTAAGAATGGCTTCACTTTCTTCAGTCTGGAGAGCTGAGCAGGCCATTTTGTACCTTGAGGGTGACGGTTTCTAGATTGAATAAGAGTGAATCTGCATTGGGTTAAAGTAGGGGTTCATATCCATCCAGGTTCATGTTGGTGAGTAACGTTTTGGCCTAACGGCTGCTTATTAATTTCGGTGAACAGAAGGAATTCAGTCTTGGTAGAGCTGAGCCTTAGGTATGGGTGAACATCTAGGTCTGGATAGAGTGCTGTCACTGTTTGAGACACAGGCTATCTGGCGGCGAGGAGGCCTAAAAGTAGAGTTCTGTGTCATCAATGTATTATTGATGTTTTTGAATTTTTGGTGAATTTTGATGTTGAGTCCCAGTGGGCCCCATGCAGAGCTTGAAAATGACTAGAGAGAAGATGGAACCACTGTCAGTGACTCTCATTTGAGACGTCAGCGGGTGGGATGTTTAATGTTGCCAAAGGCAGCAGAGTGTTGGTATGTGCCAAGTGTCATGTCAAGGTCATACCGAAGGTTGCTTGGGTTCAAGAAATAAAAAAGTGTTCCTCATGCTACAGGCCCACTTGTTCCTGGAATATCATACTCAGTCAACAGGATTGATAACACCATCCAGACTGATCTGATGTATCCGCATTTGCGGTCACCGGAAGCGATACAAGGTGGTGGCAGGATCCTGGTATCCGGCGTGGAATGGAGAATGCTAACCTTGGCCTCCTTCTTCCATCTCCAAACAAACACCATGCCATCTGAGAGGATGCATGGGCACGCCTTTATTAGTCAGTCCTTCGCAAGGTGGCAGATTGACCATAAAATGCTATTTGAGATTACCAGTCTAAGACGTACTTGATTCCTTTCCTGTGATGGTCATTACTTTTTAATCATATACAAGGGAGACAGCCACAAGAGGAAGAGGCACCAGAACGCATTTGTTCCATTCGTTTTTGTCACATTCTTCATCTCTTTGTTGCGATTCTTGTCCCATATTTTTGCTTTTATCGATTTGATCTTCTTCTATATTTCTTTGCCTGGATTTCTAGCTCAGCTCTTTTCTCCTTCCTGATGATAGAAGACGTTTGGCAGCTTGCTGTTATAATCAATTCTAATCTTCATCTTTAATCAAGTATAGTGTTGCCAAGGAGTTTTGTTTGCCTTTTTATGGATTTTTCCTCTTCACTGGGACCTTTCAAGCAAACTCGAGGCACCTTTCACTTATTCTAATCACTTCAAGGCTTCACCATGCCTATTGGGAGGAGTCATCCTTTCCTAAGGCGATCAAGAGAGGGATTCAACGGCCCTTTTCAGTGTCTGGTCATTGGCGCAGAGAGATCCAGCCATTTCAGGAAACACAGGTCAGAAGGGTATTGTCTACAGATGTTTAATGCCTCTGTCTTCATACTGCAGCCTGATCTGAAGATGTATCAATAGACACGCTGGGGATGGTTGGCGTTGATGTGATCTTTGAGTCGTGTGACAATTGCTTTTTGATTGATCTTGGCAATGAAGGCAAGGTGAGTGCGTTTTTCTTCAGACATAGGAGGATATGGTTTGTCTTGATGCCCTACCTGGCCCTCACCAGGCTCAAACAGGTAATGCCCTTCTCTATGTCTACCCTTAGATGGGGACACCCAAACAGTGGGATGCCCTGAGAAGCTGACTGAATTAGAGGAGGATGCAAGAGGTTGGGAACCAGTGATGTCATTTCCTGTAGAGATGTTTGCTGGAAACTGTTGTGATGTCACTTCCTGTAGAGATGTTTGTTGGCAACTACATAAATGTTACATATTGGAGAGATGAATTCTATGGAAGGATATCGGATTGTCTTAATGCAGCCCAGACAAAGGGTGTTGTGTACTCAAGCCTAGAATTCACCAGAATGGACCACAGGAACAAAGAACTGGGGGGGACATTTACAAGGAAGTGGCAGAGAGAGGCGTTAGCCATCCTGGCTTAATACCTCTCTCCGCCACTTCTGAAACGCAAGGCTGTACCATATATCCCCCTGCGATGGCGGTACACTTCACAGTGTAGCGCCAATGCAGGCACCCTTGCACCATAGTGCAAGGGTGTCCGCGTGCAGTGGAGGATTGTTTATGTGCAGGAAGGTGTCCCAGGGAGCCACAAAATTAAATCTTGCTTGGTACAGTGGAGAATAGTGACGCGTATTTTAGTGCTATGAGGTCACAATTGTAATCCCCAGCACGAACATTACAATGCAAATAGCCTTCCTTACGGATTTCTTCGCTTAAGAACCTTGTGGGTTGGAATTATCACCACAATTGAAAAAGATCAGGACAAGGGACAACTGAGCCTTGAAAAAGTCGCGGGTCTACTTTCCCAATGTGGCGACGAAACACGTGTTGGCTGGCTAAGAACTTGTACAAATAAAAAAGAGGAAAAGAATAAAAGAAAGGAAGAACCTCATTACTGTGTTTTTTTTAATTGCGTGTACTTTTGCATGTTACTGCTGTTATGTCTTTCAAATATAAAACGTGTGCTGGGGATTGCAATCCTGTTGATTGTTGCCTAGGCCACAAGCTTTGGGGAGGCCGGTGGTTCTCTTCACTCTACAGCACCGTTGAATCAATACCGCCCTGTAGATATTTTGTGACATCACCCTAGTGGCGCCAGTTTACCTATCACTATACCACCACCCATTTGTTTTATGCTATGAGGTCACAGCCTGTTACAGAAAGCACTGTGAATCTGTAAGTCATTATTTTATATTTGCAATGCATTACACACAGTATAAGATAGACTGATACAAAATGTGTAAATAACTTTACGATAAAATGGTGCTTCCAAAATGTAGATTTTAGTAATACCAGGGCGTATGTAATGCATTTTTTTCATAACTGTTCCTTCAACACCTCCTTAGGGGTACTAAGGGCTGTGTAGCTACAGTTTGGATTAAAAGCAAGTACATCACAGCCCAGTTGTTAACTCTTTGCACCACCACTCAAAAAAAAACAAATCTTTGTCATCGCGAAGGTTGGAGTGATTCACGGGTCCCAAGCACCCTTTACAGCTGCAGATTAACTAACAGTGCACATTTGCATTTCTTTCAGGCGACCAGGCACCCTGGCACGAAACCTTAACACAGCACAGGAGGCTGAGATGAAGCATTTTAACAAGTGTTAGCTGTCCCAAGGGAGCTGTCTTTTTCGAAAACAAATCTTTTGGAATCCAGGCACAATTTCTGTTGACTTACTGTCATGGGTGCAAATTCAGGACAGTGAGTGTAAACATTCAGGACAAATGGTAAAAAATCAGGACAATACTTCGGGACAAAAATTATGTTTTACAGCACATCAGTGCCATTGTGAGATGTAAAGCGGCACACATAGGATGTATCTAACTGGGACCTGCAGTGCTGGACTAGAGGGCAGACCTCAGAGTGGCCAGCTTTATGTGTCTGATCGCTTCAGGTATTCCATGTCTGTTCAGCTGGCGATGACTGGTTTAGGGGCTGGTGCAGTACTGAGTGATGGATAAGACCCATAGCGGACAGGTCTTGTGTGAGGGTAAGAGGAAAAGGGAGTTATTAACCAGCCTGCATGAGCTATAATTGGCTGCAGACTGCTGTGCGTTATGGTATTATTGTGGGTTGGAATGGTTAGATAAGAGTTGACAAAACTATATAATGGCCTGGCTAGCCATAGATCAGCCCTCCCTATTTAACCTGTTTAGGGGAAATAGTTTACTGATTGGGCTGTTTCATTTCTGTGAGCTGTAAACTGCGGATTCTCATTGATGCACAGAAGTGCGCCACAGACTAGAAACTGTACACGTTGTTGTGGCATTATTGTAGGGTTTACATGCAGAACATTTTCTATTGAATGGAAGCAAAATGCCAAAATGCAGTTTTACTGATAAAACTCTATAACGCACAAATACTAATGTGTGGCAATGTGGTTTCACCAAACATGTATCATTTGAACATCACCAAATAAAGTGTCTTGATTGTTTTGATCCTATTAAAAAGTTGTTTCCAACACACTTTTGAATAAAAAACAAGTGGTCCATTTGTGATTTCCTAACTGCTGATATGTTTTGAAACATTCGTACAGTTCATTTGCAGATATTTAAAGGTTGTGTGTTACAAACAAACTGACAGCTTACAGCCTTTGTTTTCGCACCCCCAACAAAATGTGGGAAAACATGGAGCATTCTACAACACATTTGCATTATATATCAATTGTATTTGCTTCTAACGCATAGTAAATGATGACATTACTATGCACCCGCATACGACAATCTTTAATGGGGCTCTTTATTGATTCCCTCACTATCCCAACAGTGTCCCTCATCTCTCCATTGCCCCTCTCTCACAGGTATTTCATATTTTCTATAGCGCCTCTCATACCAGTGTAGGATGCCAGAGCACTTTACATCACACACACATACAGAGACAATGAATCATTCATGTGTAAATCAGTGCATAGAAAACGTTACATAAGGCAACAGGGTCTACAAGGTGTAGGATGTACGTCACCCATACTGGTAGGCATTTTGTATGAGTGCTTGGTCTGAAGAAGCTCCAACTCAGGATTCAGAACAAAACACAGTAGTTAGCATTGACTTCAATGATAACAAGCATTTGCAATGCAAATAGGTCTCGCATTTGTGAGTTAGAGCTATTGACGTTGTAAATGGCGATGTTTTTTACCTATACATTTTATTTTTGGAGTGAATGTATGTAGTGTGCAAAATCCCTTGGAAAGGTCCTTCACTTCATAATAAATATATTGAAAAAGACGCAAAGTGTGGATTGTGTCAACAATTGCTTGGCATGTACCTGATGGGTGAAGTGTCGCCACACATGCACACTGTGGTGCTTTACTAATGCGAAACTCATTAATAAAAGTAGTGCTGACAGACTAACCAACGCGATCGGGATCGGAGCATGGGGCCGAATCCTGGTTTCTCTTTCATTTTCTAGACTATTTGACTCACTCTGCGTCTTGGTTATCCCCAAACACTGGGAGGCAATGAAGTTTCCAAGGGGGCGGGGAGCAGGGGGGCTTCAGGGGTACATGAAAATGTATTCATTGCCTAGTTGTCAAAGGTCGCCCGGTGCTATTAGTTAAAAGTGTGCAGATTTCATTAAGGTATTAAGAGTACTTTACTCCCATCTATGAGAAAATCAACATTAAAATGCCAGAATGTGTGTCAGTTTTCACAGTGTTTTAGACAGTACTGGTTGCTTAGTTTCATTGCATTAATTTTTGTATTTACTCTTTTACACAGCATCCAAAGTAGGTTACCTAACCCCAAAGCCCCGAGTTGTTAAATGACCCATAGAAGGGAGTGTTTTGCAGTTGAGCAAATGTGTCCAAATATAATTTTGGTGGTGCCATGGAATGAGCAGCCAATGAGGTAATCGATGAGCAGGTATTTAACAACACGTTCAAAACGTATGGTATTGTGGCTGTTGTTTGTTTGCACACAGCACCTCTCTGAATGTGTTTATTAACACAGAGCTTCATCTACCATGCAGTGTTCACAGAGGGGCGACTAAAGCACAGAACAAAATGTATTCATTTACCCTGAGTGTGAAGGCACCCGGAAGGCTTAGGTGCCCGCCCGGAGAGGCTAGGGATCCTAGCGCTTCTACAGACTATGCCATGCTCCGCAGCACCAGCAGGACACAGCTCAAAATCTGCCGCTTCTGCTAAGAATAGGTGAAGGGCATGAGGTTGGGGCATGCGGGAGTTGTCGGCAGATTTTCAGGTTACTGAAAGTGATGTAGAAGAAGTGAACCTGTCTAGGAAAAATGGCTACCAACTGAAATGGCCAATGGCACAAAAATTAAATCTGGTTCCTGAAATTTTAGCGCGGGTAAAGGACGACATAATAGCATGTTTGGAAGAATGGATATTGCCCGCAGATCGGGTTATTGGATTTACCGCTCTTTTGGTGAAAATAAAAATAGCACTTACTTCGGGTAAAGTCAACAAATGCTACTGCTAATAAGGGGTGGTTTGACTCAGCCTGCTCCAAAGCGAAAACAGCCCTCACGAATGGCCAAAAAACTCTTCCCAGAGATTATTCTAAGATCAGCTCATTACGTAAAGACTATAAATTAGACAGGAAGGCGAGAGAGAATGATCTTAATGCACAGGCATGGGAAGGCCTCGAGCAAGCAGCCATCTCTGGTAGCAGCAGATATTGTTGGGAAATTGTGAATGCCCCTCATTTTAAAGATATCACTGATCCTGTATTAGATGTGCATTTAGATGAAGAGGCATGGGTGAGACATTTTGAAGGAATATTTGGGCTATCAACTCCCTCATCTACTTTAGTACGTTGCCCATTACCTTTACCTCAGGGAGGGCTAATCTTCTCTATATCTGAGGTCCGAAAGGCGTTAGAATCCTGTACTCCAGGTAAGGCCCCGGGCCCAGATGGAGTATCAATTGATCTTTTTCAATTGGACTACGATATGTGGGTCCATTTACTTGTAAATATTTTTAACATCATTCAGATAGCAGGTCCACCACCATCATGGAGTCAAAGCGTAATTGTCCCAATCTATAACAAGCATTAAAAATGCAATAGGTCTCGCCTTTCATTAAGTTAAAGCCAGTTGCTTTGCTATACAATACCATTAGCAAAGCAAATGGCTTTAACTCAATCAAAGGCGAGACCTATTGCATTTTCAATGCTTGTTCTATTGTGTTCCGTATGGCATCCAGCAATTGAATGGCTGCACGTGGAGCAATGTTGCTTGGAGTCACAAGAAAGACAAGAGGCACGATTTGAAAATTCTGGTGTGCTTTCACTGAGGTTGATGCTTTGTTGAGCCAACTGTCCCGTTCTGGATAAAGATAATTATTTTCCTGAGATGGGTTTCCACTTTCGCCCCACATCTTGAATAATAATATGGAGCATATTTCAGTTTAAACAGCGAAACTAAAGTGGTAGAGCATTCCCCACTCTAAAACAAAGAAGCTTGCGATTTGTTTTAACTAAGGATATGAAGCATGCTTCATGGAGATCAAATCTGCATATCCATTACTGATGCTGAAGTTATGTCTGGAATAGACCACTTTCTGTCCTTTATGTGCTGTTGGTAGGTCATGAATGAGTGAAAGTCTGCCTTGGACCAGTTTTTTTTGTCAAAGTCAATATACAGAATGCATTTCATTCCATTTTTTAGATTAATAAAAAAAGGGCAACATTACCAGTCTCTAATAAATAACAGGATAATCAGTCTTACACTTCAAGGCATAAATAATCGTTTTGCTCAATATTCAGAACCTATATTTTTGGCAGTTTTTTGTCACTATACTAGATATGAAATACTTCCACTTCACTCCAAAAAAGGATGTCCGTATAGGGAAAAGGAGCGAGTAGCTGTTCTTTGTGGTCAGGACGCTTCTGCTGCAGATGGCATAAGCAGTGTCAATCAGCAGCTTATGGTGGGGTGGTTGTTTCTTCTGCTGCGACTACTACTGTAGCCAAGAGGGGCTGTACCCTTTGCTGGTGACTTTCATCACTGAAGCATTAGAGATACTTGTGAAATTAATTTTTGCGGTCAGGCTGCCTCCCCTTCACCCTCTTCATCACATCTGCATGGGGTCTATCGCTGAAGAAGACAAAATCTCATACCTCTTATCCTGGTTCTGCATTGTAAGAATTTTCAGTGACGTAATGAACGCTTGAAAAATTCCCCGCTGCGCCTGCAGACCCTGAAACACTTTTATGAAAAGTTTTCTGATCCGGGGGCTAGGATTTGAAGGCTACTTTTGCGTTACAGTTGTCTTATTCATTGTTTCTTTTTCCTTCTGTTGAGGTTGCCGTTTTTATTTTATTTTATTTTGTTTGTGTTTTGGATTCTTTATTGGCACCCGATATGGTATGTACATATAGCTTCATGGCGAGATTAGTACAACTCACTACCAGCATCCACCAATGTTGCCCACCACTGGGGTTCAGTCCACTATGCTGATTTTTGATATTTAAACTCTCCTCATGTGCGAGGCTGTGGGTGCTGCGTCGGCGTTGGCATCCCATGTGGCCAAGCTGAACCTGATGGACTAAGTCATAAGAGGTGATCTGTCATCCATTCCTTAACATTACCATTGCATGGTAAACTGCGAGCATCTTTGGAACTGAACGCTTGATCAATCGTTGGGTGTACCTGTTGTACTCACTTCCGGCAATATCTGATGAAAGCCCTGTACGGTTTGTCATACTGGTTACCCATGCTGCTGTACCATACCATGTACCTATTCATTTGATCGCTATTAACTATGCTGATTATTGAAAAATGGAAAAATAACAAACTGTCAATAAAGATATAAAAAAAAAAAAGAAAGAAAATGAAAAGTTTTCTGACATAGAAACAGAATATCTTTATCTACGAGTTCATACACAGATCTGTGTATGAGGAAAGCCTAATAGAGCTCCATTGTTTCCTAAATGTTTGAAATAACTCTCCAGATTATCCTCGTAGAACTGCATTGCAGCCTTCAATTGCAGGAAACACACACCCTTTCAGAAGAGAATGTGAAAGTAAAAGAGCAATCCGTTTGGCTTGCACTGAACACAGAAAAACAAAAAAATAAAGCACAAGCACGTGTCTGCCTTGTATAGTTGCAGCACGCAGTGAAACTAAAAGCTGAAACAAGCGTGCGGTGGGAGCGTGTGAGCGCGCGGTGGGAGTGTGTGAGGCAGAGAGGAGATGCCATGCGCGTGCAGATCTCGTGTCCGTGCGCGCACATGGTTTGTCTCCCTTCGCGCACCAAACCGACAACAATAGTCTTGCCAAGTCGAAACAGCGCATGCGCTCCGTTTGCTCGGCGAGCCCTAAAAAGGGGATAGGAGCTCTCCAAAGAACTATCGCCCTATATCTTTCCTCGATACCACCGCCAAACTAATGGGCCAGGTTCCCCTGGCTGGACTGGAGGATTGGGCAGACTCGCATAACATAATTATGAAGGCACAATATGGGTTTCGCAGAGGAATGGGCACAGTTGACCAGTGCCTAAACCTCTCCCTAACCATAGGGAAGTACACACCGGCTAAAACCGGGAAACTATACATGGCCTTAATGAACTTAACATCAGCCTTTGACTGTGAGTCACACTCTAGGCTGTGGTCCATGATGGAGGGTATGGGTATTGACCCGCTGATTATTGGATTAATCCGCCAGCTGTACACCAACGCCACGGCTTGTGTAAGGTATGGCAGGAATGGGGAGTGCACTTGTCATTTCAAACATTGAAAAGTGAGTAAGACAGGGATGTGTGCTCGCCCCGTTTCTTTTTTCAATCTATACAAACGGAGTTGAGTTCTCCCTGTCTGCGCTCTCACTGGATGTGCCCAAATTCAGTCAAACCCCCCACCCGATTCTGGTGTACGCCGACAATGCAGTACTGATGGCTAGAACGAGGTTGGCCTTACAAAAACTAATTAAAGCTTATTCCATCTTTATGGTCTCCCTTGATCTAAAAGTTAATCAATCCAAATAATTTCTAATTGTGGCCGGAGCAAATAGTGGTGAGAAACATCCCCACTTTCAGCTGGCAGGTAAACAAATCGAGGTGGTTGACTCCTTCTCATATCTTGGAATGGAATGGAATGGAATGAGGATTTGTATAGCGCGTTGGCTACCCAGGGGCATCCCAGCGCTGCAAAGAGATTGGGTTGAGCCAGAGAGGCTGGAATGAGTGAAGCTGAATGAAGATTTAAACCGAAGTTTGGTGAAAAACCAGGTTTTAAGAAGTTTACGGAAGGTGAATAGATTGGGTTCTGATCTGATAGGGAGGGGAAGAGAATTCCAAATCTTGGCTAGGTTGTAAGAGAGCGAGCGGCCTCCACACCTGGCTTTCCTAATGCTGAGGCGAGGTGGGAGGTCGCAGATCTGAGGGGGCGGGAAGGCTGATAGGCTTTCACCAGGGAGGAATTGATGGAGGGGCGTGTTCCCCAGTAAGAGCGGTGTGCAATGCACATGCTCTTAAATTTGATTCTGGATCTCACTGGGAGCCAGTGGAGGTTCCTCAATCTGGCTCTGACTGAGGTTCGGCGAGGAATATCTAGGAGAATTCTTGCCGCGCAATTTTGAATAACCTGGAGTTTGTTAAGTATAGATTGTGGGGCCCCAAGATATAGGGCGTTTCCACAGTCCAGGCGGGAGAGGATTAATCCTTGAACCATAATCCGTCTAGAATGGAACGGAAGGAGAGGGAGAATCTTACGAAGTAGTCTCATCAGCCCGAAACATGTGGCAGCGAGCTTGGTAGCTTGATGGTTAAAGGTGAGAGTTTGGTCGAGCCAGATGCCTAGGCTCTTGATTTGCTCCTTGGGTTGCGGGGGACTTCCTAAACAGAGGGGCCAGATAGAGTCAATGGATTTTGCGATGTTATTTCCAAGGAGCATTACCTCTGTTTTGTCCTGGAGTGCTCTTTGATAAGGAGCACTCATGGTCTAAATTAGTGTAAACAAGAAGCCTGGGTATGCAAAGGAGCCTTACTGTTGTTAAAAGATTTGCAAAAAAGTTGGGAGGAGCCCACTGGATGTAATCAAAAATATTTATTTAGCTAAAACAAAGTTGGCCGTAACATATGGGGCAGGTGTCTGAGGGGTGGTTAATGCTGCTGTGTTACAGCAGATGGAAGACTCCTTTTTTTAAAATCATGTGTCTTTACCCCAATCAGCCCCAAATTATATTTTGCATTTAGAATTGGGCCTTCCCTGTGTGAGTGACACTATAAGGTTGGCCCCAGTTCTTCTATGGCTTTCAATAGGGCGAAGAACTACGGTGGACCTGACTCAAACTATTATTAGGGATTGTTGTAACCTAGATCACTACAAAAGGATCGGGTGGCTAAATTACGGAGAGACTGAATTCAAAGCTCTAGGGCTGGGAAATCTTTTTCAGGATCCTGACTGTTGTAAAGAGGTCACGAAGAAATGGATAACAGATTTACATACTCAAAGATTAAATTATGTACGAGGGGAAAAAAAACGTATTCATCACTCCTCCATTGCATACGATCTAGTTCCATCAATACCTGTAGTGATGATCGTTATGCTAACTTTGCGTTGTACATAGGTAGATAACGATGTAGTGATGATCGTTATCTACCTATGTACAACGCAAAGTTAGCATAACGATCATCACTACATACCAGGAGAAGGTTTTCCTTATTTATCTCGTATAAACAATGCGCAGCATAGATTTATTCTATTGCGCTTCAGACTGAATATGATTCCATGACTCCTGGGATACCCACAACATAAATACAGACTAGCAGATCTGGCTCCCCGCCCTTGTAATAACCATGCTGTGCAGTCAGACTTACATATTGTACTATTCTGTAAAAATTATTCAGAGGAAAGGAAAACATTTATACTTCCAATCCTGAGGCACCAGTATCTTAGGCAATGCCGGGTTGCAATGTATTTTCTAAAGGCCTTATTGGACCCATCTGTATGTTTCTGTGTCGCTTCATTTTTATGGGCCTGTTTTAGGAAGAAGAAAAAGACGGGCTTACATCCTACTAGTATTGTGCAATTTTAATCATTACTTGTTTTTCTAATGATTTTATTTGTATCACAGCAAATGTGTTTAATACTTATTTTAACCTTGTATACATGTATATTTATTGGTCCGGAAATTTTATATGTATTCATGTGCTCTTATGGTCTGTTTTACAAAAGATCGAATAAAGCTGTGTGAGGATGATGATGATGAAGTGTTTTTAGTTAACGTGGAGCGGTTAAAATGAAAGACTTCAACTTCCAGAATGCATTAGGTTGATAATGTAAAGCCCAGGATTATAACATGATGTCATTGATGATGTAATCATCATGTAACATATTCCACTGTACTATAAGGGCAAGAGGCAGATAAAATACAGGAGGTACACACAGGCTCTTCATTTACCGACATTTAATTAAAAAGAAAAACACAGAAAAAATAAGTATTTTGAAGCTGTTAAAGCTGCTATCAACCTTCTTTCCAAATTGCTGTGGAAGGCTTCAGGCATCGAAAATTATTTTGGGATTGTCAAACTGTTTTCCAGACGTTTTACAAAGGTAACCCGTAGTTTTGTGCTAGTATTTTTTATTACATTAGTCATGTTTCGTTGTGTATGATTTACGCCTTTTATTATACATAAGTCATAGGCAATTTATGTTTAACTTTTGTGTAATCAGAGTTTGGGAGTAAGTGCGACGGGTGAAAGACCCAAGGAGGTGAGCATTAAAATGATAAAGTGGCAGAAAAGCGGACTGCTGCCAAGTGGCATCACATCCTTTGTCACAACATCAGTCGGACTGGCTTAGTTTTTATCCCACGTAGTGTGTTTGTTATTATGTTTTTGCGATGACGGTAAAAACAAAAACCTTGTTAAACCCAGAAATGCTGTGCGTGAAAACTCCAGGACTGGGTGTAAGTGCATCACAAGGCATGTGGCCCCTTGCAAGCTGTGGAAATTAAGAGGGGGGTCAAGGGTGGTAGGTGTATACATTGCATATTCCGTGAATGCCCACGAGGCAGTAGAATTAGAGTGCCTACCTAGATCCGTGCCGCCAGGACATCGTATTTCGTGTCTTGACATTTAATGACAACTACTTTGTTATGAGAGTTATAGTCACAGGCTGCCTCCATTGAGCACTTTAACTCTGCCATACCTGGTGACAGTTAATTGTATTACAAAAGTCCAGGAGGCATGGACAACCTGGATGACAACCATAAGTAGACCATGGATTCTTTACATCACATGTTGGCTTTACATTTTTTTTTCAAATGTTTTTATTTGCTTTTTAAATTTTCCTGATTTTTATGTATTATTTTAAATATTGTTACATATTATAATAGCACTATTTACAGAGGGCCAACCGTGTGTATATATATATATATATATATATATATATATCCACAACTATTGATCGCGAAGAAACCCAAGCCTCTTGTAGCGGTGGGCTGTGGCGGGGACACGAACCCCTAATCTCCACCACAATCGTTATTTAACCATATCAGAAAAGACGAGGCCACAGCCACGTATTCCTTTTCAAAACGTGTTTATTTGATTTCGTTTAGCCAGTCACTCGAAGCGTTTCGGAGTACAACTCCTTTTTCATGAGTAAGAGTGCTTTGCAAATAACTGTGTTTATACAAGCTTAAAGTGCCACACCTTCTTAAAAGTAAACAGTGAAGACGGACCTCACGGCATATTTCAGTGCAAGGAGCTAAAGAAAACAGACTTCACAGTCAAATCAGGCGGATGATTTCATTTCAACATTTATCATGGTAATTCATAAATATACATTTACCTAAGGTAATTCATATTAACCAAAGGAGCATCATTGTTTTTTACACATAAACAACCGCTCATTCATGGATCGCTGCACATTTTGTATAAACTTTATTGTTCCATTGTAGTATGAAACAATGTACACACTGGCCTTATATAAGCCCTAGTGGGCGTTCAAACTTTTTAAATAAAAAACTGCTTTTTATCAATCAAGAATAATGGCCAATCTATTAAATTAGAATCATGAGAACAAATTAGTGCAACCCAAGTGGGTATTGGTGATTTGATGCGGAAGCTCCCGATCTTATACATTCCATAAATTATTCACGTAAATCAAATACTTCAAATGAGTCTTATACTCAACTCTCCTCCAGTACCCTGCCATGTGTCTGTCGAATCAACAAAGATAAAATACAATGAAACACCAATTTAAAATTTGTGAAAAATTCACAAGCACTGAATATCTTTTTTTTAAAAGCAAACAGACTAGACAAGCTAACAATGGATGTACATTTTAATCTATACAAGGGGAAATATAGCCGTACACATTAGCTTAAATGTGTTGAGAGTCCCTCGTCACAATTGTGGCCATCAGGTTGCAAAGTGTGATACTTGATAATTAGTTTAGATTCCAATCGTCTGAGTTCTTGTACTCTATCTCCTCCTCTTGTTCTGATTGGAATATTGTCAAGAACACAGAAAGAGAGAAGTGCATTATCACCCTTATGATGAGAGGCAGAATGCCTTGCGATTGGATATTGTTTGTCGTTATTCTTAATTGCCCTTAGGTGTTCAAGGATTCGTTTTTTGGCTTTATGTATGGTACTACCAATGTAGTACTTATCACATGGACACCTAAGGGCATACACTACAAATTCAGTATTACATGAGTAGTGTTCAACAATTTTAAAAGGTTTAACAATGGGTGGACAGTTGTACTTCATTTACGTTGAAACTGTGTTTACAGGCTTTACATTGCCGACAAGTAAAGAAACCCTGAATGCCACTCTTCCTTTTCGCTGTTTGTATTACTGCTTTACACAATGAATCTTTAAGGGATTTAGCTTTACGGTACGTAACTTGGGGATAGTCTTGAAGACAGTCTGATAAATCATGATCATTAATTTATTCAGTGCTCCTTTAACATTCCACGACTGCTGGATAAAGGTAGTTATGAACCGTACTGTTTCTTTCAGTGCTCTCTGAAGCTCCTTTTTCCATTTGTTTATCTTTGGACTTGATTAAATCAGCCCTTTCTCTGGTCTTTACCTCAGACAGTGCTGCTTCAATACATCTAGTAGTGTAACCTCTGTCTTTGAATCTTTCACACATGATTTTACTCTCTACTAAATCTTCCTCAGTACTGCAATTTCGTTTCGCTCGCAACAACTCACCCATGGGAATACTCTTGATGAGACTGTCAGGATGGCAGCTATGTGCATGGAGCAGGCTATTGCCGGCTCTCTCACAAGTTTATTTTCTCTTGTACTGACTAAAAGGTCGAGAAATTCAATTTTTTCCATGTCAATGTGACTTGTAAATGTCAAATTAAAATCATTTATATTCAAAGTATCAACAAATTCCTCCGCTTCCTCTTTACTGCCCTCCCACACACAAAAAATGTCATCAATATATCTTACCCAGGTTTTCACGTGTGTTTTATATTGTTCAAGGGACCTGACCACTTACTCCTCTTGGACAACTTTCGAAACTGATAGAAGGCAAAAAAATAAACATTCCGAAAGGAGTTCTAAAACATCCAGAACATACTAACGTAAATCTTGAATAAGAAAGTTTTACGCCCTGCTGGTTAGTTGCTTAGATGAGTAGAGAGTTCCAGGGGCGGGTTGATGCTCCATGGAGGACTGGTCTTAATGCTAAAGCTATACATTTTGATTGTCAAGTTGCAAGGAGTTTTTACTTCTTATGCTTTATTTACACCCAGATATGATCAGTAGTTTAGCAGTTGTTGAATTGTTTTCAAGTCGGTGGCTCTATGAGCCAGGCATCTGGTTTGAACTTGATTCTAGCCAGTGAAGCTCTTGAATGACCAGGAAATGAGGTCAGACTGCACGTACTTCTCGAGGCAGTGCTATGTTAAAGAACAGTAGATGTGGCAGCACCAGCGCTTTCAGTGGGCCGGGTCTCACCGGGTCTGAGCACCGGCAGTTTTTTAAAAGAAGCCTCGAAACGGGTCTCTATCGGGCTCTGTTTTGTGCCCTGCTCCGGACTTCAGTGAGAGAAGGCACATCGATGTGCGTGTGCTCACACTATTCACTTCTCATTAGTGAAGTTACGGCATGACGTCACGCCAGGTGAGCGTTGTAGGGGAAGAGAAATCCTTTTAAGAGAGTCATTTTCTCTCTGGATTTCCCTTCTCTTTTTAGGTCTCGCCTACGCAGCGCGCATGCGCTGCTTAGGAGAAAGACCTTTAGCCATCGATGCACCTTTGCAGCCAAAAACGTGCATGCATTGCATTGCTTTCAATGGCAATGTGTGCACGTGTGGCGATTCCCTTGCGGGAGTGAGCTTTAACACCATATGTTTGTAATTAACTTTCAAACATATGGTGCCCCTGCTCGTTCCCGCAAGGGAAACAGGCGCAGGCCCCCTCCTGTCTTCCCTCCCCCTGCTGCCTCCTTCTTCAGCGCGAGTCGCGCGCACGTGTTTGTTTTCTTCTACTTACTTTGTGATGCTATTCCTGCTAATTTGGGCCACAATCACCAGATACATGGCATATTTCTAGTTTACTTTTAGCGCAGACGCGTGCGCTTGTTCACTCTTTTCATGGCAGGTTGTAGCCCGACTGTAGGAACAGAAATGCGGTGTTCGCACTGACGCGGAACACTGCAGTTATGAGCATAGCGCTGTGACTGGCCATGCTTTTGTCTTCATTGTCTCTTTGTCGTTAATGATGGCCGACCTGCAATCCTCCTGTGACTTGAACCGAAACTTTGAATCTGGGATGACGCACATTTCTAAATAACCCGATGCAACCAGCTCTAGCATACTTTAGCTGAGGCCCCTTTGCTGTAAATGTTGTGGATGCTCAAGAACAGTCTGGGAAGCCATCGGCCGGCATCCTGGGAAGGATACAGCACGTTTTTGAAGATTACATGTCGCCAATAGCGTCACTGTGAGGCAGACATTTTGTTTAACATGGGATACTGCGGGGCTGCTTGCAGCACCGAAGGGACAATGCACCACACAGACAGACTCAAAATCAAGAAGTGCAAAAATGTTACCGGCAGCCAAAGGGTGTTCTTAATTTGTGCAGGGGGCCCAGGTGCTCCGCTCTGGCACTCATTTTTAGGGACAAGAGTTTATCATCAGCAGACTTTGACCCAAAGCAAAAGAGAAAGTGGAAAAACATGAGCACAGTGAAAAAGGGAGAAACGGGTGATAAAGAACCTGTGATTGTCAGATAAGAGGCAAAAGGCAAAAGATGTTGGAAGAAAGAGGAGCGCGGCCGAATCAGTACTAAGCAGCTTTGTTTTTTTGTTGTTTTTTTGGGCAATCCTGGTGTTCACATTGCCGGCGATGGTCTATTAAGAAAACCTTGTTGCCCCTCCAATTACTGTTTTATAATATTCACCACTGCCTCTGAAGTTCAGCAAACGCAGTCGCAATGCAAATGGCCAGGCTGTCATCCATGCAGCCATAAAATAGCTCACCTCACCGTAGCCCATGATTTAACATTTGTGCCAGTTTCTCCCTCCTGCTCCATTTGTAGGTCTGGCTCGACAGTGGATCTGTCTGCAATAACTAGTGTTAGCAGTTTTTAAAAATACACATGGAGTGGGCTGTTGCTCTAAGGAGTGTTTCTCTCTTCCTCATGCTACTGGCTGTTTGGTTTCCTTCTTGGAAGTAATTCCACTGAAAGCACGAGGGAGTATTTTACAACTGATTACGTATATCCTATATGCATCGGATAAAGAAAGCGACCATTTTCGGCTACTTTTTCTTAGCATTATCACATCCCATAGCCCTGGCTTTAATACGATATACTGCATGTGTGCATGCAATTGCAATGCATGTAAACACCATTTGTGAATTCCTGTTTACACACATTGGCACACTATAGCCAGACCTATAGGCTTTGCCAATGTTTTTTTTGTCTCTCTTGCTCTGATTTAAAGTTTGATGATGAGTAAGTGATGACTGAGTTCCAATACCCAACAAGCATTGGCATAGCCAATAGGTCTCACTTTTGGGACCTTATAAGTATTTAGCTATGCAGCACAATATCCTTGGTGCAACATCAACTGTTGCATGGATAAACACTTATAAGGTCCCAAAGGCGAGACCTATTGGCTATGCCAATGCTTGTTGAAACTTGGAAGCAGCATGTCTGGTGTCACCGGGGCTTTAAGTGGAAGCTTTTTCAATAATATATACAACAAGCCATAGTTGCTGCTTATGACAAAGCCAATAGTCCTGACTTGTTGTAGGTATGATGTTACTTGTTGTATCATATATCTGGATGCAATGACAGACACAGCAAAATACAAGTCGAGCAGCTTAGTTGTTTTTAAGCCACGCCCTTGATTACATTGGCCACGCCCCTTTGAGAGCCCCCCACACCTCAATTTTTTCATCCCACTTAAAGCCCTGGGCAGCACCTAGAATAATGTGATGCATGGCTAGATACTTTATAAGGTTCCAAAGGCGAAACCGATTGTATTGCAAATGCTTGTTATCCGACCGTAACATAAATAAATCAAAGCCAGCCCTGTGAGGACATTTCTCTACCACGGAAGAGGTGATTGAAGATATGAAAGACCCTTATCTGCCGCCCGCGGATTCCTTTCCTGCCACGTGTCAGCCTTACAATTCCTGAGAAATGTACTTTATACCGACACGCGTGCTGCACCCCCGTCCGCCCACCGAGCCGCGCGTGCGCAGTCTTATCAATGGCATTTCCTCGTCACCGCGCCCTTCCTTGTTCTGTTAAATAAAGGCAGTTTCTTGAGCTCTTTAAAGCTCCCAGACTCCCTCCAGTCCTCGCTCAGGCGCTCGCTGCCCCGGACAGGTAATGGCAGACTTAGACACTCTCTCTCCTCTCTGGTATTTCACCTCACTTCTGACATCAAACCCCGGTGCTGTGACTGTCCCAGGGCTGGGATCACCACAGCTCCAGCAGTGCACCCCAGTCTTGACCTGCAGCAACTCTCCTAGTACTGGCATACCTACTCTGTACTGGGGCACACCTCAGTGCCCCTCAGCCGTGACCTATAGCGCCTCTTCTCCTAGTACTGGCACACCTACTCTGTACTGAGGCATACCTCATCAGTGCACCTGTCGTGACCTATAGCGCCTCGTCTCCTAGTACCGTGACACCTGCCTTACACTTGGACACAGCTAGTCAGCGCCCCTCAGTCTTGACTACTGTACTGGGACATAGCTCCAACAGTGCCCCTCAGTCGTGACCTATAGCGCCTCTTCTCCTAGTACTGGCACACCAACCTTGTACTGGGGCATACGTCAGTGCCCCTCAGCCGTGACCTATAGCGCCTCTTCTCCTAATACTGGGACACCTACTCTGTACTGTCTGGAGCACACCTCATCAGTGCACCTGTCGTGACCTATAGCGCCTCTTCTCCTAGTACCGTGCCACCTGCCTTACACTTGGACACAGCTAGTCAGCGCCCCTCAGTCTTGACCTGCAGCACCTCTTCTCCTAGTACTGGCACACCTACTCTGTACTGGGACATAGCTCCAACAGTGCCCCTCAGTCGTGACCTATAGCGCCTCTTCTCCTAGTACTGGCACACCAACCTTGTACTGGGGCATAGCTCCAACAGTGCCCCTCCGTTGTGACGTATAGCGCCTCTTTTCCTAGTACTGGGACATAGCTCCAGCAGTGCCCCTCAGTCGTGACCTACAGCACCTCTTTTCCTAGTACTGGCATACCTACCTTACACTGGCACACAGCTCATAAGTGCACCTTAGTCGTGACCTATAGCGCCTCTTCTCCTAGTACCGGGAGACGGACGCCTACCTTGTACTAGGTCACAGCTAGTCAGCGCCCCTCAGTCTTGACCTGCAGCGCCTCTTTTCTAGTACTGGGACCCTCCCAAGCTTTACACGTAGCTCCTCCTTCCTGACCTGTGGCACCGGTTATTCTAGTACTGAGACCTGTACACGTCTTCCAAAGGGCACTTCTATTCTCCTCTGCAAAGCTCTGTCACTGCACCGCTACAGCACTGAGACCCACAGGCAGCACCGAACATGTATGTTAAGACTGAGCTTCAGCCCTTTGAGCCCAGGACAGCTTTCCCCAGTGTACCTCAATCACAGCCTCAGCTCCCCTGTAGGAGTTACCACTTCTGCTCCCTCTGTAGGAGTTACCACTTCTGCTCCCCCTGTAGGAGTTACCACCTCAGTTCCCCTTGTGGGAGTTACCACCTCAGCTTCCCCTGTGGGAGTTACCACCTCAGCTCCCTCTGTGGGAGTTACCACTTCTGCTCCCTTTGTAGGAGTTACCACCTCAGACCCCCCTTTTAAGAGTTAACACCTCGGCTTCCCTTGTGGGAGTTACCACCTTAGCTTCCCCTGTACGAGTTACCACCGCAGGCCCCCTGTGGGAGTTACAACCTCAGCTCCCTCTGTGGGTGTTACCACTTCTGCTCCCCCTGTAGGAGTTACCACCTCAGTTCCCCTTGTGGGAGTTACCACCTCAGCTTCCCCTGTGGGAGTTACCACCTCAGCTCCCTCTGTGGGAGTTACCACTTCTGCTCCCTTTGTAGGAGTTACCACCTCAGATCCCCCTTTTAAGAGTTACCACCTCGGCTTCCCTTGTGGGAGTTACCACCTTAGCTTCCCCTGTACGAGTTACCACCGCAGGCCCCCTGTGGGAGTTACAACCTCAGCTCCCTCTGTGGGTGTTACCACTTCTGCTCCCCCTGTAGGAGTTACCACCTCAGTTCCCCTTGTGGGAGTTACCACCTCAGCTTCCCCTGTGGGAGTTACCACCTCAGCTCCCTCTGTGGGAGTTACCACTTCTGCTCCCTTTGTAGGAGTTACCACCTCAGATCCCCCTTTTAAAAGTTACCACCTCGGCTTCCCTTGTGGGAGTTACCACCTTAGCTTCCCCTGTACGAGTTACCACCGCAGGCCCCCTGTGGGAGTTACAACCTCAGCTCCCTCTGTGGGTGTTACCACTTCTGCTCCCTCTGTAGGAGTTACCACCTCAGCCCCCTGTAGTAGTTACCACCTCAGCTCCCCCTTTAAGAATTACCACCTTAGCTTCCCTTGTGGGAGTTACCACCTCAGTTCCTCCTGCAGGAGTTACCACCTCAGCTCCCCTTGTGGGAGTTACCACCTCAGCTCCCTTTGTAGGAGTTACCACCTCAGCCCCTGTAGTAGTTACCACCTCAGCTCCCTCTGTAGGAGTTACCACCTCAGCTCTTCCTGTAGGAGTTTCCACCTCAGCTCCCCTTGTGGGAGTTACCACCTCAGCTCCTCCTGCAGGAGTTACCACCTCAGCTCTCCTTGTGGGAGTTAGAACCTCAGCTCCTTCTGTAGGAGTTACCACCTCAGCTCCCCCTGTAGGAGTTACTACCTCTGTTCCCCCTGTAGGAGTTACCACCTCAGCTTCCCCTGTGGGAGTTACAACATCAGCTCCTTCTGTAGAAGTTACCACCTCAGCTCCCCCTGTAGGAGTTACCACCTCAGCTTCTCCTGTAGGAGTTACAACCTCCGCTCCCTCTGTGGGAGTTACCACTTCTGTTCCCTCTGTAGGAGTTACCACCTAAGCTCCTCCTGTAGGAGTTACCACCGCAGGCCCCCTGTAGGAGTTACTACCTTAGCTCCCTATGTGGGTGTTACCACTTCTGCTCCCTCTGTAGGAGTTACCAACTCAGCTCCCTCTGTAGGAGTTACCCCCTCAGCTCCCCCTTTATGAGTTACCACCTCCACTTCCCCTGTGGGAGTTACCATCTTATCTCCCTGTAGAAGTTACCACCTCAGCCTCCCTGTAGTAGTTACCACCTCAGCTCCTCCTGTAGAAGTTACCACCTCAGACACCCCCTGTAGTAGTTACCATGTCAGCTCCCCCTGTAGGAGTTATCACTGCAACTCCCCCTGTGGGAGTTACCACCTCAGCTCCCTCTGTAGAAGTTACCACCTCAGCCCCCCTGTAGTAGTTACCACCTCAGCTCCTCCTGTAGAAGTTACCACCTCAGCCCCCCATGTAGTAGTTACCATGTCAGCTCCCTCTGTAGGAGTTACCACCTCAGCCCCCCTGTTGTAGTTACCACCTCAGACACCCCCTGGAGTAGTTACCATGTCAGCTCCCCCTGTAGGAGTTATCACCGCAACTCCCCCTGTGGGAGTTACCACCTCAGCTCCCTCTGTAGAAGTTACCACCTCAGCCCCCCTGTAGTAGTTACCACCTCAGCTCCTCCTGTAGAAGTTACCACCTCAGCCCCCATGTAGTAGTTACCATGTCAGCTCCCTCTGTAGAAGTTACCACATCAGCCCCCTGTGTAGTAGTTACCACCTCAGCTCTCCTGTAGAAGTTACCACCTCAGCCCCCATAGGAACCACCTCAGCTCCTCCTGTAGAAGTTACCAGCTCAACCCCCCTGTAGAAGTTACCACCTCAGCCCCCATAGTAGTTACCACCTCAGCTCCTCCTGTAGAAGTTACCACCTCAACCCCCGTAGTAGTTATCACCTCAGCTCCTCCTGTAGAAGTTACCACCTCAACCCCTGTAGTAGTTACCACCTCAACTCCCCCTGTAGAAGTTCCCACCCCAACCCCCGTAGTAGTTACAATTTCACCTCCTCCTGTAGAAGTTACCACCTCAACCCCCTGTAGTAGTTACCACCTCAGCTCCTCCTGTAGAAGTTACCACCTCAACCCCTCATGTAGTAGTTACCATGTCAGCACCCTCTGTAGGAGTTACCACCGCAACTCCCCCTGTAGGAGTTACCACCTCAACCCCTCCTGTAGAAGTTATCACTTCAACCCCCGTAGTAGTTACCACCTCAGCTCCTCCTGTAGGAGTTACCACCTCAACCCCCGTAGTAGTTACCATCTCAGGTCCTCCTGTAGGAGTTACCACCTCAACCCCCCCTGTAGTAGTTACCACCTCAACTCCTCCTGTAGAAGTTACCACCTCAGCTCCCCCCGTAGTAGTTACCATGACAACTCCCCCTGTAGGAGTTACCACTGCAACTCCCCCTGTGGGAGCTACCACCCAAGCTCCGGCTGTGGGAGTTACCACCTCAGACAGTGAGTACCAGTGACCCCTTGGGCGGGAGCCCCCCCTTGTCTTTGACCCTCTGCTCTCCTCCTCTCCTCAGGATGTCCAGCTTCCAGGACACTGTGGGCCGCCTCAGGACGAGCTTTAACTCGGGCAAGACCCGCCCCCTGGAGTACCGGATGTCCCAGCTCCAGGCCCTGCAGAGGTTCCTGGACGAGAACAAGGCGGCCATTAATGAGGCGATGGCCCAGGACTTGCACAAGGTGAGGGGGGTCTGAGACCAGAGGGGGGTGGGAGGCGCACAGGATGAAAAGGGGCCTAAGCGCAAGGGGGAGTAGACATTAACAAGATGATGGCCTTGGACTTAAAGAAGGTGAAGACAGTCTGAGCCCAAGAGCGGCGGTGTAGCCACCAATGGTGCAGCAGGTGCAGTGGCACTGGGGCCCAATGAACCCTGATCCAAGGCTTACACGTGATGAGGAGGGGTCTGAGTACAAGGAGGCAAGTAAAGATGGGGAGGAAAGATGTCCAGGAGGCAGCCAATAGTGAGGGTCTAACAAAGCACTTAAAAGTGAGGACGGCTTGAGCACGAGTGGAGGAGGAGAGATGTCCAGGGGGCAGCCATTAATGAGGGTCTGACAAAGCACTTAATAGTGAGGAGAGCTTGAGCACGAGTGGAAGAGGAGAGATGTTCACGAGGCAGCAATTAATGAGGGTCTGACAAAGCACTTAACCAAAGTGAGAGAGACTTGAGCACAAGTGGAGGAGGAGAGAAGTACACAAGGCAGACAATAGTGAGGGTCTGACAAAGCACTTAAAAGTGAGGACGGCTTAAGCACGAGTGGAAGAGGAGAGATGTCCACGATGCAGCCATTAATGAGGGTCTGACAAAGCACTTACCCACAGTGAGGAGGGCTTGAGCACGAGTGGAGGTGGAGAGATGTCAACAAGGCAGCCAATAGTGAGGGTCTGACAAAGCACTTACCCAAAGTGAGGAGGGCTTGAGCACTAGGGGAGGAGGAGAGATGTCCAGGAGGCAGCCAATAGTGAGGGTCTGACCAAGCACTTACCCAAAGTGAGGAGTGCTTGAGCACGAGGGGAGGAGGAGAGATGTCCAGGAGGCAGCCAATAGTGAGAGTCTGACAAAGCACTTAAAAGTGAGGAGGGCTTGAGCACAAGGGGAGGAGGAGAGATGTCCAGGAGGCAGCCAATAGTGAGAGTCTGACAAAGCACTTAAAAGTGAGGAGGGCTTGAGCACAAGGGGAGGAGGAGAGATGTCCACGAGGCAGCCAATAGTGAGGGTCTGACAAAGCAGGTGCCCAAAGTGAGGCGGGCTTGATCACAAGGGGAGGAGGAGAGATGTCCGGGAGGCAGCCAATAGTGAGGGTCTGACAAAGCACTTACCCAAAGTGAGGAGGGCTTGAGCACGAGTGGAGGAGGAGAGATGTCCAGGGGGCAGCCAATAGTGAGGGTCTGACAAAGCACTTAAAAGTGAGGACGGCTTAAGCACGAGTGGAAGAGGAGAGATGTCCACGATGCAGCCATTAATGAGGGTCTGACAAAGCACTTACCCACAGTGAGGAGGGCTTGAGCACGAGTGGAGGAGGAGAGATGTCAACAAGGCAGCCAATAGTGAGGGTCTGACAAAGCACTTACCCAAAGTGAGGAGGGCTTGAGCACTAGGGGAGGAGGAGAGATGTCCAGGAGGCAGCCAATAGTGAGGGTCTGACCAAGCACTTACCCAAAGTGAGGAGTGCTTGAGCACGAGGGGAGGAGGAGAGATGTCCAGGAGGCAGCCAATAGTGAGAGTCTGACAAAGCACTTAAAAGTGAGGAGGGCTTGAGCACAAGGGGAGGAGGAGAGATGTCCAGGAGGCAGCCAATAGTGAGAGTCTGACAAAGCACTTAAAAGTGAGGAGGGCTTGAGCACAAGGGGAGGAGGAGAGATGTCCACGAGGCAGCCAATAGTGAGGGTCTGACAAAGCAGGTGCCCAAAGTGAGGCGGGCTTGATCACAAGGGGAGGAGGAGAGATGTCCGGGAGGCAGCCAATAGTGAGGGTCTGACAAAGCACTTACCCAAAGTGAGGAGGGCTTGAGCACGAGTGGAGGAGGAGAGATGTCCAGGGGGCAGCCAATAGTGAGGGTCTGACAAAGCACTTAAAAGTGAGGAGGGCTTGAGCACGAGTGGAGGAGGGGAGATGTCCAGGAGGCAGCCAATAATGAGGGTCTGACAAAGCATTTGCCCAAAGTGAGGAGGGCTTGAGCACAAGGGGAGGAGGAGAGATGTCCACGAGGCAGCCAATAGTGAGGGTCTGACAAAGCAGGTACCCAAAGTGAGGCGGGCTTGAGCACGAGGGGAGGAGGAGAGATGTCCAGGAGGCAGCCAATAGTGAGGGTCTGACAAAGCACTTAACCAAAGTGAGGAGGGCTTGAGCACGAGTGGAGGAGGAGAGATGTCCAGGGGGCAGCCAATAGTGATGGCCTGACAAAGCACTTACCAAAAGTGAGGAGGGCTTGAGCACGAGGGGATGAGGAGAGATGTCCAGGAGGCAGCCAATAATGAGGGTCTGACAAAGCACTTGCCCAAAGTGAGGAGGGCTTGAGCACTAGGGGAGTAGGAGAGATGTCCACGAGGCAGCCAATAGTGAGGGTCTGACAAAGCACTTAAAAGTGAGGAGGGCTTGAGCACGAGTGGAGGGGGAGAGATGTCCACGAGGCAGCCATTAATGAGGGTCTGACAAAGCACTTAAAAGTGAGGAGAGCTGGAGCACGAGGGGATGGGGAGAGATGTCCACGAGGCAGCCATTAATGAGGGTCTAACAAAGCATTTACCCAAAGTGAGGAGGGCTTGAGCACGAGTGGAGGAGGAGAGATGTCCAGGAGGCAGCCAATAGTGAGGATCTGACAAAGCACTTACCCAAAGTGAGGAGGGCTTGAGCACAAGGGGAGGAGGAGTGATGTCCACGAGGCAGCCAATAGTGAGGGTCAGACAAAGCACTTAAAAGTGAGGAGGGCTTGAGCACGAGTGGAGGAAGAGAGATGTCCAGGAGTTAGCCAATTTTGAGGGTCTGACAAAGCACTTAAAAGTGAGGAGGGCTTAAGCACGAGGGGAGGAGGATAGATGTCCAGGAGGCAGCCAATAGTGATGGTCTGACAAAGCACTTGCCCAAAGTGAGGAGGGCTTGAGCACTAGGGGAGTAGGAGAGATGTCCACGAGGCAGCCAATAGTGAGGGTCTGACAAAGCACTTAAAAGTGAGGAGGGCTTGAGCACGAGGGGAGGAGGATAGATGTCCAGGAGGCAGCCAATAGTGAGGGTCTGACAAAGCACGTAACTAAAGTGAGGAGGGCTTGAGCACGAGGGGAGGAGGAGAGGAGTCCAGGAGGCAGCCAATAATGAGGGTCTGACAAAGCACTTGCCCAAAGTGAGGAGGGCTTGAGCACTAGGGGAGGAGGAGAGATGTCCAGGAGGCAGCCAATAGTGAGGTTCTGACAAAGCACTTACCCAAAGTGAGGAGAGCTTGAGCATGAGTGGAGGAGGAGAGATGTCCAGGAGGCAGCCAATAGTGAGGGTCTGACAAAGCACTTCCCCAAAGTGAGGAGGGCTTGAGCACAAGGGGAGGAGGAGAGATGCCCACAAGGCAGCCAATAGCGAGGGTCAGACAAAGCACTTAAAATTGAGGAGGGCTTGAGCACAAGGGGAGGAGGAGAGATGTCCAGGAGGCAGCCAATAGTGAGGGTCTGACAAAGTACTTACCCAAAGTGAGGAGGGCTTGAGCACAAAGGGAGGAGGAGAGATGCCCACGAGGCAGCCATTAATGAGGGTCTGTCAAAGCACGTAACCAAAGTGAGGAGGGCTTGAGCACGAGGGGAGTAGGAGAGATGTCCATAAGGCAGCCAATAGTGAGGGTCTGACAAAGCACTTAAAAGTGAGGCAGGCTTGAGTACGAATGGAGGAGGAGAGATGTCCATAAGGCAGCCAATATTGAGGGTCTGACAAAGCACTTAAAAGTGAGGAGGGCTTGAGCACGAGAGGAGGAGAGATGCCCACGAGGCAGCCATTAATGAGGGTCTGACAAAGCACTTGCCCAAAGTGAGGCGGGCTTGAGCACGAGTGGCGGGCGAGAGATGTACACTAGGCAGCCAATAACATGGGCCTGCGCATGGCTGAGCAGAGGGGCCGGAGCACAAGGGAACAATTTTGGGGAGATGCACTTATAGCAGTCATAGTGTCCAGCGTGAAAATTCTGGGTGTGTACTTATAGCAGGCATATTGTTAAGAGCGAATATTCTGGGCGTGCAGTCAGTGCTCAGTCTGAATATTCTGGGCGTGCACTCATAGCAGTTTTAGTGTCCAGTCTGGATATTCTGGGCATACACCCATAACAGTCATAGTGCCTGTGAGAAGGTGCCCTGATATATCCTGTCCACTAGTTCTAGTGGGCACCTTGTATCAGTCCAAACAACCCCTTATGGTGAATTGGTTAAAGACAACCTTTATGGAAAGCTATCCTAGTGGTAGCTATGGAGAGCAGCCTTCAGGCTAAGTCTTGAAGGAATGTAAAGCAGCTTGTTTTACCAGTCTATAATCTCTTGAATGATCAAATGAAAGGACAACCACACCAGGTATATATTCAAAATATATGTATTTAGGATAAAACACACCCCTCTAGTCTCTTTATGAGACTGGAGTTCGAGGTACTTAATTTACAAGTTAGCAATCAACAGTAATAGCACAAATACACGTTTGGGCCCTAGGGGCGTACCAAACTATAGACCAAAAAAGTGGTATAAGAACCACGATTGAACTAGACACAAGGCCTAGAGCCTGTAGAATCGCTGGGATCCCAAGGAACCACCCAAGGTAGTGACACGGGGGACCCACGGGGACTGTGTGCAGTGTGTAAACACAACCGCGGGTTCCCATTAGCTTCTATGGGCAATGTCCCGGTTGGAAATTTAAAGATTAGGGACACTTAGAATCGAGTCAGAACCAAACCCTTTTGGACTTAAGAAGTTCTAGGGCTAGCACCCACGGGAGCACCGGAGTACTCGATTAACCTCACCCAGGGAAGCCGGGTGCATAGGTGACTTTTGGTGTCAGGTGGCGTCGTCGATTACAATGGAAGCTGGCGAGGAACTGCTGCTGCAGTGAAGAGGAGAAGTGTCCGAAGAGATCCAAGCCTGGATCTAGGATGGAAGGAACCTGAAAGCAGAGGGGACAGAGTCTGGGTCACTAGCCAGTGACCGAGGGCAGGATGGACCAATGCTCATAGATGGGTGCTTCAGGTGAGTTCATCGGTGTCTTGACTCTTCAGCCACGAGGTCCAGGAGGCGCCGATGATGACCAGGAGCTGGATTTGAGCTGTCCCACGAAGTCTGTCAAGTGCTGCGGTGTCGGCGACCAGATTGGACCCAACAAGCCTTGGCAACGGCAAGTCACTGGAAATCAGAGAAAGGACTGCGGTGCAGACCAGCAATGTCTGAGGGACTCACCCAGCGAGGGTAAGTCGGGGCACGTCTGGAGCAACCAGGAAAGCCCAATTAGAAGAGGAGTTGCCTTTGAGGGGACCTACTAGCCAACGGGCTAGCGATCGTGAAGGGGCCTCGAGCGGTCGCACTTGAAACTGGACAACGGGTCACTCGTGGAGTGGAGGCCAGCAATCTTCGGTGCAGGAGGTGCTCAAGGCTGGGGCTACTTGGAGCCCAAAGCACAACTTCGAGGAAGACCAGGAAGATGTTGTTGCTGCAAAGGTTCACGGTGTCCAGGGGTCACGGTTCCACGTCACCCATGATAGCCATGGGCCTCAGCGTTGCTGTGGACTCGGGGTAGCCTCGGGGAAGTCTGGAAATCTACCTCTGGTGATGCAAAGACTTCGGCGTCCGGCGGGAGCTTCAGCGATGCAGACCGGTCAGTTGCTTCTTTGGTGCCTGCCATGCAGGGGAGTCACTCCTTGACCCCAAGGGAGATTTCTTCAGTCTTCTAGTCAAAGTAGAACGACGAGGGTCCAGGATATATGTTGCAGAGATTCGTCCAGGGTAATCTAAAGTCGCAAGGACTGGGTTCCCATACTTATACTAAGTTTGGGAGTTGGACATACTCTAGGGACCGACCTATGGGAGGGTTTGGAAAGAGGGGTGGTTACACCCATTTCCTTTGTCCAGTTTCGCGCCAGAGCTGGGGCAGGTAGCCCCTGCAACCGGTTTGAACTGGACTATGCACAGGGACATCAAATATGCCCCCAGTGCAGGACTTCAGAGCACCAGAGAGTGCTCCTGCCCAGCCCCAATACACATCTGCCTGTCTGGAGAGGTGGTTACACCTCCCTGGGACAGGAAACCTATTGTCCAGGCCTCCCCTGCCGGAGTTTCGGTCAGAAGCAGGAGGCCAGACCCGTGTCTGTGGCAGAGGCATCCATTTTGTGATGCCAGGGCTGTAGAAAGTCCTACCGGGTCAGACCAGTAGAAGGGTGGAATGCTATCCCCGCCGCCAGAACTGGCAGGGGGGTGGGGGGGGTAGTATTCCAAAGCGTTTGACACTAAACACGACATATTTCCGTGCAGCCATCCCAAAGTTAGCATTTTCCGCGAGGTTATAATGCACTTAAGAGTATATGGTCAAGCTGCACCACAAACCGCATTAGAGGAGGTACTCCGAATGCTGCAGAGGGGCTCTGCTCATGCAGGGGCACCCTATAACATAAAAACCAAGCACTCTGCCTTCAGGATTGTTAAGGCCTGCCATAGGAGTGACTTATAGGTTTTATATGTGTGTGCAATGATAGTGATATAGGTAGCCTATCCCAAGCAAGCACCACCTTACCCAGGCTGCAGTAGCAGACCTGTGGTGCCAGTTTGAAGTGCTTCCCAGGGGTGGCATAATACATGCTTCAGCCCCTGGTAGGCCTCTGAAGTACCAATGCCCTAGGTACATAGTATACCATATACTAAGGGCTTATAAGGAACTCCAGAATCCAATTAGATATGTACCTAATGTACATGCAAACCATTTTAGAGAGGAAGCAGCTAGGCTGTGGTCCTGATTAGCAGGGCCACAGCCAGACTAAGGTTGAAAAACAGTGAAACACCAGCAAAAAGTGGGGGTACCCATGTGAAGCAGATCCTACTCTCCTACAGTGCCCAATCAAAATGTTCTGGCTGTGAACTCATAGCAGTTATAGTGTTCAGTCTGAATATACTGGGTGTGCACCCATAGCAGTCATAGTGTCCAATCTGAATATTCTGGCTGTGCACTCATAGCAGTTATAGTGTTCAGTCTGAAATACTGGGTGTGCCCTAATATCAGATATAGCTTTCACTGTGAATATTCTGGGCGTGCACTCATAGCAGTTATAGTTTTCACTGTGAATATTCTGGGTGGTCACACATAGCAGTCATAGTGTCCAGAGTGAATTTTCTGGGTGTGCACTAATAGCAGCCACAGTGTTCATAGTGAATTTTCTGTGTGTGGACTTAATAGTAGTCATAGTGTTGAGACTGAATATTTTGAGCATGCACTCATAGCAGTCATAGTGGTCAGTCTGAATATTCCGGTCATGCACTCATAGTAGTCATAGTGTTCAGGGTGAATTTTCTCTGTTTAGACTAATAGCAGTCATAGTGTTGAGTTTGAACATTCTGGTCGTTCACTCATAGCAGTCAGTGTTCAGTCGGAATATTCTGGGCATGCTCTCATAGCAGTCATAGTGTTCAGTGTGAATATTCTGTGCGTGTACTCATAGCAGTCACAGTGTTCCGTGTCAAAATTCTGGGTGTGCACTCATAGCAGTCATAGTGTTCCGTCGAAATATTCTGGGCGTACACTCATACCAGTCACAGTGTACGGTGTGAATATACTTGGCGTACACTTATAGCAGTCACAGTGTTCTGTGTGAATATTCTGGGCGTGCACTCATAGCAGTTTTAGTTTTCACTGTGAATATTCTGGGGGTGCACACATAGCAGTCATAGTGTCCAGTGTGAATATTCTGGGTGTGCCCTTATAGCAGTCATAGTGTCCAGAATGAATATACTGTGTGTGCACAAGTAGCAGTAATAGTATTCAGAGTGGATTTTCTGTTTGTGGACTAATAGCTGTCATAGTGTTGAGTCTGAATATTCTGGACGTGCACTCATAGCAGTCATAGTGTTCAGTCTAAATATTTTGGGCATGCACTCATAGCAGTCATAGTGCGCAGTGTGACTATTCTGGGCGTGTACTCATAGCAGTTATAGTTTTCGCTGTGAATATTCTGGGCGTGTACTCATAGCAGTCACAGTGTTCAGTGTGAATATACTGGGTGTACACTTATAGCAGTCACAGTGTTCAGTGTGACTATTCTGGGCGTACTCTCATGGCAGTCATAGTGTTCCGTCTAAATATTCTGGGCATACACTCATAGCAGTCGCAGTGGTCAGTGGGAATATTCTGGGCGTACACTCATACCAGTCACAGTGTTCAGTGTGAATATTCTGGGCGTACACTCATGCCAGTCATAGTGCTCAGTGTGAATATTCTGGGCGTGTACTCATAGCAGTTATAGTTTTCACTGTGAATATTCTGGGCGTGTACTCATAGCAGTCACAGTGTTCAGTGTGAATATACTGGGTGTACACTCATAGCAGTCACAGTGTTCAGTGTGAATATTCTGGGCGTACACTCATGGCAGACATAGTGTTCAGTGTGAATATTCTGGGCGTACACTCATACCAGTCACAGTGTTCAGTTTGAATATTCTGGTAGTGCACTCATAGCGGTCACAGTTTTCAGTCCAAAATTTAATTTTCAGTTCCTGCTGAATTTTCAGGCTGATTTGATGAATCACCCCCTGGCTCCCTCCACTAGGGTGTGTCATGTACTCTTAAGCCTAGCATTTTGACTCAGTTATTAAACAAACATTGGAAATGCAATAGGTCTCGCATTTGTTTGAGTTAGAGCTATTGGCACTGAAAATGGCAATGTCATTTACCTGTTTGTTATGGATTGTATGTATGTAGTGTGTAGTTGTCTTATGTGGGTTATATTGGATTAGTTATTTGTGGAATAGTGTGGCGTGGAATTGCGTGGTGTGGAGTGGATTGGTGAAGTGGAATTATGTGGCATGGTGTCCTGTGCAATTATATGGATAGTAATGTTGTGGTATTGAGTTGAATAATGTGTAGTGGGATTGTGTGTTATGGAGTGTAATTATGTGGCATGGTATTGCTGTGGATTGGTTTCTTTACAGAGACCATGGTAGTACTGTATATTAAACTGCACATTCACATTAATGTCCTCATAAGGATGAAAGGCAAACGCAGAGTGCAGCTACGACCCCAAATGTACAAGTAGTCTGCTTACGAATGTGCATCCTTGCAATCTATTGGAGGCGATACTGCTCATTATACAAGACCCTCGTTGCACAGCCTCCGACGCCCAACATCCGTTAGAGACACATCCAATATGAACCGTATAGTCATGCAAGCTGACTACACTGACTAAACTATAAACCAAGCTCAAAACTACTTCAACCAACCATGCAAGCCAAACGTTTGTAGCGATGGCGGCGTTAAAAAACCCCGAAGATATCTTGTGGCTATTAAAATGAAGATCTGCCCATAAACTGATTGCGACTTATACTATTGAGCGGTACAATGAACTTTAAACAGGTACATATAAGAGCGCCAATTTTTTTATCGAGCAAAGCAAAAAGAAACAGTATACAGAGGTGGGGGTGACGTTCAGGTGATATTTGTATGTATTTCACTCATACAGTGTGTCCTGTTGTTATTCTATGGTTGTGTGGGACTTCCTTCCAGCAGGGTTACCTAGCAGCCCTGGTGCCTTTGTTTTTGGCGAGGCAGCTAATTGCTGTTGTTAGTGGGTAGAGAGCCTTGTAAGTAAAGCTATAGGTCTCTGTTGCTACTTAGACTGTGTCATGGTGCATTTTTAGGTCTCGCCTAGAGTTGCAGCGCGCTTATGCTGCTCGCTCTGCGAGACATATTGTGGATGAGGAGATTTCAGAAGGGGACTTGAAGCCCCGCCCCTCAATTTCATTGGCTGGCATCATCGTTTATGTAAAACGCTGACCTCTGAATGGAACTTAGCCTTTTTGATTGCCACCATTTCCCCTTTTCGTCCGGCCCATCTGGACTTGATTGTCTGATTCACGGCTGTCGTGAAGCATTTTTTTATCTTCAGAGGGGCCATCTGTTTCTAATTAGTTCATCTCTTGTTTCATTTCACAGAGCGAGCTTTAGGGGGCCATCTGTTTCTAATTACACCTCGGGATGCGACCTTCTACACAAGGTGCATTTACATAAACGTGACTCATTACACTCATGGTATCGCCTCGGCTGCTTTTCCACATTTATTCCACGTAAAGAGCTTGTATTCTGGCTGTGCAACTGCGCGGGCCACGGGAAAACGCAGTGTGTCTCTGTAAACAGTGCTGAAATCCGCCAATCGACAGAAGTAGCAACGACTTGTTTTAGCAAACCAGTTTTTGTGGCCCGGTTCATGTACTACGAGGCGAGCCGTCCACGGACCTAACGGGCGGAGCACAGATCAATAGCTTGCCACATGTGTCGCATTGTTGAGCGCACTAAAAAAGTAGCTTGAAAATAAATCGTGCAGAATTGTTTAATTCTGCGCTCACGTAGAAAACATGTGCTGCATGAATTTCTGTGGGCCGAAAAGGATAATAATTGTTATTTTATTGCGTGCTTTGAGGTCTCAGTGGTGGGGACTAGCAGCCCCTTACTCTTCGTCTCCAGGGGAGCTTGTAGAAGCAGAAAGGAGCCCATCATGGCTGCTGTTGCCGTTCACCTCCTGCGCCATTTTGAAGTGATTTGTCAGGGCGCCTCGCTCGCTCCCTCTGCTCCACCGCCCCCAGGGTGTCCACGGCGCTGTCTCTCAGCACGCTCAGGACATCGGCTTGAACGTCTCCCAAATGTCTGCCAAGGGCCTGAGAACAGGCTGGGACTTAGCAGAGACGTAATATGATGTATTTCGTTGTGTCACCACCGCAGATTCCTCGCCTGACCCATTTTCATTCATAACCTCCTTTGATATATGAGTTTTCAGTTTAAAATTACAAGTTGGGCGAGAGCTGCGCTAAGAGGACACGTGGACGAAGCTCGGAGTTCCACAGCTCGCCTCCCAAAAGCAGTCAATGTATTGGGATCTGAAGCGGCAAGACCTGGCCCCCCTAAACCTCCTGTTTCATTTCTTCGCACAGACGAAACGCCTCAGCCGAGCGGCTTCCCGCCTCATTCGCCTCAGCCTTTCACTGATTTCATATTATTTTTGGCAAAGGTTTCAAACACGTTCTCGTCTTTTCTTTTAGATATTGTTACCTTTCCAGGAGGAAGAAACAATTATTTTTCTGAAGAGAGGAGACAGGGGCAAGAAGCGCTGTCGAATATCAAAGAGCATATTACTTTAAGTCTTTTGGAATTTGGAAAACTACTCCCACGATCTAACAGCTGCGCACACCACTGTAGGGATTTAAAGAGTATTTTAAAAATATTGCCGGAGTTGTCTTTCGCTGTGTTCTGTTGGCAGAGTGGAACTCTGAAGTTTAAAAAGAAATACCGATTCCTCTTGTATGAGTTTCATCCAAAACCAAGCAAATACTCGCTCACCTCAACTGTGAAAAGACAGGATGCCAGCCCAAAAATAGTGAGTAGCCAATTTACCCAGCAAAGCGACTCTCTTACGCCGAATATATTGAAACTCCAATGCATCCATTTCTATGGATCCTCCGTGTTTTGCAATTTTAACATTAACACACGTTTAATCCAGTTTGAAATTAAACAAAATCTGCCTGAGATGTAAGCACGCTCTTTTTAACGTGGTAGATAATGTGTAATATTGAGTCTTTATTTATATTAATAAAATGTAAAATAAAACAGTCTCCATTATTTTGTTTGGAATCGCCTGAGCGGTATGAAGAAAGTAATTAAAATCGAAATTAATGTTTTGAAAAACGTATCAACCATTAAAAAAACACCAGCCAAGGAAAACAATGCAACTCCTTTTTTAAAAACATGAATAAACACACAAGCTTTTTTTATAAAGACATTTATTCTTTGGAAATAATGTGCAATAAATAGTTTGCCATTTACTATTAAAGAATCTCCATTAATAAGTCTACATCTACAACTTAAAAAGTGGACCAGTCGCCTCTGTTTTCGCAGTCTAAAATGGCCATTTATCTAACTCGTGTAAATGCGAGACCTATTGCATTGCATATGGAAGACATCTTCCACAAATGGGGGAAACCAGAGATCATTTTTTTATTTTGCAAACACAAGTGATTGCAAATGCCTTATAGAAATGATAAGATTAGCCCCGGAGAAAGTGCGGGGAGCCGCTGGCAGGGCAGCATTGGCACTGCCGAGCTGGGCGCCGCACTCTAAGCGCTCTCCAGTGAGTCACCATAGGGCTCCGCCCCCCAACACACTTTTTTTTTTTTACTTTAATAAGCGCGGCACCGTCTTCACGGACACCGCGCTATGCAATGCAATAGGTGTTGCTTTTGGTATTGTAAATAACAATGTCAATAGCTCAAAATAATGTGATTGTGAGACCTATTGCATTGTAAATGTTTGTTTGTACTTTAACGGATGTGTGTGGGTCTGTGGTGTCTTCTGGTACTACAGCCCAGTGTCCTGATAGACTTTCAGCATTTTATTTGTTTATAAAGTTTTATATAGCGCGAACGTGACCCACAAGGGTATCAGAGCGCTTTGCAGTATACAGTATAAACAGAAGCGGATGATGTAGTATACAAGCGTTTGATATGTGTCAATACGTAAAAAAGAGAAATATAATATATAGGTAACAAACATAGGTGACCCGGAATCAGCAGGACATTGCACAATAAATGGTTATTGAGCATTAGGTGGATGTGCTAATAAACATACAGATAATATACTCCTTTGATTCACCATGGGTATGAAGAATACGGATAATATAGTAGATCCGCGGCCAACTAAGCTTTACACTAAATACAGTTATTGAGCATTAAGAGGCAGTGGTAATAATCATGCATATAATAATCTCATTCATTCCACCGGAGGAAGGCAATGATATGCGGCTCTTACAGGTGACTCGGTGTCAGCCTAGAATTAGACTTAGGAGGTGAGTTTGTTCATTCGTAGTGTTTTTACTTCTTTTTTGAATGCGTTTGAATGGAGCATTGGGTTGGCTGTGCATTTATAGTATTTTCCCCAAGTATCGTATGTATGTTGTATTTTTGTGTTTTAGTATGATATGTTATTGGCATAGTATCATGTCTTGCAGCTGCATTGAGACACCTTGGCTGTGTACACTTGTAATGATGTCCACACAAGAGAGAGAGAATTTCGTTTGATTGGAGCTGCTTACCTGTTTTTTGTCTACACATCCAGTTTTAGTAGTGTAGGTTGTATCTACCTCATTTGCTGCTGAGGTATGGAACTGATGCCCATTAACAGTGCGGGGCATGCGGGTGAGATATTACTAAGAGTGCCTTTTTTGTGCGGTGTGTATAGTACACACGGACTTTGCGGTCTAACTGTTGGCTTCTTGTCTCCTGGACTGCTCTGTGCTGCCGGACACTGCTAACCAGACTTACTGGGGGAGCTCATGGGATTTGGAATATATGACTGAGAAATCTGCATAAAACATTTGAACTAAATTCCAGCTGCACAAAGACGGAATTAATTGCACAAGTATAGAAACTGTCTTGTTGCTGTGCGCCCTTCCTGGAGGTTGCTTTCAGAACAAAGGGTGCCTGGGCACTTGTGAAGGTGTCAGGGACAGCTTTCATGGAAGTGAATACTTGAGGTGAGGAAATGCCAACCTGTACTTTAGTTAACAAACACTTCGGCCAAGTTACTGCCCTTCTGCCAGTCTCCCTGGACTGCAGAAGGAATACTTAAAACAAAAGAAAAGGGCAACAAAGGGACACCGAAGGAAGGGACCGGGTATAAAATAAAAACCTCACCATTCACCCTGCACGTGATGCCCATTACACAAGTGGGCAGATCTCGTAGTGGGAGGCGGATGGTGCACACCAACAGAGGAGGAGGCACTGCTGAAGATGACCAACAGAGGAGGAGGCACTGCTGGAGATGACCAACAGAGGAGGAGGCACTGCTGAAGATGACCAACAGAGGAGGAGGCACTGCTGAACATGACCAACAGAGGAGGAGGCGCTGCTGAACATGACCAACAGAGGAGGAGGCACTGCTGGAGATGACCAACAGAGGAGGAGGCACTGCTGAAGAGGACCAACAGAGGAGGAGGCACTGCTGGAGATGACCAACAGAGGAGGAGGCACTGCTGGAGATGACCAACAGAGGAGGAGGCACTGCTGGAGATGACCAACAGAGGAGGAGGCACTGCTGGAGATGACCAACAGAGGAGGAGGCACTGCTGGAGATGACCAACAGAGGAGGAGGCACTGCTGGAGATGACCAACAGAGGAGGAGGCACTGCTGAAGATGACCAACAGAGGAGGAGGCACTGCTGAAGATGACCAACAGAGGAGGAGGCACTGCTGAAGATGACCAACAGAGGAGGAGGCACTGCTGGAGATGACCAGCAGAGGAGGAGGCACTGCTGAAGATGACCAACAGAGGAGGAGGCCCTGCTGGAGATGACCAACAGAGGAGGAGGCACTGCTGAAGATGACCAACAGAGGAGGAGGCACTGCTGGAGATGACCAACATTGGAGGAGGCACTGCTGAAGATGACCAACAGAGGAGGAGGCACTGCTGAAGATGACCAACAGAGGAGGAGGCACTGCTGGAGATGACCAACAGAGGAGGAGGCACAGCTGAAGATGACCAACAGAAGGCACTGCTGAAGATGACCAACAGAGGAGGAGGCACTGCTGAAGATGACCAACAGAGGAGGAGGCCCTGCTGGAGATGACCAACAGAGGAGGAGGCACTGCTGAAGATGACCAACAGAGGAGGAGGCACTGCTGGAGATGACCAACAGAGGAGGAGGCACTGCTGAAGATGACCAACAGAGGAGGAGGCCCTGCTGGAGATGACCAACAGAGGAGGAGGCACTGCTGGAGATGACCAACAGAGGAGGAGGCACTGCTGAAGATGACCAACAGAAGGCACTGCTGAAGATGACCAACAGAGGAGGAGGCACTGCTGAAGATGACCAACAGAGGAGGAGGCACTGCTGAAGATGACCAACAGAGGAGGAGGCACTGCTGGAGATGACCAACAGAGGAGGAGGCACTGCTGAAGATGACCAACAGAGGAGGAGGCCCTGCTGGAGATGACCAACAGAGGGGGGGGCACTGCTGAAGATGACCAACAGAGGAGGAGGCACTGCTGGAGATGACCAAGATTGGAGGAGGCACTGCTGAAGATGACCAACAGAGGAGGAGGCACTGCTGAAGATGACCAACAGAGGAGGAGGCACTGCTGGAGATGACCAACAGAGGAGGAGGCACAGCTGAAGATGACCAACAGAAGGCACTGCTGAAGATGACCAACAGAGGAGGAGGCACTGCTGAAGATGACCAACAGAGGAGGAGGCCCTGCTGGAGATGACCAACAGAGGAGGAGGCACTGCTGAAGATGACCAACAGAGGAGGAGGCACTGCTGGAGATGACCAACAGAGGAGGAGGCACTGCTGAAGATGACCAACAGAGGAGGAGGCACTGCTGAAGATGACCAACAGAGGAGGAGGCACTGCTGGAGATGACCAACAGAGGAGGAGGCCCTGCTGGAGATGACCAACAGAGGAGGAGGCACTGCTGGAGATGACCAACAGAGGAGGAGGCACTGCTGGAGATGACCAACAGAGGAGGAGGCACTGCTGGAGATGACCAACAGAGGAGGAGGCACTGCTGAAGATGACCAACAGAGGAGGAGGCCCTGCTGGAGATGACCAACAGAGGAGGAGGCACAGCTGAAGATGACCAACAGAAGGCACTGCTGAAGATGACCAACAGAGGAGGAGGCACTGCTGAAGATGACCAACAGAGGAGGAGGCACTGCTGAAGATGACCAACAGAGGAGGAGGCACTGCTGAAGATGACCAACAGAGGAGGAGGCACTGCTGGAGATGACCAACAGAGGAGGAAGCACTGCTGGAGATGACCAACAGAGGAGGAAGCACTGCTGGAGATGACCAACAGTGGAGGAGGCCCTGCTGGAGATGACCAACAGAGGAGGAGGCTCTGCTGGAGATGACCAACAGAGGAGGAGGCACTGCTGAAGATGACCAACAGAGGAGGAGGACCTGCTGGAGATGACCAACAGAGGAGGAGGCACTGCTGAAGATGACCAACAGAGGAGGAGGCACTGCTGGAGATGACCAACAGAGGAGGAGGCCCTGCTGAAGATGGAGGATGGGCATTTGTTCTTCTCCTTCTGCTGTGGCCGCCCTTTTGGAACAGACATACGTCCGGATCGGATTCCATAATCCACTAAGCTGTTATTTGAAGGTTTGTTCTTGAAGTTCACTTTTTAACAGTGGCAGAAAAAAAATATATAACATGTATTCGCACGGGCACCCAATGGGCGAAGGAATACGGCGCAGTCCTGAAGACCGCTCAGTACGCAAACCTAAAAATATAACAATGCTCAGGAAGGAACAGAAAAACAACAAGCTGCGATCCGGGAGGGGGTTGTGCGCCGGCGCGTTAACAGAACAGATGCAATCGGAATAATGAAAACACACAATACAGTATAAGATATAATACAAAATAAAATACCTAATCCGTATATTCCTCCTAAGCAATATGTTGGCTGCCTAACTAAGGCCCCATGAGCTTTTTTCGGGAGGGGAGGAGCGCTTGTAGTCACACAGTCGTCAAAGCTGCACCCTCACTCTTACACGCCTACCCGTGGCTCCGAAGGAATATACCGATTAGGTATTCTATATATGCATGTCTAAATGCACATTCCACCTTGATAGGTTTCAGGGAGACCAAATAGGTTATTAAGGAGTGGTCAAAGGCATCAATCCCTTTGGTCCTGAAGAAAGCCCAGGGGAAGGCTCGAAACACATAGACCAGGGAGAAAACCACTCGTTATAGTGTACATTTCTCCTCCCCTCTTTTTTAACAATACCAGCCACAGGAAGTGATAAAGTCTAGGTTCCATGTTGCCAGGTATTTTTTAACTCACAAATTTCCTTGACCCTTTCAATCTCACAATAATACATAGTAATCACTTCACAAAAGAGCTCTCAATTCTCTGTCGGTCGTAGCACGCCGCGTCCCGCAGCGGGGCGGGAAGAACCCGATGATGATGCATGCCACCAAGGGAACTTTTGGTGGGTGAGGGTTATTTTAAGATAACTCATCGTTTTCCTTGCCAAACAAGAAGCAACTACTGGAAGGATAGTCAATTCTTGATGTACAAGTGGACTTTCTTTGTTTTTTTCTCGAGTTAAAAAGGAGGCTGAGTCCACAGTGAACCTAACCTCTTTCTCCCTCCCTTGAACTTTATTACAATTGTTGATTAATCATTTAGAGTTTGTGGGGCTCAGAGGAAGTAAAATACTTTCCTGACGACGATGCAAACAAAGGCTTCCTTCTCAGTGCTTGCTTCACATGCTGCTGATCAGAGACTGCTGAGGAAGGAGTCCAAGGCCCCGCCCACCACCCCCACCCTATTGTGTGGCACCAGCATATGACCCCATGCCAGGACCTGGGGCAGCTATGAGAGCTCTGCTGCACACAGCTTCAGTGGAATCCAGGGTACAGAGGACTGCTTCTCAGGAAAAGGCCAGCGGTGTGTCAACAACTCTGTGTGGCAGCCTTCTTGACCCTTTAATCGTATCTCTTGGCACAGGTCAGATTTACTGAGGCACAGTTATCAGGGAGTGGCGATATTTCTGAAGAAACAGTGAAGAAATATTGTGCCTCTTACTAATACAACACAAGAGAGACAAGAGGTGTGTGCCAGGGTGGCACTACCCGTCTCCAGGTTAGGCAGGAATGTGGTCTCAGGTGTTTGCCAAGCAAATGCATTTTCTAGAGCTCTCATGTTTCCCTGGTGCCTGCAGGTGTGACTCATTCACCACAGGTTTTTGGTCTAGGGTTAGCCAACTCCTTCCGATTTCACAAAATATATATATATATATATTATCTACTGGCGGTCGCCAGTAGATAGTTATAGTTACAACCTAGTTTCCATAGGAAATCTCAAAATTCTATTTTGAATAACTTTGGCGCCCGGTTGACGAATTCTCGCGACATTTTCAAAACAAATGGGGCGCTCCGTTCAGCTCCTACCCTGAAAGTCTTGGGGTGATTCGTCAAGCGGGATCCGAGAAAAAGGGGGGGTCCCAAAACGCGTTTTCCCCATGCATTTTTCCATAGGACCTTTAGTCAAAGGTACAGAATTACGTGAAATTTGGCAGAGAGGTAGCCATAAGGTCAAGGAAGTGCCTTTTGAAGGTCTCGTGTAAATCTGTTCAGTATTTCCTGAGAAAATAGCATTTAAAAGCATATAAATATCTATACGCGCGCACCGTGCGCGCACGGTGCGCGCACCCTGCCATGTGTGAGCGCAATTCTGATTGGTTGTTAGATGTCGGTAAACATTCGAATCGGTCGAAACCAGGAAGTGTCGGCCGCCATTTTGTCTGTCGCAGTCTGACGGGGTGAAAAACAAAGGTGGAGAACGTGAAAAGGGGGCAGGGTGGACAGTTCCTGACCCCCTAGCCTTTGTCAGGGGGTCCCAGAAGGAAAAATCGCGGAGTGCGCGCACTGTGCGCGCACGCTGAAAAAACACACGTAAACATTTTTTTTAACATTTTTAACGGAAAATTAAGCAAGGTTCGCGCACCGTGCGCGCACGCTAAAAACTCCCATAAAAAAAATAAAAAATACATACATAAATTAGCATTTAAAAAACCTTTGAAATTCACTGAAGAAACCATAGGTTTCACACACGTTATAGTTACGAATTAGCATTTAAAAAACCTTGCAAATTCACTTAAGAAACCATAGGTTTCACACATGTTATAGTTAGCTGGACATTTCACTCGTAAAAAACCAATGAAATTCCCCGTTATAGTTAGTGCAGGCAACTATAACTCACGCGACCGCAATCCTCTGCTGATGACGTCAGATATTACATCACTGATGACATATGTGTCTTTCTGAAAAATAAATATTTGTAATATATGTATAGCTAAAGATTAATGGAAAAAGACATGGGTAAATAAGTGTCTAAATACAGTGATGTAATATCTGACGTCATCAGCAGAGGATTGCGGTCGCGTGAGTTATAGTTGCCTGCACTAACTATAACGGGGGAATTTCATTGTTTTTTTACGAGTGAAATGTCCAGCTAACTATAACATGTGTGAAACCTATGGTTTTTTAAGTGAATTTGCAAGGTTTTTTAAATGCTAATTCGTAACTATAACGTGTGTGAAATCTATGGTTTTTTCAGTGAATATATATATATATATATATATCAAGCTCCCTCACAGGTAGGAAAGAGTGTGGCACAGCTCCGGGGTTCAAAACAGGCAGCTTTATTTATATTTTCTGCGCGTGGATGAAAGGTCCATGAAACGCTTTGGCAGACGCGTTTCAGCTTGTGTAGCTTTCCTCAGTGCCTCGTTCCAATGTCTCCTCATTGTCCCTGGGGGTCAGCTGGAATATAGGTGCTGTTGTAACCACTTACAGTGTGGTGATTACTTGCCCCTCCTCCACCTTAAAGTGAAAAGGCACCTTGCGCACCTCAGTCCTAACCAACGGGATGCTGGTATTTGGAGTCATGTCGTGGACATCCATTAAGTAATTGGGCAATCCAAAGCACCAGGTGATGCCCCAAAACATGTTGGCTGATGACCCCCACACCGCCGCCGGTGCCTGGGTTGGTTAAAGCCACTTGTTTGTCCCCTTCTCAGGCAATTAATATTGCCTCCTCTCTCCTCAGTCCAAAGTAACACCTAGTGGCAATTAACAACAGCAGGGGAGGACGCGTTGCAGCATCATGCACAACACCAAAGGTTGCAGGCTTCCCGCGTAGCTCCTGAACGAGAGGGCGTACCACTAGCCAGATATATATATATATATATATATATATATATATATATATATATATATATATATATATATATATATATATATATATATTGTGTGGGTATATATATTTTTTTATATTTTATTTTAATCTAAAAAAAATGGTTAAAGTAATGTTATAGTTAGGTGAGTATGTCAACATTAATGTTTTAAACTAAAAAGACAGAAATTCAATAGTCAAAGTCAGCAGAGCTAACTATAACGTGGACCTCTCCTATGCATTGCTTATGACCTCACATATTACATCACTCATGACATAATTTATGACATCACTGATGACATCTCAAATGATATAATTGATGACATCACATCATCCAAGCTTTTTTTTGCACAAATTGCTCTATAGATTAGTATGGCATTAGAGGCCTGAAACTAAGTACAAGATAGCTCAGAGGAATGTGAGGCATAAAGGCTAGGGGAAGGCTCCCCCCCATTAATAAAACAAAGCGGCCCTGGCTTTTTTTTTTACAATCCCACGTGAGTCCGGTGGGATCGCAACAATTTTTTCAATTAATTTTGTTGTTTTTTGAGTCAAGCAGAGTGGAGTGTTGTCGAGTGACATAGAGTTGAGTAGAGTGTTGTGGAATGGGGCATTCAGTATAGTACAGTAGCATAGAGTGTTGTAGTAGAGTGTTGAAGAGTGCAGTTTTATAGAGTACGGTAAATATGGTAGAGTGAAGCGGTGTACATTGAAGTTGCGTCAAGATGCCTAAACTGTCGTACAGTGTAGTTGAGTGGAGTAGCCTAGAGTGGACTAAAGTGTCATCTAGAAGAGTGGCGTCTCGCTCGAGTGCACTACACTGTAGTGGTGTTGCATACAGTGAAGAAACGTGCTACAGAGTGGAGTGGCATGAGGTAAAGTGGAGTGGTATGCTGTGTTGCAGAGTGTGTGAAACTGTCGAAGAGTGGAGTACAGTGTAGTGTCAGAGTGGAGTGCAATGTTGTACAGTGGAGTGAGCTGGAGTAGACTACATTATGGTACAGTGTGCTACAGTGGAGGCGCATATAGCCTTGTAGAATGTGGTGGCATACAATGGCGTCGTTTGAAGTGGCATACGATGGAGAGGCATAAAGTGGAATAGTGTAGAGTGGTGCTGCGTCCAGTGGAATGGCATACAGTGAAGTAGCGTACAGTGGAGTTGCATATAGTGGAGAGTCCTTGACTGGAATGGCGCACAGTGGAGTTGGCTACAGCGGATTATCGTATAGTAGACTCTCATAAAGTAGAATAGTGCATAGTGGAGTTGCGTAGAAGGGAGTGGCATACAGTGGAATAGAATAGATTGGAGTAGTGTACAGTGAACTGCTGTAGAGTGGAATAACATAGAGGGAGTAGCGTACAGTCAAGTGGCGGACACCATAGAAGCATACACTGGAGTTACATACAATAGAGTAGGGTAGAGTGAAATAGCTTAGATTGCAGCAGCGTAGACTGGAGTTGCAGACAGTAGAAAAGCATCGAGTAGATTGGTGTAGACTGTAGTAATGTAGAGTGGAGTGTCGTAGACTGGAGCAGCATACAGTGGAGTGGTGTAGAGTGGAGTAAAGTGGAATAGCATAAAGTGGAATGGCGTAGAATGGAGTCGGGTGGAGTGGAGAGGCGGATAGTGGAATAGTGTTGTACAATTACATGGCATACAGGGGACTGGCATAGAGTGGAGTGGCAGTGGAATAGCGTACAGTAGACTAGCATACACTGAAATAGAGTACAGTGAGTGGAGTGGCATACATTAGAGTGGGGTACAAAGGAATTACGTACAGTATAGTGACGGAATTGGAGTGGGGTAGAGTGGAGTGGCATAGAGGAGGCTAGCAAAGAATAGAGAGTTGTGAGTGGAGCTGCTTACAGTGGAATATTGTATAGTACACTGGCATACTGGCTAGTGACACAGAGTGGAGTGGCCCAGATGGGAGTGTCATACAGTGGAGCGGCATACATTGCAATAGCGTTCAGTGGAGTGGTGTACAGTGCAGTGGCGTACAGTGCAGTGGCATAGAGTGGAGTGTGGTAGAGTGGGCTGGTGTACAGTGGAATAGTGTAGATTGGAGCGGCATAGAGTTGGACTGCCATAGTGTGGTTTGCTGTAGAGTGGAGTTAGATGCAATATACAGGTGTACAATTAAACATAGTAGAGTGCAGTGGCGTACAGCGGAATAGCATACACTGCAATGGGGCACAGTGGAGTGGCGTAGAGTGGAGTGAGGTACAGTGTAGTGGCGTACAGTGGAATAGCATGGACTGGAGTGGCAAACAGTAGAGTGGCATAAAAAATGGAATGTTGTAGAGTGGAATACCATGAAGTGGACTGGGGTAGACTGTAGTGGCGTACAATGTAATTATTGTAATCGCATACTGTGGAGTGGTGTAGAGTAGAATTTTGTAGAGTTGAGTGGCATACTGTGGAGTAGGATACAGTGGAGTGGTGTACAGTGGAATAATGTGGAGTTTACAGGTGTACAGTGTAGTGTAGTAACGTAGAGTGGAGTGGCATATAGTGGACTAATGTGAAGTAGAATGAAGTGTCGTATAGGGGAATAGCTTAGCGTGTAGTAGCGTAGAGTGTGGTGACATAGATTGAAATGGCTTGGGGTAGCGTAGAATGGAGTGGTATACACTATATAGCATACAGTGGCATATAGTGGAATGGCGTATAGTGGGGTGGCGTACAGTGGAAAAGCATATAGTGATGTGGTGTACACTGAAATGAGGACAGTGGTCGATGCGGAAGCACAGTGAGTGCGGGTAATGAGGAGAAGAAACCTAGGGTGTCTCTCAAGATGTGTGAATGGAGAAGGGGTATGACTGGCTGCATGTGGCGGGACGTGCCAGCTGGGTGAAGACGGGCTAGAGAGAGAAGCAGGACTGCTTTCCTAGTATTATATCACTGATGATGCGGTAACTGCATAGTGACTGTACCATTTTATGTTGCTGTTATTGTTTTTATTGTATTGCTCATTGGTAGAAAAGCATATGTATATGCATTTTATTAATGTGATACTTTGTATTGCTCCTGTAGGGGCGAACTGCTGACTAAACTAATAACTAATAAAAAGAGTTTAAAAAAAATATATCAAAATATTTAATCATAAAATATATATTTTTTATATATATAGATTTGTTTAACATTAAATCAACTGTATATATATGTATATATATATATATTTTTAAGTCGGAATAAATAAATTTATGTTGACATTATTTCTTATAGGGTTGTATTTTCAGTGGGAGGGTGTTGCAGTACCAGTGGTTGGCTGTGTGTGGTGCTGGACTTACTCTAGGCCTGAGCTGGAGTACATTTACTACTGCTTTGGATCCTTATTGGCTATAGTAACCTGCTGCTTGTGAATAACGATGGGCTTAATCTTTTATGGGTGGGTGTCTTCCCCTTCTAAAACCCTTATTTAGCCCTCTCCAAGCGCCTCCTTACTCCTCCCTAGACCCCTCCCATTTAGCAGGAAGTGTGACCCATCTTCCAGCCCTCGCCCATGTCCCTTCCACATTTACCAAGAAGTAGTAAAGTTACTTGTGTGATGCTCTCCCCATAGAAAAGATAGGGGATTGGAGGTGGAAATTTCCACTCGTACGTTTGTGTATTGTGTATCAGCCATGCTGGTGGGATTTTGCCAGCCGGCTGCCTTGTGCATAATGGGTCAGAACAGATCAACTTGTACCTTGGCTATAGCAGTATTTTTGGGAGAAAAAGAGAGGGAGATTGCGTCTTGTGTATTGCATTTTCCCTGGATTGCTGGTGCTGTTTTATCTGTAGCTGCACCTTTGGGCACTGTTTTATTATTATTCTGTTATTTAACAGCCTAGTACTATTGCACAATATCTTATTTGAATGAGTATGTGTTGATAATCAGATGCCACTCATTGTTGTGGAATGTTGTACCCTAAGAGGCAGCTGCTGGCTGAATTAAATTAAATAAAGCACGGGGCTAGTACTTATATTGTTAGGGATCTTCCAAGAACTGGAGGTAGGATAGACAAAGTGAAGAGAATATTTTTAACAGAACTGCCCAAGATCACAAAGGAAGTCAGAGGAGAAAAGGAATCCAAGGGAGCTAAGAAAGTCTTAAGCTCAGAAAGAACAGGCAGTCAAGACACAATTCAGAATTCAGAATAACAAACACCCATGGCATGCATGACGTAGAGTTATCATGATCAATAGTAGAAAAGCACTCAAGAGCTTCACACGGTAAGAATGATGCCCCTTAAGTTCCTCACCCACAACTGCTGTTACAACATGACTGCAGAATGTTCACGTGTAGCCATGTGTAGGATAACATGCGATGGTAAGGTCTGTAGAGCTGGTACCTACGGTGATGTTATAAAAGGTAATATAAAGACAATACTCAGCCAATGAGTAACACTACTTATGCTGTCAGCTCTTCCCAAAAATCCTGCCAATCACACAAGAGCACGGAGAGCAGTAGGAGCTAGGAGGCCTGGAACACAATTTGTAGCCACAAAATATAAGGAGCAAGAAAGGAAGAATGCTTCATGGGAAAGAAGGTAAAACACAGATGAGACTCGGTAGAAAGAAACTAATTAGACTCTGGAACTGGGAAGTAAAGAAGCTGTTATGGAAACTGGAACTAAGGAAGAAGGAAAAGAAGGAGGAAGGCGGGGGCTTGTAAGAGAGTAGCTACTGCAATAGTGGAAGTTCAGCTTCACAATCAAGAGGCAGAAACCTTCTACCACAAATCCCATAATGGAGTGACCACATGTTAGGCAACAATGAGGAGGTAAGTAACAGCAGTTTGAATGTGAAACCCACACGTCCTATGTGGCCTCAAACTGTTTGAGCGGGAACATCTATTAGATGTAAAAACAAAGTAATGCGACAGCAACACATCTGTAATATTTGAAGATATAATAGGTTACCGTATTAAACTTGATCAGGAGACATGATGGTAGGCAACCTAGGTAATTCCCTGTGAAATACAAAAAACAATCTTGGAAGGATGCCAATTAGTGCAGTGAAGCTCAAAAGTGTGCAAAATTTGCAATCAACGTTAGACCAAAGAATGAGTAAATGTTAAAAGAAACAGCAGCAAGCGTGGCAGTGATACCAGCAGAGCATGAGGTGCCGCGGTAACACACATAACAACGAGGTGTGAAGCATGATGGAGAAGGCAACAAAAATAGGAAATATTTGAAACAACCTAGGATCCAAGGGGAACTATCCTATGTAGAACTATCCTATGTAACCTCAAAGCACGTAGAATATTAAGTGTCACTAACATGATTACTATAATGTCGACCATAAAATGCCGGGAGAGTAGAACCTTTCTGTACCACTAGTCGCAGCTGGTATAAAGCATACCTGGCGTGGTACGTTGCACTCAGTAGTGGTAGTTCAAGAAACCGGGACACGGCATAGGACAGGGCTGGTAGAAGCCACAGGGATTATGTTTTAGCTTTGGAATTTTAAATTCTTGAACCATAAAATCAGGTCAAACAGGAAGATTACTACACTGACCAACACTGGACTAAAGAAATAGAGGGTTAAAAGATCTCACTAATTCTCACATGTATGATCCACCTCAGTGCTTAATTTGAGCCGGTAGTTTCCTGTGCTCAACACCAGCACTTAATTGTCAACACAGGCACTGATGACAGCTGCCACATGGTGGCGCTGTTTGTGTAATTTAGGGATTAGCAGAACAGCAGTTGTTTATTAATCCAATATCTATTAAAATCAACTAGTACCTGCCGTCCAAGCCATTCATATAGCTTTAGTGGCCTGAAATTGTCTGAATTGTAACACTTGTAGGAGCGTGATGGTTAGTAGTTCAATCAATCAATCAATCAGGGGTTTGTAAAGCACGCTACTCACCTGTGAGGGTGTCAAGGCGCTGGGGGGATGGGGGGCGGCTCTGGATCAGTCGAAGAGCCAGGTCTTGAGGTCCTTCCTGAACCTGTGCAGGATCTGGGAGTGTCTGATGTTCACAGGGAGTTCGTTCCAGGTTTTGCCCGCGATGTAGGGAAAAGCTCTCCCGCCGGTTCTGTTTCGGCGGATACGGGGGACCTTTGCCAGGGTGAGGTCAGCGGAGCGGAGGCTCCTCTTGGGTGCGCGGAAGGATACTCTCTCGTTGAGGTATTTGGATCCGATGTTGTGGAGAGATTTGTAGGTGTGAGTGAGGAGTTTGAAGGTAACCCTCTTCTCGACGGGGAGCCAGTGGAGGCCTCGTAGGTGATGGGTCATGTGCTCATGGCACGGTGTCCCGAGGATGAGTCTGGCTGCAGCGCTCTGGATGGTCTGGAACCTGTGCAGGAGAGACTTGTTGATTCCGGCGTAGAGGGCGTTGCCTAGTCCAGTCAGCTAGTGATGAGTGCATGGGTGACAGTCCTTCTGCAGTCTGGGGGGATCCACTTGAAAGTCTTACGGAGGATGTGGAGGGAGTTGAAACTAGTGGAGGCGACAGCATTGATCTGACGGTTCATGGAGAGGTAGGAGTCGAGGATGATGCCGAGGTTCCGGGCGTGGTCTGTAGGGGTGGGTGTGCTCCCGAGGGTGGAGGGCCACCAGGTGTTGTCCCAGGCGGAGGTGCAGGGTCCGAGGATGAGGACCTCGGTCATCTCTGAGTTTAGCTTTAGGCAGCTGTCCTTCATCCAGGCTGCCACGTTCTTCATACCTTCCTGGAAACAGAGTCTGGTGTCTTCGGGGTTTTTTGTGAGAGAGAGGATGAACTGGGTGTCGTCGGCGTAGGATACGATGCTGAGCCCATGCTGTCTGACGATGGCGGCGAGGGGGGCCATGTAGATGTTGAAAAGCATGGGGCTGAGTGATGATCCCTGGAGTACTCTGCAGTTGATTTCCGTGGGTTTGGAGAGGAAGGGAGGGAGTCGGATCCTCTGGGTTCTGCCGGAGAGGAAGGATTGGATCCAGTCATGGGCGTCTCCTCGAATTCCTGTGTAGTGCAGTCGGGCTGCGAGAGTGCGACGAGAGACGGTGTTGAAGGCTACGGAGAGGTCTATAAGGATGAGGGGTGTGGTGTGTCCCTGGTCGAGTAGTATGCGGATGTCGTCAGTGGCAGCGAGGAGGGCGGTCTCGGAGCTGGTGGTTGCCGTGGAATCCAGACTGGGAGGCGTCCAGGATGGAGTTTTCTTCTATGAAGGCATTCAGCTGGGCGTTCACGAGTCTTTCGGTGACTTTGGCCGCAAAGGGGAGGAGGGACATGGGATAGTTGTGTTGGTTCTGTCACTGGAAGCGCTGGCGGGGGCAATGAGTGGTGCAAAATGCAGTGACCTCCTGACAAACGTCCTGGCACTTATTTTATTACAATTTAAGCACTGATCAAGCTAGCAACTTTCAGCCAGATGTGCTTATTCCTCCACCATCCTTGTGCAGGATGGGAACAGACGAAGCATTGAGCTAGGAATTCTAGGGTTTAGAGACTGTGGCAGAAAAAGCGTACAGACTGCAACAAAATTCGTCATGGAGCCAAGTAAATCACCATGAGGTGTACACCGCAAGGTCAAGGGTTCTGGAGTCTTTGCAAGGAATATCTTTGTATGGAATAGCACACCGGCTTACACAAAACCCAACGAGGATCTGAAATGAAAGAGAATTTCAGAATATTTTTCAAAAAGTCTGGAAATCAGTTTATGGATATAACAGAAGGTCAGAAAGGTAAGGGAGCTTAGCTGAACACTAGAAAGTAGAGATAGGCCCTCTTGTGGTGGGCAGAACTGCTGATGGTTTAAGACGTATATGCCACCTTATTTCGCATGCGTTTACAACGCATGGCGTTACAACGCGGTCGTTACAACGACCGCGGTCATTACAACAACCGCGTTGTTAGTTTGCATACCGTTACAACGCAAGTCGGAACAACGACTTGCGTTGTAAGGGGCGCTGGATGTTGGAATAGTATAATTTACTATTCCAACTCCAGTCTGTGCAGACAGTAGGGAAGGTGTTGGATTTTAAATCCAACACCTTCTGCCCCTTACAACGCAAGTCGTTGTTCCGACTTGCGTTGTAACGGTATGCAAACTAACAACGCGGTCGTTGTAACGACCGCGCTGTAACGCCATGCGTTGTTTCGCATGCGTTGTTAACGTTGTTTACCGTTTAAGACATCAGTATTAATTACGGTGCATTCCCAGGACTCGGGGGCTCATTACGATGGCGGACAGGCTGCAGTACATCCGCCATCGACCCGGGGATTGGTACCAGCCGCCAATAAGGCGGCGGACCCGCACATGAGATTACAATGTGACCGCCACTGGGGGGGTCGCATTGTGCATGTTTTCAATTGCGGCGTAATGGAAAAAATGCATGTTGTGCATTTCCCTGCACTACGTGGCAGGCACCATGCGGTGCCTACCACATGGTTCAGAGAAATGTATAGGGGCACCAAAGGTGCCCCTATACATTTCCCCTATACAAATGCACATACATCCGGCCCTGCACAAGGTGGGGCCTGCAACAGGCCCCTAAAGCACATCCCCGCCAGCCTTTCCATGGCGGTTGAGCTGCAATGGAAAGGCTGGTGGGTATGCAGCATCCTAATCTGGCAGACGGTGCCTGCTATGCACCGTCACCATTTTGTGGATGCGGGGCGGGTCCGACAGGCAATCGTAACAATTGCCTCTGTCGGACCTGTGGGGGACAGGCGTTTCGCCCGTCAGGCACACCGCCCGCCATCCTGATCTGGCGAATAGAAAATGGCCTTACGATGACGGTGAACCTGCCACCGGCCGGTAGATAAAACAGAGCAGCCAGGCCGTGCGTGTAACACAAAAAGACCACATCAACGAGGAGGCCTCACTATCTATTAGCAGGACCGGGGGGCTGCTGACAAAGTTTGAAAATGTGCATTAGAAATGTGACCATTAATGTAACAAAAGTTAAAATGTGGGCTTTAGACAGTCGAAGCAAGCATGAGTCCTGCAGACCATACAATAAAATGCCCCTAAAGTGATGGAACTCAGCCTGAGCCGTGGGACCCTGCTGTTTGCTGTGTACCGGCTCTTCATGAGTGCATGTCTGCATCTGATGAAATGATTTATCCGAAAGATTCCAAAAGGAACTCTCATTTCAGAGACTGCTGCTTCTGTCTGGAGAACCATAACTCAAATAGTTTGCACCCGTGTCTGGTGTAGCTTCTGGTACATTCTTTGACCATTGCTTTAGGAGACCCCGAGGAGTCCCACAGTAAGTGGTATTTTTACACCACTGGAATAATGTTATTAAACATGAACATCCCCCTGTCCCTTAGCCATTCCAGTCTACCATGGTTTGACCAATGCTTAGTGGTCAAATATGTGCTGTTTGCTGTTTCTCCACCTGGTTATGCCCACCAAGCACTACCCACCTGCCCAACAGCACCAGGATACTTTATATAATTTGCCCCCTGCCCTCACTCTGAAATTATTGACTACAGCCCTGGTGCAAAGGGAGAACCCTGGTTATCCAGGTGGAATGCATTGGTATTGTATTGTGGCCCCAAATACCAGTAAATGAGAGCATTCACAATGCTCCCTAATAATCACTGCCTCCCCCGCTCCTAGAAAAGCCCCCACATCACACCACTAACCACTCCACCCCCAAACTCCTAGAAAAGGTCGCACGTCACACCACCACACCACTAACCCCTATGCCACCTCCACTCCTGGAAAAGGTCGCACGCCACACCACTAACCACTCTGCCCCCATAAAAGGTCGCACGTCACACCACTAACCACTCCGCCCCCCTTCCTAGAAAAGCCACTATGTCACACAACTAACCACTCCGCCCCCCACTTATGGGAAAGCCCCCCACGTCACACCACTTACCACTCTACCCCCCCACTCCTAGAAAAGCCCCTACGTCACACCACTTACCGCTCCACTCCCCACACCACAAAAGCCCACACGTCACACCACTAACCACTCCCGCCCCCACTCCTAGAAAAGCCTCCACGTCACACCACTAACCACTCTGCCCCCCTTCCTAGAAAAGCCTCCACATCACACCACTAACCACTCCGCCCCCCACCCCTAGAAAAGCCCCCCACGTCACACTACTAACCACTTTGACTTCCCGCTCCCCTGGAAAAGGTTGCACGTCACACCATTAACCATTCTGCCCCCCCACTCCTATAAAAGCCTCCACGTCACATCAATAACCACTCGGCCACCTTCCCCCACTCCTAGAAAAGCCCCTACATCACACCACTTACCCTTACCACTCCACCCCCACCACTCCAAGAAAAGCCCCCGCGTCACAACACTAACCACTCTTTTCTGCTTCATTCCATTGGCCTCTGCAGCCGGAATTCGAGGTGATCATCTCTGAGACCAGCTTTGTGACCACAGAGATCAACGTCGCCCTCAACAACCTGAAGACATGGACCAAAGACGAACACGTGGAGAAAAACTGGGTGAGTCCTAAAGCAACAGAGGTGGGAAAGAAAAAGCAAAGCGCTAGAGGTTAGATTGGTCTGCTCTCTGAAGGTGCCTGAAGAGGTCTGCAAGGGAAAGCTGGGGCTCGATGTGGTCAAAGGCCCGGAAAGTCGACAATGAAAGGATGAGTTGGGGGTGTTGCCTCCCCCTCCTGTATCAGGAGTTCTTTGCAGGAGAGAGACCTAATGCATACAATCTGGGGGTGCCGAGGGCTACATTCATATGGGGGGTGATACTTTCTTGTCGGGGATCTGTGGTGGGTTGGACACTGCAACCACTCCAAAGATGGTCATCTTGCACATCAATGTTGACTTGGACATTACTAGGTCCAAACTGTCTTGGCCTTGGCTGGGGATAGTTGTTGCGAAATAAGCCATAGTCCGCCATTGGTGGCGAAGGAGGCTCGATCACTGCATGTCCATGGAGAAACTGGTCTTTGATGCAGGAGGCTGCTGCAGAAATTTTGAAAAATCTGGGAAGCCGGGAGGAAATCTCAGGGGTTCAATATAGATCCATTAGACACACCAAATGATACGTTTAATACAACATTCCTAGCTGCCAATCCTGAATTGGCTCACACAGAGTGGGAAGCCCTGGGTTATGGATGATCTATTGATGGGCTCTCCTGAAGAATAGGCTCTTTACCATCCTTTTGATCGGCTGACTTGTATCCTTCCACTGCTCACATTTAAGGAACTACCTTTTTCTTTTTCATTCAGCCCTCCGTACTTCAAAGGTTTTGTTTCGGACAGACTAGTCCTTAATACGATTCCTTCTTTCCTCTCCAAAGTGAGCTCACATTTTCATTAACAACAGAAGATGATTTTCCAGAGTTTGTCCCAAATACAATTTCACTGGAGCAGCTGCTCCTTCATACTTCAACTGTGAGGAGAGCAGTCCATGCTTACCTAGATAGAGGTTTTTCTTTCATGAAGGGAGATAACTTGTCAATTCCATATCAGCCAGGAAAGGTTTGAAGCCGTCTATATCTTCCCTGAGCAGATGGATAAGATCTGTGATTGGTTGCACTTACTCAGGAGAAAGCCTACCTTGCCCTGGAGCGTACGTCAACCAGAAGTATGGCCACTTCTGGGCAGAAGTTCAGGGAACTTCCATCACACAGAGATTTTCCTGACAGGCACTGGGACTGACCATTCTACTTGTGCAAACATCTGGTCTGACCACTACTGCCAACATTTGGATCTTGGCTGAAAACTCCACGAAGGCTAACCTGACCGCCCTAAATTTCCTTTCTATTGGAAGAATGAAGCCTGCCCGGTGAAAACCATCTGCCCAGCGTCTCTTAAGAATCCAGTACAGCCCCCAACAATGTCTGCTGGCATCTGCTCTAATCATAGTAATCAGGGGGAGGAGAGTACACCCTTCATTAGATGATTTTAATCTAACCACCAACTTAGTTCTTTACTCAGTCACCTGGTCATAATAAAAACTGGACTCAGGGGATTCTTTGATGTCAGATTCCAACCAGCCAGGAGTTGGTGACTAATAGTCCCAAATGAAACCTCGCCCAGGAACCACCTACTGTCACCGCCATGACCGCTTGCATACATAACTAGACCCCAGTCTTCGGGGCAGGCAGGCTCAACATGTGTTCAATGCAGAATCCGATTATGTCACAATGAGAGACTAATGCTTCCTTAGTTTGAAATCTCACCCCAGTGAACTTGAGATCCTGTGTCAGAGTGAGGATCGACTTTTTCTAATTTATTAGAACCCATGACTGATTAGTAGAGCACATGATGTATATGTAGACTTGTCCTCTCCTTTGATAGAACCTGCACCAGCAGTCATCTAAACAAGGCACTACGACTCGCCCTTAACAATAGAAGAGGGCCACTAGAGGAGGTATCACAAAGAGAGGGTGGAGCACACTGCCACTGAGTGGTAACTCTGTATCACTCACCGGCAGTGTGCTCCCACCCACCTGAGAAGAATTGGGCAGCATTTCCAGAATCCCCAAAATAATGTGTTGCTCTCTACTGAACTAGGACAATTATGCTGAAACTCGTGATCAGAGATACACAGCACTGGCAGCACCAACAAGGGTGAGAATCTAAAGACGGTCACTGAAGTAAGTGTTATCATGCACTACATTTACCATGATTCATTGGGCCAAACTGAGTGCTGGGATGTGATGCAGGGTGCTCCCATCCTCTTTTTACTTTTTTTTTTTTTAAGAGGAGCTATCACCTTGGTAAAGATTAGAGGAGCTGATTTTAGGCCGAAAGGCAGTGACTGGAAATGAAAATGCTGCCTCCGCACTGAAAAACAGAGATGCTGTTGGTGTTCCTCGCAAATTGGGATATATAAATATGCACTGTGAAGACTAGCTTCACCATGAACTCTCTCTATTGCACCAATGGGATAAATCATTTATTTATAAGGAATCCATCATGAAATGGAACGTTTTAACCCATCTGTTTGCTGCTTTTGAGTGCAACACTGGTCGATACCCACCCTGATGCTTTCTCCACCAGACCCTTGGCTTGGCGTGAATTGGCATTGGGGCTATAGCCCTCTTTATTGGTAAGTCCAGTATTCTGTGCCGTAATGCTTGAAATTTGTTTGGGCTGCGAGGCACTGGAGCAGGGATGTACACTGGATCTTGGGGCCTGGATGCAAATTCTATTGCATAACCTCGATGAATTATATTCAGCACCCAGAGATCTTCTGTCCGATAAGGTAGAAATTGTTTGGATATGTCCCCCAGCTGGAACCTCTTGTGCATCTATTGGCCAATAATCCGGGCCGCTGATTCCTCCGCGGTGCCGTGCTAGATGTGGAAAATATATTTGCGGATGAACCTCATGGCTCGAATTGTTTCCTCCTCCTCACTTGTCTCCAATAATCTGGTGAAGTGGAATCTGAGGTGGATGCTGAACCTTCCCCTCACAGGGGAAGGCATGCTTTCCATCCTTGTAGACCTTGGCTACCACTTCGCATAGTTATCCAGGACTGTCCCTCTTGAAAATGGTATCTTTGGGGGAGGAGCCAAGATGGCGACCGGGACGGCAGCGTAGACTCCCGGCTCCGTGAACCTCCGCATCCCGCACGGATATCCTGCACGAGATCCTCAACCTGTGCTACGCGGTCGTGTTTCTGAAGGAGAGTGGCACCCGACTGTGTGACTCCGAGGTTTCTGGCTGCGGTATCGCCTGAGAAACGAGCATTTGAACTTTGCGGCCTGTGCGGCCCTGGAGCCGGGACCTCAAGTGGACGCCGTGGCCGGGTGGCAGTTCAACAACAGCGGCCTGTTGTGACTGGGCGGAGGCGGTCCACCGGAGCGGTGCCAAACTCGGCCTACATTTCGTCGTGGTCGTTTCTACTGTCAAGTGTAGCGGTCCGAGTGCATGCCCGTGGGTGCAATTCTCAGATCCTCCGGTGGCTGCCCCTGCCTTCGATGGTGAGCTGCCCGGCTGCCGCCCGTATCCTGCCCTGATCATTGCGGGCCGCCCCCGGCTTTTTACGGGAGCGGGTCCGTAGTGGGGACGACTGTTGCCCGTGACCACGCAACGGATAACTTTTCGCCTGCCCCCGGAACCCGGTCACCAGCGACGTGGCCATCTAGACGCTTGTCCCAGGGTCCCGGCCCCGGTGAGGGTCGGGCATACTTGGCGGCCATCTTGTTGCGATGCAGCCTACCATCCTGTCCGCTGGGTCGCAGCGGGCTTGTGAGAGTGCGACTTTTGGGAGTGTGGCGGCGCGATCGCAGAGAGCTGTGCTGGGGTACGGCGACCTCCTCGAGGCCCTTGGTGCTCTTCACTCCTCCTTGCTTCATGGTGTCGGGGTCTTGGGGAGTAAGCTCGACGGTGTGGCGTCGGCGTTGGGGCAATGGCGGCCCGCCTGTCCGCACGTACATAGGGACTACCCACACTGCGCACAGGAGGACACTTTGGCGGCCACCCCTGAGGTTAGTGCACGGCTGGACACTCAGGCCAGTATGCTACAGTGTGTTCGTCCAGCTGAGGGCCTGATCTGTCCCGGAGGCATTGGACCTGAGTGGGGTGTGGTAGCCTCGTCCTGTACGTGCCCTCCTGCGACCCAGGGACAACTCCAGCAACTATTGTCTGCTTTGGCTGCTTCTGCCTTCCTGGACCTTGAGTGCAGTGCATATCCTGGGGCAGCACTGGGAAGCCTGTTTCTCCACGCTGCGGACTGTGTTGATGCTCAGAGACTTCCACCCCACCTGTGTGCGTCGCTTCTCGGACGTTTTTGGACAATCCTCTACCTTGGAACGTCGGATATGGTGCTGGGTCGAGGGGTGGGCATGGGCAGAATTCCAAAGAGTGGTCAGGGATAAGGCTGATCCTTCAGGGGTGGTCATCTAGTGGACGGGCGGGCTCAGAGGTTGCGTGCTCTCCTGGCATAGCTAACAGCATAATAGGTGCATAGTGCTCCCCATCTTTCTTTGAGAAGATCGCTTTTGTGCTGTTTATTGTTCACTTTGGGGGAAACTTACCGTGCGGGAGGGAGAAGCCGGGGGTATGTTTTGAAGGCCCTCCTCCAGTTTATTAATACTTTCTCCACCCCCCCGTCCGGTGGGGTTCTTTTCCTACTTCTTTTTCCCTCTTCTCCTATATTTCGGGTCTGGTTCCAGGGCGACAGGCACACTGCTGGGGGGGGGGGGCGTACTCATCTGCAGAGGTGCAGGGTGGGGGGTTGGGGGAGGGGATTCTTTCGTCTTTTATCTCTCTTTTTTCCATGGCCTCCTTTTTCTTCTCTGATTCTTTTTGTTTTTCTTTTTCTGGGATCAGTGTGATACACCTCCTTTGCTATGACTCGTTGCCGCTCCATGTGTACCACAATTTCCGGGGTGTTCTCCGGGAGTGCTGGCTAGGGACTGCAGGCGCAACTGCTTATGATACTCTTCCTCATCCTGATGTTCTTGTGTTTGCGCCATTGACCTTATAGATTGCTGTAAATCGTTAACGTCTATTACTCTGCATACCTGTAATTGCTGTTTGAAAATTGTCTGGCACCTGATCCTTCTGCCTGTTTCATTATAAAACGAAAACCTTTTTCTCCTGGTGCCCTACCTACGCTGTTCACAGTATTAGCATCACGATTCTGCTCCCCGATGTGCTGCCTGTGTTTATACTTGCCTGTTTTTGCTCTGATTGCTTAGCGGCCGGCCCCGGGGGGTTGTAGGCCCATACTTGTTCTCTGTTGAACTGTCAATAAAGGTTTTCAAAAAAAAAAAAAAAAAAAGAAAATGGTATCTTTAATACTGCAGCTTCTTCGGTGTTGTCCGCTTTCCTATCTCTCAAGCAAAGTCAACGCCTAGCCAACACCGCCCCACCTACTGCCAAGGTGGTATATTTAAAGCCATCCTATGAGACGTCAGAGAAGAATCTAGACTGCTGTTCCATCCTTTCCAAGAGCTCTGAACAATCAACCTTCCTGCATCAATTCCACCAGAGTCTCAAAATCGTTGACCATAGCCAGGGGTGCAGTTTAGTCAGTCATGCTGGGGAGGAGACACAGGGGGGTGAATTAGAGATTTCTCAATAGGAAATGTGGTGCACTCCACTGAAAGGATAACAATGGGTTGGGCAAGGACTATGCTGTCCAGTTCCTTCGCCCTGCAACGGTGAGCAGTGAGGCCAAGGAGAGCAACTGATGAACTGAGAGCAGCTAATGTATATGAATGTGAAAGCTTGACTTGATTTAGATGCCTTACTAACTAGCAAACACTGAGCAGGCTGGATGGATTGGAACTCATTATGTTCATGCTACCCCAGGCACAGGGGTCGTATCCTCATCTGTGGGCGTTGAAGCGGGAAATTATGCTGAGATACACTATTTATAAGGGTATGACTTACAGGGAAATAATAATATGAAGGGCGGCTGAAACGCACCTGAGGTATGAAGAAGATAGGATGGATTGAATACAAGTCATTTTCTTGGGGTTACTGTCTTTCCGTCTTTCTCACCAGTTCAGTGTTCTCGCAGCTTGGACTGTAACGTATTGTCTGTTCTTATTTTTTGGCAGCATCTGCAGTCTTTGTTGGTCATTAGTAGGCGGGGCCAGTGGCAGCTGAGACAAACAAAAAATGGTTGGGGGTTGAGGGGCACGGGAAGGGGATCGGATGGGTGTTAATAATAATAAAAAAAATAAGACTTACCTTAAGCTGCCGGGCGCCTTGCGCCTCAGCATTCCTCTGCTTCCTGGTCCCAGCAGACACTGCGACAGCATCAGACACTCTCTAATCAATCCCCTAACTGCTGTCATGCTATAAGACCAGCACGGGGAGTGGCCTGTGCGGGCTGGACTAATGCTTGCTCAGGCACAGGGAGTCTGTGCTGTTTCTCCAACCCGGCTGTGCAATACAGCCAGGCTGGAGAACCCTAACTGTGCATGTGTGTTTGGCCGGACAAAGATGGCCGGCCAAACAGACATGCGCACTTAGAAGTGCACAGCCATTTCATTCCTCCTCCCTCCTATGGCCCGGCCTCTCCCTACACACACTGGCTCAGCCAGCAGCTGAAAAATAAAACAATAATAAAATATCAATTTGTTTTCAGCTGCTGCCTCTGAGCCAGTGGGGTGACACCACAAAGCCCACAGAACAAGAAGGCCGGTGTCCTTATCCCAGCTGAGATGACTTGTTCACAATCAGTGTGTACCTGTGTGGTGAACCAGGAAAGCAGATGCAGTGTCAGTCCCCTTCAAAGAGGCTGCTTGGGAATTGCAAAGTTCGGTGCCCCCCTCCTGGCTTTGCAGTAAGTACTCAAGTCTTTTTGCAGCCCTTTCCTTCAATGTAGGATTGATGTTGGCACTCTGGTTCTTCTTTCAGGGACATCACATGTTGCAGGCAAGGATCTACTAGTGACTTGACCCTTCTTGGTACTCAGCTTTGCCACAGAAGGATAAAAATGAGTTCCAAAGCCCCCTCCCATTCCGAGACACACATTTCTGTCCGCGTGGCAGTCACTGGACTCAACCTCGCAAAGCGGGGCATGTCCTTCCCTCGTGCAGTGGAAATCTTCAACTTGTTCTGCATAGACTCCTCCACTGCCGCTTTCCTTCTAAGTATCTTCTTCCTTGGCGAGAGTACTTCCAGTGTCCTCCTGAGCAGTCTTCCACTCTTTCCTGTGAAGCAGGGTCCAGGCATCTTCTCCTGGCAGTCTTGGTTGAAGTCCCCAGGTTTCTGTTCTAGAACCTAGCAAGGGATGTTGACGGTAGTTACCCTAACTCTGCAGCACAGAGGTTCTCTGTTGCCACTGGGTGTTGAGACCCCAGAATCTGCTGGGTACCTCTTGGCACACTGGCTGGAAGTGTCTGTCATATCTTTTTTACCACCATAGTTGTGTATTCCACCAGTCAGCTGTGAGACAGGTTCTTAGAAGTAGCCGCCCTTTGTTTATTTGGCACAGTCTGGTCTATCCAGAGTCATTGTTGCAAGGTGCTAGTTGGAAGATGGGGCAGAGCTAGGAGTCTCCTGTCTTGACAAACCCAAAACAAGGGCACAGAAGATAGGGAGGCAGTCTCACTTAACCATGTGTTAATTGTTTGCCATATCCCTTCCAGTGAATCTTGAGCCAGTAAAGGGGCAACTCCTTAAGAACAAAAGGGACCAAGGTCTGACCGACCACAAAGGATCCCCTGAATGTCCCTGAGGAGCCCTGTAATTCACATCTGCTGTTTTGGGCAAACTCCTACCTCCATCTTTGGCACCACAAGGATGTAGGAAACACAATGCTCCACCCACATCCTTTAACATTCGGGTCTTCAACGGAGACAGGGAGCACACACTAGATGCTCACGGTAAATGAACCCATTGGCAGTAACACCCCTCAGGCACCAATGGACAAGTACACCACAATGTGTGTGATTAATGTTTCTGAGGCACGAGAGGGCCAGCTTCAGTGCTAGCTCCCCTTTCACAGAATAGGTAAAGCTAGACAATAGCAGTGCACACTTGCCTCCCTCGAACAACAGCCAAACCACGTGCATAAGTTGTTCAAGCGTCCCATCTTCACAGCAGCTGCAAACTTCACTCACTAACATATTAGAAATACGAAGCCACCGGGACTGCAAGCATCAACCACAGAATAGATATAACACCCAATCAGCAGTGCAAGCATCTCATGCTCACAGACCAGGACAGTACAGCAGATGCAGAGCAAACATCCCTCACTCACAGAGCCGGTGCAACACACCCTCAGCAGCGCAAGCAACACTCACAGAACATGGGTGACTGGCCGTAAGCAGTGCAGACTTCCATTTATCACATAACTACTGTACAGCAACAGCAATGCAAGCTTCCCTCCCTCACAGAACAAGTACAGCTGGGCATCCTCAGCGCAGGCTTCCATCCTTCACATAACAGATACAACGTGGGCAGTAGCACTGCAAGCTTCCCTCACTCACAGAACACGTACAGCTGGGCATCCTCAGCGCCGGCTTCCATCCTTCACATAACAGATACAACATGGGCAGTAGCACTGCAAGCTTCCCTCCCTCACAGAACACGTACAGCTGGGCATCCTCAGCGCAGACTTCCCTTCTTCACATAACAGGTACAACGTGGGCAGTAGCACTGCAAGCTTCCCTCCCTCACAGAACACGTACAGCTGGGCATCCTCAGCGCAGACTTCCCTTCTTCACATAACAGGTATGTTAGCAGTCGCGTTGCAAGCTTCCCTCCCTCACTTAACACGTACAGATGGGCATCCTCAGCGCAGGCTTCCATCCTTCACATAAAAGGTACAACGTGGGCAGTAGCACTTCAAGCTTCCCTCCCTCACAGAACAAGCACAGCTGGGCATCCTCAGTGCAGACATACATTCTTCACATAACAGGTACAACATGGGCATTAGCATTGCAAGCTTCCCTTCCTTATGGAATAGGGGATGCTTGGTAACAGCAGTAAACCTCCCTTCCTGACCGAATAGCTATAGCACTATAGTAGCAGTTCAAGCTTCCTACTGTCACAGTTAGAGCTCGGAAAACATCAGTGAAGCAATATGCTGAAGCAGTGCTCAACTTAGACAGAAAAGACACTCATGAACCATCCAGGGTGGCACAATTAGTGCTGCAGCCTTGGAGGGAAAACTTTAACTACAGGCCCTGGGTATCCTGGTACCATATTTTAGGGACTTGTAAGTAAGTAAAGTTACGCCAATTGGGTATAGCCAATTTAACTTTACACTTTTAAGTGTCAAGGCACTGGCAGTGAGGGCTGGTTAGCAGTCCTCAGTGTGCTCTCTGAGTCCAAAAACCAGCAGCATCAGTTCAAAACTTTGGGGGTGATCATGCAAAAAGAGGCATTATCTAACAATTCTTTGCTATCCATGCCCAATCCGGAGGGTGACTTGGGCCACGTCCATCCTGATCTTCTTCAGAACTTGGACAGGAGAGGTATTGACAGGAAGGCATACAGGAGTCCTGAGTTCCACCCAGGTGGAAACAGTCTCGAAGTGAAAGACACCCTGGAAACTCCAGAGTGCATAATTGTTGATAGTGTGCGTTCTCAGCGGTGGAAAAATATCAGGCCAAGACTATCCCCATTCACAGAAGAGAGCTTGCATCACCTTTGGGTGCATCAGCCACTGGTGATACGCTAGACGTCGACTTCGGAGTTGGTCCGCCCTGGCATTTAAAGATCCTGAGAAGTGTTCACCACCAGGAAGATTCCTTGATGTTCCAGTCATTTTCTGAGGCAATGTGTCTCCTGGCACAGGGTCTGCAACTTCACCCTCATGCTGCTTGTTGCAGTAGAGAATGATGGTGGTGTTGTCTGTAAGCTTCGGTACCAAGCTCCACTTGATGATTCAAAGTCAAGCAGATGGCCCTCATATCCAGAAGGTTGATACAGAGCCGGGATTTTGCCAGAGGCCTCTTATCTTCACCTCTCACAGACGGTCGCCCCAACTCAGGAGTGATGCATTGGTCGCCATTGTTAGCTCTGAGTGAGATAGGGAGAGGGGTCCGTGCTGACCCAATCATGTTCATACAACCACCACTGAAACTCTTTTGTAGTCTCCAGGAAGCCATCAGTCCAAGCAGCCTCAAAGTCAACCTTGCTGAGATCCAGGACAGAGGCTGAAAGAGCTGGACCATAGACTGAATGTCCCAGACACTCTTTTCCTGGGGAAGGCAAGGGAACAGGATAGTGTCCAAAATGTCTCTGATAAAAAGGAGTATCTGAGAAGGAGACTGGAGGGAACTGTGACTTCAGCACATTGATGGTGAACTCCGAGTATGTCAGGAGCTTCGCCGTAGTCTGGAAGTGGGTGACGACTGCCTGGGGCTTGCCCACCTTCAGCAGCCAGCTATCCAGGTAGAGGAATATTGGGACTCCTGACCTCTGAAGATGTGCTGCAACCACTGCTATCACTTTTGTGAACACCTGAGGTGCACTGGTGAGACCACCGGAGAGCACAGTGACCAACCACCTGCAGCAACTAACAACCTGCCCAAACACAACATGCAGTTAGTGACGGTGGGACCGCAGGACGGTAATATGGAATTATGTATCCTGCAGGTCTAAACCCATCATCCAGGCTCCACAGCTGAGTGCAGACATGACCTAGGCCAGAGTGAGCATCGTGAGGAGGAAGGTGTTGGGAGGGTGCAGTTCTAAAGCAGGCCATAGGCTCTGCCCTTCTTTAGCACCAGGAGTGACACTCAGTTGGAGTGGGAGTAACAACCACAACCCACTTCCAATAGCACCACCCTCTCAATAGCGTCTTTGGCAAAAGGTCTTGCACTTCCAGCTGTAAGAGGGCCAAATGGTCCTCTGTCCATCATTCCGGAGATGATGGAAAGTGAGGTGGGGCCGTCAAGAAGGGTAGGGCATACCCCTTCTGGACGATCTGCAGTACCTACCTGTCCAAAGTTATGGCTTGCCAACCTTGTAATAATCTTTGAATCCTGCTTGCACCTGGGTGGCTGTGCTACGCTAAGACTACGCTAAAGATATGTGGCATTTGGGGCCCTAGGAGGAGGGTGGAGGACAGGAGACCGCAGAATCGGTGGGTGTCACGTCGTCGGCCACAGAAAGACTTGGAACCCTGTGTGGCTGAAGTGGCAGTCCGTATAGAATACCCCTTCCAGAACTGCAGAAAGATCAAAAGGGCTGATGTGGTTGGTGTAGCAGGGCAGCTAAGCCCAAGGAGCATGTTGTCGCCCTGCTGTTTTTGAAACGCTCCAGAGTGGAGTCTGGTTTTTCCCCAAAAAGGCAAGTCTCATCGAAAGGCCAGTCCATTAGGGATGATTTGACATCGTTGGGAAACCCGTTGATCTCACCCAGGCCTGTTGACAGATAGTGATGCTTGTGCCAGTGGCAAACCTATGGAAACTGAGGTATCCAGGCCACAGCACGTGCTGTACTTGACAGTGTAACAGCCATCATGTAGGGTTTGTGTCAGTCCAGGACAAAGGTCCTCAGGAATACTGGGAAGGACTTGAGGTACTGAGTCCCAGAGAACGAAGGAATAATGTCCCAAAAGACAAATGGCACTCACCGATAGGAGAGCCAAAAAATACCCTCTTCCTAAAGGTCTCCACTCTCTTACACTCCATATCCAGGGGAGTAGTTGAGAAAGCATTAGGGTTTGTCCTGCTGGTGGAAGCTTGCACCACTAAGCTCTCGGGCAAAGGGTGTTGAGTCGAAAAAGCAGGTCGCCAGGGGCATGACGATGGCGCAGCACAATCTGGAGGTTCACTGGGGGTACCAGAGCAAGGTTTGTCCCAGGCACCCTCAGCCATCCTCTGCATAACCAATGTGACGGAGGTACTTCTCTCCTTGGCAGGGCCTGGAGGTGAGACTGGGCCGTAGTCAGGAGAGGTTTCAAGGCCACTTGCATTTTGGAGGTCCTCATACCAATGCTCCTCATCATAGGATTGTCCATACTCGTCTCTCTCTTCATGATCATTTATTATCAGTCCGTTCTAAATATAGAATATAGTGTATTAAGCCTGTCCCGCAGGATCAGAATGTTAAGTGGATCAGGCGCAACGGGCAAAGGCTGTGGCTCAATGTGCATTGAGTGGAATCTCGGTTGAGGTTGGGTCGATGCCGAATCACAGTCAGAGAGCCCCATGGGTTGTGCCTCATCCTTTGGTGTCGATGGAGTCAGTGTTGATGTTCTGGGGACTGGCAAGAAACCTGGCGCTGGAGGAGGATTTAACAAAGGTGCGGAAGAGGCCTGACAATAGGTTCAGAGGCTTAACCTGGCACCAAGGGTGAACACAGGAGCATCCCAGTTGGAGGGCCTCTTATCTCTGTTGGGCCCATAGGCGTGCCAGAGAGAGTCATAAGGATCCAAAGAGTCACAGCATGGCCTCACGGAACTCTTTGCTCTGCCTCAGTTTCGCAGATAGCCCCCGAAACTTGAGTTGTGCCGGAACAAGTTGCAGGATTGGTTCCGAGGTTGATCGACTTCAGGAGCGAGATCGAGAGGCATGATGATGCCCTTGCGCCTTTTTAGGTGTACGAGAGTGGCGGGAAGGGGCCTAAGTGGATGGCTGGCAGCGTCAGGCAGCAACTATGTGAACTGTGTTTATAGGAATCTGTACCATGCCAGGGTCTGCAGACGTGTTACTAAAATGTAACAGCTGAACAGCAGCGATTGTATGAACAATGACTCCGTGACCCACAAAGAACCAAACTGTTGGCTGCCACCAAGTAGAAAACCAGTGTGTACCACGAGTGGTCAGTACTACACCAGTTTGGTTACCCTCTAGCACTGCATCTCCTCAACACACAAGTGCCTCCCACTCCTACTGCAGGAAAGCACCTTTGTTGCAATCAGAGCCCACTGGTAGTTGCAGTATTGGTATGTTCCAGGAATGAATACAAGGGTTTTTTTTTTAGGTTTAATTACATTGTTTCATCTGCAACCTTTCCCCAGTTCAGAATACTCAGTTCAACACAATAATATGAGTTAAGAGTAACTTTACCCACAGTGCTTTAGGAGCTATAATAGTTATCAGTATGACCTGGCCAGATGTGTGTAGTATGTGCCTGGCCTTCTCAAGAAGGGAGCACAGTAAATTATCCTTGTCTGGGGGATTCTATGGGTAATGAACTGGGCCATTGATGTGTCATGAACTGTGCATCCCCCATTACAGGCGACAACGCTGGACTCAGCCTTTATCCGGAAGGATCCCTTCGGAGTGGTTCTAATCATTGGCGCCTGGAATTATCCATTACAGCTACTGCTGAACCCATTGGTGGGGGCGATTGGTGCAGGTGAGTTCAGTAGTGGGCGGGGCACTATGCAGCCAATGCACTCACACCATGCCGGGACTTCTTTCCCTGAGACAGTATGGAGGGGGACCATGCCTCAGGTTTGGGGATGTTTGAGTGGTGGTGATACTGCACTGCTGCAGGCCTCTCTAAGCTGCGAGGAAACTGGGAGGAGCTTTGTGCCTTCTTGTTTGTCATGAAGTGAGACTGAGCCAATCGCAGGTGATTGTTCTGAGCCCTGGGTGAGTGGGAGCGCCTGCCATTGGATGAACGCAGCAGCGCAATCCTGTCTGATTGTGAGAGGAGAGTGTGGGCTGTAAAACTTCAGCCTGATCCAGATTGAGGGAAAAGCGTGAAGGGAAACTACCTGCACAGAAACACTGCGGTACACGCCAAGCGGGAAGATCTCCCTGGGGCAGGTCCATCATGGATGGGTCTTTCCAGGAGTACAGACACGACCATCGGGAGTTCAAGGACTGGACAGGACAGCAGAAGGGTAGTATTGGGACAGTCATGGGTAGATTCTCAAGGGTCGCCCTGATCTCCAGAACTCCTTCAACACGCAGGAGCTGGCGGAAGCTGGACCAGGTGGCTTTTAAGTGGCAGAAAGTGAGCAACAAGCTTCTCTCCTATGGCTTCCTACCCCGATGGGTGAAATAGGACACAGATGGAGCACACTTCGTAGTCCATGGGATGAGACCTGCCCCTGACTTTGCTCTAAGTGATGTAGTCGCCCTGGTTTTCTCAGCCAGAGACTCTCAGCACAACTGCTGAAGGCGAGACGACATGTCCTGGGTTACTGCTAGGGATGGAAGAGGGTGCCCAAGATCAAAAGGAGGAACAGAGACAAAAGAAAATGTATTATTGTCTAGAAATCACAGAGGACAGCACGGTCCAGGATAAGTGAGGCCTGAGATATGTGAGTGAGATATGTGTCTTAGGGACCTTATGAATGACCCACCATAAGGAATGTAACTCAGTGGTAATGTAGTTAGTATGTCCAGCTCATTGCCAGTAGCCAGTGAGATGGCCGGCATGACCCCTCAGATTAGGGTGCTCTTTCCTTACTAAACGAACACCGGGCTTGGTCCCCAGCCAGCCGACTGTGAATCTTAAGCCGGGGACAGCATACTCTTACCTTTGTTTCCTGGCCCCGAAAGACTCATTGGCGGTATGAATTGGGGCATGTCTTGGGATGTTTATAGCTACAGTATGGGAACGAGGGCAGAAACGTCCCATCTGTTAACACATATTTCTATGCATGCTGCAAACTAGGACCTATGCACACCCATGTCCAGGTCTTTGCCAACTGGAATACCGCCTATGAGAAACCAATATGGAAAACCAGACTACAACTGAGACCAGCCACTCTTCCATTCTACCACAGCTAGCGCTCTGCACCATCCCACAGAAGCACAATCCTAGAGCACTGCCACAGATGACACCCTGCCCCATACTACTGAAGCACAACCCTAGAGCACTGCCACAGATGGCACCCTGCACCATACTACTGAAGCACAGTCCTAGAGCACTGCCACAGATAGCTCCCTGTACTATCCCACAGAGGCACAATACTGGACCGCCACCACAGCCAGCGCTCTGCAGCATCCCACAGACGCACAATCCTAGACCACTGCCAGAGTCAATCCTCAGCTCCATCCCACAAGGTCACAAACCTAGACCTATGTGAAAGTCAATCCTCAGCTCCACCCCACAAGGTCACAATCCAAGACCACTGCCAAGCTAACACTTTGCACCATCCACATGGAGACACAACCCTACACCATTGCACAAAGCCAGTGCTCAGCTCCATCCCAGAGGCGCACAATCCTAGACCACTGCCACAGCTCAGCATTCCTGCACCATCCCAAAGTCATGCTTCTAGCCCAGTGCCACAGCTAGTGCTCTGCCCCATCCCACAGAGGCACGCCCTAGAATACCACCACAGCTGGTGCTCTGCACAGACCTGAGGCATGTTCCTAGACCACCTCAGCAGCTAGAGCTATTACACAGAGATAGGGTCCTAGACCGCCACCAACGCTAGCACTCTGCACTGTCTGACCGAGGCTATTCCTAGCCCACTTCCACATCTCAACACTTCTCACCATGCCACAGAGGCACGCTCCTACAGAACCCCGACAGCTGGTGCTCTGCACCATTCTGAAGATGCACACTTCTGTCAGCAGCAGATCTGCTGAAATATCCAATGGACGTAATAAAGTCGAAATGCAAAACAATACAACTCCCAAACCAAATTAGAAAAACAGTAACATTTAATAAACAAAAATCACAAAAAGTCAATGATGGGAAGTGTTGATATGAATGTTTAAATTTTTAGGTAGGAATCGCACCAAGAAGAATAATGTGCCAATGATAGTCAATGGTTGCAGTAGGCCAGAACATAGGTACAATTTGAAGCTGACAACGATGGAGAGCAGGTCGGATACACCAACCTGATTTGTTGTGTCTCTGTAGCTTTGAAAGGATGTCAGCCTTATGACCATTGAAGTCCACATCTTTGTCCTGGGTACAAGGCGAGCAGGTCCAGTCCTTCACAGCCCTTCACAGGTTGCAGATAGTTGCCTTCCTCTTCTCCTCTTCCTGAGGTCCAGGAGTGTTCTGAAGTGGGTGCCTAGTAGTGCCACATTTATGCCCACCACAAGCTAATACGTGGGAATGACTCCTGGTCACAGCCTAACCAATGGAATACAAGTTCCTGGAGACAACTCTGCCCAATTTGAGCATTTGCAAGATGGTGAACATCTTTGGCCACAGTAAACTTGGCCTCTGAGGGCTGAGGTCTGTATGAGGACCGTGCTATGGCAATTCACATTTCCTCCTACATCTACCACTAAAATCCAGTTTCTGGCAGTCACCATACCTACAATTAACCCAGAGACATGAGTCCAGTAGACAAAATGTAGGAGTTTCCAGCAAACAGACAGTAGATACACAGGTATTGTTTTGGCATCCTATTTACCTTCCTTCCGAACATCCCCCAAAGTGTTATATTTGAACCTAACAGACCAAGCAGAACTTGACACTAATTTAAAAAGGGATATTCACAGCCCTACCCAGCATATTCTGTCCGGTACAGAGAAGTTAGCTTTGCAAATTCAGGTCAGCCTATTGTTTGCTTCTGGGAAGCCCTTTGCATCTTTGCCAACTGGCTTCCCCTCTCTGTTCTTGACGGCAACCTGTCTATCAGAACAAAAGTGCAGCCCCTATCATGTGTGTCCAACATTTACCCTTCAAAGGCGCTTCCCCTTTGAAGCCGCCTTTTGGGCCCACACCCTGTTTGGCTTTCCTTTCCGCAGGAGAGAGCACCTCTTCCCACGGCAGTCCCTTGTTGTCCCTTCCTGGAGGTCATTCACACAGGGTGTCCGGAGACTGTCTTGGAAAGCAGTCTTAGTGTGCAACCATAAATGGGCACTGGAAAAACTTAAGCAACAAAGTGGCAACTTACTAAAGTTGCACTTTCCCCACTAGTGACATTAAATTCAATGTATTCACAAAAATGGGTTTAATGCACCTATTCTTCTGATACCATGAAGTACCAAACTCAGTAGTCTCATTCAGAAGGTAGCAGGGCTGAAGTGTCAGCCTGTAACTCTGTGCCTGCCAATGGGGCTACTAGCCTTTTAACAATAAAAACAACAATGTGAGGTTCTCACAGTTAGGACCTTTAAACATGAAACTACGGTTCCCTCTCTTTATTTTATGCACCCTGCCTTTAGGGGTCAGTAGGCCTGCTGTAGGTGTGGCTTACAAACATGAAAAAGGACAGCTTGGTCTTTGCCATGGCTTGAAATGGCAAAGTCAAGTTTGCAGTTTAAAACTGCTCTGCCAGCCAGCAATGGCAGGGTAGGAGTCATGTCTTTGCTTTGTCATACTTGGGTTGGCACAAGTAGTGCTGCAGTCAACAACACTTTAACTTACAGGCCCTAGTTACTCCGGGTACACTATACTAGGGACGTACAAGTAAGTTAAGCTATGCCAATTGGGGGTAAGCCAGCTAATAATGTAATTTTAAGGGTCTGGGCACATACACAGAGTCCTAATTAGCAGCACTTACAGCATTTCAGAACCATTACTCTGGTGCCTAGTTGGCAAAATGGTGGCAAAATATGGGGGTGAACATGCAAAAAGCCAGTTTCCTCACATCTTTAAATACTAACTACTGGCTGGCAGCTGTGGGTGAGCAAATGCAAATTTAGCCTGCTGGAACTTCAGCAAGCAAAAAGGTAGCAGACTAAAAGTTACTTTTCCTTGATATTTATAAAAAAATTCAACTTCACCATTGAATTGGATATTAATAACTAATACAAATAGTTGTTTCATTTTTTTTCTATTTAGTCCCACTCCTGAGATACAGTATTGGGATTTTTAACATGTACTCTGGTTTTCTGCATAGGACAGCTAGGCCAACCACAGTAAACAAAATAGCTTTTGGGTGGTGTTCACTGTAAAGACATGTTAAAATTACATTTCTACATGTCCTACTTTTAAATACCATGCACTCTGCGTTGTGGACTACAAGGCCTACATGGAGTGACTTATTATTTAAAAGGAAGATTTTGACCTGTAGAAAGGGTTTATTTTGAGAGGCTGAATTCCAGTGTTTAAACTGCCACTGTCTGGCTACAATGGTAGGCCCCAAGACATGTTTTACATTGCAGTGGAAGGTACCATAGGTGCTGCGGTCCACTAATGATATTCATCTTACACTCCCTGAATACATTTTGTACCATATACTAGAAATGTATAGAAACATTGAATATTCTAATTGGGATATGCCACTTCGACCATATTTAAATGGGAAGCACGGGACATTTACCACTGGTTTGCATGGGTATAATGCACAGAGTTCTAAAACGAGATAAATTATAAGGTGCAGCAAGAAGTAAAAAATATGGGGTGACCAAACAGAAAGGGCAGATTTCCCATAGTTCTAGACTATTACCACAGCTGGCGCTCTGCAACAAGCCACAGAGGCACTCTCCCTGACCACTGACACAGCTCTGCACGCCTACACCATGCCACACAGGCACACTCCTAGACCACCCCCACAGCCAGCGCTCTGCAGCAAGCCACAGCGGCACTCTCCCTGACCACTGCCACAGCTCGGCACACCTACACCATCCCTCACAGGCACACTCCTACACCACCACCATAGCCAGCACTCTGCCACAAGCCACAGAGGCACTCTCCCTGACCACTGCCACAGCTCTGCACGCCTACACCATCCCACACAGGCACACTCCTAGACCACCACAGTAGCCAGCGCTCTGCAACAAGCCACAGCGGCACTCTCCCTGACCACTGCCACAGCTCTGCACGCCTACACCATCCCACACAGGCACACTCCTAGACCACCACCGTAGCCAGAGCTCTGCAACAAGCCACAGAGGCACTGTCCCTGACCACTGTCACAGCTCTGCACGCCTACACCATCCCACACAGGCACACTCCTAGACCACCCCCACAGCCAGCGCTCTGCAACAAGCCACAGAGGCACTCTCCCTGACCACTGCCACAGCTCTGCACGCCTACACCATCCCACACAGGCACACTCCTAGACCACTCCCACAGCCAGCGCTCTGCAACAAGCCACAGAGGCACTCTCCCTGACCACTGCCACAGCTCTGCACGCCTACACCATCCCACACAGGCACACTCCTAGACCACCCCCACAGCCAGTGCTCTGCAACAAGCCACAGAGGCACTCTCCCTGACCACTGCCACAGCTCAGCACGCCTACACCATCCCACACAGGCACACTCCTAGACCACCACCGTAGCCAGCGCTCTGCAACAAGCCACAGAGGCACACTCCCTGACCACTGCCACAGCTCTGCACGCCTACACCATCCCACACAGGCACACTCCTACACCACCACCATAGCCAGCGCTCTGCAACAAGCCACAGAGGCACTCTCCCTGACCACTGCCACAGCTCTGCACGCCTACACCATCCCACACAGGCACACTCCTAGACCACCACCGTAGCCAGCGCTCTGCAACAAGCCACAGCGGCACTCTCCCTGACCACTGCCACAGCTCGGCACACCTACACCATCCCACACAGGCACATTCCTACACCACCACCATAGCCAGCGCTCTGCCACAAGCCACAGAGACACTCTCCCTGACCACTGCCACAGCTCTGCACGCCTACACCATCCCACACAGGCACACTCCTAGACCACCCCCACAGCCAGTGCTCTGCAACAAGCCACAGAGGCACTCTCCCTGACCACTGCCACAGCTCAGCACGCCTACACCATCCCACACAGGCACACTCCTAGACCACCACCGTAGCCAGCGCTCTGCAACAAGCCACAGAGGCACTCTCCCTGACCACTGCCACCGCTCTGCACGCCTACACCATCCCACACAGGCACACTCCTAGACCACCCCCACAACCAGCGCTCTGCAACAAGCCACAGAGGCACTCCCCCTGACCACTGCCACCGCTCAGTATGCCTACACCATCCCACACAGGCACACTCCTAGACCACCACCATAGCCAGCGCTCTGCAACAAGTCACAGAGGCGCTCTCCCTGACCACTGCCACAGCTCTGCACGCCTACACCATCCCACACAGGCACACTCCTACACCACCACCATAGCCAGCGCTCTGCAACAAGTCACAGAGGCACTCTCCCTGACCACTGCCACAGCTCAGCACGCCAACACCATCCCACACAGATAGTGCACTGCAGCCTCCCATACAGGCACTCTCCTACAGCCCCACCACAGCTAACACTCTACACCATCCCACAGAAACATGCTCCTACACCACCACCACAGCTATAGCCCTGCACCATTTACACCCGTCACCTACAGCAGTCCTACACCACCCCCCTCAGTCGTGATCTTGTTCACTAGCTCCAGCTGTACCCCTGGTCCAAGGTATCCATGAAGCTGCAAAATCATGGAGAGATTCTGACGCTCACGCATGCTCATGGAATGGGTACTCACCCGCAAGAACACTTGTGCCGTCCAGAGAAATGGATTTACCTTTGTTTGCTTTTCTCTTGCAGGAAACTGTGCCATCCTCAAACCATCTGAGCTGAGCAGACGTGTGGAGAAGTTGGTGTCCGATTTGCTGCCACGCTACCTCGACCAGGTGCATTACAGTCTGGTGGTTATGAGCAGCCGTGACAGTGGGACACTACAATGTTCCTTCAAAGAAGTTTATAAGAATTTGCAATGTTTAGTGAAAATTGACAAAGCATGGAAGGTGCAACAATGGAGACGGTTTGATAAGAAAAAGCTAGATAATATTTAAATGTATTTTTGAGTTTTGGCTCAAACAAATATTGGCTTCCATGTATTTTATTTCAGTGTAGAATTTCAATTTACAGAAATCCTATTACTGGTACCTTATTTAAGTTCGTGACTTGGGTACATAGAGGATTGTGTTTCTTTATCCCAATTTTACTATTGTGTTTTTTTCAGAAGATCACGTTTTGATGTCCATTATTTTCTCAAATAACTGAATTTTCAGTTAAACACTCCCTTACTTTAGTTGTAATTTCACATTTCAGAAATGTCTAGGTTTCCTTCATACCCATGTCCAGCCATCAGATTTTACCATAGGATTTGCTGGTTGGTGGGTACTAGAGGCCGCAGCTCAGTTGTTGACTCTAGGCATCACTTGGTTTAGGACAACCAACAATTGCGATACATTCCGGCAACCAGGAGGGTCTGGCAGGCGTAAGAATATATAACTTGTATATAATTTTGGGCAACTGGTAATGTGGAGCAAAAATTGTGATGAATTGTTATTTTTTTCCTACGTAGTTTCATTTTAAAATTTTAACATTTAGTTCCTTTCATAAAACCGTAAGCAAGCTACATGAATGACACCTTGCTGAACTCAGAATGTTGTCTTTTTTTCAGAAATGTATAGCTTGCGGTAAAAAAAAATCTTTTTTTTACAGCTTTGCTTGTTCTGATAACCTGGGAAGCTGGCGATTTATTTTTAGAAAAACATGTACAGTTTCTTGCACAACAATTTTCCCCATTTTTAAAAATAAATAAAATGTTGCAATATTTTGCTTAATCCACCTTGGATAACTTTAGAATTCTCAAAAAGAGACACATTTAGCCTGGGTACTTTTTAGTGGAAGAAAGATGCGAAGCATTGAGCACAAAGTGCTTCAAACATCACAGTGTGCTCTGCCCTGCGGCAGGGAAAGCCTCACCAGCCAAGGCGTTAAACGTAGTTTTCAATTCTCATTTTATTTACATTATATTTACCTGTATTTTAGTTTGAGTTTTAGTTACCCAAGTTTAGTTTTTAAGCCCATGAAATTAGTATTAGGTTTGTTTGCTCATATACTGTTTTGATGTCCCTACATGTAATTCTAATTATGCGGCAAGGGGTTGAGGGCTGGATTCACTGTAAGTGGCCGTTATTCCAGCTGTGGCTCAAGGGGGACAGAGCATCTAGGTGTGTTGCATCGACTTGGCTCCTGTGCTCATTCCAGAGATGATGATGTCTTAGTTCAAGTAAACATTCCACAGAAACCTTATCTTCCTGGCCTCTTCCTTGACTCCTTCTTTTGGTTCTGCCCAAGCTTCAGTGAGGGCACCGCTCGTGCAAGCCTTTCCCTCACTAAAGCGGGGCAGCCAGGTCTGAGGCTTGGGCGAGCTGGAGCGAGACCACCTCACAGCCGGTGAGAAGAGTAGACGGTCCTCACCCTGCCCTTTCTTCTTGTCTCCTCCACAGGAATGCTTCGCAGTGGTGTGCGGGGGTCCTCAGGAAATCACTCGGCTGCTGGAGAACACGCTTGATTACATTTTCTTCACAGGTGAGTCCGGGTCACTTTGGGCACTCAAGGGTGTGATTTGTGCTGCAGACGCCAGTGATGGACAGAGCAGCGTCAGAGACCCGCCTTGGAGGGACTGCCAGCCAATAACCAGGGGGTGATGGTCACACGTGCAGCACTGGAGACATCACTTACAACCCCACAACGTGTCCTTGGCACCGTGAAGACTTCATGCACATGTTAGCATGGAATATATCTTGCATTAAAAGAGACAGCATCCTAGATCTAATACATGACCACACAAAAGAGAGGCGTGCTATGATATCATTATGGTGAGACTTGCTCATATTCTGCACAGAGGTGTCACTTTGGTATTAACTCATCGTTTCTCACCTCCAGGAAGCGCCGCTGTGGGTAAAATCGTAATGACCGCTGCCGCACAGCATCTAACACCCCTGACACTGGAACTGGGTGGGAAGAACCCCTGCTTCATCGACGATGGGTGCAACCCCACAAATACCGCCCAGCGCCTGGCCTGGGTGCGCTTCCTGAACGCTGGCCAGACGTGTGTGGCTCCGGACTACGTGCTGTGCACACGAGAGATGCGCGAGCGACTGGTGCCGGCCTTGAAGGCGACGCTGGAGAGGTTTTACGGAAAGGACCCGCAGCAGTCCCCGGACTTTGGGCGCATCGTCAACGAGCGGCATTTCCAGCGGGTGCAGGTGCTGCTGGGCAGTGGTACCATCGCCTTCGGTGGCCAGTGCGACGCCAAGGACACATATATCGGTACGTGCTTTGCAATCACTAGTCCACCCTCGTTGCCACTTGGTGTCGGTACCATAGGATGGGGTATCGTGAGCCCGGGGCACGATACCCCAAATTAGCCTCTCTAGAGATTGGAGACAAATAACCAGGTTGTCAATAAGGGGGGGTTCATTTTTTGCGCATCGTCCCTCCCGCCTCAAGGCGAGCTGTTCTACAGCCAGACTAGAGCAGCCACTCTGACCAGTCAGCAGAATCCAAACAGAAAACTTTACACCTGATCTTAGAAGAAACACCTTCAATAATCTCACTTAGTGTCCTGGGCAAATAGCTTTACTTCAGACATTAAAAAGCCAACAGGGATGACCGTCTGCACTTCATGGTAAGAACTCTGCTCCAAGAGTAGCGCCGCCTACCAACAACTCCTAGGAATGTCAGCTCACAGGAAGCGTGCAGCTAAAGAGCCCAGAGACTTCAAACCAAGGCCCTTCCAGGGATCTTAGGAGTAACTCCTGGTGCTGTTAACAAGGTGCTCCTCACCGGAGCTCTAGGAGCAGCTGAATGCTCCTCACCTGAGCTGTAGGATCAGCTCCATGCTCCTCACCTGAGCTGTAGGATCAGCTCCATGCTCCTCACCTGAGCTGTAGGATCAGCTCCGTGCTCCTCACCTGAGCCGTAGGAGCAGCTCCATGCTCCTCACCTGAGCTGTAAGAGCAGCTCCATGCTCCTCACCTGAGCTGTAGGAGCAGCTCCATGCTCCTCACCTGAGCTGTAGGAGCAGCTCCGTGCTCCCCACCTGAGCTGTAGGAGCAGCTCCATGCTCCTCACCTGAGCTGTAGGAGCAGCTCCGTGCTCCCCACCTGAGCTGTAGGATCAGCTCCATGCTCCTTACCTGAGCTGTAGGATCAGCTCCATGCTCATCACCTGAGTCGTAAGAGCACCTCCATGCTCCTCACCGGAGCTGTAGGAGCAGCTCCATGCTCCTCACCGGAGCTGTAGGATCAGCTCCATGTTCCTCACCTGAGCTGTAGGATCAGCTCCATGCTCTTCACCTGAGCTGTAGGAGCAGCTCCGTGCTCCCCACCTGAGCTGTAGGGTCAGCTCTGTGCTCATCACCTGAGCTGTAAGAGCAGCTCCATGCTCCTCACCCGAGCTGTAGGATCAGCTCAGTGCTCCTCACCTGAGCTGTAGGAGCAGCTCCCTGCTCCTCACCTGAGCTGTAGGATCAGCTACATGCTCCTCACCTGGGCTGTAGGATCAGCTGCATGCTCCTCACCTGAGCTGTAAGAGCAGCTCCATGCTCCTCACCTGAGCTGTGGGAGCAGCTCCGTGCTCCTCACCTAAGCTGTAAGAGGAGCTCCATGCTCCTCAACTGAGCTGTGGGAGCAGCTCCATGCTCCTCACCTGAGCAGTAGGAGCAGCTCCGTGCTCCCCACCTGAGCCGTAGAAGCAGCTCCGTGCTGCTCACCTTGGCTGTAAGAGCAGCTCCATGCTCCTCACCTGAGCTGTAAGGTCAGCTCCGTGCTCCTCACCTGAGCTGTAGGAGCAGCTCCGTGCTCCTCACCTGAGCTGTAAGAGCAGCTCCATGCTCCTCACCAGAGCTGTAGGAGCAGTCCATGCTCATCACCTGAGCTGTAAGATCAGCTCCATGCTCCTCACCTGAGCTGTAGAAGCAGCTCCATGCTCCTCACCTGAGCTGTAGGAGCAGCTCCATGCTCCTCACCTGAACTGTAGGAGCAGCTCCATGCTCCTTACCTAAACTGTAGGAGCAGCTCCATGCAAATCACCTGAGCTGTAGGAGCAGCTCCATGCTCCTCACCTGAACTGTAGGAGCAGCTCCATGCTCATCACCTGAGTTGTAGGAGCAGCTCCATGCTCCTCACCAGAGCCGTAGGATCAGCTCCGTGCTCCCCACCTGAGCTGTAGGAGCAGCTCCGTGCTCCCCACCTGAGCTGTAGGAGCAGCTTCGCGCTCGCCACCTGAGCTGTAGGAGCAGCTCCATGCTCCTCACCTGAACTGTAGGAGCAGCTCCATGCTCCTCACCTGAACTGTAGGAGCAGCTCCGTGCTCCCCACCTGAGCTGTAGAAGCAGCTCCATGCTCATCACCTGAGCCGTAGGAGCAGCTCCATGCGCCTCACCTGAGCTGTAGGAGCAGCTCCATGCTCCTCACCTGAGCTGTAAGAACAGCTCCATCCTCCTCACCTGAGCCGTAGGAGCAGCTCCATCCTCCTCACCTGAGCTGTAGAAGCAGCTCCATGCGCCTCACCTGAGCTGTAGGAGCAGCTCCATGCTCCTCACCTGAACTGTAGGAGCAGCTCCATGCTCCTCACCTGAACTGTAGGAGCAGCTCCATGCTCATCACCTGAGCTGTAGGAGCAGCTCCATGCTCCTCACCTGAACTGTAGGAGCAGCTCCATGCTCATCACCTGAGCTGTAGGAGCAGCTCCATGCTCCTCACCAGAGCCGTAGGATCAGCTCCATGCTCCTCACCAGAGCTGAAGAAGCAGCTCCATGCTCCTCACCTGAACTCTAGGAGCAGCTTCGTGCTCGCCACCTGAGCTGTAGGAGCAGCTCCATGCTCCTCACCTGAACTGTAGGAGCAGCTCCGTGCTCCCCACCTGAGCTGTAGAAGCAGTTCCATGCTCATCACCTGAGCCGTAGGAGCAGCTCCATGCGCCTCACCTGAGCTGTAGGAGCAGCTCCATGCTCCTCACCTGAGCTGTAAGAACAGCTCCATGCTCCTCACCTGAGCCGTAGGAGCAGCTCCATCCTCCTCACCTGAGCTGTAGGAGCAGCTCCATGCTCCTCACATGAGCCGAAGGAGCAGCTCCATCCTCCTCACCTGAGCTGTAGGAGCAGCTCCATGCTCCTCACCAGAGCTGTAGGAGCAGCTCCATGCTCCTCACCAGAGCTGTAGGAGCAGCTCCATGCTCCCCACCTGAGCTGTAGGAGCAGCTCCGTGCTCCTCACCAGAGCTGTAGAAGCAGCTCCATGCTTCTCACCTGAACTGTAGGAGCAGCTCCATGCTCCCCACCTGAGCTGTAGGAGCAGCTCCGTGCTCCTCACCAGAGCTGTAGAAGCAGCTCCATGCTCCTCACCAGAGCTGAAGAAGCAGCTCCATGCTCATCACCTGAGCTGTAGGATCAGCTCCATGCTCCTCACCAGAGCTGTAGGAGCAGCTCCATGCTCCTCACCTGAGCTGTAAGAGCAGCTCCGTGCTCCTCACCTGAGCTGTAGGAGCAGCTCCATGCTCCTCACCTGAGCTGTAAGAGCAGCTCCATCCTCCTCACCTGAGCTGTAGGAGCAGCTCCATGCTCCTCACCTGAGCTGTAGGATCAGCTCCATGCTCATCACCTGAGCCGTAGGAGCAGCTCCATGCTCCTCACCAGAGCTGTAGGAGCAGCTCCATGCTTCTCACCTGAGCTGTAGGAGCAGCTCCATGCTCCTCACCTGAGCTGTAGGAGCAGCTCCATGCTTCTCACCTGAGCTGTAGGATCAGCTGCATGCTCCTCACCTGAGCTGTAGGATCAGCTGCATGCTCCTCACCTGAGCTGTAGGAGCAGCTCCATGCTCCTCACCTGAGCTGTAGGAGCAGCTCCATGCTCCTCACCTGAGCTGTAGGAGCAGTTCCATGCTCCTCACCTGAGCTGTAAGAGCAGCTCCATCCTCCTCACCTGAGCCGTAGGATCAGCTCCATGCTCCTCACCTGAGCTGTAGGAGCAGCTCCGTGCTCCCCACCTGAGCTGTAGGAGCAGCTTCGTGCTCGCCACCTGAGCTGTAGGAGCAGCTCCATGCTCCTCACCTGAACTGTAGGAGCAGCTCCATGCTCCTCACCTGAACTGTAGGAGCAGCTCCGTGCTCCCCACCTGAGCTGTAGAAGCAGCTCCATGCTCATCACCTGAGCCGTAGGAGCAGCTCCATGCGCCTCACCTGAGCTGTAGGAGCAGCTCCATGCTCCTCACCTGAGCTGTAAGAACAGCTCCATGCTCCTCACCTGAGCCGTAGGAGCAGCTCCATCCTCCTCACCTGAGCTGTAGAAGCAGCTCCATGCTCCTCACCTGAGCTGTAAGAGCAGCTCCATGCTCCTCACCTGAACTGTAGGAGCAGCTCCATGCTCCTCACCTGAACTGTAGGAGCAGCTCCATGCTCATCACCTGAGCTGTAGGAGCAGCTCCATGCTCCTCACCTGAACTGTAGGAGCAGCTCCATGCTCATCACCTGAGCTGTAGGAGCAGCTCCATGCTCCTCACCAGAGCCGTAGGATCAGCTCCATGCTCCTCACCAGAGCTGAAGAAGCAGCTCCCTGCTCCTCACCTGAACTCTAGGAGCAGCTTCGTGCTCGCAACCTGAGCTGTAGGAGCAGCTCCATGCTCCTCACCTGAACTGTAGGAGCAGCTCCGTGCTCCCCACCTGAGCTGTAGAAGCAGCTCCATGCTCATCACCTGAGCCGTAGGAGCAGCTCCATGCTCCTCACCTGAGCTGTAAGAACAGCTCCATGCTCCTCACCTGAGCCGTAGGAGCAGCTCCATCCTCCTCACCTGAGCTGTAGGAGCAGCTCCATGCTCCTCACCTGAGCCGTAGGAGCAGCTCCATCCTCCTCACCTGAGCTGTAGGAGCAGCTCCATGCTCCTCACCAGAGCTGTAGGAGCAGCTCCATGCTCCTCACCAGAGCTGTAGGAGCAGCTCCATGCTCCCCACCTGAGCTGTAGGAGCAGCTCCGTGCTCCTCACCAGAGCTGTAGAAGCAGCTCCATGCTTCTCACCTGAACTGTAGGAGCAGCTCCATGCTCCCCACCTGAGCTGTAGGAGCAGCTCCGTGCTCCTCACCAGAGCTGTAGAAGCAGCTCCATGCTCCTCACCAAAGCTGAAGAAGCAGCTCCATGCTCATCACCTGAGCTGTAGGATCAGCTCCATGCTCCTCACCAGAGCTGTAGGAGCAGCTCCATGCTCCTCACCTGAGCTGTAAGAGCAGCTCCATGCTCCTCACCTGAGCTGTAGGATCAGCTCCGTGCTCCTCACCTGAGCTGTAGGAGCAGCTCCATGCTCCTCACCTGAGCTGTAAGAGCAGCTCCATCCTCCTCACCTGAGCTGTAGGAGCAGCTCCATGCTCCTCACCTGAGCTGTAGGATCAGCTCCATGCTCATCACCTGAGCCGTAGGAGCAGCTCCATGCTCCTCACCAGAGCTGTAGGAGCAGCTCCATGCTTCTCACCTGAGCTGTAGGAGCAGCTCCATGCTCCTCACCTGAGCTGTAGGAGCAGCTCCATGCTTCTCACCTGAGCAGTAAGAGCAGCTCCATCCTCCTCACCTGAGCTGTAGGAGCAGCTCCATGCTCCTCACCTGAGCTGTAGGATCAGCTCCATGCTCATCACCTGAGCCGTAGGAGCAGCTCCATGCTCCTCACCTGAGCTGTAGGAGCAGCTCCACTCAATAAACCCCAGGTTCATCAACCTGAGCTCTGTCCTTAAATTGACGAAGCTGTTCTATCACATGGACGAATTAGTCAAAATCTTTATTTGGTTTCTGAAATCCAAACAACACAATCAAAAACAGCCCACATTACTACATCCACGGATCAAATGTCTGACACATTGTAAAATCCTAATTATACATGGAAATTCCCAAAAAGGACAAACTGCCATCTTGACAGAGTCAAACAGAGGATCTGAGTAACCCTTCTAGTTGCATTTTCAATAATGTTCTAATTTTCAAAGCCTGCTTCATAAAGCTAACAGCGGCACTGCAGGCGTGCTTTGTAGATAACAATTGTAAAAAGAACAAGGCTGGTCTGAGCTGAGCTGATGAAGCGTAAATGTGTAATAAAGGAGATAAAAACGATGGGTCTGATTTATGGTTTGGAGGAAGGGGAACTATCCTTTCCGCCAAACCCTCAGTCCATACGCATAATTTACAGATGGGCAAACCTTAGGCATGTCAGCAATGTAACTCACGCTGGCTCAGTCACTGACATACTCCTCCGACAGTCCGACAAGAGTACAGACCGTCAAAGGTTCACTTATGACACCGTCCACCCAATCCAGAGTGGCTGGTGTTAATTTACTATTATTTTTTGCTTTTAGCCACTGTCCTGTAATTCTAGTGTGTAAATGGGAGGTGGTCTAGTTTCATCATTGTTCAAATAGATATAATACTGTGATGGTCGGCTCTTGGTGGAAAAGCCCAGGTGCAAGTTTCACAAGTCGGGCCGACCTAGTCCACAGACACGAGCCAGGTTAGTCCAGAGTGATCTGTGTGGAGGATATCCGTGGCGCCGAGAGTGCCTTTTGGGTGAAGTGCGCATCACGCCACCTCCCACTGCACAGTTTCATGGTGAGCGACGAAGTCTCTACAGAAAACGCTAAAGAGAGCTGTTGGAGGCTGTGGTAACGATGATGGAATTGCCACACGTCCTCTGGGAGCCCCCCTCTGTTCCGCTACAGTGCTGGGGTGTGCCCACATCTGTGGCAGGTTTATACACTGCCCTTCCTCCATTGCCCCCCTGTTCCTCTCCTCCAGTTCCAAGTCTATTCTTGTGCTGATGCCCCCCAGACTGGTTCTGGGGTTTCCCATCTCAACAAACCCTCCCCCCCAACATATCTTTAAGGATTGTCTGATGGTCGAGGAGTGTGCAGGGAGGGCCTGGCTATAGTTGAATTCAGGCAGAATAGACAGAGTGATATTTGGTGAGAGCGAGAACAGGTGGGATGCTATAATGCCAAATAAGGGGCATCTCCAAAACTGGCATCCTCTGTCTGATATGGGGGATTCAAGGTGCACCAGAACTTGGGATAACGCAGGATAATCAAGTGGTCTCCTCCTGTTTCATTCATCTTAGATGAAAAACATTCGACCATTGATGCCTCCTGAGGATCACACAGCAATAGACAATGCTTCTTAGCTGACTATACAGGTCTACGGCAATGCCCCTTCACATGAGCGCCACAAAAACCATAGCTCAGCTGGTCCACAGTGCCACTCCACCTCTGCCATGAGGTCTTCTACAATGCAGCCCTGTATCTCAAGGGCGGAGGAGCGTACAGAGGGTACCCCTGGGGGGCAGTGTGCAGGTTAAGGTTCTCTACTTGATCTGTTGAGTATTCCAGCAATCAAGACTGTTGGATGCCAACATTTTGTATTTCAGCAGTGATAGATTGGAGATAGGGACACAATTTGAGAAGAAAGTTCCCATTTATAGAATACAAAAGATTAATAAGAAGTATGGGTCAGTTTTTGCCCTCCCTTTTTAGAACTCTCTTCTGACCAAAGGAAGGAACATCCTCTCTCACCATTTCTTAGGCTATAAGCCCCTGGGCAATTGAGGTCGCTCACTGGGTCTCTGTTTAAAGTGAGACTTCCCTTTCAGTTTCTACTGCAAAGGAAGCCAGAAAGATCACCAAGTATGCGCTAGGCTGGTACTGGCTCCTCTTCTGGCTACCAAGCCGTCCCATCTTCTGGGGAGGACAATGGATGAGCGACTAGGTCCACTAAGTGTAAACGTGGGCTTGTGTACGGCTTTGTGCTTGTGTACCTTTCTTTGTCATATGTGTCTGTGGCTTTAGGCATATTTCTGTGCTGGCTTGTTATGTCTTTGGGCCTTGAGAAAGCCTGGAGGTCACATGTTAGGTTTTTGCTACTGTTGACCTTTCTTTGAAAGAAAAAGAGTAGGAACCAGCAGTCTTACATGGGTACCCGGGTGCCTTTGGTGTCTGCCATGGCGTGTTGCCTGAAGAAATATGACTGGTAGTAATGATGTGAGCTGCCAGTCACGGTTTTATATCTGATGATGAAAGGGAGCAAGAGAGAGAGTGCGTGTGTACAAATTGCCCAGATGCTGACAGTATGAAGAAAGTTGATGCCTTCCTTCCATCATCCTAACCATAACCATTTAGCTATGTGTTTCTTCCATCCTTCCTGTCCCGTCCAGCCCCTACCGTACTGGTGGACGTGAAGGAATCCGACCCGGTGATGCAGGAGGAGATCTTCGGCCCCATCCTGCCGATCCTGACCGTCGAGAGTCTGGACGAGGCCATCGCCTTCATCAACCGGCACGAGAGACCGCTGGCACTCTACGCCTTCTCCCCTAATAACAAGGTAATCTACTCACTCTGAATCTTTATTCAACTCCTGCTGCCCTTCAATTTTCCAAGCAAGGATCCACTCCAAGGCTGGGGGTTAAACATGTTTAGTATACGCCAAAAAGCCTACTTCAAAACCTGCCTGTTTGGAAGAACTTTTCACCGTGCACTACACACTTGCACCCATTCCAGGCTCAGCATCAAATGACACTCTCAGGGCTGAAGTCACAGATACTTCATAGCCAATTGGCACTATTGGAGAGGGTCCCTGCCTCATTCAGTTAATTCTCTGCTGTTCAAGAGGCAGCAGATTTTTCCAACATCATCCTATTGTTGATGTGCTGAGCCTACAGTCTAAAATCTTCAAACCAAGGTTATTAAATTGTGTCTACGCCTTTTCACGCTCATCACCACAGAGCTCAGCAAGATCGAACTCGAACTTGAAGCTGAAACCTCCAGAGATAACTATGTTGTGAACAAAGCTAAGCAGGGCCTTAGATCATTGTCCAGTTAAAGACCAATCTCTGTTCTCCTTTGTTTAACCAAGATATTGGAGATGAAACCACATACCCAGCTCTCCCCTCTTGGAACAGAACATGCGTTCATCTGATTTTCAGTGATGTGGCTGCAAGGCATAACACTGGCTGCTTTGATGAAATTTAGAGAACTGGTCTCCACTGTAGACAAGGACCAGGACTGTGGACTGATCCTCCTAGCTAGACCTCTCAGTGGTGTTCAACATAATAAACCACAAAAGATCAGGAAAGTGGTGTCAAAGGAACAGTTCATCAATGGTTCAGTTTAAAGCTGGTCTTTCTTTCTTCTACTTTCTCCAACAAGTCTTGTCAGTACCAACATGCCCATTGACAAACATCATCAACAGTTTCAACACTGGCTAGGCTGTGCCTGCTGACAACATCCAGAATACCCAATCAAGTTGCGGAGCATCAGAAAGTCACCTCCTTCTAACTCATGATCCCCTTCTAGCGAGGAAACATGTCTTTACTAACTCCAGATGCACCAGATCTGGCTGTGTCTTAATTTTTCCAAGGAAGAGATATCTGTTCTAAGCCTCTGATGGCCCCACTGTGCTTCCACTGTGCTGGCCAGCTTCTGTGGGTCCTTTTTTGTCTCCTTGCTAAAAGGTTTGCAACTTAGAAATCAACTGGAATGCAAGCCCGACAATGACCATGAGGGAACATGTCCATAATCCTGCCCCACTACTCCTTTCATAAAGAATAGCTGTGGGTCTAAGACCTTGCTATCCCGCCCTCCATCCATATGCGGTTCCCTCCAAAGACGATGGCCAAGGTCCACGGAGTACAAACCATAGCTGCCCGTTTCATGCTCAGATTGGAGCACACAGATCGTATCTTACGCTCAGTGAAATCCCTCCGGTGGGTCTTGGTGAGGCACGTTCTATGCAGTCCAGCGCCCTCCTATTTCTCCACCCTGACTACAACCAGCACATTTGACTGGGCCTGCAGTCTTTGATAATGCTGTGAGTAACTAGATGCTCAGTTCATGACTAATACACATATCACCAGTGAAAGCATTGTGCTGATGCATGTCAACTGTCATTCTTATCCATGATATTGATTTAAACTGAATAAGGATAAAGCCAATAAAATATGTTTGCTTAAAAAAATAGTTCTTTGTGCTTCTTGATCTCCAGCCTCACCCCTCTCATCTTTTGTTTTTCCTGGCGGCAGGTGGTGGAGAAAGTGTTGGAGCGGACAAGCAGCGGAGGATTCTGTGGCAACGATGGACTGATGCACATGACGCTGCCTACACTACCCTTTGGGGGAAATGGTACGACAACTTCCTGTTGTGTGCTTTGTTGATGGAAGTGCATATGAGCAGGGGTGAACTCAGATCACGTGATGCTGAACTCTATGTTTGTGTCTGCGTGCATGTGTGTGTGTGTGTGTGTGTGTGTGTGTGTGCATACTCTCTCACACACTCTTCTCTCTCTTTCACTCTTCCCTGTACGCATCTGAGCAGTTTGCTCCAACCTGGATGGGCTGTAAGCAGGATTGCATGGTCTCTGGGGGAAAAGAGAGAGAAGCACTGTGGGTTCCAGTACACAGACTCCAATCTAGTCCATTGTAGATCAATAGACCCACCATACCTAGGCATGTAAGAGCTGCTGTAGAGTGTCAGGGGTCTGGGTCTACTCAAAGACATGTTTCCTCGCTAGAAGGGCCTTGAATACGGCATGTCTAATGCTGGATGCTGCTCCCACCCTGAGGAGGGCACTGCCTGCTGCTGATGTACTGGGCATTTCCTTTCATGCCTCAACCCGTGCCCAGGTGTAGACTCCTTGCAGGTACTGACAGAAATATTTGGCAATTACCGCTGTCTCTGCATGCAATGTGTTTTCTACTCTTTGAGGTAGTTTTTTAATCCTACTAATGTTTTCTCATTAGTACTAGATGCTTGCAAAGTAGTGTTTCCTATTAAATATCACAAAATACCAATGGCCACATTCCCCACACTCCTTTGCAGGCCCACCTGCCCCTCTACAAAGCAGCCTTTAAATCATAAACTTTGTTTGACCACTGTGCGTCATGTGCCCTTCTATTTGTCAGAAACTCTTCCTGCCCATGATTAAGTGCCCAACACATGAAAGCCTTTACAAATGCCTTTACGGAGTTTGTCGCCCTCACGCCTACAGTGATGGCCACAGCCTTCGCCCTGCTCCATTGGAGAGAAGAGGTTAGAGGCACCAAAGCAGCCCAGTTTCACAGTGCTGTATAGACAGTGCTTGGGAAAGGAGTCATCTTCTGTCAGACCTGGGGTTCACCAGGGAATCAGTGTTAGATGGTGAAAGACAATGGCCACCTGTGGAGTTACTGGCAAAAGGGGGTGTGTTGGAGGGAGGACCACCGGGGAGTCGGGGAGACTATTCCGGGGCGCCTTCCTACCGCAAAGTTATAGCCGAGCGCCGCTGAGAAGCCCCCTCGGGGAGGTCTTTCTCCTATGATCGTACTAGGCCCAGTAATACCACCACACAGGACTCAATATCAGTTGCTTGACTTGGTTCTTTATCAGCAGTAGTACGTTCAATATTTACAGTGGGATCGAGGGATCCAGTAAGAGTCTCAATGTCTTTTAGAGGGATAGGGTAGCGGGACAGTCTTAGTACCAACCAGGTACGGGAGGGCTCTGCGCCAGACCTTGAGTGCTGGTCTCAGAGCGGCTCGGACGTGGGGAGCCGCAACGGCGTATGCAGGGCTCGGGTGGTAGTTCCGCTTGGGTCGAGCCGCGACACAGTCAGCAGGGCTCCGGTGGTAGGTCCGCTTCGGTCGAGCCGCGACGAGGTCAGCTGGGCTCTGATGGTAAGGTTCAACAAGGTCGGGCCGCGACAGCGTCAGCAGGGCCCCAAAGGTTCGTGAAGGTCTTTAAGCACGGTGGAGCCGCGACGTCGTCAGCAGGGCTCAGAGTGTGGGTTCAGGATGAGTCTTCTTCCGTAGGGTCAGCCGCGATCCGATCAGCAGGGCTCTTGACTCCAGGATACAACTGTTGTCCTGTTGTCGGGTCGCCCCAGATATAGGACTGGAGCCCTTTGATGTCCGGACCCTTGCGCCCAGAGGGGGCGGAGAGGCCGGGTAGGGAGCGGCCAGACGCCCAGCAGGAGAGCCGCCAGGCCCCAGAGAGCTGTGGGGCGATCGCACCTGGTGTGGAAGGACGGTTGGGGGTCCCATCGATACTGCCCTCCGCCGGGAGTGGGAAGGGTTCACGTGGTATCCCCCGGGCCAGGGGTTGGCGCCTCAATGTCGGGCCTCGCTGGGACAGAGGCCGGGTGGAGCGGGGTCACGTAGGTGGTCACGTGGAGTGATGTATAATCCAAAATGGAGGAGCCCCGAGGTGCATGGGACCTCGTGCGGCTTAGCGAGGGGGAACAGGACCACGCCACGAGGCCGGCTCCAACAGGGTGTTATGTCAAATTTCATCAGATTGCCCTGTAGGGACTTAGGAGGATCAAAACTATGTACTAATGTGTGAGTGATGCAAAGTGTCATGAAACAGAGGCCTCAAACAGTTCTCAGATTTAGGACATGTGGTACCAGAGCGAAAATAGCTGCCATGCCGCCACTCTGCCAGCTGTATACTGGACTCACAAAACAACTGCACACACGCTGCACCACACTGATGAGGCCCAAGTAGACCAAACCCAGTGTGGGGGTTACTCGTGCTCTCACCTGTAGGGGACCAGGTCTGGCAGTTCAGTCTGGACTGTTCCTATTGGAGCTGGACAAGGCTGATTTGCATATGGCTGGCCACTGCAGTGGCATGCTGGGACCTGAGTGGTCGCCAGTGTTTGAGATTTATTCAAGCATTCCACCCATTACTTGTTTTCCTAAGTATGACGTACATGCATTGGCCTGGAACACAGACAGGCCAGAAAATCATGGTCTTTCAACATATTAACTAAAAGGTTGTAGTTTAAACAGCCATTCTGAAGAGGATCTAATTTACTACTCCAACACTTCAGGTTGCCATAGTGCCAAGGAGCATTGTTTATCAATAACAGTGAATCATGCAAACGCCGATGAGTAAACCGTGTGTCCACCAGGAAGAATAGGGCACGAATAATGTACCTCTACGTACGGAACAATACCGACGCCCCAGGACTGAGGCCTTCATGAGGACTCTCACGATGCACATCTGTTTTCTTCTGCACCTTGCACTGATGAAGAGTTTAGGCTGCGAAGGGCCATTTATTAAATATTCTAATACCTTCTGCTGTGCAAAGCAAAGGGAGTAATGGTTCAGGCTTCACAGTAAAGATTAGAAAATGGTTCATTTCCAGGACAGTTTCCATAGCTTTTGGCTATAAAGCTATAGGTATAGCAGGCTGTTAAAACACATGCACATGCAATTTAATTTTCTGAATACCCTTATGGATGCCAGCATCCCCTAAGTGACACAGAGGACAACTGGTATGAGCAGCTGGCAGAGGCCAGTCGGTTAGACACCTCCTCGGACTCTGGCTTGATCTCCCCTCTTACCGTGGCTAGGGAGGAGGGAGCATCATTTGCAATGGTGGTGCAGAGAGCAGTTGGGATCCTGGACCAATTGCCTTCTGTGGCAGTCAAGACGAACGTCTTGACATAAGTGCCTCAGCTCAGAGTTTCCTCCTCTGAACCTTTACTCCCTTTCAGTGACACCCTTCTGTATGTCCTACTCGGGGCCTGGTCCGAGCCCTGCACAGGGGCTTCTGTGCACAGCACAATTACCCACCGCCATGGCCCCGCTCATGGGGACCTCAGTTTGTAATGTAATGGAAAGTGGATTTGTAGAGCTCTGCTTGTCACACCTGAGTTTCCTCGCCCAGCACCCCACACGAGAGCTTGGTGGTATAAGCCTCCACCTCCCGAATAAACCCAGGCGCATTCCCTACCACTTCATCGGATAGGGAATCCAAAAGGCTGGACACAGTGTGCCTCAAGCGGTGCTGTTGCTCGTGTGCCTTGTCCAAGTCATCGGCTTGGCACAGTTAAGTCGAAGAATGCTTCAACGTCTTTGGCTTCCTGTACTTGTGATACTTACCCTACAATTTTGACTGGGACAACGAGTGTCAAGACCAACTCAGCGAACATTTCCGGGACCTTCTGTGCGACCATGATCAAGAGCATCATAGGGTGTTGACCGACGTCAGGTGGTGAGGAGCTTCAGGAAACGTTCCCTCAGCGCCATCATGCTCATGGTGTGGCAGTCCTCGCATGCCTTGGAGTTGTGGTCCTGCTCCACGATCCACAAAAAACCAAGGGCCTCAGGCCCCTTGCGCCTTGCCGGAACGTCACTTTTTGTGACGTTCCTTGGTACTGGAGCCTGCTTCATATTTACGGGGCAGCACTAAGCCACTTGTTTTGGCTTAATGCTGCCTGCTAAGTATCAGTCCCTTTAACGTAGTGTTCTGCGTTAATAGGGCGTGCAATGGGTGTTGCTGGGGGTGTTGCCAGCAACATCCATGGCTTTTTGACACTGCCACCGATTTACGAGAAATCGTAAATCTGAGGCAGTGCCAAAAACGTACACCTTCCCGGGGGAGGCGTAAGGGAGGCACAACGAGGAGAAATATCTTCATTTCTCCTCGATTTTCCTTTTTCTATGTGTGATGCTTTCTGCAGCACACATAAAATGAGGAAAAATCCTCTTCTGATTGTTTCTGTGGAAGAAGGTTTCCCTTCCCGCACAGAAATAATCATCCCTGCAATGCAGGCACCCTTGCACCACGGTGCAAAGGTGCCTGCGTTGGTGCACAGAAGCCCATTGTGCGCCGGCACAGGGGAGAAGGACAGGAATGCACCGTATCTGAGGGATACCGCACATTCCTGTCTTTCTTTTACTGTAGAGCAGCAGCACGGTCCTATGGTAAAACCTCATAAATGAGGCCCCAATTCTGGGTCTGTCATAGACATCTACCTGTGACAGGCACCACAGGATTAGAAACCTGTTGGTTGACACACCTCACACACCAAGAGAAAGGATTCTCTAAAAAAAACTCTGGCAAAAAGTCAAATAAACTCAGTCAAAAAGTGACTGGCTGAGCTCTTCCAGATCTGCGCTGACTGGCACGGAAAGAAAAGAACTAGCGTCAATGCACTGGGGTGGCACCTACATAGGGACCGCACACGTCACTTCTAGTACAGATGATGCAGACAATGCTGATGCGGAGCCGGACGACACCACTAACAGGCGTGCAGAGGTACTGCTAAAAAATGTCCGGATCCAGTCTGACGCTTGGAGGTAATTCTAAGGTGGCTAGGAGTCTCTTTCAGATTGAGGGAATTTCATTTTAAACTTCATCCATTTCTTCACCAGACCCCTAATACTAATGTGCGGTTTCCCATTGCCAGGGTTAAGTATTCAAAGAGATTGCACTCTGGCTGGTTTATTGTGCCTGTGGAGGGCAACAGTGTAGTAAAGACAGGTACCGGTGCCCTGTCATGTCTTGTTTGAGTTAAATGACCACTGGTCATATAGGTAAGTGAAGGGACCCTTATCTCGCCCCACTCCGCCTCCCATGAGTTTGATTGATGGATGATATGTTGAGTTCCACCTCACTTCTCTCTGCAGGTTGCTATTGTTACTAGGTTCATACTTGCCCCGTCCTCCTTAACAAGCCTGACGGAAACCATTTTCTCAGCGTACTGGGCACTATAGTGTTTCTTTGCTCTCAGTAAGTTCGAAATGAAGACAGATTTGGTTTGAGTTGCAGAAAGGGGTAGCCGCCTATTGGCAGCCAGCCTTTTATATACAGGGCTGTGGGGCAGCTACGTAGGGATCAGAATTATGCAGCGTTTTGGGCCTGCACAGCAGAACTCTGGTACGCAAAATTAGATAGCAAGGCTTGCCTCTTTCCCTACCATGCTGGGTGATCTTACTATCTGCTGACACCATCCTATTCACCAGACACAGACCAGTGCACAGTGGTGGCTCAAAATAGTCTACGGCAGACCATGCTAAAGTGTGAAAGAAAGGGTCAGATCTGGTATATCACAGAAACCTCCTTCAATTGTTAGGGCTGACAGTTCAATCAATCAATCATTTGTAGAGCGCACTACATACACGCAAGGGTCTCAAGGCGCTGGGAGGGGGTGGGGGGCGCTACTGGTCAAACAGCCAGGTCTTAAGTAGCCTCCTGAAGGTCAGCAGGTCTTGGGTCTGTCATAGGCTCAGTGGGAGGGTGTTTCAGGTCTTGGCGGCGAGGTGGGAGAAGGATCTCCCGCCGGTGGTTGTTCTTCGGATGCGAGGGACTGCGGTGAGTGCGAGGTCGGCGGAGCGGAGCTGGCGGTTGGGAATGTAGAAGGAAAGTCGTCTGTTGAAGTAGGCTAGGCCGGTCTTGTGGAGTGCCTTGTGTGCGTGGATGAGGAGCTTGAAGGATATCCTCTAGTTGACGGGGAGCCAGTGCATGTTTCTTAGGTGGGGGTGATGTGGCTGTGGCGAGGGACGTCGAGGATCAGTCGTGCACATGCGTTTTGGATGCATTGCAGTCGTTTGATGAGCTTGGTCAGGGTTCCCCCGTAGAGGGCGTTTCTGTAGCCGAGTCTGTCGGGATCCACCTGTAGATCTTGCGGAGCATGCGGAGGGTGTTGAAGCAGGAGGAGGAGACAGCGTTGACTTGCTTGGTCATGAAGAGCGTTGAGTCGAGGATGATTCCCCAGTGCCGTCGGCCACCAGGAGTCGTCCCAGGCTGAAGGGTTGGAGCCGAGGATGAGGACCTCCATCTTGTCCGTGTTCAACTTCAGTCGGCTGATCTTCTTCCAGTCGGCGACGGCCTTCATTCCTTCGTGGAGGTTGGATTTGGCGGTGATGGGGTCCTTGGTGAGGGAGGGGATCAGTTGAGTGTCGTCGGTGTAGGAGATTATGTTGAGATTGTGCTGTCGGGCGACGTGTGCGAGCGGGGCCATGTAGATGTTGAACAGTGTCGGGCTGAGGAAAGATCCCTGGGGTACGCCGCAGATTATCTCGGAGGCTTCGGATCGGAACGGGGGGAGGCGGATGCTCTGGGTTCTGCCGGAGAGGAAGGAGGCGGTCTATTCCAGAGCCTTGTCTCGGATCCCTACGGCGTGGAGGCGTGCGCGTAGTGTACGGTGGCAGCCGGTACTGAACGCGGTAGAGAGGTCCAGGAGGATGAGGGCCGCGGTCTCACTATTGTCCAGCAGGGTCCTGATGTCGTTGGTGGCAGTGATGAGGGCAATCTTGGTGCTGTGGTTGCTGCGGAACCCTGACTGGGAAGGGTCCAGGATTCTGTTTTGTGGAGGTATCGGGTTAGCTGTCTGTTGACGATCTTCTCGATGACCTTGGCTGGGAACGGAAGCAGAGAGATAGGCCGGAAGTTCTTGAGGTCTCTTGGGTCCGCCTTGGGTTTTTTTAGTTGGGCGTTGATCTCAGCGTGTTTCCAGCTCTCTGGGAAGGTCGCAGTCTCGAGTGATAGATTGATCAGGTTGCGCTGATGGGGTGCAATGGAGCTGCTGGCTTTGTTGAAGATGTGGCGCTGAAATGGGTCTAATGGGGAGCCGGAGTGGATTGTGCTCATGGTCTTGATGGTGTCATCGATGCTCACGTTGGCCCAGGCTAGCAGGGGGTCGTGGTCAATGGTGTGCGGAGAGTCAATTGTGTTGATGTCTGTTGAGGCTGTCTGGGTGTTGAAGCTGTTGTGGATGTCTGCTATCTTGCGGTGGAAGACAGTGGCGAGGGAGTCGCACAGGGCTTGCGACGTCTGGGTGTCGTTGGTGTTGGAGCTGGGGTTGGAAAGTTCCTTCACGATGTTGAAGAGCTCCTTGCTATTGTGTGCATTGTTGTCGGGGCGGTCTTTGAAGGAGGTCCTCTTGGCAGCCCTGATGAGGTGATGGTGGTTGCGGATGGCGTCCTTGTGGGCTGCGTGGCTGTCCAGAGTCTGCTCACTGTGCCATTTCTTCTCTAGTTTCCGGCAGGTTCGCTTGGAGGCTAGGAATTCTGGGGTGAACCAGCTGGTCCTCTTGCTGGTGTCTCTGTAGGAGGGTTTCTTCAGCAGGGCGAGGAGGTTGGTGCAGTCGTCGATCCAGAGTCTGAGGCTGTGGGCAGCGTCGTCGGTGATGGAGGGTTCGGTGGGTGGGCTGAGAGCGAGGTTTGCGTGTAGTTGGTCTTCGGTGATTTTGCTCCAGCAGCGGCGAGGGATCTGTTGGGTGTGGTGGTGAGTGGTGGGTTTCTGGTAGGTGAAGTGGATGCAGTGGTGGTTGGTCCAGACGAGTTCGGTGGTGTGGCTGAAGGAGACGTGGAAACTTGAGGAGAAGACGGGGTCGAGCGTGTGGCCGGCGGAGTGGGTAGGCGTTGTGACGAGTTGCCTCAGTCCGAGGTTGGCGAGGTTATCGATCAGGGTGGTGGAGTTGCTGTCGTTGTTGTTCTCAAGGTGAAGGTTCAGGTCTCCGAGGAGGATGTAGTCTGTGGAGGTCAGGGCATGCGTGCTGATGAAGTCAGCGATGGAGTCGCTGAACTGGGGTCGGGGTCCAGGGGGTCTGTAGACGGGGGTGCCTCTGAGGGTGGTGTTGGGGTCTGTGTGGATCTGGAAATGCATGTGTTCGGCGGTGCTGAGAGTGTCGTCGGTGCTGGTCGAGAACCTGATGCTGTTCTTGTGGACGATGGAGATTCCTCCTCTGACTCAGTTGGTGCGGTCTCTGCGGGTGATCTTGCAGCCGTCTGGGATGGCAATGGCGATGTCAAGTGCGCAGGAGTTGTTCATCCAGGTCTCTGTCAGGAAGGCGACGTCCGGGAATGAAGTGTCGAGCAGGTCGCAGAGCTCGACGGCATGTTTGCGTGCGGAGCGGGTGTTCAGTAGGATGCATCAGAGGTGATTGTGGCCTTTCTTGGCGGGTGGTTCGGCGGCTCTGAGACTGGTGAAGGGACCTTCTGGGCGCAGATGAGCTTGCCTTAGTTTGGCGCGGCCGCCATATATGGGGCAGTGGGAGGAAGGAGCAGCTGGGAGGGGGGAGGCAGGGGCAGCGAATGGGCGAAACAGACAACAGCGGTCACAGACACCAGAAGACAGAATGGGCAGTACAGGGAATGACAGCGACAGTGATACAAACCTAAGGTCTACCACTGGCCACCAGGGATGAGGCGTAGGTGGTAGCCTGCGGGTGGAGTAGGGCCTCAACTTCTACAGCAGCGGCAGCTGGGGCAGGGTCAGGACACACAGGTGTCCTCTAGGCATTGGATTTTACAGTGTATTTTATTGTACTGTTATAAAATATAGACTAAATTGGACCCCATGGGCCTATTGACCCTTGTGTGACAATTAGACTATGTTGGGCAAGTCCTATATTTATGAAATTTTTTTTATGTATGAATTGTTTTTTTAAATTACAGTGGAATAATATTACAAACTTTTTTTAAAATAAATGTATTATATTTCCTCTACCATTTGAGTATTTGTGGCACTACAACTATTGAATCTGGTAGTTTGAGGGTGTATACAAGAAGTATGAATTAATGTTGTATTGATTGAAAAAGGAGGTACCAGTGAGTTAAATACCAAAGGGAATATCTATTTCACATTTCAGCACAATGCCAATATGCCATATTATATGGCAAAACACACAAGATGATGGATGGAATGTTGCACATTGGCAAAACCATCACCCCCAGTCACAGATCTGGGTTTAATCCATTGTTATTTTGCTCACCACGCCACCCCAGTTCAGACATGGCCATATGCAAATCAGTCTTGACCCTGTGCCTCATGGGAACAGTCCAGCCTGAACTGCCAAGCCATGTCTTCCCTGGACCGGTCATAAACGAAAAACTCGATAACAGAGCTACATAACCCATACTGATCTCGCTCGCTTTCTATTCCTTCCCTACAGGGCACAGCGGCATGGGCAGGTACCACGGCAAGTTCAGTTTCGACACCTTCTCGCACCAGCGCGGCGTCCTCCTGCGCAGCCATGGCTTGGAGAAGCTCAACACTCTACGCTACCCACCATACACCAAGCAAAACCTGTCCCTGGTGCGGTCAACCACTGAGGTCAAACGCAAAGGGGGGTGCACCCTCCAGTGAAGTGGGAGCTGCAGGTGCACATCTGGGGCACCACCTGGAGCCGTCCCACTTATAAAGCCACCATCATATGTCACTTTATGGAATTTATGCCAAAGGGCCTTCCTCTCGGTATCTCAGAGGCCAGCCTGAAAACAATACTGAGATTTCCAACAAAGATGGCCCCTCTGGAGGGCACTGCTTGACCTCACACTTACTATCCCTCAGTCTGACTGGCTTTTCAGAGATACTGTCTTGTCGGACACTTTACCTGCAGCCAATCCATCTTTCGGAGTCCACCATAACCCTTAGTGTGAAGTGTGCATCCTCAACCCCTAATATCTGTTCATAATGTGCTTCCCTTCATACGCATCCTGCTGCAGCCTTAAGGCCTACCCCAAGTCCTTGACTTGGCTCTTTCATCTAACTGTACTATAGAGTAACTATAGATGGGTGAGCACCCAAGCTGGCTGCTCTGCTTCTCCCTGAGATTAACTATAGATGGGTGAGCACCCAAGCTGGCTGCTCTGCTTCTCCCTGAGATTAATTATAGATGGGTGAGCACCCAAGCTGGCTGCTCTGCTTCTCCCTGAGAATAACTATAGATGGGTGAGCACCCAAGCTGGCTGCTCTGCTTCTCCCTGAGATTAACTATAGATGGGTGAGCACCCAAGCTGGCTGCTCTGCTTCTCCCTGAGAATAACTATAGATGGGTGAGCACCCAAGCTGGCTGCTCTGCTTCTCCCTGAGATTAACTATAGATGGGTGAGCACCCAAGCTGGCTGCTCTGCTTCTCCCTGAGATTAACTATAGATGGGTGAGCACCCAAGCTGGCTGCTCTGCTTCTCCCTGAGATTAACTATAGATGGGTGAGCACCCAAGCTGGCTGCTCTGCTTCTCCCTGCCCTTTTCAGAGCTGAGCCCAGCATCTTGGAGACACGCACACGCACACACACACACAGACACCCACACACACACCCCTCCTTCTCTCCCTCCCTCCCTCCCAGAGCAGCACTGGAAAGAAAAAGAATGCAATGCCTGGAAAAACTAGGGACAACTTTCAATTGTGCCATACATGCGACAAATCAAGGGTGAAATTAGAGTTTTCCTCGAGTTTATTCAAATGAAGTGTCAGGTGAATCTGGAAGAGGCACGCATATCGCACCTTGAGAGCTTAAACCCAGAGAGCGCTTTTCATGTGACCTTTGACCTCACTGACGTCTCGATATATAGAGTTATCGCCACTGAGGTGCTGGACTTCTCCTGAAGTGGTTTCTTGTTCAGTCAGCCATTGGTTTGAACCTGTAAATAGGGCGCCCTGTATGACACCCAGGTCTGTGCTGTTGGAAAGATTAGAGATGCATTTCAATCAATCAATCAATCAATCAGTGACACTTATAAAGCGCGCTACATACCCGTAGGTTCTCAAGGCGCTGGAGGGGGGGGGGGGGGGGGGGGGTGCAGCTACTGCTCGAACAGCCAGGTCTTCAGCTTCTTCCTGAAGGAGAGGTGGTCTTGGGTCAGGCGCAGGTCGGTCGGGAGGGAGTTCCAGGTCTTGGCGGCCAGGTAGGAGAAGGACCTTCCTCCTGTAGTCGCTCTTCGGATGCGGGGGACGGCGGCGAGGGCGTGGTTGGCTGATCGGAGGTGGCGTTTGGGAGCGTAGAAGTTGACTCGGCTGTTGAGGTAGCTCGGGCCTTGGTCGTGTAGGGCTTTGTGTGCGTGGGTGAGGAGGCGGAAGGTGATTCTTTTGTTGACGGGGAGCCAGTGAAGGTCTCTCAGATGTCCGGAGATGTGGCTGGTTCGTGGGATGTCGAGGATGAGTCTGGCTGAGGCGTTCTGGATCCGCTGGAGTCTCTTCTGGAGCTTGGCGGTGGTACCGGCGTAGAGGGCGTTGCCGTAGTCCAGTCGGCTGGTGACGAGGGCCTGGGTGACGGTCTTCCTGGTCTCGGTGGGGATCCACCAGAAGATCTTCCGTAGCATGCGTAGGATGTTGAAGCACGCCAAGGAGACGTTGTTGACTTGCCTGGTCATGGAGAGGGAGGGGTCCAGGATGAAGCCCAGGTTGCGTGCAGGGTCTGTCGGTTTGGGTGCGGTGCCCAGGGCGGGAGGCCACCAGGAGTCGTCCCAGGCGGAGGGTGAGGAGCCCAGGATGAGGACCTCCGTCTTGTCCGAGTTCAGTTTCAGGCGGCTGGTCGTCATCCACTCGGCTACCTCTTTCATCCCTTCGTGCAGGTTGGCTCTGGCGGCGGCGGGGTCGTTGGTCAGGGAGAGGATCAGCTGGGTGTCGTCGGCGTAGGAGATTATGCTGAGGTTGTGTTTGCGTACGATGGCCGCGAGGGGGCTCATGTAGACGTTGAAGAGGGTGGGGCTCAGAGATGATCCTTGGGGGACGCCGCAGATGACTTCGGAGGCCTCTGACTTGTACGGTGGTAGGCGGACTCTCTGTGTTCTTCCGTCGAGGAAGGAGACGATCCATTCCAGCGCCTTGTCCTGGATTCCGATGTTGCTGAGGCGCCGTACTAGGGTGCGGTGGCAGACCGTGTCGAATGCCGCGGAGAGGTCTAGGAGGATGAGGGCCGCTGTTTCTCCATTGTCCATCAGGGCTCGGATGTCATCGGTGGCGGCGATGAGGGCGGTCTCGGTGCTGTGGTTGGCTCGGAAGCCGGACTGTGAGGGGTCGAGGGAACCGTTCGTCTCGAGGAAGGCGGCCATCTGCTTGTTGACGGTCTTCTCGATGACTTTGGCTGGAAACGGGAGGAGCGAGATGGGGCGGTAATTCTTGAGGTCGGTGGGGTCCGCTGTTGGTTTCTTGAGTAGAGCGCTGAGTTCGGCGTGTTTCCAGCTCTCAGGGAAGATGGTGGTGTCGAAGGATGTGTTGATGATGTCTCGCAGGTGGGGTGCGATGACAGCGTCGGCCTTGTTGAAGACGTGGTGAGGGCAGGGGTCGGTCGGTGATCCGGAGTGGATGGAGTTCATCGTGCGGATGGTGTCTTCGGTGCTGATCGGGGTCCAGGCGTGGAGGGTGGTGGTGGGGGGTGGTTGCTCGGTCATGGTGTGCGTTGGTTGGTTGTTGAAGCTGTTGTGTATGTCCGCGATCTTGTTGTGGAAGTATGAAGCGAGGGAGTTGCAGAGGTCTTGCGATGGGGTGATGTCGTTGTTTCCTGCGCTGGGGTTGGAAAGCTCTTTCACGATGTTGAAGAGTTCCTTGCAGTTGTGTGCGTTGTTGTCCAACCGGTCCTTGAATGCTGTTTTCTTGGCGGCGCGGATCAGCTGGTGGTGTTTCCGGGTGGCAAGTTTGAAGGAGGTCCTGTTGTCCGGTGTCGGTTCCCTTCTCCAGACTTTCTCGAGGGCTCGGCAGTTCTTCTTGGAGCTCTTGAGTTCGTCGGTGAACCATGGGGCCTTCTTGCTGCCGGGTCTGCTAGGCGGGGTCCTCAGTGGGGCGAGTTCGTCCGCGCAGTTGCTGATCCACTTCGTGAGGTTGTCGGCGGCCTGGCTGGGGTTCGCTGAGCTGGCAGGTGGGTGCTGGCTCAGGGAGGTGGTGAGCTGGTCTGCTGTGATCTTGTTCCAGCTTCTGCGGGCGGCCTGTTGCTAGTGTTGGTGGGTCGTCGTTCTCTTGAAGGTGAAGTGGACGCAGCTGTGGTCCGTCCATTGAAGCTCTGTGGCGTGGCTGAAGTTGATGTCTGTGCTGGAAGAGAAGACTGCGTCGAGTGTGTGTCCGGCGAGGTGTGTGGGGGTGGACACCAGTTGCTTGAGTCCCAGGTTGGCGAGGTTGTCGAGCAGGGTGCTGGTGTTGCGGTCGTTGTTGTTCTCCAGATGGAAGTTGAGGTCTCCCAGGAGGATGTAGTCAGCGGAGGGGAGGGCATGCGGGCTGACGAAGTCGGCGATGTCCTCGCTGAATTGCGTGCGTGGTCCAGGGGGTCGGTAGATCAGGGTGCCTCTGAGGGTGGTGTTCGGGTTGGTGTGGATCTGGAAATGCAGGTGTTCGGCGCTTGTCAGGGTGTTGTCGGTGCTGGTCGTGAGACGGATGGTGCTCCTGTGGATGATGGCGATGCCTCCTCCCATCTGGTTGGCGTTTCGGTCCCTCCGGACGATCTTGTAGCCCTCTGGGATGGCGATGGCGGGAGCTGAAGAGGCGTTCATCCAGGTCTCCGTGAGGAAGGCAACGTCAGGGGCTGTGGCGTCTAGGAGGTTCCAGAGTTCGATGGCGTGTCTGTGGACGGAGCGGGTGTTGAGCAGGATGCACTTGAGGTGGGTGCTGCTGGTGTTCGACTTGGCGGGTGCTGGTGCGAGGCTGGTCCGGATGCAGGTGAACTTGCAGGCGTGGCAGCTGAAAGGTCCGTGGGTACGTCGTGGAGTGGCTTGATGGCATTATGGGAGTCGGCCGGTGTTGAGAGCGGTGAGGGTGGCGGCGGAGTACGTCAGGCGGGTCGGTCGGGGTCCTCGTGGGCCAGGGGTCCTGGCACTGGGCGCGGTCCAGGCGCGGACGGGTGCAGACGGGCTTGCCTTTGGCGCGCCTTCGGCGCACAATCGGCGCGCCCGCTGCGCGTGACCGCTGCGCGTTCGCACGGTCGCCATTTAAGGCCAAGTGCGCGGGTGGGCGGAGCAGCTGGGAGGCGGGAGCGGGGAGGGTACAGAATCGAAAAAGGGGCGGGGAAAAGCGGCGGTGGCGGGAAGGGAGGGCGGCGAGGTAGGCGGACAACAAGGAAGGAAAACCAAAACACGGGGAAAATGAAATAAAACAGAACAGGCACAAATTATCGACAAAACAAGAGCAAAAACAACCGCAGCGGAGGCAGCCGGCAAACGAGGCAGCAGCGAGGCAGAGGGCAGGCAAGGGGCACACGCAGCAGCTGGTGGCCGTGTGGCGCGGGGGTGTCCCACAAGTGGGTCACCCCACAAGTGGTAGGTTGCCTGGTTGCTTTCTAAATCCAAATATGAATGATATTCTGAGTTCTCGACTCCGTCTGAGACAGCATCGTGCTAAGCATACCCGAAGTGTTTCTGAAAAGACTTCTCATATAGTCAGATGAATTAAGCTTGTGATACATATGTGTACTTTTCAACACACGGTATTAAGTTGCCCCTAGAAGCTCCACTCGGTATTAATGATGCTCTTTGTGTAGAACTGGGGAGAGGAGGATATATTGTCCATTGAATGGAATGCAGACTGGATTCAGGAAACCTGGGCTCAAATTCGGGTTCCCACCTCCAAATGACTCAAATGTACCAAGGTAAATCACCCTGCCTCCCTTTCTTGAATTTTTATAACAAAGAACTCCTCGAAATAATTCAGTCCAGAATGTTAACTGTACCAAAGAATTCCTCACTTACACGTGCCTTAAAAGACTCTTGTATATAATGTTTATGTTGGTGATCGACAGCGCACGCATCTCACGCAGAATTGTATATTGCCTCACTCAAGGCGAGAGCAGTCATGTTTTGTCAATCTATGTAATTATAAAAATATTTTATAAATGATTAATTGTTAGAAAAGTCAAGCAATGAGGTAATATAAGTGACTGTGCTACACTGAATCACTTGCAATATTTAAATAAAAAAACTGTTGTGTTATTTATAAGAATAATTGCTATCTGCTGTCGACGGGGAGATTAACTTCACCTGGAAGGGATCTGTTGAAAGGAACAGAGCCAGTTCTTGAACCCTGACCTCTTCTGCTCCTCCCGGCCTAAAAGCAGCACCTGAAAGCCTCCACGCGGTTGAACATGGCTGCCCATCTCTGAAAACATCAATCAATCAACCAATCAGGATTTATAAAGCGCTGCAAATTACCCATGAGGGTCTCAAGGTGCTGGAGTTGCTAGCTGCTTTACGGTGCTTTGTTCATTGGAACAGGCAGGTCTTGGGTCCGTTTACGGAGCGATACGGCGTTCCTAAGGTGCAGAGGAAGGTTGTTCCATGCTTTGGCCGCGTCCTCCGATGTTGGCTCAACAGATCTGGAGGGTGTTCGCGAGGAAGAAGGAGGCGGATCGCAGGTGTCTGGTCTGTTGGAGGAAGGTCATTCGTTCATCGAGGTATGCTGGTCCTTGGGTGTGCAGGGCTTTGCATGTGTGGGTCTGTATCTCGAACTGGCATCTCTTCTCGATTGGGAGCCAGTGCAGCTTCTTGAGGTGCGGCGTGATGTGAGTCCATCTGGGAAGGCCAAAGATGAGCCATGCCGCTGGGTTTTGTATTTCTGTAGTTTCTTCAGGAGGTGTGCAGTGTATGGTGTACGCATATAGCATTTTCCCAGGCACCTGGGAGGCCAGCCACAAATTATTTGGTAAAAGTAATGTCTTCCTCAGCTTTGCTACCACTGGAGGTTTGTGGTTTAGGAATTGCAGAACCAATGCTAGGAATAACTACCTACATTTATTTTGTTTTAAGTTATCTTTCATCCATTGTCCCTTCATGTTCTCACGCATTTATTCACTAAACTGCCCTAGGATATGTTCTGCCTTGTGACGTCTGCCCTTTGACCTCCAGCAACCCAAAAACTTGTTGAGACCTTTATGGTCCTTCAAAAGCTAATGGAAGCGGTTTCCTGTAGCCCCATCCAGGGCCCTGTGTCATGCTGCAGCTCCACCCACATGCAAGGGAGCCTCCTCAAAGCAGGTAATGTTTGGTGAAAGGAGCCTGTTGTGTGGACTAACCAGTTCTGAGCCAGGGTAAAGTTTGACTGGTGCTCAGCTCGAGCTGGCACAAAGCGTGGCAGTGTCCTAGAAAAGCCTGCATGAGGATAGCAGGAAGGTTATTCTACCTAGAAACTGAGCCGGAAAAGTAGACATAAACCGGAGTGAGTCCGAGGGCCAGTATGCAGTGTGAATGGGTTCCAACTAATTGGATAAGAGGTATTCCTTTTACAAGTATCTTTCTGTTTACATGTTTGGATAGTTCAGGGATGTCAAACACAGTACTGCACTCACAGTAATGTGGGCAGATTTTAAGGCTCTCTCTTTTCTCCACTACAGGCCCGATTAACAAAAGTAATTGAGACAAAATCCTAACTTTATGACTTTCGGTATTCACAGAAGGCACTTAGGAGTACTAAAGTTAGGATTTTGTTGGGTAATATTACATTTTGGTCTTAAGTTAAACTTAAGACAAACTTAAGTTTAACTAAGACAAAAGTCTAACTTTACGACTAGGATTTTGTCTAAATTAAGCTTAAGTTTGTCTTAAGTTTACCTTAAGACCCAAACTTTGTTTAACTGAGACAAAATCCTAACTTTAGTACTCCTAAATGCCTTTTGTAAATACCGAAAGTCTTAAAATTAGGATTTTGTCTCAGATTACTTTTGTGAATCGAGCCCTATGCCTTTCAATGGAATTCATTATCCATGGTCGTGCTAAGAGTCTGGTACCGATCAAGCCCTCCTGGCCGGACACTGGATGCCTCTGGGTTACCGAGTGATCGGGCATTGGGGTCCACAAGGCACATTTTACACACAGGATACGCTAATGTGTAGACCTCCCCATGTGTGGCCGGCAGCCCCAGGGGAGCGGTGAGGGGAGGGAGGACATGGACATCTTAAGGAATTTGGGGCCCTGGGCCAAACGTATTTTGGAGAGCTTTGAATTTCTGATCCAATTTGAGCTCTTTCATGACCTCTTTGGCCAGATCACTGACAGTGCTCAGGCACCCTGGTACAAATTCTAAATGTGTTTACATCTAATGTTCACGGATAGTGATGTTTGTTTTCAATATTGTAATACCGTAGCAGCTCGCTAACAATACTGCAAATAATCTCTGTCACCCTCGTATTTCTAATATGGGAGGTCCTGTTTTTATATAAAAGAAACGTTGTTTATAGATGTTGAATGAAACATGAACACAACATTTCTCTGCAAAATGTCTGTAATAGACTTTCACACATCAACCACATTCAAAATAAATTAAAGGAAAACAGCATTAAAAACAATCTGTTTGGGAATTATTCATTGCGAGACTCTCTGCAGAACAGAGCTGGCTCTGTCAGGGGCCCGCTGAAAGGCTGTGGCCCTAGGCCCGGACCAACCCTGTCCATGCCTTAAAAGGTCTCTGGGGACGAGGCACGTCCAGGGCTAGTGGCTATCAATCCCTGGGTAAAGTGCCCCCGCCACTCCAATGTGAGAGCCACCAAAGAGGTCCTGGAGTTGTCTGCTCATTGAGCAGTAAGTGGACCACCACAGGGCACAGTGAACCCCTGGGTGAGCACAGATTTGAAAGGGGCCCACTGTTTGGGATCCTTCGCCCCCTGGTTTCTCAGGAGCAGGAAGGGGGTTGGGTGCATCATATGTACTTCAGAAGCAGACATGTGAGGAAGCAGAGGTTAGGTACCTAGCAGCTACTGGGTAGCAGCATCTTCAGCAGTAGGGAGCAGCTGGGTGCCTCAGAACTGCTGGTTGGGTGCCCTGACATTGGGTGCATGTCACAAAAACACTCACGCATATTAGCAATGAATATTTTACTCCCTCAGCCATATCGCCCCTAATGTCCCTTCAAAGGATCCTGACTTAGTAATTTACTCATGCCGAATACCCGAAACCAGTGATGGGCTAGGCAACCATGGCGCGTCTCAAGCAGGCACATTCAGAATGTGTCTGCTCTCAGCTGTTTATCTACTAAACAGAGGGCGTTATTTATGCTAAAAGTTACAGAAGTACAGCTGGAGTTCTCCACAGCCATAGGAATGTACCTTTTCTAACTTTTTTCTGTTCCTCAACATTTATAGGAGTACATCTGAAAGCTGCCCTAGGCACAGGTTTCAAAGTGCACTTCTAAAAACATCAGGCGACTTTTCCAGGCAGGCTCCCGTGTCCTCTGTGCACACTTCTCCATTGCGTAGATCTCTGCTCAAGGGGATAGGATTCCCTGTGCACATTATTTTTATTTTCATTGCAGAGAAAATATTTTTTCTACATGGAGAACCACTTCTGCTACACCCCCACCAAATGTAGAAACCCCAAAATACTATGGAGGCAACAAAGAACATGGATATACCTTCTCTGCAGTAGATAGCACAAAGTGGGTCAGAACTCAAGAGAAAAGCCTTGGGAAGAGAAGAAATATTGCCTGACATGGGTTCTTCTGAAGACATGGACAACAAAGAACTCAAATGAAAATAAACCTATATTTATACCATTATCTGTAGAATGAAAGGATGGGCATGGACAACCGCTACTGGTGTCTGCTGTCTGCATGTGTCTGACTGCCCTTCTGTAGCAGTGAGCTTAAACAGAAATGATGCACATTAGTACACATGGTGATAGTTGGACATTACTCGCACTCGTGAAACCTGTATGTGCCCCCACCCCGCTCCGATATCTCTTGAGGGAACACAGAGTGTTCTTCTTTCCCTGAAGTAGTTCCAAGGTCCTTAGATGTGCTTTATTAACTCTTCCCCTGAATGTGAAGCTGACCTGAGCATCCCTTAAAAGGTTGTAGGAAAAGGCTGTATGCAGTTGTAGATCTTCAGAGCTGTTTGAGAATCTTGAAGAAAAGCACTGTGTTCATTTTAGGCTCTTCCTTTGGCAGTAGAGCTTGAGATGTTTCAACTGTAGGAAGATGGGGTCATGGACCACCGTGTGGACAGAGAGCTTAGAATGAGACTCTTCTAGCTGCAGGGAACCAGCTGAAGAACTTGAGGGGAGAGTTGAAGTGGTCACCGATGCTCGAGTTTAGATCTTGCCTCGCGGTGGAGTTTTGGATGAGTTTTGATTTGCTGTTACTCCATTACTATGGTTGAGGCTTGACAAGACCAGGGCTCTAGAGGTCTGCGGCAGAGTCGAGAGTCAGTAAAGATCATGCCTAGCGTTCTCATGGTTAAGAATGGACTTCTGTTCATTAGGTTATACTGTGGTCTACAACTGTCCTGTTTTGCAATTGCATTTATATAGCGCTTCAAATCCCTGATGAAGCGCTAAAGTGCTTTTGGTAGAACCATTAAAGGTCATAAGATGAATATGAATTCATTCTTTTGCCGAAGTTGGCTAAAGAGATATTCATCTGGGACTGGAGAGAGGTTAGAGTCCACAATCATGCCAAGAGTTGCTTGGGGCAGTCTAATTTCCTTAGACTAGACTGTAGTTATGTTATATTTTTGGCATCATCCACAAGCAAAGATGTAATTTGGGTGTTGTTGCATCATTTACACTTGCCTAGATTAAGTGAACAAAGTAGTGAGTTGAATAACCAACTCCACGAGTGGTGGCTCTCAGCACTGCTGTCAGGACACCATCAGACTGGAGACAAAGAAGTGCAAGAAACCCACACAGGGCGGCAGGCCTTTCCCCTCCATGTTGCAAGACGTAGATCGAGATTCCCACAAGCACCAGGACCACCTCACCGGATCCAACTTAGGAAAGAGTTCACAGCGCATCTCTTTAAAGAACACTCTATCGCGATGCAGTAAGAGTCCACAAACAACTACCTCTTAAATCACGCCTTGACTGTATCCGTGAATTAGGTTATGTACAGCTCTCAGCGGCCTTTGGCTAAGTTCGCTCTGTACATACATACACCCTAGTTCTAAACCAGGAGGAGTTCCAGACATTTCAGATTTAAAGACTGGTACCCTGGATTAGTTGGGCTACCTGCCCAATTTTTTAAACGCATTGCAGGATAAATTACACCTACTCTAGCCAAAGTTTGTATCAATACAATAATAGGAGGTAACCTGGCTTACAAAATGAGGCAAAGATCCCTTTGATTGTAGCCATTACAGGCAAATATCTTTAATACATTTGAATGCAAAGCTTAGGCTTTGGCTTAGTTCTGTAATTAAAGAATTAGTGAAAAAAGAACAATTATTCTTTATTAACATCAGGTGAAAAAACAAACAATACCAGGAAAGTTATAGACCTAATAGACCGTCAAGAGATATGTTAGACCATTACTCATTGGCAAGCTTAAACGCCAAGAAATTAGAAAATGAGGTTATGCATATTTGCAAAAGTGGTTAGGAACAATTTACCTCAGAGAATTCTCTTGCACTAATCTTATGCTGGCGAGCCCACTCAGCCTTTCATCCTGTGGTCAATAAAATGAGTACCATTGAGTTGGGTAACAATAAATATATTATTCAGCACCAAGATACCCTTCTGGGTGAACGTGCACTTTACTAATACACATTATGTTATGTCATGTCATGTTATGTCAGGTTATGCCTTTTCATAAATGGTTCAAAGTCTCCCTTGTAACGAAGAAAGTGCCTTGGAAAAAGGTCCTAATCAGGGATGCCCTTTTTTACCCCTTTAAGTCAGTTTAGCCCTTTGCGGATCCGACGGGAATCCCCGGAGCTGTCACGCTGGCTATTGTGGTGGATCTGCAGATCCATGGAACACCCAAAAATGTTTTTTTTTTTTATTTGACCCAGGGAAGTGGAGGGCTCCTACCCTGCCCACGGGGAACCCCCATCCGGCCCCTTAATAACTTATTTTGTTTTCTTTTTCAGAACTTGGGGCAGAGTCCCCAAGTCATAAGATGGCGGCTGCAACTTTTCTTTCAAGCTGTGGCCAACCAAACACAAGTGGTTGAGCTTGCAGATTCACTGTGGCGTGAAATATGCAAAGTTGTTTTAACCTTAATTTCACAAAAACTACTGAACAGATTTACACCAAATTTCAAAAAGCACACTTTCTGGACCAAGATCTTGCTTTCTGGTAACTTTGGTTTAATTCCGTTCAGCCTTTGTGGCTGTAGCTGTGTCTAATTTTACTATGGAAACCTGAATGGGGAAAATTGGTTTCGGGACCCTCCCATTTTCTCAGCCCCCACTTAAAGGATCACCTAGAAACTTTCCAGAAAGGAACTGAGGTAGAACTTTTTTTGGGAAAGTTTGTGAAGATTCGTCAAATGATGCAAAAGTTATTAGCAAACCAAAAAAATGCTTTTTCTTTGGAAACGTGGTGCTAACTATTACTATCCAGAGGCGAATATATATCTATATATCTATATATATCTATATATCTCCAAGTTATCACCCTTGCCCCTACATTCTCGGGTGGGAGCTCCATGACACGGGGTGAAATTGCGGTAAATGTGCACGCTCTTTACCAATAACCAGCACTTGCGGGAAAGGATTATCCCAAATTTACTGGGTTAAAAAGTACACACAGACACGTTTCGGCAACCACCTTTCTCAATGATGGTGGGCGCTATTGTGCAGCATCATTAAATAACATACATTTCATTGATTGAGCAAAAAGCATTAACATAAACAAAGGACTAGCGAGCATTGTTGCTCGCAAGTATTTCTGGCAAGGCCATCTTGTAACATTACCATGCATTGACATTCTGATTGTATGTATTATAAAAACTTTGTAATTATAGAAATTATTAGCAAAGGGAGGGGGGAAAACCCCTTATTGTGTACTTTATGGGCAATTCTACTCCCAACACAATAATTCCAATGGGACCGCCCTATAATGCCCTGTATGGGCTAACAACAGTGTATTACTGATGTGGCATACAGCATATTATAATAAGCATCGTTGAGTGATGCACACTGGAAATACATTCAAATTCCAAATGAATAATTCATTGTACCCATATATGGACATATCCACCATCACCATGCCTCACTTCAATTGCTAATTGCCACACATCAATTCACACATTACTTTGGGTTCCCGAATATATCACCAATTGGTAATTTCCAAACTTATCATGGCCACGTTAAGTCCTTCATATCAATAAAATGAATCTCACACTTAATGCATAGGCAGCTTCTCTAGTGGCCCGTTAGCTATTGTCGGCATGCACCAGACCACCGATGGAGCTCGGTTGTAATGCATTCTCCGGCGTGTTCACATTTCACCACACCTCGTTGTAGTAAATATGAGACTGGCACTCCAGTGGCTGCAAATAAGTGTTTATTTCATTAGAGGAAGAGATAACATCAATGCATTTGGGCTGCACTCTGCAGCCTTGATCACGAAGTCGGTTGCCATTACTCTCCGCGTTCACACATGTATTTCCTCCCTCATAATGATTCATCAAAACAAACATGACAACCAAACAGTGCTACATCACATTCTTATCAATTAACAGAAAATTATTGTTTCAGTGCATACTGTCCTTCTTTTGTGTGTGTATATATATATCCATATATATATATATACATATATATATATATAGATATATATATATGTTATGTTATTTGAACTTCCAGAGCGCAAGGTTACCCTGGGTTGTTCTGGCGCTGAGCACTACCTGCTGGTTATCAATATTGGAAGGTGTTACTGTGTGAAAAGCCAAGTTTTCAGCCCCTTTCTGAAGGAGAGGACATCTACTGAGTTCCTTAAATGGAACGGGAGATCCTTCTAGGCCTAAGAAGCGCAAGTGATACCGCCCCCCCCCCCCTCATCTTGGCTTTTTTAATCGGGGGAACTGGGACTTGTTTTGCTCCTGCTGACCGAAGAGTCCTTCCAGGAGCATACCACTTCAATTTTTGCGAGCCCCGGTTTCCTTCTCTTCCCCGTCCCTAAGTGACAACACTATTTGAGTGTCATCCGCATAGGAGGTAAGTTGGAAACCATAGGATCTCATCAAGCCTGCCAAAGATGTCACGTACACGTTAAAGAACGTCGGGCTTAAAGATGAGCCCTATGGCACCCCACATGGAAGAGAAAACGGCTTTGACCTGTGGTTGTCCAATCAGATCCTTGTACCTCTGCTTCAGACAGCCGGTCCATCAGAACTTCATGATGGACCGTGTCAAAGGCTGCTGACATGTCTAACATAATCAGAACTGCCTTACCTCCACTATCCAAGGTCTCCCTCACTTTCTCTATTGATTTGATTAACGCCAGCTCGGTGCTGTGTTCTGCTCTAAACCCGTATTGAGATGGGTTGAGTAGATTATTAGTTCGGAGAAAAGTACTGAGCTCGGTATTTATAGCTTTATAGCATTTACAATGATTTTTGCAGGAAGTGTAAGTTGTGAAATTGGCCTGTAGTTGTTTGGGTCCTGGGGGTCAAGGGTTGGTTTTTTTAATAGGGGAAGAATAGAAGCCTTCTTCCAATTTCTGGTAAATTTGCCCGATGTAAATATGGCGTTAAACAGAGGTGCGAGGGCTGACCCTATAACTTGTGGGATTTGTTTCAATACAAGTGCCGGATATGGATCCATAGGGGACCCGGATCGAATGGAGCTCAAAAGTTTGATCGAGTCTGGTGTCTCTAGTAGAGAGAATTTGTCTAAAACCGGTGTGGTCTTGTATAAGAGAACTAGCAGCCGAGTTGTAGACCACTGCACCGCCTAGACAAGTCACAGTAACGTATTTAAATATTGCCCACCTCAAATGGCCAGCTGCTATATGACAATGGAATAGTGAATTTAGAAAAAGGGGTATGAGAGGCAATATATTATGACGCGTAACATGAAGTATGTACAACAATAATAGAGTAAAACAGTGACTCCACGTATTTGAACCTCACCAACAACACAAATAAAGCACAACTCGAAAAATACAAGTAACGACGTGGACTCACTGTTTTACTCTATTATTGTTGTACATACTTCATGTTACGCGTCATAATATATTGCCTCTCATACCCCTTTTTCTAAAACCGGTGTGGGGTAAGAACTGTTTGGTTCCATTGTTGGTGGGACCAGCTTTTCCCCTTTTTGAGCTTGTGTAAATGAAGAAAAGATAGATTCCACCTTATGTTGGAAGAAGTCGGCCAGTTTTTCGCAGAGTTCTGGACTACTTTGGCTCTTAGGGGCCGTTGGGGCCGCTAGTTTAGTCTTTCAAACATTTCTATGTGGGCGAAACCCCGGCTCCCGTCATTCCTCAAACTCGCCTACAAAAATATGGGCTTATTATCTGCAATTTAAGAAATGGGCGATGCTAGTGATGGAAAGGGCCGGTGCCAGTGCTAGGTCTGGGAGATGCCAGAAATGGAAGCAGGACATGGCATCCCAAGTTACATTTTGGGCAATACTCAAGAGTGATCATGTAGCATGGTGAAAAAATGGGCTTAATTTACGCAGTTCAGTATTACAGTAGCATTATAGTATTTGTAGATAATTGGTTCTGCCCATTTAGTCCTCCAGGACTTTTCGCTGATGACTGTCCTTTTTGTGAAACTTTACTGAGGGCGAGTCTTACTACATGAGACTCACTCACAGTAAATTCACAGTAATTGGACTGAGCGTCTTTACAGCCGGTGCCCGCTTTTCATGATAGCCTGCTGCTAGGCAGGTAGGGTGAGATGCACTTGGCTGGTCACGCAATAGAAAATGTGTGCACACGCATGTGCGCAGTCTGCATGTATTAGACTAACGTTGTGTGCAGCCCGGTAATTGCGCACCAGTAGATTGCCCATAGATATGTGTATAAATATATATGTATTTAGCCAAGAATCCCTTAGGGAAGAACCATCCCCCTCACCTGAAGGTAGAGAATGAAGGACCTTCTCTCTGCTTCGAGGATGACAGCACGCAAGGGATGTCAGACCGCTGCGTGCCAAAGATTCAGCATGCAGGACCCTGTGTCAGCTTGGAAGAAATTCTCCTCTAATTTGCAGGGAGGAATAAAGGTCTTATATACTAGAGTGGTCACTCCAGGGTTTCTTATTTGAAAACAATCATAAATGTTTTGAAAACAATCATAAATGTTTTCCAAACAAATGCGATCATGCACAGCGGGCTGTTGGCCAAGGATGAAAAAAAGTGGTGACCATTATACACAATACTTATGCCGTGTCTGAGGACATGCTTATGTATGTAAGAGCCTGGTGTCGAAGAGTCGGGAGCAAGCTACTAGGTAAAAGGTCACCTGTTTCAGAACCGTTATTGTTGTGTGGATGGGACAATGTATGTGAAAAGGGGATACATGACAGGACTTGCCTAAAGGACATGACAACAGTCCAGCAAAGTGTCAAACTGGGGTAAAATAAACACGCTGAGTTAGATTCTGGAGTTCCAAACAAACTAAACCCACATTGGGATTTCACGATTTGTCATATTTCTCTGGCTCAGATCCTAAGCAGGTTCCAGGCCTTTATTACCCCTACTAGGCCGGGTTAAGTACTCTGCTCCCCAGCAGAGGGAACAAGGGCCCTACCCACACAAAAGGAGCAATTATCAGTGACTGGCTGTTCCTGAAAAAGGCAGTGGTGTTGGGGGAGGGGAAAATCTGCATCTGACAATTAGCTTATCACACTGCACTTTGGCTTGGACAGCCCAGGCCTTTTGAGCAAAGGAGGAAGCCCAGACCTTTGGAACAAACACCAGTGGAGTTCGTCTTTGAAGGTTTGGTGGGAAAAGATGAGTCCGTGATGTCAGCTAGGGGTGGAGCTAAGGCCCTCAGAGGAGCTCTTTCTACAGAAAACTTTAAGTCACTATGGTGGATTGTTCCAGAATGCTGTGCAGGAGTGCGGGAGAGAAGTGGAGGGATGATGTGGAGTCCTCGGATTGGCCAGAGGTTCCTGGAATCTAGACCTTTGCAACCCCACTTAAAACCCCTGCTCTGGGGAAAGACAAACAGTTAAAAAGACCGTGGATCTGGGATGCGACAACAGCAGAAAGGATGATCAACTGGAAAGAGAAGCCATCTGAGGGCCTGCCAAAATGGACTTAGGACTTTGTCACCAGCTGACTCCCAGGACTAGGCTCGTCCTCTCCAGGGCCTGTGGCACTGCCCCCTTATACTCCCTGGTGGCCAGCTAGGGGAAGTCTGTATTCCACCGCCCCCAGGTGCCCTGCAGGATGGCTAGGGGGGCATGTGACCTGGTAGCGAGGGAAGAAGGATTTTCTGCAGGCTGATAGGAGTGGGGCTGCACAAGATGCCGCCTCCAGGAGAAGAGGAGCAGCACGAGCCAGGCAGAAAAGAAGGCTGGGGCAGGGAGCCAGAAAATCAAGCTTTCCACAGGATGAGCTCTTTCAGAGCAAGGAGGGCTGTTGAAAATGTTACTAGTGGCTAGACCTGCCCATCGGGAGCAAACCGAGCCCAAATGAACAGAATTGGCCCAATGGGCATTTTTAGGGCTTTACCATTCTATATAAAGGAAGAGGGAAAACGAGCATGTGGTGCCCCGCCACTATCTTAAGGAAACTCCACCCCGGCGCATTTTTGTTAATTTAATCATCTTGGGAATGGGGGTGCATGGGACCCCTTCCCGAGCCATACCTCAGCTCCTGAGACCCCATCTACCAGAGCCCGATGCAAGACCTCCCTGGGGCAGAGAGCCAACACAAGTAGCCCTACTAGGGCCAGGCACGGTGTTGGGAGGAGAGGGGTACAAGCACTGGCTGAAGAAACTGGATTTCTCCCGACAAAGGGAGGAGCTCAAAAGAGAAGCTGCTCCGGCTCCGTGGGAGCATAACGCAAACGCTAGGTCCAGTGAAGCATATGGTGGGGCTAGGGCACCCACATAAAAAAAATGAATGAAACGCCAGGTTGCAAAAAGCAGATAAGAGACATACTATGCAATACCATTATTTAAATGGACTGCATTTCAGTATTTTCCTTTTTGTTTATAATGGTGTTTTTTTGCTGATGGATAATATGTGCCTATTGCAGTGTTGAAATAGATGTGACACCTTGAAAAAGCCAACAGGCTTGTCTTATATATTAATGTGGCAACCCTTTAACAAAGCCAGTAGGCCTGCCTTATATATTACTGTGGTGACCCTTTGACAAAGCCGGTAGGCTCGCCTTATTTAAAACCACACCCCTACAACAACATTTATATTGTGAGGTTGCATCTGGTATAGGAGGGGGTACTTTGATCTTGCGGTTCAGGACCCTCATAGTGTGAAATGTGGGGGACAGTGTCAGCAACAAATTAATGTATGTACTTGGTAGTCAGTGAGTGTAGTAAAAGTAGTTGTACAGTCATTTGTTGAGTGTTGTTGTGCGTGCCAGTGTACTTGAATTTCTACGCCACACACCTCCTGTGAGTAGGCCTTGAGATGCTCTGCCTCACTACTCAGAGAGTAAAGTGCTACAATGGGGCGTTTGGTCCCCACTAAAAAGTCAACTGGGGACTTAGTCCTCGCCTGGACGTCCTTCCTTCACAACTAATACCCCGATTTCTTACAGTATATCAGTAAAAAGCGAGCTGGGCTTGAGAAAGGGTGGGTATTGGGAAAGAAGAATGGAAAAGGAGGCGCATTTCCGACCATTGTGGCCACGGAGGTCAAAATGGCTTTTAGGGATATTACGGAATCTTTTGGTGAGATGTGGTGAATCAGCTATACTATTCTGTAAGCAACTCATGTAAGTACTCCTAACTATTGCTGTTTCTATGCATTTCGATGAAGAAATGTCAGACCTCATAATTCAATGCTCTTAAAATTGTGAACAATAGTGAACAGTTGTCGGGTGCTGACATGTACATTCCTATCGATATCGCGTAAAAACCATCTTACGTCCTTGAACTATCTTCCCACTTTTTTGCGAAATCCCTGGTGTGGTAAATAATTTCTGAGCTTCAAATGTTTTTACACCGATTTTATTGTTAACCAAATGTGAACGTAACTTGTACTATTATAATATTGATTCACTGGTTTCTTTGACTGTGTCCAAAGTACATGGTCCTACGCCCAGTAACCCTTGTGGACTGTGCCGAGACTATTACACTTGCTCCTGGACTTTAAGGGGAGCCAGTGCTAAGCTTTCAAGGAGTGCTTTAAGGGGCATATCAGCAACAACCGGCGATAATTATCGCTAAGCGCACTTAGCGCTAGGATAATTATCGCCGGCTAGCGTGGATTTTTATCGTTGAGATAGCGTGCTATTAGCAACGCTTATCTCATAAGCAATAAAAATCCTAGCGCTAACTGCCTAACGGGAGATTATCACTGGGAAACCAGCCATAATCTCCCGAAATGTAGCGTTAGCTTGTTGATAGGGACACACACACTTAGCCATGATATCCACCTTCCATAGGATATCATGACTAAGTCAGTCCTGAAGCAAGCGTAAGGAAAGTAGCGATAACAGGGGTTATCGCTACTTTTCTTGCCGCCATGCTTCATAGCGTGGGGCTTGATGATAGGAGAAATGTCGCTTAGCGACATTTCTCCTGTCATGTCGGGTCAGGAACGCCCACTTTGCATCTCATTAGAGATGCAAAGCTGGGTGTTAGGAATTCCTAATCTAACGCAAGTTTTCACGCGTTAGCGTGAGCTTGCTAATTAGGCGATAAAATTATCGCCGCTTTTCGGCCGCAAAAGCGGCGATAATTCTATCGCCTCGCCTTGCTGATATATATGCCCGTAAGTATTCTGGGCTCCCAAGGATCATGCGGAATCTGTCTGCCTGGGGTTGCAACGGGGACCTTTGCAGTGGGCTCTTTTGAGAGTGCGCTGTGTACTGTGTTGAGATTGTCCAGTCTCGCCATCATCAGGGCTCTGTCCAACTCAAACAGATGGAAAGACTGGAGGAGGGGGGGATCCTTTGGAGATGGGGGAGTTGCAGATGCACGCCCTTAACCCCTCCTCATTACCTTGTGGGAGAAAGGAGCGCTCTACATCAAAAAAAGACTTTAAAGCTCTTTGCAGTGGGAGGTGGTGTTCCCGGGATGGGAGGCCAAAGCACAAAGCATGATCTCAGTCTAACGCCCTGTCACATCTGTGCCAGAAATCCAGCCAAAGTCTTAAAAAAGGAAGTATGTGTTTGAGAAAAGCAGCAGCGCCCCTTGTGCTGCAGCACGCATGTCCCTGGAACAGCATGCGCGGGGAACACTGATTGCTCGGGTGCAACACCCCCAGTCACCTGGAGGGGCGCTCCACGAGTCCCCTAGAGTGCCAGTCCCGAAACGTGTTGGAATCCAAAGTGGGAGAGAAGATGTTGAACTTGGGCTTCGTCAATATCCAGACATGTCGCTGATTTTCTGATAAAGGCCATGGACAGGCCTTATGACGATCCCTTGTCGAGATGCTGCATTAGACATAAAACATTTTAGAATCCTAATCTGAGATGAAGTTGGGTTTTTTCCTGTGATGTCAGTTCCTGTTTAATCCTATATAATGGAGCAGTAAGAAGATGCATCGATACGAATTTGTTCCCTTACTTCTTTGCCCCTTGCTGCTATTATTTGTGCCAGCTTTTTTTTTTTTTAGCAGATTGATATACTTCTAGATTTCTTTGCCTGGACTCTTGCTTAGTTTGCTGATTTTTTTCAATTTTAAACTTCAGGTGCTATAGGTTCACTGAGGAGGTTTTTATTCCCTTGCTTGGCTTTTTTCCATTCACTGTGAACCCTCGTAAGGAGACGCTTGAAAACGTCATGTTCACTGTTGGTGCAGAAGTGTGGCTCAATGATTAGAGCGACAGACCCTGATGCAGAGATCTAGCCCGGGACCAGGGTTCAATTCCCCGCCTCGCTGGGTCTTGGGCTCAAAAATTCCACGGACCTGATAATTCTCGCCTCGGTGCCTATTCCAATCATGGAGTCCCACTCTGCAACTCTGGGCAATAGCTTGCTTAATCTCCACAACAGCCCCCACAATGCTAAGGATGCCTGGCCTCCACCTTGGGGGTGCCCAGGAGTGGACGCTTCACATGGTAAGCCAGGATGGGTTCCACAGCGGTATTCGTTCAAGCGCCTTGAGACCCTTGCGGGTGAGTAGTGTATCAATTTACAATTACTGTTGGGTGCAGTGTGTCACTGTGGCTACCTGGAAGAGTCACCCTTTGTTCTGGCAATGAAGAGGGGGGCTCAACAAACCTGGCTACTCAGCATCAGGACACGTACATTCAGAGGAGGCTCCTTCCTCCAGTAGAAGATGCGGTGTCCAGGCACAGGCTTTTAACTCGGTTTAAAGGTGTTTTTCCCAACTGGACATTATTTCAAGTTTCATCTGTGTACATTTAGACGTAACCTTGTCATTATTACTACTGTCATTATTACACCTTGTCCTGTTCTACGAGCTGAGCCACAGAGTGTACACAGATGATGAAGGGCAGAAGGGATCATCATGAGTTTTGTGACACTAAGTAGGAAAGTGAGTGAATTGATGATTCTACTAACCCCATATGAAGCTGCTGACCGGGGCTGGAGAAGAATCTAACCTGATCGCGGTCTGGAAATCCCAGCACACCCCTCGAGTTTTTTTTTATATTCCCTTCCAGTTCATTATGGGTTTAGGAGCAAGTGAGACATCCTTCTGAGTAAACATTGAACAGAAAACATACAAATAATAGAGTAACTCGTGGGTGGAGAACTACAGCAATAGATTTAATTAATAAGCAACACAAATTGACACAAAAAGATAATAATGATTTCTTGAATCTGTCCAGAAAGGATGGGTAAAGTGTAGGAATATCAAAATCTGAAGGTGGCATAACATCTTAGTTCATGGGTTCCGAAAAACCTTACCAGAGAGACTTTTTTTAGGATAAAAACGTTTCTTTTCAAAATATTTTGAAAATGTGTCCTTGTTCATCTGTATATTCACAGTAGATGCAGCAGCAACAGATGCAACAGTCACATTCAAGGAAACCCAGAAGTAGATTTAGCAGCTAGATTAATGTATTTATGGTGCATTTGTATGTGTTGCTAGGGCTCAACATATGATAATGGCTTCAATTCCTCTGTAAGTAGAGACTGTCTCTCTTCATAACTTATCTCATCGGATACTTTGCCAGTGCTTGTAAAGTGTAAACAATATATTTTCCATGTACATTTTGTAATAAATTGGGCGATGTTAGATCTCACTTTTTTTTGATTCCTTAATAGTTTGTTAATATTCTGCAGTGGAGCAATAAACGTCAGAAACTATTCTCATATCTTCTGGATAGAAAACAACTTGCAATCATCTCATACTTAAGACTCTACTGATATCATACATGCCAACATTTTACAAATGGAAAATTGTACATTTTTGAAAAAAGATTGGGAGAATGTTTGCCCCAATTCCTCGTAAGGGGTTGTATTCACTATATGAAAACATTTACAGTTGCACTACATTGAAGCATTGACAATTTCAGGTGGGAGACAAAACCCTGCCAAGTTACCCGAGTCTATCCATGCGTGTGTCCAGGGGGCATATCATCAACAAGGCGATAAAATATTATCGCCGCTTTTGCGTCTATTTTCAAGTGAAAAGCGGCGATTATTTTATCGCCTAATCAGCAAGGTCACGCTATCGTGTGAAACCATGCATTAGTGCCTTAAATCTGAACGCCCAGCTTTGCATCTCTAATGAGATTCAAAGTGGGCGTGCCTGCCCTGACATGACTGGAGAAATGTCGCTAAGCGACATTTCTCCTATCATCAAGCCCCACGCTATGAAGCATAACGGCAAGAAAAGTAGCGATGACCCCTGTTATCGCTACTTTCCTTACGCCTGCTTCAGGACTGACTTAGCCATGATATCCTATGGAGGATGGATATCATGGCTAAGTATGTGAGGCCCTATCATCAAGCTAACGCCAAACTTTGTGAGATTATCGCTGGATTTCCAGCGATAATCTCACGTTTGGCAGTTAGTGCTAGGATTTTGATCGTTTTTGAGATAAGCGTTGCTAATAGCACGCTATCTCAGCGATAAAAATCCACGTTAGCCGGTGATAATTATCCTAGCGCTAAGTGCGCTTAGCGATAATTATCGCCGGTTCTTGATGATATGCCCCTATGGTTTTTGTTTGAATTCTGGTCTTGTTTATTCTATTGTAAAATAGGACTACAAGTCCCGTAATTCAAAGAATAAAACCTGGACTGGAGCAGCACATCACGCATGGACCCGAGAAACTTGGCAGCCAAGGAGACAGGTAATGGAAAGCCATGCTTGGCTTTACAAATCGTGAATCTTCCAACTGAATCAAGTCTATTGGTATGTACAGCACTGTAAAGTAGGGGGAACCCGCTGGAACTTGGATCCGGCAGCTATCCCTGTGCTGGATCTGGGATCAGGCTGACCTAGGTAGACCTGCTGAATTTGACCTGGTCTCTTTTTTCTGACAGCAGGACATAATTCAGAAGCGCCTGCATGTTGTCTACATTACATTCAGAGCAGCCAACTGCAGGCGGTGAGGGGGCTTTCTTATTTTGACATTAGCAGGGTCCAAAACAAAGGCTTGATTTAAAAAGACATCAGCCCTCCTTCTATTCAGGTATCATCTTGGCTGAGAGCCATTTGGAGCCTAACATCATCATCATCAAATATCTTTATTTCGGTCATTACGACCATAAAAGAAGCATCATAGTACAATAAAAACATAGCAGTAATAAAACAATACAGTTGTGATAAAAATATGAACTCAGTCCAATGTCATTACTTGAAGTGGTTTTAAGAAGACGTGAGCGTGTAAACCACATAGACGTTAAAAACTTGGCAACAGCAAAGGCAATTGGGGGCGAGATGTCAGATTTAAGTATTCTAAAAGCTGGGAGGTGTTGTTTGAAACCCATGTTTCTAAGTAATGGGCAAAGCCAAAACTTCCTTGCTCTGGTGTACACCGGACAGAAGAATAAAACATGCAGGTCTGTCTCTTGTGTCTGCTTGCAAAGGGGGCAGAGGGCCGTGTGTGCTGAGTGAGACCACTGGGCAGTGTATGCCCTCAGAGGGAGAGTGTTATAGCGCCATTGCATGTAAAGCTTTCTTGTGAGAGTGGGACCCATATCATTATAAGTTGACTCTAAGTGGTAAAAATCTTTAAAAACCAAGAAGTGGGCAATACGAGAGCCCTCCCTCGCTGTCCTTATAGCACCTTGTAAGTGGTGTTCACGAAATACCTTCGTGATAAGTTTGCGGGAATCCCTGGTGCATGTGACCTCTGGATCATACCACAAGTCAGGTCTACCCAATGTCTCACAGGTAAGCTTTATGTAACTTAACCATGGTATTTGTATGTTGTTACGAAGGCGCAAAATCTCTTGCAGCTCTGCTCTGTATTTGGAATGTTCTGGGGACGACCATATTTTGCACCATAGGGTTAGGGGTTTTAAGCCCAACTCCTCTGAAAGCGGTCTTAAGCCCAGATCTAATCTGAGAGGCAGAAGAGGAGTACTGGCCGGTAGAGCTGTCAGCTGCCTGAGAAAAGTGTTCTCTGTTACCTGAAGCTTCTGCACAGGCGTATGTCCCCAGATTTCTGCACCATAAGTAATGGCCCCCCGGGCCTGGACCTTATATATTTGTATACGTGGGCCTAGGGGTCTGTATGTAAGGCCCTTTGTCATCCTGGCAATGCCACCCACAGACTGAGTCAGTTTCATATTCGCTCTTAGTTTGTGTGGCTCCCAGGTCATGCGTTCGTTAATAACTATACCCAGATATTCAAAGGTAAAAACCCTCTCCAGCCTAGAGGATCCTATACTGGGCGACGACCGTGTGGTCGGGGGTGGGTTGAAGATCATAAATTTAGTTTTAGCAGCATTGATCTCCAACCCACGCTCCTCGCAGAAACCTACAAAGCCATCCAAGACCCGTTGGAGTCCCATGGGGGATTTGGAGAGCAGCAGGGTATCATCCGCAAACATAATAGCGGGAACCCTGCTGCCGTCCAACTTAGGGGCATCAATATCGTTCAGGGTGCAAAGGTGATCTACGACCCCGTTAACGAATAGACAAAAGAGAGTCGGGGCGAGGACACAACCCTGCCTAACCCCCCTCTCGACCGGGAAAGCATCAGACAGTGTTCCATCCCTTCCACATCTTACTCTTGCATAATTCCCCTGATGCAACCTTCTCAAAATTGAGAGAATATCCCCAGGGACCCCCATTTTTGTTAACACCGACCATAACTTGTCTCTGGGTACCAGATCGAAGGCGGCACGAAGGTCTACAAAGACTGTATAAAGACTGCCGCCCTCAATCAGCACCGTCTTCCAATATAAAAGGTTTAACCGGAAGATTTGGTCAGTGGTGGAGATACCACGCTGGAAGCCCGCTTGGTAAGGGCTCATAATCGCCATTTCTTCGATCCAGTCCTGGAGGCGATTTAAAATGAGCCTACCAAAAATCTTCTGCGGCACATCTATTAGGCTAATGGGTCTGTAATTGGCTGGGAGCAGAGGGGAACCCTTTTTAAAAATTGGTACAATCTCCGCCCCCAGCCAAGTACCCGGAATAGCCATACCTGCTAAGATGGCGTTATATAGGGTCGTAAGATAGGGGGTCCAAACGTCTGGCTCCTGCTTGAACAAGTCACCCGGAAGCCCATTCAAGCCAGGTGCCTTACCTGTGGCAAGGCCAGTCAGAACGGCTCGCACCTCCTTAAAAGTGAATGGTTCACCAGTCTCAAGGGAGCAGTGGGGATGGTTGGAATTTTCCCCTACATCCTCAGGCAGTTTATAAAGAGACTGAAAATGGTCCTGCCATACCTTAGCTGAAATATTAGGTTCTGAGGCAGGTGTCAATTCCTCGGAACCCGTGTTGACGCAGCGCCAAAATTTGCGCGAGTCTGCACGGGCCAGGAAATTAGTGAGATTAGACCATTTATCATGTTCCCATTCTCTTTTAGCGTTTGAGGTCATGGACTTGTAGACACTTCGTCTAGCCCTGATGTCCACGGCACACCTACCTTCCTTGATTGCACCCAGGAGGTCGGCTTTCGCCTTTCGGCAAGCGCCGTTGTACCATGATGGACCAAAAGATTTTCTATTAGTCCTGGTTATTGGTTTCGTTAGGCATTCAGAAACTATTATTAGGAAGTCGGCATGTAGCTGTCCCAAATCAGAATAGATAACCTCACTAGTGCCTTTCTCTACTATCGCCTGGAGTTTCTCCAGTAGGGGCAGTGCTTGAGCATATAAATTATGAATTTTTTCCGGATGGGAAGATATATGCTCCCACTTTATTCTGCGTCTATTGGACTCAAGTACCCGGCATTCTTCAGATTCACCCCTATATATTCCCCTAGCTGGGGAACCGGGGTGACTATAATTTAGTTCAAGGGCATTATGGTCGCTATCACTCCTGATTGTAACCCAAAAATCTGTTACAAAGGACCATGAACACACAGGAACCAAAACATAGTCCAGTCTGGATTCACTGCCCATTCTATTAAAAGTACATCTTGCCATACCATCGGACTTAGACCTGCCATTGCAGGCGCGAAGGCCGTATTTCAACGAGAGGGAGTTAATTTGCAGGACCAGGGGGGACCATGTCTTAGGAGCCGGAGCCTGAGTGGGAGGAATATGCCAGAAGAGATCCTCATCCGTGGCCAGTCCCTCCATGAAGCCAGGGAGGGGCTCGTAATGGCAATTAAAGTCCCCTCCAACGAGATAGGCAGTACCCTCTGGTATGTCATTTAAAACCAGAGCGAGCTCCGTAATGGTAGATGACTCCTGGGAAATATTGGTTGGGCGTGAGTAGATGTTAATCAACAACAGACTAGCGGCATTTGGCCACTCCAGCAGCACAGCAAGGATGTCTGCTGAATTAGTGGGTAAAATATCCGCCCTGCAACCTAGATCAGTGGCCACCCATGTTGTAATGCCGCCTGAAGGGCGCCCCCTACCCCCCCACGTTGCATGCTTAGAAAAGGTTGCAAAGCCCTTGTGAACAATATTTTCTCTAGCCCACGTCTCTTGTAAGAGACAGATGTCTTTCTGCTCGATAAAAGAACACCAGGACGGGTTATCAAGTTTGTTAGAGAGGCCCGCAATGTTCCAGGATAGAATTTTAAGTGATGAGGAAATTGGAGCCGTGCAAGGTATGCTGTGGGGTAAAACCACTTCCGACTCCGACCCCTGGGGAGAGGTTGGGCCGTAATCAATTCCCTGCATAACCCTCGCGGGTGGGGTGTTCCAAGGTGGAAAGGCCACCTCTGAGCTACCCTCTTCAGTGACTTTAGTGTACGGAAAATGTTCCTCGTCCTTCGGGAGTACTGGTTGTCTATTCTTAGTTGTGTTCAGAGCGCCACCACCCACAGACAAAAACGGTCAATCCACCATGTCTAAAGTAGAGAAACGATTGTGGGTGGGTACTTGGTCATGTCTAGGGCACCCTGTCAGCCAGTGTTCCCTATCCGCCTGTGGAGCCCTTGACCTATTTCTCCAGGGTACTAAATCCCACCCGTCCTCAGCTTGTGTAGTTGTTGTGGGAGGGTAGAAGAAGGAGAGTGGGAGCGATTGAATAAGAGAACCCGTAGTAGGATATAGCCAACTACATATGTGAGAAACTGTTCAGGGATCCCTAAAATTAATCAATACACAGTCTCCCGGGATAGTTTTTTTAGTATTACCCAGCCACGGGAGTCTCCTAGCCATGAGAACCTCACTGTTAATGCCCTCTGGTAAAGGCCTGTTTTTCAAGAGCCAGTGGATGACTTTGTTTTTCAAAGCCACCACTGGTTCGCTGATAGATGGTTTTAATTCCGGGATACCCGTTAGGACAACTGTATACGGGGCTGACTCAGGCGGTAAGTTAACTGGTCTGTGTCTACTATTATATTCCTGCGCCCGTGGTGGGGAAGGAAACGGTATGTCACGAGAAGGGGGGACGGTATTCTGTGGAGAGGTCGTGGGTCCAGGTTTTGAAGAAGGAATTGGTCTGGGCAGATGTAAATGGGGGAGCTGTTGTAGACCATGACTGTCCCTAGAGAGTGGTATAGCTGTGGAGTTTATAGGTGTTTTAGTTGGTTTGGGGTTAAGCCCTAACTGAACCAAATCATGATGCAGATTATTTATAGATGATTCCAATTTAGCAAGGCGATCTATTAAGGGGGTGAGTAACTCGCTCAAGAGAGATTTTAAGTCTGCAAGTGAGGGGCCCTCCACCCGTGCAGCAATTATTGGACTCACTGGTCTTTTGGTTAGGGGTACTGCCACTCCCTTTCGTCCCACTAATAGAGAGTTTGTTTTCCCCCTAGAGGCAGGCATCATATCCTTTGGCCTGCGCCCTCCTACAGTTTGGGCCCTTCCCTTCCTCTTAGGTATTGCTCCCTCACGATTTCCTTGATTAGGGTCTACACTAGGAATATCATTAGTTTTCTTAGTTGTCTCGGGAGTTATATCCAGACTGGAAGATGTGGGGGCAGTAGAGAGCCTTGGAGGCGGGAGGGATAGTGTAATAAAATCAATTGGAGTAGAAATATCGCAGTCTGTAATAGATGAAGTCGTAGTGCTTGGATTCACTGATGTCGAGGAAACCGGCAATCCAGGCGGTCCCCCCTTAACATGGTCAACACATTCTAGCAGTTGTGGTGGGGAGGTAGCATGTTTGAGAGGGCCTAAAGACGATCTTCTAATCCAGTCTATTTCTAGGGAAATACGCTTCTCTAGAGTGGATATGTCGTCAATCAACAGGGATCCAGCCTTTGCAAAATATAAGTCCAATGTACCTGTGGGCTTGGCAGCAGCCTGGGTTGTTTTGCTCCGAGTTTCTCTCACAGTCGCCATTGATGCAGTCACAATAGAGGCAAAAGAAGGTAGGCCCTGGCCCTGCCTCGCCTGTCCTCGAACGGCCTCAAACGGCCCGCTCTTAGCCCGGTCTTCGCTCCGGGCGCGTTCCGCTGGCGAGTAAGGGCGGGACACTTAAGCAGCACGGTTGATGGGAAAAATGGGGAGGAGCCGGGAAGAGGACACAGGTGTGCTGGCTCAAGGCAACAGCGAGCACCCTGGTCCTCACAGTCCCGGAGCAGCGGTGTAGCTCAGCAGCCTCCCAAAGTTCAAGATCCGTAGGTTCAGCAGCCCCGAGCGTGGGGGAGACAGCGGCTTCAAGGTCCACCAGGTTAGTCCGGCGAGCGGCTCCCGCGAAGCGGGGGCCGCGAGATGTTATGAACTGGGTGGGGAGGGGCCGGGAAGAGGACACAGGTGTGCTGGCTCAAGGCAACAGCGAGCACCCTGGTCCTCGCAGTCCCGGAGCAGCGGTGTAGCTCAGCAGCCTCCCAAAGTTCAAGATCCGTAGGTTCAGCAGCCCCGAGCGTGGGGGAGACAGCGGCTTCAAGGTCCACCAGGTTAGTCCGGCGAGCGGCTCCCGCGAAGCGGGGGCCGCGAGATGTTATGAACTGGGTGGGGAGGGGCCGGGAAGAGGACACAGGTGTGCTGGCTCAAGGCAACAGCGAGCACCCTGGTCCTCGCAGTCCCGGAGCAGCGGTGTAGCTCAGCAGCCTCCCAAAGTTCAAGATCCGTAGGTTCAGCAGCCCCGAGCGTGGGGGAGACAGCGGCTTCAAGGTCCACCAGGTTAGTCCGGCGAGCGGCTCCCGCGAAGCGGGGGCCGCGAGATGTTATGAACTGGGTGGGGAGGGGCCGGGAAGAGGACACAGGTGTGCTGGCTCAAGGCAACAGCGAGCACCCTGGTCCTCGCAGTCCCGGAGCAGCGGTGTAGCTCAGCAGCCTCCCAAAGTTCAAGATCCGTAGGTTCAGCAGCCCCGAGCGTGGGGGAGACAGCGGCTTCAAGGTCCACCAGGTTAGTCCGGCGAGCAGCACCCGCGAAGCGGGGGCCGCGAGATGTTATGAACTGGGTGGGGAGGGGCCGGGAAGAGGACACAGGTGTGCTGGCTCAAGGCAACAGCGAGCACCCTGGTCCTCGCAGTCCCGGAGCAGCGGTGTAGCTCAGCAGCCTCCCAAAGTTCAAGATCCGTAGGTTCAGCAGCCCCGAGCGTGGGGGAGACAGCGGCTTCAAGGTCCACCAGGTTAGTCCGGCGAGCGGCTCCCGCGAAGCGGGGGCCGCGAGATGTTATGAACTGGGTGGGGAGGGGCCGGGAAGAGGACACAGGTGTGCTGGCTCAAGGCAACAGCGAGCACCCTGGTCCTCGCAGTCCCGGAGCAACGGTGTAGCTCAGCAGCCTCCCAAAGTTCAAGATCCGTAGGTTCAGCAGCCCCGAGCGTGGGGGAGACAGCGGCTTCAAGGTCCACCAGGTTAGTCCGGCGAGCGGCCCCCGCGAAGCGGGGGCCGCGAGATGTTATGAACTGGGTGGGGAGGGGCCGGGAAGAGGACACAGGTGTGCTGGCTCAAGGCAACAGCGAGCACCCTGGTCCTCGCAGTCCCGGAGCAGCGGTGTAGCTCAGCAGCCTCCCAAAGTTCAAGATCCGTAGGTTCAGCAGCCCCGAGCGTGGGGGAGACAGCGGCTTCAAGGTCCACCAGGTTAGTCCGGCGAGCGGCTCCCGCGAAGCGGGGGCCGCGAGATGTTATGAACTGGGTGGGGAGGGGCCGGGAAGAGGACACAGGTGTGCTGGCTCAAGGCAACAGCGAGCACCCTGGTCCTCGCAGTCCCGGAGCAGCGGTGTAGCTCAGCAGCCTCCCAAAGTTCAAGATCCGTAGGTTCAGCAGCCCCGAGCGTGGGGGAGACAGCGGCTTCAAGGTCCACCAGGTTAGTCCGGCGAGCAGCACCCGCGAAGCGGGGGCCGCGAGATGTTATGAACTGGGTGGGGAGGGGCCGGGAAGAGGACACAGGTGTGCTGGCTCAAGGCAACAGCGAGCACCCTGGTCCTCGCAGTCCCGGAGCAGCGGTGTAGCTCAGCAGCCTCCCAAAGTTCAAGATCCGTAGGTTCAGCAGCCCCGAGCGTGGGGGAGACAGCGGCTTCAAGGTCCACCAGGTTAGTCCGGCGAGCGGCTCCCGCGAAGCGGGGGCCGCGAGATGTTATGAACTGGGTGGGGAGGGGCCGGGAAGAGGACACAGGTGTGCTGGCTCAAGGCAACAGCGAGCACCCTGGTCCTCGCAGTCCCGGAGCAACGGTGTAGCTCAGCAGCCTCCCAAAGTTCAAGATCCGTAGGTTCAGCAGCCCCGAGCGTGGGGGAGACAGCGGCTTCAAGGTCCACCAGGTTAGTCCGGCGAGCGGCCCCCGCGAAGCGGGGGCCGCGAGATGTTATGAACTGGGTGGGGAGGGGCCGGGAAGAGGACACAGGTGTGCTGGCTCAAGGCAACAGCGAGCACCCTGGTCCTCGCAGTCCCGGAGCAGCGGTGTAGCTCAGCAGCCTCCCAAAGTTCAAGATCCGTAGGTTCAGCAGCCCCGAGCGTGGGGGAGACAGCGGCTTCAAGGTCCACCAGGTTAGTCTGGCGAGCGGCTCCCATGAAGCGGGGGCCGCGAGATGTTATGAACTGGGTGGGGAGGGGCCGGGAAGAGGACACAGGTGTGCTGGCTCAAGGCAACAGCGAGCACCCTGGTCCTCGCAGTCCCGGAGCAGCGGTGTAGCTCAGCAGCCTCCCAAAGTTCAAGATCCGTAGGTTCAGCAGCCCCGAGCGTGGGGGAGACAGCGGCTTCAAGGTCCACCAGGTTAGTCCGGCGAGCGGCTCCCGCGAAGCGGGGGCCGCAAGATGTTATGAACTGGGTGGGGAGGGGCCGGGAAGAGGACACAGGTGTGCTGGCTCAAGGCAACAGCGAGCACCCTGGTCCTCGCAGTCCCGGAGCAGCGGTGTAGCTCAGCAGCCTCCCAAAGTTCAAGCTCCGTAGGTTCAGCAGCCCCGAGCGTGGGGGAGACAGCGGCTTCAAGGTCCACCAGGTTAGTCCGGCGAGCGGCTCCCGCGAAGTGGGGGCCGCGAGATGTTATGAACTGGGTGGGGAGGGGCCAGGAAGAGGACACAGGTGTGCTGGCTCAAGGCAACAGCGAGCACCCTGGTCCTCGCAGTCCCGGAGCAGCGGTGTAGCTCAGCAGCCTCCCAAAGTTCAAGATCCGTAGGTTCAGCAGCCCCGAGCGTGGGGGAGACAGCGGCTTCAAGGTCCACCAGGTTAGTCCGGCGAGCGGCTCCCGCGAAGCGGGGGCCGCGAGATGTTATGAACTGGGTGGGGAGGGGCCGGGAAGAGGACACAGGTGTGCTGGCTCAAGGCAGCAGCGAGCACCCTGGTCCACGCAGTCCCGGAGCAGCGGTGTAGCTCAGCAGCCTCCCAAAGTTCAAGATCCGTAGGTTCAGCAGCCCCGAGCGTGGGGGAGACAGCGGCTTCAAGGGCCACCAGGTTAGTTCGGCGAGCGGCCCCCGCGAAGCGGGGGCCGCGAGATGTTATGAACTGGGTGGGGAGGGGCCGGGAAGAGGACACAGGTGTGCTGGCTCAAGGCAACAGCGAGCACCCTGGTCCTCGCAGTCCCGGAGCAGCGGTGTAGCTCAGCAGCCTCCCAAAGTTCAAGCTCCGTAGGTTCAGCAGCCCCGAGCGTGGGGGAGACAGCGGCTTCAAGGTCCACCAGGTTAGTCCGGCGAGCGGCTCCCGCGAAGCGGGGGCCGCGAGATGTTATGAACTGGGTGGGGAGGGGCCAGGAAGAGGACACAGGTGTGCTGGCTCAAGGCAACAGCGAGCACCCTGGTCCTCGCAGTCCCGGAGCAGCGGTGTAGCTCAGCAGCCTCCCAAAGTTCAAGATCCGTAGGTTCAGCAGCCCCGAGCGTGGGGGAGACAGCGGCTTCAAGGTCCACCAGGTTAGTCCGGCGAGCGGCTCCCGCGAAGCGGGGGCCGCGAGATGTTATGAACTGGGTGGGGAGGGGCCGGGAAGAGGACACAGGTGTGCTGGGTCAAGGCAACAGCGAGCACCCTGGTCCTCGCAGTCCCGCAGCAGCGGTGTAGCTCAGCAGCCTCCCAAAGTTCAAGATCCGTAGGTTCAGCAGCCCCGAGCGTGGGGGAGACAGCGGCTTCAAGGTCCACCAGGTTAGTCCGGCGAGCGGCACCCTGGTTATTTACTTCCATATGGCGACACAGCTATCTGAAGGGCCTCCAGGCTGCTGAAGCTGCAGATGGCGAATCCATCGATGATCCTAACACCTAGATGCCAACGTAATGGAAGGAAACAAGTGCGCACAGCTTATCACTTCACAAGTACTTAAGAGAAAGTATTGGGGGCACGCTTTTAACTTTGTTCAATTTCCTATGTAAGAGCTGTGCTTGCACTCAGGGCACATGTCCTAAAAAAAAAAGTGGGAGGACAAACCAAGTTAGGCAGTATGCAAATGACATCCTGGCGCGGACATGACCGCATCTGACATCACGGAGGGTGATATCACACAAGGCATAACAGGAAGTGCCATCAAAACCCATGGCCTCACTGGAAGTGACATCACAAGAAGTAACATCAGATCTTAAGACTGCACAAATGTTTTTAGCAGGTCTATCATAAGTACATTTGAGTGCAGTACAAAAGTTAACAAGAGAGATTTTTCACGGGAGTTGCTCCAAAACAAATGGACGCATCCTCGTAAAAAATCTGGGCCTCAATTTATACTTTTTTTTTTTTTTTAACTCTACCACCCAAAAATTCGTAACCAGGAGAAACATGGTAGTAAATATGTTCTGCTTAATTGGTTGCAAAGTCTGCATTTAAAAATTTCTTATGGGGTTAAGCCACCTGCTGCAAAGATCTTTGTGTACCAAGTAAATCTCAGGAGATAGTAATAATGGTAAGATAACTCTGGAGGCTAATACACTTGCTGGAGAGATCTGTGTATTGTCTAGTCCCAGTTTTGAATCAAAGTAGCATAGTTGGTTAATGTGTCTCCTGCAAAGCACATTAGATAACAAGCAGATGACAGATTTTTATTTTATGTAGATCGATAAGTGGGTTACTGCTTTTAAAAGAGAGAACTTTTTACTACTTGCAGTTCATAAATTGTAATCCTTCTAATATAGTACAGTGAGCTATGACGGATATGTGACTCCTACACCTTGTAAACCTCACAGTCTCATGTAACACATCCTATACATTGATTTACACACATATGATTTTTTGTCAATGTATAATGTGTATTCGTGATGTAAAGCACTCCGACACCCTGGATTAGGATGACTAGCTCTATAAAAGTAATAAAGTGGTATTTAAACTGTTATTTGTGTAAATACTGGTACAGACCCACACATTTGACATTGTTATAGTGCATGTATGTCTTATATGCAGGGAGTAAACAAAGTCAAAAGCAAGCCTCCCTTAAGTACCTGTGAAGTACATGCTGTGTGCCTTTGTTTCCCGCCCATTGCATTTGCAGCTAGGAGTGAGGTTCCGGATGGCTCCCAGCCACGATACTCAATCAAAAGGAGGCCTCATGGCCCCCTATCTTCAGCCTTTGTTTTGGGCTCAGCTAGAATGTAAAATAACAAAACCCCCTTGCCTGCACATTGCTGCTTGGAATGAAAGCAGACAACATGCAGGTGCTGCTGAATGTGTCCTGGTGTCTGAAAAATACACCAGGGTGGGTTCAGCATATTTCTGTGGTGCCCAACTTCTTGGCAGGGGCAACAACATCCACTCTGCGAAAAAGTGGGTAAATGCTGTCTACCTGCGTGTACCCTCGACTTGTGCCCTGCTTGCACTGTAAGATTTCAAAATGTATCTATCCGTATGAGTAATTACACAAATGTTCATTTAAATGGCACCTACTTATTATTTTTTTTTACTGTTATTAATAATATCCATTGGCACATATCTTACAGTTGAGTTCTTGTCAAACAATAAGGTCTTATACATATTTGATTATAGAGTTTTTCATCAGAACAACCATCATTATCGATTTTTATCACATTTGCATCGTTATTGATCACGTTTTCCCGCCACCTTTTTCCGCGTTAACTGTCTTCCACTGAGGAGTCAATTGTAGGTACAGTGCATATCCAACCCCTGAATGTGTTCCATTGTCCCCATAGCCGTTCCCATTTTTTGGGGCATCCTCTATGTAGGTAGACAGTTCTTTCTGCCATCATGGCCCTATCCAGATCATTGCACCATTCTGCCACAGTTGGAGTGTTGCGTGCCCCCCTGTGTCTGGCTATATTTCTTTTGGCTAACATCATACCCAGTGTCGCCCCTGTCTGCGCCGCTAAATTAACGTCTGTTGGTTCCCATATATTCAACAGGTAACGCTTGGGTTCCGGTGGTACAGGGGTCCCGCTCACTCTTGAGATAGTGGACATCACTGATTCCCAGTATGCGACTATTTCTGGGCATTCCCATATCGTGTGGAAAAATGTGCCTATTGCCCCACATTTTTGCAGACATAGGTGACTTTCAATCTTACCCATCTTATGCAGCGTGACTCTAATGTAATAGATCCTGTGAAGTATCTTAAGTTGTACGAGGTGCAGCCTAGATGGTATCGCTACCTCCCTTGGTGATGCCAATGCATCCTGCCAGTCCGAGTCGTCTAACTCACGTACATCTTTCTGCCATTTGTCTCTCAAGTTGTGTGGAATCAGGTAGATTGTTTATAATTTTGCCATACGTTAGGGATATGGCTTTTTTGTGCATGTGCTCTGTCAATAACCTGTCTTCTAGTGGCGAGGCTTCCGGGAGGGATGGTCACTTCTTGGGCATGCCATCTCGTACTGCTCTTGAAGCTGTGTGAATGGGATTACCTTCCCTTGGGCCCAGAGGTCACCCACTTTCAATATTCCTATGTTGTCCCATGCTTGGAATCCTTTGCTTTTACACAACATACCCAACTTTCTGGTCTCCCAAAGGGGTGTGGCTTGTGTAATTTTGTTGTCCCAACCCAACTTCTGGCATACCGCGTGCCATACGTGGAGTGTGTGTTTTGTCGGTCCTGGCAGGTCTTTGTTATTGTTATAAAGTGCCCGGTTAATCTCTCCCTTTCCCAGCTCTAGTCTGTCAAGTCTGTAAGTGGGTCCGTATGTGGGACATGTAGCCAGCAATTTATTACTATCAATTGGGCTGCCCAGTAATACGTTTTTATGTTTGGGAGTGCAATACCGCCATCATACCAAGTTCTGTTCAGTTTAGTCATTGCTATTCTGACTGGTTTCGCATCCCATAGGAGTTTGGTGAATTCTGCCTCTATAGCCCGGAAGTAGGAAGGGGAACCCAAGAAAGGGGTATTTTGCAGGGCATAGAGAAACCTAGGGAGTGCCATCATTTTGAAAAGCGCTGCTTTTCCTCGTAGCGTTAGTGCTAAGGATTGCCAGTGTTTGGTGTCTCTTTGTAGCTGCCTTAGGGGTGCTTGAATATTTAGGGTTATAAAGTCCTGGGTTGGAAGTAATATGGATCCCCAAGTATTTGAATTTATCTTCCACCACTTTTACGTCGCATCCCGGAGGTAGCGCCAGTGGAGGCCCTCTCAGGACGTACAGAACAGATTTGCTCCAGTTAATCCTATAACCGGAGTGTCTCCCATAGGAATCACATATGCCCAGGAGTCTATGTAGGGAACGTTTGGGGGAGACCAGATATAGAAGCACATCATCTGCATACAGAGATATGCGATCTTCCCATCCCTCTGTCCAACTGAGTCCACGGATGATTAGGTCCTGCCGTACCCAGGCCGCCAGTGGCTGTAGAACGAGGGCAAAGAGGAGTGGTGACAGCGGGCAGCCCTGCCTTGTACCCTGGCTCAAGGGAAACTCTTTGGATATATGACCATTAGCCACTACATGAGCGAGTGGTTTTGTGTACGGTAGTTTTACCCATGAGTGAAATTTAGGCCCAAACCCCATCCGTGTGGGAACAGCAAAGAGGAATGGCCATTCGACCGTATCGAAGACCATGGGTGCGTCAAGAGACAGTATGACGGTCTCTTCTTGTATGGTATGCTTGCGCCCCAGCACACTATGCAGGTGCCTAAGATTCAAGGCTGTGTTTCTGCCCGGCATAAACCCTGACTGATCCGGGTGTACTAATTTGGATAGGTACGGCGTGAGTCTGTTAGCCAATGTTTTGGCCAAGATCTTGGCTTCTGCATTGATTAAGGAGATGGAGCGGTAAGAGGCACTGTTTTGAGCCGGTTTACCGGGTTTGTGAATGGCCACTATTGTCACCGTCCTTTGGTCCCATGGGAGCTCTCCCAAATGTATACTGGGGTTATACATGTTCAGTAAGTGTCGTGAGATTGTTGTTGAGATTGTTGTTACACTTCGCTTATACAGTTCTACTGGGATACCGTTTGGTCCTAGGGCCTTTCCCGCTTGGATATTTCCTATTGCTATGGATAACTCATCGGTTGAGAGCTCTGTGTCCAGCAGCTGACTCTCGTCCTCTGTGAGTGTGGGGAGCTGGATATCACGGAGGAATGCATCCGCCTCCTCCTGCGGTATTGTGGTTGCTGGGGTATAGACCAGCTCATAATGTAGCACCAAAGTGTCAGCTATTGCTTGGGGGTCTAATGTAATTTCTCCCGTTGTGAGTTGGAGGACTGCCACCAATCTATCTGCCTTTTCTCGCTTGTCAAGCCAGACAAGAAGCCTTCCGGTTTTATTCCCCACTTCGTATATTGTATGTAACGGACGCGGAGAATACTTGCTCTACTTGCCGTGAGGGGAACGGCTGGCTTAATCCCTCGCACTTTCAGTCTCACCTGTTTTGCTGGGCTGCTTTGCTTCTTTGCCACCACACAGACATCGCCGTGAGGGGAACGGCCCGCTGATAGAACTACCCTTCCCAGGGGGCCGCGCGCGGATCGCGAAGGCGTCATCAGAGGGCGCCAGGGACCCTCATAAGCAACACACGCCTCCCGCAGCGCGGGACGCGGAGAATACTTGCTCTACTTGCCGTGAGGGGAACGGCTGGCTTAATCCCTCGCACTCTCAGTCTCACCTGTTTCACTGGGCTGCTTTGCTTCTTTGCCACCACACAGACATCACCGTGAGGGGAACGGCCCGCTGATAGAACTACCCTTCCCAGGGGGCTGCGCGTGGATCGCGCCAGGCGTCATCAGAGGGCGCCAGGGACCCTCATAAGCAACACACGCCTCCCGCAGCGCGGGACGCGCGCAGTCGCGCCCGGGCAAAGCCCGGGCCAAGGGCGGGCCCGTCCGCGCCCGTTAGAGGCCGATTGAGGTCGGGTTGGGACACCCCTCTAACGCCGTTAGGGGGCCTTGGTGGTGTCTCTCTCAGTTGGAAATATTATTTGGATTTGTCTTTTTACTTATTTTCCTTTGAATGCTCAGCCATCCTTTTGTGCCTAGTTTTCGTGAAGTTTGTTACAATGAATAGGAGGGCTATTAAAAAGGCTGCCCTGCCTTCAGGGGGAGGGGTGGTGGGCACTCTTGATCAATTTATTCTTAGAGCAACCTCAGTGTTGGAAAAAGAGATTGCCAACACGGAGCGTAGGTTATCTTTGGAACCCCTGTCGAACAAAAGATCTTCCCTAGGTTCACTAGCCGCTTCTTGCTCCCCCGCTTACGCCCCGTTATTTGCTATGCAAACAGAGGTTAATGCTCCTCTGGGCACCCAACCCCAAAACACAAGCACGTTAACAGAGAACATTTCTATTCCCTCTCTCCCTGCGCAGACAGCGACCCGTAGCAAAAAGAAAAGAGTCCCAGCTAGAGCTGCTTCTGTTAGCAAGCCCAAGTCCTCCAATGTTCCCCCTGATCCCATCATTAAAAGGAAGAGGGGTGCTGGTCCTCAGAGACCCTCCGCCGCCAAAGCTCCGAGGCTTAATTCTCAAGCCAAAGATGTGAGCTCCACTCTGGGAAATAGACAGGACACTACCATACTCTCTGATTCTGACTCCCCATCCAACGGAGATTTTAGCCCTCGAGGCGGCGAAGACATGTGGCGTAGACTTGAGAACCTTATGTCCACCTTATTAACCCCAATTACATATAGATTGAACAAAATAGAGGAAAATGTAATCCAGCTCTCCTTGATAGTCAACTCTGGAAATAAGGAGGTTTGCGTTACAGATAGTAACCAGTACATCTTAGAACTCCCCACTAATCCCACTAACGCTAGGTATGATAGTAACTCTCCACCTCAGACTACAACAGATCCCTTAAGACCATCTATAAGGGATTCAGGCATTAGGGGGGAGGAGATTGTGAGAACATCAATTCCTAACATCAGGCCCTCTTCGTCCCCTGGGAACTCAGTTGCCCTGGCCGATACATCTGGTGAATTTGCACAAACTTCTTTGTGCTCCCATAAGGAGCCCAAACCGACCATAGTTAATACTAGCAACGGTCACTCTCACAACTGCAGAAGTGGCCCAAATAGACTTTCTCAAACAAGGGTAGGATCCCCTTCACAAGCCCACACGGAAGGCGACAGGGGATTGCAAGGATCTCGGTTGAATAGTGGATCCCTTCCTCTTCTACCGGCTGCAGCCCCCTTGGTTGTTATTTTGAGTAATGTCCCTCAGAGTCAGAGTAGAAACCCTGAAACCACTGGGCAACTACTCTGCAAAACTAGACACTGGCTTAACTCCAAACTAAAGGGAGCAGGATTTTGGGATGAAAATATCCTCAACCATATGATTATGGTTAGACGCATCTTGTGGGTAGGACCCCTTAAGAAGGAAATGAAGGGTGACTGCGTGATAGTCAATTTTGACAACACACAGTCTCCCAGAGTGATATTGGATGTCTTGGGTGGGTCCATAAGGCCAAAGGATAACTCAATAGTGGTCTTGCCGCTTGGGTTTTTTTATAGGCAAGACCCTCAAATTTCCTACACCCAGAAATTCACTATGGGATATGGTCCATTGAGAGCAAGTTTGAGATCTGCTCCCAGTTCATTAGAGGTCCCAGTACATAATATGTTCGCACCCCTATCGGATTTAGAAGCCTGCGATTGACCATCACAACGCACTCTGGCCGTTTTGGATCCCAATGAGGAGTACGACAAAGGCCATAGTCTACAGTCATTTCCCCCAGAAGCACCACTACCCGATCAAGGCTCTCCATTATTAAGAGCTCAATTGCCTCCTTTTGTAGTGGTACCACAGGCTCCCATCGAGAACACCTTCAGTGGGAGCCTTTCTATGATGTCATGGAATGTCGCTGGACTGTCCTCCAAACTTCCATCTAAAGAATGGTCGAATTTGGTAGACAGCCATGACTTTATTGTGTTACAAGAGACTTGGTCACTGTCTATCATCCATCGACCGGGCTACCTGGCTTATGGGAAAGTGGCCACTACTAAAGGGAAAGGACGACCTAGTAGTGGACTTTTAATCTGGGTTAGGCAGCACTCATCGTTTCACATTAAGGAAATGCCCTCGGATAACGATGACACTCTTGCTCTAAAAGTTAAGAGGGACGGCGAGTTAGCATTTACTTTAATTAACATCTATTCGAGAGGACTAGCGGGGGGTAGATCTTCACCAACCATTCAGTATTTGGACACTTTTATCGATGGGTTAGAAAGCCCCAAATCGCTGGTAATTATGGCTGACTTTAATTGCACTTCCGAGCCTTTAGGGATTGAAGACGGTAAACTTAGTACTGATCAGATCAGTAATTTGGGTGTTCCATCATTGTTCTTAGCTCCTATAAAAAAGTGACTGAGGTGGCCCTTCAATTAAAAAGTTTTTCTTTGGGGTGGGGCCTGAGAGCCGTTAACGGGAGAACTTTATCAGACAGTAATGGTAGTAATACCTTCTCCAATGGGAAGAGTGGCAGCAGGATCGATTATATCTTTGCTAGCCTGGATTTATGGTCTACCGTGCTGGATATGGCCGTGATCACTAGACCAGAAAGTGATCACGAACCTCTATCCATGAGGTTAGTAACCAAGCCACCAGTGAGCATTGGCCCGTCTCGGGAAATGTTGGCAGGAGATATTGTGCTATCAAATGATCTCCGTCGACTGAAGTGGGCTAAAGTATTTGATAATGTAAGCATTCAAAGCCTGCTCCGAAAGTCTTTAGAGGACTCACTCTTGACTCTCTCAGCTTATAACTATTTAGAAGATCCTCCTCAATGTCTAAAGGGAGAGCATGAGGCTCTTTTTGATAGATTGAAATCATTGCTCACCATCAAAGGGAAGGAAAATAGACCCACCCGATCCAAATCAGCTAAATGGTATGATAAAGATTGCTCTGCAGCTTTCAAATTGCTCTCCCTAGCAATTAAATCTAACGATATTCAGGCTATTAAAGCAGCTAGGGCGTCATATAAAAGGGTGCTTTCTAAGGCTAAAGAGAGTTTTGACAAGGAAAGATGGGAGGAATTAACTAAAGCTTCAGAAGAGAAGAACTGGCTGAGATTTTGGCATCTAATAAAATGGGGAAGTGGGGTGTCTGAGCCTACTCCCCACAACAGTGTTCCACCAGACAAATGGGTCTCTCACTACCAAGCCCAGTTCACTTGCCCCTTAACCTCTGTGTCTGACTTCAATGATATTGTAACTACGGAGGTATTAACCTTCGGCTTGGTGGAGATTGAGACAGCCATTGAAGCAGCACCGGCAGGCCGGGCGCCTGGTCCGGACTGTATTCCCACGGACCTTTTTAAATCGGATTAAAAAAACTGGGCCATTTACATTCTCTTTTTGATAAATGCCCTGGCTCTGGGTGCTCCCCTGCCTGTCTCTTGGCTAGGTGCGGAAATTATACCTATTTTCAAAAAGGGAGACCGTTCCAGCCCATCCAACTATAGACCCATTAGCTTAATTGATTCCCTCCAAAAAATTGTGTCTCGGATCATATTACTTAGGGTCAATGAATGGATTGACGAGTCTCAGGTATTATCTATATATCAAGCTGGGTTTCGGTCCCATGTTAGTACAATTGACCAGGTTTTCAGATTCTCAATGATTTATTGGAAAACGGTCATTTTGACGGGGGGCACCCTGTTCGCAGCTTTTGTAGATTTAAAATCTGCTTTTGACCTAGTCCCCCGTAGTAATTTGTGGGATTCTCTTAAGGAGGCGGGCATGCCCCTGGCGCTTTTATCGCTCATTGTCAAACTTCATACCTCTAATTATGCCCAAGTTAGATGGGGACAACAGGGTGAGCTTACTGATAAATTTCCCGTTAACAGGGGCGTAAGGCAGGGGTGTGTTTTAGCACCGACCCTGTTCTCTTTGTTCATCAATAGGGTTATTTCTTACTTTGCAAACCACCCAACCGATGCTCCTTCATTGGATGGCTCTAAGGTCCCACTCCTCATGTTTGCAGACGACACGCTCATATTGTCTAAAACACAATCAGGTCTGCAGCGGGCCCTAGATAGATTTCTGGTCTTTTGCAATGACCATGACCTGGCCATTAACGTCGATAAGACCAAATATATGGTGATGCACAAAAGCAAAATAATTAAGAGTAATTTCTCAATGAATAACATTCCGTTGAAACAAACTGACACGTTTACCTACCTGGGGATCACCATGGGCCGTAGGCTGACCTGGAAGCCACAAATAGATCTACTCGTCCTCAAACATAACCAACTAGCTGGTGCCTTACTGAAAGAACATAAAGCTTCACATACTAAACCGGTGGGGCCCGCCATTGCCCTGTATAAAGGGAAAATAGGAGCTTCAATCATGTACGGGGCTGAGATATGGGGCTATGACAATCTTTCCCACCTAGTCATAGCCCAAAATAAGTTTTTGCGCTCATTGACTGGCCTCTCCCAGTCAACACCCATTCAACCTCTACTGTTAGATCTGGGTTGTAGGGCATTTGACGATGATGCTGGGTTTAGACCCCTCTCTTATTGGAGAAGACTGTGGACAACTCCTGAGCTACTTACCTATGCCAATGCAGTCTGGTATATTAAAGATCAAGATAAGCTTAGGAGAATAGCCTGGCTCCAATATATCAAAAGTGGTTTGCACGACATGGGATTGGGCCACCTTTGGTCTGACCCTAGGGGCAACCAATTCCCCAATAAATTTGACTTTAAAGCCTTATACTGGGAATCCAGGTTTGGGAAATTAAGGTCAGGGGTAAACAGTAGCTCCTTATTTGGTCTCTTTATGGATCATAAGTACATAAGTAGCTTTGAACCATATTGGAATTTTATCTCTAGACCAGATGACCGCAAACTATACCACCAATTTAGAGTGGGGTCTCTCCCACTTAACTCCTTCAGGAATAAATGGAAGGATGGCCATGATAGGTTCTGCCTTACATGCTTAACACAGGATGAGTCAATTACTCATGTTTTGTTTGTGTGCCCTGCCTTTGTTCGCCCCAGGTATAAATGTCTCAAGCCGATCTGTTCAAATTTAGGAACCAGATCGCATAAGACAGCACTGCGTATCCTGAGAACTAATACGCGAGAGGACATAGTTATTGCAATGGCTAAATTTTTGAGCTGGTCATGGGCCATTCGTAGATCTATTGTGAAGAGGGATACTCCTCCAGAACCCCCTATTTCTGACATTTAATCGTATAATTGACCCAGCTGTTATCTATCAAGTTTTTTTCTTCTTTTCTCCCTTTTTTATTTGCTCTTATGATGTAAGGAAAGATCGCTATGTTGATTTAATTAACATTTTAGCTGTTTTTTTCTGGGCTGGACCCAGTCACGTAATGTTCTTCAGGATTTTCGATCCCGTGCTCTTATTTTATTCTTAAACCACCTGTATTCGTATTTGAATCTTTTTACTTCTTTTTTAATCTTGTTATAGTGTATCTTTCATGATGTAACAATCGAATAAAGATTTTTCTGACTGACTGTAATGTAGTAGTCAGTCATGTTTTTGCGTCTTCCCATAGGTGGTCTTTATATTCCTGTCTTTTGAAGTGAAGTTGGTGAGTATTTGTGTCTGAGGAGTCTTGTTCTTGTAGTCTCTCTACGTCACTCATCTCACGCTCCAGTGTTCCTATCATCCTTTCCTTGTCTCTTTTGTGATTAGTAATCAGTGAAATGGCCTGTCCTCTGAGAACAGTCTTGTATGCCTCTCACAAAGTGAGGGGGGAGAAAACCGAGGGCTCATTCTCGCTAAAGTAGTGCTTTGTAGTGTCAGTCAATCCCTTCCAGATCTTGGGGTTCTTAAAATAGCCCGGGTAGATTGGGAATATACAACGTTTTGTTGACATATGCCATGTATATGTAACGGGCACAGGGGAGTGGTCTGATATTCCCCATGGTAAGTGTATCATGTCTTTGAATCTCCCCACATTGTCCGCTGGAGCCACTATGCAATCTATTCAAGAAAGGCTGTTGTGTGCGCCTGAATGATATGTGTATTGTTGTGTTTGTGGGAATTGTGAGCGCCAAACATCCACAAATCCTATTGTGTCAAAGAAGTCTGCTAAGTGGGAATGTGTGCGGTGTTGTCGCCGGGGGGGGATTTCCGTCTAGGGCGTCATCAATAGTTGCGTTGAAGTCGTCTCCTACAATTAAGTCTCCCTCAGGAAGCCGAAGTAGGAATGCACTAAGTGCCGGGAATGCTAGCGAGTGGAGTGCAGGAGGGATATAAACTGTCACAATATTAATTGTGCATCCTTCCCACTGGCATGAGACTGCCGCAAACCTTCCCTGGTCATCTGTTTGTGTGTGCTTGACAATGATTGGGTATTGTTTCTTGATTAGGATTCCCACCCCTCGTGATCCTGATATGAACTCAGAGTGAACTGCCAATTTAAAGCCCCACCTGTCGAGGGCCTTACAAGTCGTCCCCACCAGGTGAGTCTCTTGTAGTAGACTACCGCTGGCGCTCTGCGTTTGGGATACTGCAGTACCAGTCCTCTCTTTAGCTTATCTCGAAAACCATTTACATTCCAGGATATCAACGGCATGTGCTGCACACGCATGGGTTTAGGAGTTGAGACTAGGTGGCATAATCTTACGTGGCGATGGAGTTGTGTGTGACATTTTCGCGACCGTAGTATGTAGGCACAGGGCCCCTGTGATTCTTTGTAAGTTGTACCTTAAACTGTAGCAAGAAAAAGAAACCAATTAGAACAAAAATTGGTGAAACTAATCATTTTTCCCACCCCTCTCCCTGCCTCCCTGCATGATGGTTAAAAACTACCCGCCTCCCCAACATTGCTGAGTGCCTAATACCCATTACCCAATACCTTCGTAGGGGGGAAAAGCTCCCTCGGTAGCCTCCCCAGGGCATCCTCCTTTACGTTATATGTTACATTACCATTAGAAAGTGAGTTATTGCATGAACATGGTTACCACAGTTCCACATTGTTCAGTTATAACACCCGGTCATTGAGTGTCTCCTGACACAACCGCGGTTATAATGGGTGCCCTTAATCACATAGTCGCAGGTCGCAATGTTGCCAACGTCTTTGTGAACAGTGAATGCAGTCTTGTACCCATAAAATGGATATAAGGTGTTGTGGCAGGGTGCGCCTGTGTTTGATAAGTCTCAATGAAGGGAGTCTTATATCCGCTCAATTTTCCTTATTGGGGGCTTTGGCTACGTCCTCCATTTCTCCCGGCTCTAACGAGATCGTTCTGGTCGCATTTCGATTGGTGTTCCTTCCTGCTCTTCCATGGCTGGAATCTTGGCGTCATCCTTCTAGCCATTCTTGTGCCTCTTCTGGTGTGAGAAAGAACCATACTTTCTCGTCTGCCTCCACTCTTAGCTTCGCAGGAAACAACATTAAGTATTTGAGTTCACAGTTTCGCAGTTCATGTTTTATTGCGATGAAGCTTCTCCTTTATTTTGCCACCGTGACTGTGTAGTCCGGGAAGAAGGAGATCGTACTTTGTTCATAGCATAGCGGTGGAGCCACCCTGGCTGTTTGAAGAATTAAGTCTCGGTCGCGGGAATAAAAAATGCAAGTCAATATGGTTCTGGGGGAACACCCGGCTTAAGGTCGACCCCCGGGACACAGTGAGCCCTTTCGACCGAAAACGAATTGAAGAGTCTTCAGGGTTGTAGGTGGTTCTTGATAAGGTCCTCCACGAAGAGGTCAACTGCCGGCCCCTCTGTTTTTTACGGCAATCCTACGATTTGGACATTATTACGCTGAGAGCGGGCTTCATAGTCGTCCAGTTTTGCAGCCATAGATTTGTTTTCTGTTGCGAGCTGCTTTACTTGTCGCTTAAGAGCGGTGGTGTCGGTGCATAAAGTTTCTGTTGTCGATTCCACTTCTGTCACTCTTGAGCTTAAGTTCCTGAAGTCTGCATGTATTAACGACAGTTCAGTGGTCACAGTGTCTAGGCGAGACTCTAAGGATGTGTGTACCTTGTTCAGCGCTGTCATTATGGCCTGCAGTGTGATTTATTTTTCCGCTGTGGCGCCGCAGTCTAGGATGGTGGTCTTGCTGGGTTCCGATACAGCTTGGGTAGGTTTTGTGTATGCGTATTTGTCCAGTTTGTTTTGGTTTGTGGTGCGCTGGCCGTGGCCCCCCATCGTGTTCAGGCTCGCAATGGTTTCACGTGTTGGTGGGTCCCTGATTGGCAGTACTCATCGCTGCCTGCCAGTATGATACACCGTCACACGCGGCCTTTCGGGTTTCCCGCTTGTTAATAGTGCCACTGGTCTCCCCGAACGGTGAAGCTGGTCGGTCTTTATCTTAAGGGCCCTTCACCATTCAATCGTCTGGGTAGTTTGAGTTTCAAGTCTTTATTTGCGAACCCCCTCCCTTCCCTCAGCAAACAGGCACTGGAGAGAAATGGTTGCCTGCTACACCACGTCCATTACACTGGGTAACTTTCCAGCTTCTCCCGCTGGCATAGGGCTACCGTGTATTGTTGGTGTCAGTCCACAAGCCAATCTGGTGGCTGGTTATGCTACCGGTTGCTGCCCCTCGGTAGCAGCGCGGTGAGTACTGGTACGGCGAGGCAGGATCCCCTCCACGCCTGTAGCAAGTGGAATTATATCATGCAATGGGCACCGCTCCTTCAGGTATCTGGATAGCGGGTGGGGGGACAGGGGGTTCTGATCCCTCCCTATATGCCCTCCTACCCAGCGGCAAATATCCAGAGTTGCCCCTCAGCACCAGTTGGTTCTGCACTGCCACGTACCTTCACTCGCGTGATGGATGCAGAGTGTGCTCAGTCTCGGTCTGCATAGACGCGGTAGGCACGTACTCTGAAATCGCTGCTCCTGGGATGGGGGGGCGTAACATCGTTTGAATTGGGAGGGCCTTAGTCGTCTGATCGTCACTTGGCGATCAGTCTCCACGAAGTGCGCTCGCCGCTCGTGCTCCCCGCACTACTGTGGCAAAGGGGGAGCAAGGCGTCCACACTGTCACAGGCTTGTGATACTAATTGAGGCCCCGGTCGCGGCGTGTCTCGCAGGCTGCAGCTGCTTCACACGGTGTAACTTTGGGAACTGGCAGAAGTCTGGCGTCGCGGGCAGTTTGTTCGATGCCCATGGTGTTTCGACGCCCTCACCGCTATTTGTGGGTGGTTTCTTGCCCGGATGGTCGCGCGGACGGCATGGAAGGCCTGTGGAGGTCCGGAGCTACACTAGTTCGCGCCCATTGCTGTCGGCTTCCGGCCACGCCCCCCCCTACTAATTTTATTTAATTATTTTATAGCACTACTCATCACAGGGTAAGGCGTTGGAGCGCTTTTCCATCACACACAGAGGCACAATAAATCATACAGGGGTGTAAATCAATGTATATGAAAAGTTACATAAGACAATGCGTCTTATATTGTGTAGGAATCACATATCATTCATACTTGTAGTGAGAATATAAAGTTCTGACTAAAGTCAGGATATAAAATATAACACAGTGATTGTGGTTTTCTGTACTAACAAGACTTTATCTCTTCCTGAAAGAACCGTTCTTTTCAATCTTAGAATAACTGATGAGAAAAAAAGGTTCAAATCCGATGACTTACAGTTTGCATGCAGCTCTTGAGTCCAGTTAATAGATTACTGTGCTATATTAGAAGGCTTGCAACTTATGAACTGGAAATAACAAAACAATCCCAGTGTCAAAAGCAATAGCCCACTTACCTATCTAAACAAAATACAAATCTGTGGTCTGCATGTGACACACTGTATTTTGCAGCAGCCACATCAACCCTCTATTGTACTTTATGAGTTAAAACTGTGACAGGAAAAAATACAGGACTCTCTCAGAAGAGTTATCTCCAGTAAACGCTATTTTAAACCCCCCAAATTTGCTAAATAGACAATAATCTCTGCCGCAGGTTTCGTAACCCTATAAGATATTGTAGTAATCAAAGTCACTCTTCACACGTGTGGAATTCGCAGCTAGTTTATTTAATGCATGAAAGAAACCCCACACCACAGTCCTGCCAGTCACAGCTCGCTACTGACTGCCAACGTACAACCCCAACGTTCTCAACATGACATGGTAGAACGTGTGTATTTCAAAATGGGGTATACAGCATCAGCCTGGCCGAAGCTGCGTAAGCACTTTACAACACATCTCCCTATCTTGGGAAACAAAGAAGACCATAACAAAGAAACCACCCACCCCCGATAGACACCCCTGCACACAAAAGACAAAACAACACAAACAGATGCACCGAAACACCAGAAGTTAAATTGATTGCTTAAACTCTACAAACCGCTGTGACACCACATTCACCGGCAGAGCTCAATCACAAACATGATCCCCCAAATAGCAGGGAGGTCTCCTCACTCTTACCTCACTCCTGTCTTGAGGAATAATTGCCCTACAGCCCTGTGGAACCAGTCTCACCGGCCTCCTGTTTTGAGGAATGATTGCCCCACTGTCCTGTGGAACTATTGCCCCTCCTCTCCTCCCAACACATTGGGAGTACCTTGACACCTACCACATCCCGAATCACTAGTGAATTCACCATCTTTCATGAATAGCCAACGAGAACACAAACCAGACCCACCTTCTTCATCACCCGAACTCCTCAACACCTCCGCTTGCCTCTGGTACAAGGCAACTCTCCTGAGATTCCAGGTTTGACCATTTTCCAATTTGACCCAATTGCCACCCCCCCCACTCAAACTTTGTAAGGGCAACGAAACGTAGTTAAATCCTTTACACCACCACCCGGATTAACTTTGACCCAATCTCCAGCAGCAATAAAATGTTTTTCCACAGTCTTATTCAAGCACGTTCGTCCCCTTGTCACTCTCTCCCTCATCCATGACGGTTCCCTTTGGGGTTCCTAGACACCTGCCACGCATTATCTCGAAAGGGGTTTTCCCTGTACTGGTATTAACCACAGTGCGATAGGCCCAGAGCATGTCCTTAACCATCCCCTTGACAGACAAATCAGCACTACACGCCAACTGCATTGTCCCTTTGACAAGCCTGTTGACCCTCTCCACCAGACCGTTTCCCTGGGGATGTACAGTGACGAATAAGCATGTCTCACACAAAGGGTGTCCAAAAAAACACTTCTCTCCTGTGGCGTTAACTGTGTGCCATTATCAGCGAGTAAGACGGAAGGTATCCCTGTGATGTGTTTAGGAGGGAGTCCTAAAAACATCACTGAAAAAATCAACAGTAGAGGTAGTGGTGATGCTCCTCATGAATGCAACTTCCACCCACTTGGACCTGGCATCTACTAAAAATCTACTACGGCTGCAAATCTATCCTGTTAAGGAAGAAAGGAGAAAGGCCCAATGAAGTCCAAACAAACCTTCTCCCATACTTCCTTAGCTTCTGACACATGCTGCTGCACGTTTAATTTCCCTACACCCACTCTCAAACGCTTCTCAGAATCCTCACAAATGCCACACCTCACAATCTATTCTTTAACCTCACCATCCATGAGGGGCCACCAAAATCTTTCTCTGATCCTCTTGGTGGTCAACGCCTGGGCCAAGTGACCCTCATGTGACATCTGCGTCAGCCGGCACGATTCAGAGGTAACGGGGAGGACGCGGGGGAAGCAGTTTATAATTTCTTTTTTTTTAAACGTACCCTCTCGCTGCTTCCTCAACCTCTTTCTCCTCCATAGTCCTTCCTCGCTCGGAGTCAACAGGAAATACACCCAGGCTCCCAGTCAGCGAATCACAACACTGCCTTAGCAGCATTGTGATTGGTCCGAGCACCGTGTTTCAGTGCTCAGACACTGACTGACAGCCTGGGCACATTCTTCACGTAGGCTGCGATGCAGCCTGCATGGAGAACATGCAAAGTGTGCAAGACTGTTTTGGGCGGCTTGAGAGAGCCGGACAAGTAGTCATTGCGCACTTTGAAGGGTGCTGCCTACGACTCCTCACCTTCTGCTGCCCCTCATGCAAAGCTGCGTAAGTAGGAGAAAATAAAATGATAATAACATCAGTTATTATTTTATTTTCCCTTTGTTTCAGTGCAAAAAAGCAGTGGGGCAACGCTCCTCCACCTTGGTGGAGGAGCTGCCACTGTGTGACATGCTGATCAATTGCGAACTAAGAGCAGTTGGTGGCACAACCTTGTCATTCCTCATCAACAAGTAATCATCAAGTACAGACAATTGATCAACCACCTTGAAAAATGGTTTAGCCACATGAGGAAGTGCATTCTCTCTCCTGACTGTCCCCTTCATTAACTTCAGCATTAAATTCTGCTCCATTGCTCTCATCCATTCACCCTTGGATATAGAACTTCCCAAACCTTCTGTAACATCTTCCACACTTGCCACCACCTTCTCAGTAACTAGCTCAGTCATCTCTGCAGCTTCATCAGGTTACCTTGAAAGCCAATCAGCAACCCTATTCTTCCATCCCAAAACATACTCAACCCTGCAATCATAGCCCTGCAGTCTAACAGCTAACCTCGCCAACCGTCCTGAACAGTTCATTGTGCCTCCAGGCCACAACACTTTGAGTAGGGGCTTGTGTTCCGTCCTGAGAATAAATACCCCTCCCCACAAGAACACCTTGAAGTAAGCTGTAGCCCAAGCCGCAGCCAACGCCTCACGCTCGATGACTGAATAATTGCGTTCTGCCTCAGTCAATGAACGTGAGGCAAACGCTACCATTTTCTCTTCCCTGCCAGGCACCTGTGCCAAACTATCATCCACATTAACAATGGTCTTAAAAGCACTTTGAAACTGTGCAAGGACACCTGTGTGAGCAATCTTGCTTTTTACAGTTGTAAATGCCCTTTGTTGCTTTACCTCTCAGACAAACTTCCTACCCTTCCTCAGCAACTCCCTGAGAGGTTCTGTTTTATGAGCGAAGTCCTGCACGAACTTGGAGTAATAATCCACTAACCGCATGAAAGACCAAAGGGCATCTTTGTCATGTCGAACTTTAGCATTGACAATCACACTTACCAATTTCACTTTGGGCTTCACTCCTTCCCTTGTAATTATGTATCCCAGATACTCCACTTACTGCACAAGGAATACACACTTCTCTTTACGTAAAGTTAACACCGCTTCTCTAATGCGAGTCAACACTTCATTCAAAATACAGTTGTGTTCGTCCTCATCCCTTCCAAACACCAGCGTATCATCCTGAAAAATAATGACCTTACTCAGGCTAGACAAAATCAGCCACTGGAACACACGTGCGGCTGCACATAGTCCAAATGGAAGGTGCACTCCGATGTAATGAATGATTTAAGATGTCTGGAGTGCTGATGCAGTTTGACCTGATGATAGGCGCTCCTCAATCCAGTTTTGAGAAAAACTTCCCCCCAGAAAACATTAGAATGAGTTCATTAATATCAGGCAACGGAAAATTACACATGACTACATTTTAGTTAAGGCTGCGAAAGTCCACACAAAACCTAAGAGACCCATCAGATTTTTTAGTAATAACCACTGGAGATAAACATTCCGTTCCCTCTACTGTCTCTATTACTCCATACTCCAACAGCTGCTGAATTATCTTCCTTGTTTTTGCCCTCGCAGCCATCAGTATCCTCCTAGTGGCATGTTTAGCTGGGACAGCATTTATCTTAAGCTTAATTTCGTGCACATAGTTCTTGGACTCCCCAAATCTGTTCTCAAATGGTTCTCCTTGATGAGACAACATGTCTTCCAAGCCATAAGCATCCACCACAATAACTTGATTATCAGCCCTCGGGTTGACTGTGATGCTAAGGTCATATTGGTGTATCCAACCTAAAATGGGGGGACCCTCCGGGGACACATACATTTTCTCTATGGTCTGTCAATCAGCAAATTTGATGTGCTCATTTATGAACCCCACTGCCTGCCCCCTGGAACCTTTTGAGAATGAAATCCGAGGCAACTAATGCTCCTCCAGGCCATGAGGCATCAAACAATGTCCTAGGGACTACAGTGTAAAGAGAACCAGTATCCACCATCAAAGACACTATTGTGCCATTAACTTCAAAATCAACGTCAGGACAGGTATGTCTTCTTTCCGGATTAGTGCTCCCCAACACACTCTCATCCTGTACCATGAGTACTCTGTAGTCCGATTGCTCATCCTCCACCATGGCAACCCTCTTCTCAGGCACTTTGCACATGCGTGCTAAGTGTCCCTTTTTCCCACATTTGCATCAGTCCTTACCCACCGCAAATCATTGTTTCGAATCTGCCATGTGATAATAGCAATGCTACTGCTAAAGATGTAGGTCCTTTGGACCCTACCAGCACAGCAAAAGAATCTATCACAATATGATTATGAAAATATAAATCTCCTTTTTACTTCATACATTTTTTTCAAGAATTTCAAATATAAAACTATTCATATATTCTGCTCTAATACAGAGACCACTCCTGTAGTCTGCAATTGTTCTACCAATAAAATCTGATTAGTAAATAAGTCTTGTAACTTCACACAATGTAACTTGCGATGTTGTTGTTAAAATTGTTACAAAAATAGAATTGCCCAATGCATTTTGGGATGCCCTCCCTTCTTCAGGGGCTGATGTTTGTAACTAGAAAAAACAAACAAACCAAACATACAAATGATGGTGGATATAATAACTACCTAGGAATCTACTGCTGCACATTCTTAAATCGTATATAATTGTGTGAAAATGATCAGGAAAAGATCTAGAAAGTGATTAAAAATTCTCAGAAACAATGAGTTGCTGTCATCAGTTTGAAAGAATCGGGGAAAAAAGCAATAGCCCATGGCGTGCCATGACTAATTGGTGTCCGTGTTGAAGATCAACCTTGTACCAGTGCTCATTCTCATATTGCTATGTGAAAAACTGAGGGCAGGATTCTGAACAATGTAATATATAATAAAACAACCTTTTTTCATGATGCTTAACTGATTATTGTGTGACTCATCTGAGGTGCAGAAAGAATAAAAAAAGTACTCAGCGAGCCGTGCCTTGTAGAGTAACCTTGGATACAAATCTCTAGCACACCCAGTGGATAGTGGTAATCATGCAGAGATGTGAGTATCTGCTTACCGATGACGTGCTTCTTACGAACAATCGATATGGTCGATGCCTGCTTGACACAAGTATCTAGCGGTATACATTAGAATGTTTCACCAGTATAAAGTTAGGCCTAAAACTAACTGGTGTAACTAATATGATATTCACTACCCATTTTAAGTTAGAGTATCTGGTATCTGGGACCCGTTAGCTGATGGAACTTCGCAATGCTTGTCATCAAGTGTGCTCGCCCTAATATACAACAAAACTACTCTTATGTAAAGACTGTAACAACTTCCTTACCGGCTTGCATGGATTTCTAAATTAAAATATCAAGCGCTTATTCCGTACATACGTTTGCTCTCACTGAATCTGTCCCAATACCACAAACTCTTCTGTGTCGGGAAACCTTATCGCGTTATGACGAAACATAATTAAAACTCTCTCGTAACCATAAAAATAGGACTAAAACTGTCTGCTGAATCTACCGAATATGGCCGCCATGTTGTAATGGGTCATACTTCAAGTTAATAACCAAACAAAGTGCATATGAACCAACTCACTCTGCTAATTGTTAACTCTGTGGCTGTCATAAGCTCTATGTAAACTAAAAAATCACTCTATGATGTGATTTTTACCGTCAGCTCGATACTGCAAAATATATCAAATAATTTGAAATTACTATGAGTACGATGGTTACTGACTTTATACTGTGTGCTGTACTGAAAATAGTGATCACAAACATATTCTCAAGTCGACCCTCACTATTAATCTATTGATACAAATCAAAACAGACAATATCGTGACCGGATGTGGTGATGTTCATTACTGTTGCTCCATAAATTAGTAATGTGCATTAATCTAATCAAAGACCGAAAGTGTATAATAAAATAAAAAAATAGCCTCACAATCAGTGAAATAAAGAATGGTGACCATTGGGAGGAATAACTATATTATATATCACTCCAATCACCCCAAAAACAAGCATTTGCAATGCAATAGGTCTCGCATTTACGGGAGTTTGAGCTATTGGCATTGTAAATGAGAATGCGTTTTATTTATTTAAGTGCGGTCGAAACAAACAAAAATGTAATAGGATCAAAAGAAAGCAAGATACTTAACTGTTACTTTATGTGTAAATGATAAATATTTGCAGAAACCCAATTTCCACAAATCACTGTTTGTGCGCTGCAAAGTATCATCAGTAAAACTGCATGTCTGTGCAAATGTAATGGGTGTTTTAATGCAGAATGTGCTGTCTGTATATGACTGAACTCCCACACCATGCTTTATTAATTTGTGAGACCCTGTGCTCTTAAAATGCACCACCAGCTACACACCACACCCTTACCTCGCATGCTGAATGGACGAGGCTCATTTGGTACACTTTGTTCTTTGTGTGATGCTTCGATTTTTCACTACCCCGGACGTCAGTGAAGTAACATAATGTCAGCAATCCACACTGAAAATTGTTTCCAGCACCACAGAGTACCCTTAAGGGTGACAGTTGCGGACTTTCGAAAATTGTAATTTTTGTTCATTAGACCAGATCTCCTTGTGGGACCTGCATACCTGCCAACCTGAACAAGAATTTTACAGCGAGAGGGGGCGGGGCCTCAAAGGCAAGAAGTACCTAAGAGGCACTTTAGAACCCTACCCTGCCCCCAGGCCCCATCCCCCAAAAAAGTTTGCTGAGGCTGGTGCCAATGTCCTGGAACACACCTGAATGGACGTCGACTGTTCAAAGCCTCGGGAAATGAGCTGGAAAACCACTATTACAGTGAGTTTCAGCTTGTTTTCCCAGTCAACATGTGATATAGGCGCCTCACCGGATGATCATGCGAGGGGAGCCTATCGTGTGTCACACGGTGGCACTGTGTGAGTTGGCAAATACGGGCCTGTTTACGGCGTGCTGCACTTGCACATAAAATCACGTGATACTAATAAAAGAATACAACTGGTTCTGCGCTTCAGCCCTCTCTTAAGCAGTGTGGAAAAACAGCTCTGGAGCTTCTCCGGCATTATGAAATCAATAGTATGATTTGAGGTGCTATTAATACACACACTACATGTGCTAACAAAAAGTGAACATTGTGGATGCGCTATACATTACACGGCACTACGGTAAGTGAAAAGGCAGCTCTGTGTGCTGAAGCTGTGCCTCCGGAGCCACGCACTCACGCCCGCTGCCTAGCAACCAGGCCCCTTCCCGAAACATCTCTTTTGAGGAGAGTCACGATTGACTGGTAGGAGAGATAACGTGATGCACGGAACAAGGGTTAAGGGCCTGCGTGACGCGCATAGTAACTCCGCAGCTCAATGAGGGGAAAAAGGCCTGTTCGAAAAACACATTAGCGCAACCTGGTCAAACCCACAGCCTCAGTAAACAAGAAAGGACAAAACAGCCTACGAGAATCTCTACAAGTACAAACGCGATGAACCGCAAATGACATGAGAGTGCGGGGTAAAGTGATCTCCGTCAGGCCAGACAGTGGGGTCCCAGCTTTGCACTCTATGGTATGGGCTACCTGTAAGAATGGCCGCTAACACGCAATCTCCTCTGTTGGTACAAAGGGCCGTCGAAGTGACCCATCGAGTCCACTCAAAACAAAAAAGAATGTGCTCCTGTTATTCGTGGTTATTTTCGAGAGGCTATGGGTTTCTTGACTGTGGGGTAGACATTTTAACAGCGAGCCTGGACAAGTGACTCTTGAGGGCTCTGACACAAAAACGGATCCAGATAGATGTGCACGCCACCCTTAGAGGCTCTGACATAAACAAGCCAGAAGTCAGGCGCCCTTGGCCGGGACGTGGGCGGGGCCTGCTCCGGCAAAAACAGAAACCGGCGTGCCGTGCTAACGCGGGGCTCCCATGCTGAAGGGAGAGCCCCGCGGTGGCGGCCGGAGTGGAGAGAAGCCCCGGGTCCCAAAAGGGGGCCCGGGTGAAGAGTGCAGCGGCCGAAGCTGCCCACAGCAGCGCAGGGCTCCCAGGAGTGCAGGGATGCCCTGCAAGAGAAGTGCTGCAGCCGCGAGGAGGAGCCCCCCCCCCAGAAGACCAGCCCGGTGAGTGAAGAAGGGCTGGGGGGCTCCGCGTGGGTGCCTGATCGAGGCACAGTGTCCTTTTGGCATTCTGAGCGGCTTCATCTTGCAGCGGGCCACTCCAACTTGCCTCGGAAGGGGGACAGGAGATATGCACATCGCGTGTGTGGACGTGCGTGTTCATGTGCGCGTACACCAACTCAAATCCGCCAAAAGCCTGCGCGTGCCCATCTCCTGTCCCACTTCCTAGGCAAGTCAGCAACAATAGATCTCGCTGGCGACAGCGCTTTCGCGCTGTGTTCGCCAGGCGAGACCAAAAAATGTATCTACATTAGATATTATAGGAAGCAACTTAGGTCGATCTTGTCATTGAGGCCCTTATGCGTCATTTTCTCAAGATGTTTTATCCAATAAATTTCACGTTGAGATAACATTTGGGAATTGTAGTGTTCTACTGTTGTCATGTTGCCTTGGAATGTTCCTTGCATTCTTGGCCACTTGGATTCCACTTGGAGTAGGATGTCTCCCTGGATTCTGACAACCTGCCTCAAGTGGAATCCAAGTGGCCAAGAATGCAAGGAACATTCCAAGGCAACATGACAACAGTAGGACACTACAGGAATTATTAGAACCTGTTTGATATTCGCTGCCACATCCAAAGCAGACCTGAGTTGATTTCCCTTGCACGTTCATGGGTGTGGAGTTTTCCCAACCACTATTCTTGTTAGCACCTCCACTAGGTAGCCGAGACTTGACCCTTACTGCATTTACTTGGTCACCATCATCCACCAGTGCTGTATGTTCAGTGACTTTATCTGAATTAGAAATCCTCATATCCTGCATACATTTCTCGGATTCCTCCACCACCTTTGCAGTAGCTATCACCTCTTTCAATGTGGGATTGCTGGCAGTCCACAAACTCATCAGAATCTTTTTGCTGCTACACTGGATGATCAATTGATCCCTAATCATTTCCTCCGTCATCTGTCCAAATTGACACTTAGCAGATCACTCTCTTAGGGGCATATTATCAAGAAACGACGTTACAATTATCACCGCTTTAGTGGCAGAAAACTGCTGCTAAAGCGGCGATAATGGGCTTGATAATATGCCCTTGAGAATTCCCATAGAAGCCCATGTTCTGGTGTCAACATGGGCTTCTATTGGAATTCTCTGTGGCATATTATCAAGCCCATTATTGCCGTTTTAGCGGCAGTATTCTGCCGCTAAAGCGGCGATAATTTTAACGCCGTGCTTGATAACATGCCCCTCTGTCTGGCTACAAAATCATCAATTGACTCTGAAGTGCGTTGAGGCTGCGTGTAAAATTTGTGGCGTTGCAGAACCACATTCACCTGTTTTGCAAATCTAGGGGCATATTATCAAGACACAGCGTTAAAATTATCGCTGTTTTAGAGGCAGAAAACTGCCGCTAATGCGGCGATAATGGGCTTGATAATATGCCCTTGAAAATTCCCACAGAAGCCCATGTTCTGGTGTCAACATGGGCTTCTATTGGAATTCTCTGCGGCATATTATCAAGCCCATTATTGCCGTTTTAGCACGGCGGCGATAATTTTAACGCCGTGCTTGATAATATGCCCCTTAGTTTGCAAACGCAACACTGTCTCCTTGTAGACATCGACATTTAGCTCACCCTAATCATCCTGAACAGGTGGTAAGTACTTAAGCACATGCTGGCCCTCCTTTGCCAAGGACCCCGCAAGTAGCTCTTTTTTCCTGATTGCCGTAAACCTGCCACCATTCAACACCAGTACGTAGTTCTCAAAACAATACACCCAATCTTCTCATTCTATGGGAGGCTAACCTGGCAACATAAAAAAGGAGGAGTTGTAACAATTGCTGTGGTCACATCCATTGTGGGTCAAAAATAATGACTTGTAAATGATGAATTGAGTTACTTTAATTTCCCTCCACTAGGTGGTAGCCTCTCATAACTAATGGAAACACTCTGCAGATACGTGCTGAAATCGATCAGCCAATGGGTGAACTGACAGCTCCCAAGAACTGCCCAATAGGAAGATGAAAGAAACAATCCCTGTGACCCTTCTTGTGCCATTGTGTTATGTTTGCATTTTACGTGTTTTCCTCGTGCTTGCATGCACAAGCTTGTATACTTGTTATTTTCCTGGCACGATCAGTATGTTTCAGAATAGAACATATGATCAGTCCTGGAATCAAGACTGGCAGTTGATTGGAGCCAGCCGGAGCCTGAAGTCCTGTAACCGGTGGTGCTTCATTTTTATTTGGATTAAACTTCTCTTGAAATATAATTCCGAGTTATGAATCCTTCATAACAATTTGGCGACGATCCAAGGAAGCATCCTGTTACCGGACCCGTTACTCGAATTCATTTTATTCAATATTTTTTTGTCCTGGATAACTGAAAAGCGATTTTCGAATATTTTGCTTTGCTACGCTAAACTTTGGAAACTGATTTTCGATAAGCCTTTTACAACCTATCGTGATTTCATTGGAGTGTGGAATTTCCATTTGTTTTTGGCTGCCTGTGAACTGCCTTGCTAACGTGGAATTCGGAGTTTGGACATGTCATAAGAGAGAGGTGCTTGTAGTGATGACACCGGACACCAGAAGGTTTAAAAGAGCAGATATTTATTGAATAAATAAATTCCTCAGAGCAACGTCGAGTGTGGTACACTCTCGCCAGCCAAACACCAACTGACACCCGCTGGAACAGCGCGGCGCGAACATTCTAAACTGGCAGAACAGAAGGACTGGAAGCAGCCTAGTCCAAAAAGGTAAAACGCATCACTACACACCTCCCTCCCTTCACTCCTGAAAGGAAGAGAAGAAAAGAGAAAAGAAGAGAAGAGGGAGAGAGAGAGAGATAACAACAAGGAAACAGGGTAAAAAGCACAGGTAAATCACGTGAGTACATAGTCTGCCAAATAACTAGGCGGTCTCCTATCACGGCAGGGTCGTGTGGGGTCAAGCCTTTCAAAAGAAGAAGTACTAGGTCGGGGGTTGTGAGCATCACCAAAGAAACGCTCCTGCCCTCTTTGACCCCCTACACCCCCTCCATTGCTTTCAATTCCAACATCACTCAAAAGCCAAAACTCATTTTCACATTTTTCAGAACTACTTCCATTAGCACCATCAACTTTATGTGCGGTTTCCTTTTCTTTGTGAAACAAAGCAACCTTACGCTTGTTCCATTTGTTTCCATTCTCCACAACAACATAGTTCTGGAAAACTTGCTTCACCTTGAATGGCCCCCAAACTTTGGACAACCCACGGACTGTTCTCCCATGCCTGATTTTAACTAAGTCACCAATACAGATATCAGATGCTCTATTACTGTATACAGTGTCTTTCTCTATGCTTGAATTGGGTAAAACAAGCCATGCAGGTACTAGTTTAGTGCCAGGTTTCGCCCGCGCATCTTCTCAAAAGGAGAAACCCCTGTTACACGGTGCACAGTCGTACGATGCGCCCACACCATTTCGTTGACCATGTTTCGCACATTTTACTTGCTCTGGACTGCCATGGTAATGGTACCTTTAACCAGCCGATTGGCCCTCTCAACCATACCATTGGCCTGTGGGTTGTAGAAACTGGTGCGGTGGTGTGTAATGCCGCACTTGTCTAGAAAGTCTCTCATTTCTTTCGAAACTAGTTGGGTTCCGTTATCCGTGACAAGGATAAGAGGAAGACCCTCCTCTTTGAAGACTATTTTACGTTTCTCTATGGTACTCTTAGTAGTGACCTGTGACATGAAATGCACTATGAGCCACTTAGAATGCACATCCACCATAACCAAAGCATTCTTAAGATTCTCTTCCACGCCGTGCAAAGGTCCAATGAAATGCAAACAAACAGTACTCCATGCAGATCCAGGATCTTCAATATGGCCCATGTTGCACTTAGACCCTGTCTTGAGCCTTTTCTCGCTCTGGACACACACCTCACAATTAACCACCCATTCATTAATTTCTTTGTCCATATTGGGCCACCAGAAGTTTTCTCTTACACGCTTCTTGGTCAATGTTTGTCCGAGATGCCCCTCATGAGCCAACGCTATTATCTTACGTCTGACAGCACACGGTGGTACAAATTTGTCGTCCCTCATGAGTATTTTATTCTCAGACATGCTGAGCTCGTCCAAAATCTTTATAAAAGGTCTTTCACTGGGCCCCACGGTACTTTCCCTCCGACTCCCACTGATCAACATGCGTTCCACTTCCTTAAGGGTTGAATCTTTCTCCATACCCAACTTCCACTCCTCCGCATTAACTGCTCCTCCTGCACATTCTGCCACATCACCCAAAGAAGCCACGGCTCCTTCTTGCTCCCAATCATTTTTTTCAATCACGCCGACATCCTTATGTAAAGACAAACGGGACAGACAGTCCGCCTGAGCGTTTCTCCAACCTGGAATGTGAGTGACCTTATACCTGTATTCCTGCAGGCGCGATGCCAGTCTGGCCAACCTTGCTGAACCTTTACCAGCACCACCTGGGCTCAACACCTTGACTAATGGCTTGTGGTCCATACGGATGCAGAATTCAATACCCCACAAGAAAGTTCTGAATTGTTCCACTGACCATGCTGCAGCCAGGGCTTCGCGCTCTATTACAGAATAGGAGCATTCACACTCTGTTAAACTCCTAGATGCAATAGCAACTGTTCTCTCCCGCCCCTTAAAGTTTTGGGACAGGACAGCACCCAGTCCACAAGCACTGGCATCAACAGTGAGAAAAGTGGTGAGTCTGGTGTTAAACGGCGCTAAGACTCCTGCATCACAAATGTCTTTTTTTATTTGCTCAAAAGCAACCTGCTGCTCCTCCCCCCATGAAAACATACACCCCTTCTTCAACAAATCTCTTAGGGCTGCTGTTTTAGTAGCAAAACAGTTTACACATTTTGCATAATACTCAATTAAGCCCATGAAGGACCTCAACTTGTCTTTGTCATTGGGAACTGGTGCATCACATATTGCTTCAATCAGGTCAACCTTGGGTCTAACCCCCTTTCCAGAGATGGTGTGTCCCAGGTACTCGATCTCTTCCACTAGAAACGTACACTTTTCCTTTCTTAGAGTAAGGCCCGCCTCCCTCAGCCTACCCAAAACTTCTCTGAGACACATGTTGTGTTCTTCAATTGTCTCCCCAAACACTAGGATGTCATCCTGAAAATATTTTACTTTTTTCACACCCTTCAACACTTAAGTCATGATGCGTTGAAATACGCTAGCTGCAGAAGACAACCCGAATGGTAGTCTCCTAAACCGAAAGGTTCCCTCCATGGTGATAAATGACGTGAGATTCTTGCTCTCTTCGTCAAGTTTGACCTGGTGGTAAGCACTCTTCAAGTCAAGTTTTGAAAAGTACTTTCCACCCTCGAGCAACAATAGCAATTCATTAATATTGGGGAGGGGAAAAGTGTCAGTTACAATATGCTGATTAAGACTGCGCAAGTCCACACATAGTCTCAACTTGCCATCACTTTTTTTGCTGATGACCACTGGAGAAACCCATTCAGTGGCTTCCACCGGTTCAATGACACCATCTTTCTGCATTTGGACTAACATTTCTTTTACCTCCTCCCGCACTACAACAGGCACCCTTCTAAGTTTGTGCTTGACAGGGGTTGTACCCTTCCTCAAAATAATTTTGTGAGTGTACCCCTTTAGTTCTCCCAACCCCTTAGAGAAAACACCTTCCATTTCTCTCGAGATCTTTTCAGTAGACAACGTGGACAAACTAAGTACTAACTCCTCCGAGTGTGGGTCTATGATTATATGCAAATCGAATTGATGTCCCCACCCTAGAATGGGAGGACCATCCTCCGCAACATAAATTTTGCCCATTGTACATCTTGACTTAAACAGAATGGTTGCGTTGAAAAAACCCAGAACATCGATCCTCTCTCCTTGGTATCCTCTAGGATCAATGTCCCTTAGTTGCAGGACAGTTTCTGGCCATTCCCTTTTCCACAGCCACGTAGGCACAATTGTGTACAAAGATCCACAGTCCACCATGAGTTCAACTTGTTTGCCTTTAATGTTAAATTCTGCTTTGGGGCGTTGTCTTTTCCTCTCGACGCCACTGCCAGGTAGGACCATCAATACACGATCATCTCCATCACCGTCAGAACATGAACCTTCTGCAACTGCCACCCTTGACCGTTCCGTTGTCTTACACATCCTAGCATAGTGCCCCCTTCGTCCGCATTTTAAGCAGTCTTGTTTGCTTGCAAAACACCACTTAGAGTCACTTGTGTGTATTAAACTGCCACATCTTGTACAACCTTTCTGTTTCATTCCTTTTCTTGTATTTGCGTTGCTTTTATTTGTCATAGATTTAGTCAGCTGATACTTCCGCCCCATAGCTGCGACTTCCTCCATAATGGCATTCTTTTTGCTCATAACCAACATACACTTCTCTGACTCTTCCACTACTTTTGCTATTTGCAGCGCATCTTTTAAAGTTGGGTTTTTTGCTGCCCACAATCTCTCTTGTCCTTTTCTGCTATGACACTGCACTATGAACTGATCACAAATTAGTTCATCGGTCATTTGCCCAAAGTTACACTTAATAGACAATTCTCTCAAAACTGATACGAACTCCTCCATAGTCTCATCCTGCTTCTGCGGCCTGGTATAAAACTTGTACCTTGAGAGTACAATATTCTGCTCCTTAGCGAACCGTTTCTCTAGGCGTTGTTTTGCTTCCATGAACACATCCTCCACAGGTTGATTATTATTCCCCAACATCTGTGGTAAATATTTGAAGATGCGATGTGCCTCTTTTCCTATGGTACCAAGTAGGAGTGCTCTTTTCCTCTCTGGGGAGAATTCTGCGCCATCCAAAGCTATGATATAATTATCAAAAAGATCGATCCATTCCTCCCAAGGCATAGAAGGTTGCCCTGGTTCAGTCATGAATGATGGCGGAATTATTATAGAAGAATTTGCCATGACGTTCCTAGATTACTGTATTTTAAAACACTTGTTTCTCCAATGTGCTTAGAATGTAATACAACCAGAATCCACAATAGGGCTCTCTCCAGCTGAAAATCTTCCTTCAGCTACCACATACAGCAATTAACTTCTTACACAGAAATCTTTTCAGGATGAGCGCTTAAATCATATACTCTGAAAATGTGCTCCCTGTTTGCTGCGCTGACCCTAGACCAGCTACATTCCACACATCTACGCAGCACGTACATTTCTCCTCATGCTGCTGCTATTTGACACTTCACGCGCTTAGAAAGAAAGACGTGTTTCCTGGAGAAGTTCTCACACAGTGCGCCACGATTTTCTCTCATAAAATGTCAAAATGTGTGAGGATTTTATTTTTTAAATAACGCCCCACTGCCAGCTCTTCAAATTTTCCGTCGATTTCCTCACACATCTGCTGTTATGCTGACAGGCGCTCAACTGTCAAGGCGCAACCGGTGACACACTTTTAATAAATACTCTTCACTCTTCCGCTGGTTAGACAGGCGCTGACGCTGTCACAATATTTAAATAGTAAACGCAAATAGCTCCGCTTACTGTGAGTTCACACGAGTGCTGCTTTTTTTAGCTGAAACCTTTTCCCGCACTATTATTCTTCGCTTCATCCTTCAGTTTTCTTTCTCTCCGTTCTGTGCGCTAAAAGCCGATGGACAGCTCCCCCTTCTGACAGTTAAGTGTGGCCAGGTTCATCCACCTTTCACGCTCTCCGTCGCTCAGGTGTCACTACATATGGCTGGCGCTCGTCGCCAAGAAATGTAGTGATGACACCGGACACCAGAAGGTTTAAAAGAGCAGATATTTATTGAATAAATAAATTCCTCAGAGCAACGTCGAGCGTGGTACACTCTCGCCAGCCAAACACCAACTGACACCCGCTGGAACAGCGCGGCGCGAACATTCTAAACTGGCAGAATAGAAGGACTGGAAGCAGCCTAGTCCAAAAAGGTAAAACGCATCACTACAGTGCTGTTTCTACGTGAGGTGTTTGGGGTCTATTTCGAAGGAGCAGAGCTTCTACCAGTGCGAGCATTCATCTTTTTAGGAAGTGCAGAGCATTTGTCGTGGCAAGCATCCTTCAACTTGTTATGTTTCAAACATAACCAGTGACTCACTCACCTGATTCTCCTCGGATTCTATTACAGGACCGGAGGCTTCGGATTATGCTTCTCTTTCTTATATTTGCTACTCACAGCAGCCAATGAACAACGTTTTGTATGCAGACAAAAACTACATTTCCCATGATGCTCGCCCATACATCACATCCTGTATAGCCCCATAAGAGCCACAGTGTCCCGTTTCTCCTCCTCTTTCTTTGCTGCTCACGCAGACAGTTAAGTGCTCAGAACGTTACGATGTAATTTTTCACTGTTGACTTGTTGGTGATGATATTGCAGTTATACATGATGTAATTTTGACTGTTGCCTTGTCGTTGCTGATATTGCAGTTATATATTTGCGCTTATGTCGCGCTAGATGGAATATATGCTTTTTAACAACCCGGTGTCTGTACTGGGGGCTATTTGTCTTCTGTTTCATGCTCGAGTTAGCGCTCGCGGGCGCTATTGTTATTTGTTACCGATCCCTGATGGATTGCAGGCCCCGTTACGTCCCCGCTTGGGGTGCTGCGCTCCCGCTTGGAGCGGAGCTTGAATACTTGCGCTGACGGCCTTCGGTTCACTCCCTGCGGGCCGCCGAGTACCGCGCTGTTCACGCGCATGGCGGAGTTACTGTGCCTATATTCAGGTTTGAGTCTGGCACTGTTACGGGTTCCGTTCCCGTTTATTCGGTCATTTCGCGCCGCCATTCCCGATATCGAAGCGGGTTTTGAGCGTTCCCCGCCAGGAGCGGGAAATCTCAAGGTGGCCGGTCTGATCGGGCTTAAGGGTGTTCCCGCTGACTTGTAAGTGCCGCGCTGCTTTGGACGGCTTCAGTTCAGGTTCCCCTCGCGCTTCAGGCTTACAGCAGGTCCATGTAGCCTAGGGGCAAGGCTCATGCTTCCAACCCCAGAGGTTCGGGGTTCGCACCCAAGGTTTCTGGGTTGTACTTTGCGCAGGACTAGATTTATTTTACATTATTCATGGAATTCCTTTTACAATTTGGGCGTCGTTTTGCTGATACATGCTCAGTCTTGATACTGCTCGGCCCGCCCCGATTCAGATCCAGGCGCTCCCGCTGGAGTGGAGATGGCGCACTGATAAGGCCTGCGATTTGACTGATTGGGCCTCTGTTGATCCTCATGGGAAGGACTTGGTTCGGCTGACGACAGAATTATAACGCTCCCTCAAGAGCTGAGATACAGCGCTGTGGTTGCAGCATTCAAAATGAGTCACTGTGGGACAGTGATTGGGTCTAGATTATTACTCAACGGTTAGGTTTCAATGTTTATGGTTTTTCTGCTTTAACTTTACCCTGTCATCTCCATAGGGTTGCTCTGTTTGTTGCGCGATTTCGCGCTTTTTCCGCCAAGGCTTTCCCTAGTAGCCGAGTGCGGTTATGGAGTCATAACGCTCCGGTGTGCGTAACCCAATGGGGCTGCATTTCGGCAATTTGATTTACGCACGTCGCATGCGTCCCTGTTTTTCCTTCACAGGTTCACGGAGCCTCGGGCCCTACATGGGCAGGCTTCTTGTACGCCTTCCAGGCTGTAACAATCGGTTGGCCCTTGGAGTGCGCACACGCTCCTGAGAATTCGCTATGACTCGGACGCCCATGGGGCTGGAATAATCTGACTACAGCTTTGCTGAGGAGCCGATACATTATTAGTTTTCACTTGTGTGCACAGGGTTGGCTCCCCCTCTACTCCTCCATTACGCTGTGCTTGGCACTTCTGGTTGAATACGGACACCCCATGACAAGCATGGGTGGAAAATTTAAGGAGGATGTGATCTAGTCGAACGGAGCGCGCACGGCTCCCGAAATAATTATGTTGACGCTCAGGCTCTACACGCCCTTGAGTACGTCGACCGGGCCCGGATGTACCAGCCCCTAACTCGGGCACGCAAAGCTTGATTGACGCCCAGCACTCTTGAGTCATTTTTTCCTTGGGCAGGTTTGTTTCTATATCATTCGACATGACAATATTAGGGCACGCGCGGGCGCTCGACGGGACTTAGATCAGGGGCGCAATAGTTATAGCTCGAGAACTGCGGCCGGATAGACTGATCACGGTGGAAGAGTCCCTCTTTTTCCTTTCTTGCTAGTTGTACGAGGAATTTCAGAGAGGGTTTCTCGGAGCTGCCAGGTTGCCAGGACAACCTCCGAGTCAGGGTCGGACGCAGGCGGCGATGGACATCTTGATGTCCTGAGGGGGCTGACCCTGGCGACGGAACCCATCTGGGACAGCTTTGTTACGGGTCGCATCTAGGATATGTAGACAGGTTGGCCTTTGGTCACGCGCTTTGGACTTCGGTGGGTCGGTCGCGGGGCTGGTCCTTGTGAACCGTTTAGAGACTCTGTTTTTTAGCAATGGGTTTCCCACCAGGTTCCACACAAGTTTTTCTACTATATGGCTTTCGGGAGAGCATTCGTGGTCGTCAGTTTTTTCCTTGTCCTTGGCGGCTGCTCCAATGCTGGACTTGAGGAGGACTTGTACAATCTCCCCAGCTTTCTATTTCGGTGATGGCTCCCTCACGGGAACAGGGCGTCCCATTCCGGTTTATAGGTGTAGGGGTGTGCATACATATAGGTGTGTATGTATATATATATATATATATATGTGGATTGATCCTAGCACAGACATAGAATTTAGCCTCTCATCCTCCCGAGGTCAGCTTTCTTCGTCGGATTCCAATTTGCCCTCGGGGTTACAATTTGTGTTGGCTTTTTCGGCCATTCCCTTCGATGCACTTGTGGCGCTTGGCTTAGATTTTTTCCAGGGTTATCTCCTTACTCATAGGTCAGGTTTGTTTTTACAGCTCCTACTTGGGAGCTTCAATGGAGCCCAGTCTGACGTTCCCATGCAGAGGGTTCCATTTCGGGCGGTTGCCGCAGTAGTAAGGCGTTTAGTACGGTCTGTCAAACTGTTTTCTGCCCTCCAGTTTTTCGAGTCCCTCTTCCACATAGGTCTTTTGACATGCACTTCCCACACCATATAATATCTCGGGTGTGAGAGTCCTCGGCCGGATAAAGGGTACGAGGTTATGTTCCTAGGGGACTTGGTCACGGACTTGTGGCATTCTGCCGGAGGTATTAGATTTGAGTCATTACGGAATAGAATCCGTAGCGACAGGGCGCAGTGGCCGACTGGTAATTCGGGTATCTCCTGATAGCGGTAGGGGGCAGCTTCACCCGAAGGATATTCAGTGGTTGTAGCCTTTCTGGGTTCTCGTTCCGCAGACCGTTAGTGGCAGGAAGGATTCATCACGGACGTTCGGATGGAGATAAAATCCAGGGGGTACAGGTGTATGCCGTGTCTCACGGTTGTCGGTGGGACTGAACTATGTTCTTTCCTCCATTCCACCCACATTTCAGGGAATGTGACGCAAAAAATTGCATTGCTTAGCGGAAGCGATCTTTATAACTCTGGTAGGGAAGTCTCCATTTTGTTTTTTCAGTACTCCTCGAGTCGGCGGCGTCCGACTCTGCAGTCTCCGTGACCCCTTACAGCATTCCATTTCCTGCACGTGGCGCGCAGGGTGAATTGGGGGCAGTGGTCCTTATGGTATACCAAGGAACTAGCTCAAAGGTTAGTCAGGCGCCTTTTGATGGCACGGGGTCCGGGCTCGAAACATGTCAGGCCTGTACATTCTGTTTCCCTAGGTGGTATATATATATTTTAAACACATTGTTTTTTGTTACGATCTACACTTTTCGGACACGCTGTCGGTGCTCATTTAGCTTCCCTGAGCGCTCCCGCGCAACCACAATATTTTAGGCGTCAGCGGATCGCGTTGTTGGTCGGTACCGTCGTGTTATCTCCGTGAGGGCTGAGTTTCCTACTGTGTGTATATTTCAGCAGGTACTGTTATTCGGTTTTTGCGCGACGTTCGCTTCGCAGTAGCCATTTATGTAGGTCAGTTTAGATAGAGTAACATTAAAACCCAAATCAGAATAATCCTCTGTGGGAGATTTTCTCGTTTTCTTCTTTGGAACCGCGGCCGACAAAATATGTCGGCGGAGAATAGCCTATCGTCTGGCTGTGTTACGAGACCTTCTACCTTCGGTGTTCCACTGTCGGGACAGGCCCACGATGTTACAGGTACAGTATCTACTCCGAGAAGTTTCATTATACTTAATGTCAGATTTACATCTGGTCAAGGCCTGTTCACATTATGTTTCCAACTGATGCAATTTACGTGTGTTTTCCAGGCCTCAAGGTCTACAAGGGAGTTTACTTGGTGTTACCCTGTTCACATTATGTTTCCAACTGATGCAATTTACGTGTGTTTTCCAGGCCTCAAGGTCTACAAGGGAGTTTACTTGGTGTTACTCCTGAGGCTGTGATATAATTGTTGTGCTATAACTGTGGATTACATTATAGACCCTCTACATATGTCCACGGCTATTATAGCCGGTGGTGGATGGCAGTTATGCCGGGATACGATATCCATACCCAAATGTTTGAGACAGTCTGTTTGTGGGACCTTATCTTTCAATAGTGTTTGGCGGATTCCTATAGTACAGGATATTTCAAGATATACTGATTGATTTCTCACTCTATATTTAACCTGTTTATTTTCCAACTGGTGGGTGTTATGACTGTACTATTTAAACTGTTTATTATTCAACCGGTGGGTGTTATGAATGTAGTTGAGTTGGACAAGCGTTAAACTAGCATAATCCGAAGCCTCCGGTCCTGTAATAGAATCAAAAATTAGCTAGCATTCGCGCCAAGAATTTTCAATTCTATTAAGGACACGGAGGCGAGGATTATCCCACCCGGTTTATTACGATATTGGTAATAATTACCCACCCGCATGTATTTGATATTCTGTGTAAGCAGAAGTTACGGGTTTTCCCTGTCTCATTCCTTTCAGGTTCTGGGAAAAGAAGACGGAGCAGGTGTACTTCTGGTGTAGAGGACGTGCAATTCCAGTTTGGATATGGTTCTGCCACGTTGGAGGATGATTATTGGACTCCTATTCCTATTTTGGACTAAAGTATTAATGTTGTTATTGATTATTAAGTTCGAGCAAAGAAAGAGGAGGAGAAACGGGACACTGTGGCTCTTATGGGGCTATACAGGATGTGATGTATGGGCGAGCATCATGGGAAATGTAGTTTTTGTCTGCATACAAAACGTTGTTCATTGGCTGCTGTGAGTAGCAAATATAAGAAAGAGAAGCATAATCCTCGCCTCCGTGTCCTTAATAGAATTGAAAATTCTTGGCGCGAATGCTAGCTAATTTTTGATTCTTCATCGTCGTTCCAACTTCTCAAGTAGAATTCCCGGCAGGTCTGTTCTTCCTGACTGCATTAGTGACGTAGGTTTCCGGTCTTTACGTCCTACGTAATACGTGTAGCAGCCATTTTTCTTCCGACACTTCATTCAGATGCCATTTCCTTTCAACGCGGAAAATGTTTTCATGCCGATTAAAGTGTTGAGCTTCTGAAGGAAAGTTAAGGTAACTCTTTTTTATAATTAATTGTTCTTTTCGTCAACTCCTTGCTCAAATAAGTCTAATTTTCGAAGGAACTTGATGAAACATTCTGTCCTTTTGCCTCGCATAACACAGCTTTAAGGATCACTAGACAAGTGGTATACAACAGCGCCATCTACTGGTTTACATACGTATATTTCTTTTAATGGATAATTTTAAAGCTAATGTACTGAATCTTCGTACTTCATCATTTTCTGGCCATCATTTCTACTACAGCGTTTCTACTTGAATACCTCTTCACAGACAGCGGTGACTACTTTGTTTATTTTTCTTATAATCTGTGATATACTATTGTTAAGAGGTTATTGTATTTATTTAAGTATTTATTTTTACTTATTTTTTTATTTTTGCTTTCCTTCTTTTGAGCATGTGTACACAAGGTTACACTCTTTCCCCTCCACAACCTTATTGGTCTGCTGGTAGTTCACCTTGTACGCCTTGGGTTGAATGGAAAGCATATTTCTTGAATTACATTGAAACGTTAGACTCTAATGGAAGGATGAAACCACCTGAAAAAAAGGACATCTTTCTACATTCTTTAGGTCCGGAAGGTCTCAAGGCGTTTAATCAGTTACCTAGAACGGAAAGTAGTGGTGATGGTAATGTTTTTGAGAAAGCCATCTCAGATTTTGATCGCTACTGTTCACCTAAAGTGTGCATAGGTATTTCTAGATACAATTTTTTTTCAAAGGAAGCAACTTAGTAATGAATCTGTTGACAATTATGTTTCGGCATTGAAAACTCTGTCTTTAGATTGTAAGTTTGGTATTTTACAGGAAGATCTTATCAGAGATCAAGTCGTAATGCATGCTAGCAATACTACAATCCAAGAGAGGTTGTGGGTTAATGGCGATTCTGATCTTGAAAGCATTTTAGCCATTGTGAGAAAATCTGAGATGTCATGTAGAAGTGCAAAACAAGTCAAAGGCGAAACAAACAGCAGTAACAATGATATTGTTGCAAAAGTTAACTCAAAAAATTATTCAAAAGAGGATGATCTTTAAAAAAAAGACACTTACCACTTCTTACAAGAGTAAAAATGAAGACCACAAGCAAAATTTGATGTGTTATAGGTGCAACAGTAAGTCTCACCTTGCCAATTATAAATTATGTCCAGCTATTAAGCAAAAGTGTTCTAAGTGTGGTGTGGTTGGTCACTTTTTCTAAAGCTTGCAACAAAAAGAGTAAAAATAACAAAGTAAAATGTATTGATCAGAGCGAAGATACTGGTGGTGAGGAATTTAACACATATTGTGGTGGTGGTAGTTCTTTTGTTCTTAACATCAAGGATTCTAAGCTTCCTATTCTAAACATCGACAACTCTGTCATTAAAAAGAAACCTGTATGTGATATGGTTATTGGTGATGTAAGCACCAAAATGTATGCTGATTCAGGATCACCTTACTCCATAGTGAATGAGATGGTGTGGAATTCTCAGTTTGTACAAGAACTAGGAAGTGAATTGGAACTGCCTGACATCGGTCCAGAGGGTTATTCTGGAGAACGTATTGACATTATTGGGTTTGGAACTCTCATCTTTAGGTTCAAGAATCGAGAGTGTACTGCAAAACTTTGTCTCAAAATAAGGGCCTTCTGTTTTAAACTGGTTTGAACAAGGTAAGTTAGACATCATTCTTAATCCCAACAGCCCAGACCCGGTTATGGTCATTGATGAGTCTAATGGCCTTGGTAATCTTTTGTTACAGAAATTTCCAAGTGTTTTCAGGACTGAAATTGGTAAATTCATTGGTTTCAAGCATGAAATACGTTTAAAAAAAGACACCTGTTGTAAGATTTACAAATCTCGTAATATCCCTTTGGCTGTACGTGATGAGGTAAAAAAATAACTTGATTCTTTAGTTAAGGAAGGCATCATTGAGAGAATTCAATCCTCGGTTCACCGATTGTAGTAGCCAAACGTGCCAATGGCAAAATTAGGCTATGCATTGATTTACGCCATTTGAATAATAATATCATCATTGATCAATTTCCGTTACCACGCATTTCTGAAATGTTAACTAGTGTTGGTGGAGCCAAATTGTTTTCAACTATTGATTTATCTGCAGCTTATCACCAGATTGAGCTACATGCATTTATCATCCCTGTTGGGTGTTTCAGGTATAATAGAATGCCTTTCGGATTAGCCTTCGCTGCAGCTATTTTTCAACGTGTCATGCAAGACATTTTGAAGAATTGCAATAACGCAATTTGTTTTCAGGATGATATCCTTGTTTTTGGAGTTGATGTACAAGAACATTTGTCAGCTTTAGATAATGTTCTTAAGGTACTGTCGGATCACGGTTTGATAAAAAAAAGTCCAGCTCCATGGGATTCTGATAGTTTAAAGACTGAGAAGGCTGCCTGCAGGGTAAAAGAACGAAAATGGAGGAAAACCAAATTGGAGGCTGATAGACTTGTCTATAATATTGTACATAGAATGTATCTCAATAATTGCAATACAGCAAGACGAACATTCCTGGCCACTCGCATAGAGGGGGAAAAGGGTTCTTCTATAGAACTTTTTAGGATTCTCAAGGAATTCACTGCTCCCAGCGTAGCCAATTCTACCTGTCCCCCACACAGGAATTTTGCGATAAGCTCGCGATACATTTTAAAAACAAGATAGATAACATCTATGATGCCTTCAAGCAGGTACCAGATAACAGGGAAAGAATTCCAATCACTGATAACCCCTCTCTGGTGAGATTAGATACTTTTGCAACCTTCACTAGGGAACAGGTGCTATCACTACTGAAAGGTATTAAGTCGGGCTCCCCGTCTGACATAGCTCCCCCCTATGTGTTGTCGGATTTAGCAATGGAGCTAGCAAACCCCATAACGGATATCTGTAATTTATCTCTAGCAACCTCGTCTTTCCCGGCTAGATGGAAAAAGGCCTTTATTACACCCTTGCCCAAGAAACCATCTTCAGACTGTGCTGATCTGCAGAATTATAGACCTATTTCGCTCCTCCCGGGCTGCTCTAAAGCTATGGAAACTTTGTTCAATCGCCAACTTTCTGACCATCTGGATCAGCACGACCTTTTAGATCCCTCGCAGTCAGGCTTCCGTGCTGGTTACAGCACGGAGTCTGCTCTGGTAGAGGTAACAGATACCATCAGGCTGCTTCTGGATGAAGGGACGCCGGCTGTGCTGGTCCTACTTGATCTGTCAGCAGCCTTTGACACCATCTCTCACAGAATTCTGTTGGATAGACTGCGTGAGATAGGTGTCACTGGAATGGCATGGGAGTGGCTGCGGAGTTTCTTATCGGACAGATCTCAATGTGTGCAGTTAGACTCATTTGTCTCTCAGATCACAGTCGTGGATAAGGGGGTTCCTCAGGGCTCCATTTTAAGCCCCACCCTTTTCAACACCTATGTGGCATCTCTGGCTACCATTGTAAAATCCTGTGGATTCCAAACCATCTCCTATGCGGACGACACTCAGGTGATAATCCCCATAGAGAAGGACCACACGGCAACCAGAGATAGGTTTAAGAGCTGTATGATTAAAATATCCACATGGATGAAAAACAACTACCTCCAACTTAATTCCAACAAGACAGAGATCCTACTGTTTGGTAAAGCGGAGGAATTGTGGACTGATGGGTGGTGGCCGGAGGAACTAGGATTACCCCCTCCCCTAAAAAATGTGTAAAAAATTTGGGCATTGCAATGGATAATTATTTATCCATTGAAGAACATGTTAAAATTCTATCAGGCAAATGTTTTGCCCTGATTCGCACCTTGAAGAGGGTCTTCCCGTGGGTTCCTCTCTCTGCTAGAAGGGTTCTGATCCAGTCACTGCTAGTCAGTAGACTGGATTACGGGAATGCTCTCCTAATGGGCGTGAGGGAGGACCCGCTTTCGAGGCTACAAGTCGTACAAAACACGGCTGCCCGTCTAGCCTTAAATAAGCCTCCACTTACTCCATCTTTACCGCTATTGAGAGAGCTGCATTGGCTGCCGATAAGAAAGAGGGCACTTTTTAAACTTTTGTGCCTAGTTTTTAAAGCACTCTTCGGACAAGGACCCATATACCTCACAACGAAGCTGGTATGGTACACTCCGGCGCGACTGCTAAGATCCGGCAGCCAAAAGCTTCTCCAAATGCCGAGAATTTAAAAAGCTAAGATGGGGGGCCGTGCCTTCTCCTATCTGGGTCCTAATTACTGGAATACGTTGCCCCTAGATTTGCGCTCATGCCCCAACCTAACCATTTTTAAGAAGCACCTAAAAACCTGGTTATTCAACTGAGTTGCTTTGCTCTTGGAAGCCTGGCTCCCCAGGCACCTAGAGATCCCTCTGGGGATGATTCGTGCGTCATACAAATAATAATAATAATAATAATAAAACACTCCAAATGTAAATTTGGAGTGAAACCAGTAACCTATCTTGGACATGAATTGTGTGAAGAAGGAATTAAACCTAAATCTTATTTGGTTGAGGCTATACAATCTGCTCCACATCCTAAATCTAAAGATGATGTACGGTCCTTTTTAGGTCTTACGGAGTTTTATTCAAGGTATGTACCAAATTTCTCTTGTCGTGTTTTCAATATTAGACAATTAATTAAGAACAAGAACAAATTCTTTTGGTCTAAAGATTGTGAAACAGAATTTGTGGATGTCAAGAAAGCAATATGTGCAACTACTGCTCTTTCAGGCTTTGACCCATCACTTTCATGCATTGTAACCCCCGATGCCAGTTCAAAAGGCTTAGGGGCAGTCCTAGCACAAAAGTCCAGTTCTGGCAAGGAATGCATCATTGCTCATGCGTCAAGAGCACTCACACCTGCAGAAGAAAAATATTCTACAATAGAAAGAGAAACATTGGCATGCATGTGGGCTCTTGAGCACTTTAGAGTGTTTGTATGGGGCAAAGAATGCTTGATTAGAAGTGACCATAAACCTTTAGTGCAGTTATTAACCACAGAGGGCATGTTGAAAGCTTCAGCTCGTATTGCGCGCATGTCCATGCGTCTTCAAGATTTTATTTACACTGCTGTTAATGTCCATGGCAAGGAGAATGTAACTGCTGATTTTCTGTCCAGAATGCCTTTACCACTCCAAGAAAGTATTCACAATGAGTGGGATGATTTCCAGATTGCTTTGGTACATGATGAGGACTCTTAACCCATTGACCAAAATGTATGGCGTGAAGAATTCAAGAAAGATCCCTTATTGAATGAAGTAGAAAAATATATTTCTGAGGGATGGCCACATAAAAAGAACATCAAGTCTGACCTTAAATGTTTTTGGGAAATAAGAAATGAGCTTTCATGTGTACATAGTTTGCTTAAGAGAGGCGACCGAGCTGTTCCCCCAGGTAAGCTCAGACATAGTATTGTTTCGCATGGTCATGAAGGTCATTGCGACATTGTTAGGACCAAGCAAAAAGTAAAGAATAATTTCTGGTGGCCAGGTATGGACATTTTTATTGAACGCATGGTCAGGAATTGTATCACATGTGCTAATGCGGACAAGACTTTGGTCACTCTTAAACCTAATTTGGGTAATCATATGATTCCGGACGATCCGTAGCATACCATTGCTATGGATATCACGGGACCCGTTGGTCCAAATTCAAAGTATATCCTTGCAGCTATTGATGTATTCTCTAAATGGCCGGTCATCAAAATTGTAGAAAAAGTAGATACCGATGCTGTTTTATCCTTTTTGGATGAAACTTTCAGAGAGGAGGGTTTACCGGTTCGTCTAATTACTGATAATGGCGTACAATTTCTCTCTAACAAAGCTAAAGCATACTTCAAAAGAGTTGGTATAATTCATTGTACTACCTCTCTATACAATCCCAGTGGCAATGGTGTTATTGAGAGATTTAATAGGGTTCTCAAGAGTGCAGTTCAAATTGTCGGAATTGACAATGATAAATGGGAATTACAGATTTTCAAAACCGTTTGGATGTACAGGACCTCGACTAATGTCATGACTGGTTATTCTCCTTTTGAGATTATGAGAGGTAGAATTCCCAGAACTAAATGTAACCCTGTATGGTTAGCTCCTTCGACGGTGTCCAATATTGATCTTGCTGCTGTTAAGGGAAAGACTTGTTCAAAATCATGCTATCAATAAAGAACGATTTGATAAGAAAAAAGGTTCAAAACATGATCCCATTGTCAAAATTGGCATGCTTGTTAAAGTTAAGAAATCTTGGAAAGTCAAAAAAGGTGAGAGTAATTTCATGGGTCCTTTTGAAGTTAAAGAAGTTCTAAAGAACTCAGTCAGACTTAATGATAACAAAGTTTGGAATTTGAGCAGAATTGCTGTTCTCAAGGGTGACAAAAATGTTTATTGTAATTCTGAGATTGAGCAAAAAATTGTTGACAGTTTTGATGATGAAGACTCAAGTGAATGCCCTGTTCTTGGACCTGGTTTTACCAATGATTCTGACAACATTATTAATACTGAAGAACTTGAAAAACGTCATCGTAAGAAACCAGGTTGGATGTCTGATTTTGTCTCATTTATCAGAAACAAATTTGCAAACTAAATTATTATTATTATTTTTTTTGATTGTTTATTAAAGGAGGAAGATGTGTTATGCTTGCATTTTACGTGTTTTCCTCGTGCTTGCATGCACAAGCTTGTATACTTGTTAATTTACAAGTCTTGATTCCTGACACGATCAGTATGTTCCAGAATAGAACATATGATCGGTCCTGGAATCAAGACTGGCAGTTGTTTGGAGCCAGCCGGAGCCTGAAGTCCTGTAACCGGTGGTGCTTCCTTTTTATTTGGATTAAACTTCTCTTGAAATATAATTCCGAGTTATGAATCCTTCATAACACATTGACAAAGTTTCCAGTGCACTGCAGGTTACTCCGCTGCGCCACCCCCTGCCTCAACACTGCCGTCAGTGCTCCTCTTGGTGCATGAGGTCAGCACACGGAGCTCTACAATGCACACACACCGCTTGTAAGTCATGGCGCACCACAACGTCTCAGGGCCTATTGACTCAGACCCGCGGCCATACCTCTTAACGCTGCACTCTGCAGGATCCTCACAACAAGGGGGAAGCAACGGCCCAAACATCCAGTGCAGCATCCATGGTGGTAAACGGTCTGCTGTGATTATAGGACGCACAGTGCTCAACTGCCTTCCTCCCTTCACCTCGTGACGCAATGCGCGCAGCACTCGGCGCGCAACTGCCTTCCTCCCTTCACCTTGTGATGCAATGCGCGCAGCACTCGGCGCGTGACTGTCTTTCTTCGACTAGTGACACACTGCACGCACAAGCTCTAATTCCTCAAGGATTACGTTGGTGCCAACTGCATGTAGATTTAGGTACGGTGGACATCTTTAGGGGAACTAAAAGAGCTACCACCTGGTTCCACAACACTAAAAACATTGATCTTGACACTCTTTGTGATTCTGCTATGCGGGCACGTCCTACACTAGACCCTAACGTGGATGTCAACGAACTCACCTCTCAGTCCCAGCAGTCGAAATCGATAATGTCGCTCCACTCCAAAGCAAAAGGAAAAGACCCACCCCCTCAGCACCTTGGTTCAATAAAGCTCTCTACGATGAAAGGAAGAACCTTAGAATCTTGGAGAAACATTGGAGAAAATCTCCATCCACCTCCAATCTCTCACTTTTACGTTCAGCAAGATCCAAATACCACAACCACATATTCCACAAACAAGCATTCGCATAGCCAATAGGTCTCGCTTTTGGAACCTTTTAAGTATTTAATTATGCAGCACAATATCCTTGGTGCAAGAACATCAACTGTTGCATGGCTAAAAACTTATAAGGTCCCAAAGGTGAGACCTATTGACAATGCCAATGCTTGTTGTTATTCCACCCTGCATTCCATAGAAGAATTAAAAAATGCAACAGACATTTCAGGAAGCACTGATCCACGATTTGCCATGTCATTCAGAGGTGGGAGCAGTGGCGTATCATAGGCCCCCGTGTGGGAGACCACTACAACGGTGGTCTCAAAGCAAAGACATTGAAACATATTTGCGTTTGCTGCCCTAGAGCTGCTGACCTGGACTGCATGGGATGAAAACATGTCTGCATCTCCACAAAGACAAGCACCTGCACCCTTGCATACTCTATGTTGTGGAGCCACCCTACACACAAGCATCAGCAACACAGGAAAAAAAATATTTTAAACAGAAACTTGGCACATGCCCATACCACCAAATCAGAAAATAAACAAACGTGATGGAACCATAAAATATGCTTTTTAATTCCCTACAATGTTATAATAATTATGTTTACTGTATTCTAATGTCTAAAGAAGCATTGCACGGATAAGTCACACAAATTATGAGCGGGCTTTTCAATATCGGGACCAAGCACAATGCTGAGCAATCACTTAACCGATTTCATATACATTTGCTAAAAATAGAAAAAGACAGGAGAAGTTATTCAAATTCTGCCACAGGCATCAATTGTAAGCGGCAATCCAAAAGCAATGTCAAACACGACATGTGATTAAATGTTGAAACACACGACGTCTAGGAAAGTGGCCTAGACAAACTAAAAAGCTGGATCAGAAAATACCTCCGACAAGAAAGCTGCGCTCTGCCACATGAAATTCAAATGGCACCACTGTGGCCGACCAGCTGACTCGCCGCTAAACTAAGTACTGTTAAACATATGTACAGTGCTACCATACCAACCAAAAGTTAAGCAAGCAGCACAAGACATGTTTTAAGAAGGATGCGGAGTTCAGGAACACGCATAGTCAGCTACAGTGCCTCCTTAATAGTCTTTCCGGCTGTGTGCCTCAAAGCAGCCTAGCGCTGCCTAGGGCACTTTATACAACAAACATTGAGCGCAGCTTGAAAGCCGAAATAACTTTGACTCTAAAATCGTCAATGCCCCCTCTGAAGCACGTACCATGTGAACAACCATTTAGAGAACTAAAAAAAACAAGGGAAGGCAGAAGTACAAACAAGAAAGCAAATAAATCAAAAACAGTAAAGGTACTTACTGTTCAGTATTGTGACAGGAAAAGCATCGCCAAGAATGTGAAATGTCTTTGTTTGGGTGTTGGTGACATTAAACTGTATGTATCGGCTTTCCTCTGCGCCAATAGGGCTCCCAGGGGGAGCATGTTCAGCGCTCTCTTCAGGCCCTGTCTCTTAAAATTAAAAATTAATAATGGCTAAATCAGCACGTGGGATTGCGTAACTGCTGCGAGTCCTATGTTACACAGACTCGGAATGGTAGGAATGCCATGTGGTGACAACTGTCAGCACGGAGATGGGAGTATATGCAACAAAAAATGCCCAGGTAACAAGGGTCATAGTGCTCGGCCCACAGGGAAAGATAAGAACAACCAACGGGGAAATTAAAGGGTTTGAGTCTGCATGAGGTAAAAATCAGTGAAACCTACTCTCTGCACAAATGCGCACAGTCCTGTCAGCATAGTGAAAGCCAACCTGGTGGCAGTAAATACTGGGAAATGTGAACCGCAGTGAGGACAGTCACTACCCGAAGAGTGATCTATGGGTAATGAGGAGAGGGATCGGGTAAGCAGGGACAGTGCTGGAGTGCCAATTACGTGCAGGAGAAAAGTGCTACACTGGTGGCAGTAGGAATCTGACTAACAGTTCCCAGTTTCGTGTTTAAGTGACAGTTACGTGTATGGGTGAGATAAAAACAACCAGGAATGAAACATGACCCTCAAAGTTAAAAATCTTGAATATTGCAGTAGAGCGCATGTGCACGAGACAAAAGACCAAAGAACAGAGCATCGAGACTGACCCAAACCCAATGCTGGGATTGGGTGAAGGGAGAGGAATCTAATTGATTGCAGCTGAGCTCAGAAGTGCAATCCATTACTGCACACACAATCAGTCAAGGTCCATATCATAAAAAAAAAAAACAGCGCGCGCCTCGCGCTGAAAGTAAAAAAAAAAAAATGAAGCAGATAGCCGCGCGGCTGTGAAAGTGACACAGCCGCACGGCGCGAAAGTGAAAGCAAAATAAAGCTGACGAAGAGGGAGTGGGAGAAGGGAGGGGGTAGGGGAATGGATTCACGCGCACGCTGAAAGCCAGATGGCAGCTGTGCACGTCACGCGCGCTTGTGCGCGTAATAGCAAGCTGGTGGCCGGCAAGGTAGCACTTTTAAAGCAGCTACTAAATGTCTCGCCAGCGCAGCGCATGCGCTAGCTCAGGCGAGACCTAAAAAGCATCACATTACAGATCCCTCTTTGACTAAGTTAAAAACAGACCCAAAAAACGTTTTGACCTCATCAAAAACCCAAACTGCTCTCCCCTAACCATTAAGCCTGAGGATTCCACAAAGAAAGCAGAAGATTTCGCTATATTCTTTGATGAAAAGGTCAAATCACTGGTAGATCAGGTCGCCCACCCCACCCCCATTGAGGAGCGGAAATCCTTAGTCACTTGGCAGAAGTTTGACGTCATCTCTGAAGATGACCTCCTCAAATGCATCCTGGAAACTAAACCCTCCAACCATTCTTCTGACCCCATCCATAGTGTCATCGTAATACATTTGTACACCCATACTCTCTCTTACTGGACCAGGCTAGTTAATTTCTTCCTCAGTCAAGGCTCCCTCCCTGTTGCCCTCAAATCAGGACAGTTTACCCCTCTTCTAAAAAAACCCTCCGCTGACGCGAACAACCTCAACAACTTCCGCCCTATCACCAACCTTCCCTTTACTTTTGAAAACCACAGAAAAATGTGTTGCGAAACAACTTTCCCTACATATTATGGACAATAATCTCCTCGACGTTTTCCAGTCTGGCTTCATCCAAAATTGCAGCACTGAAACTGCCCTGCTGCAAGTGATTGATGATGCGCTGCATATACTCGACTCTGGAGATTCGTGTCTTCTGATTCTTCTAGACCTCTCTGCAGCCTTTGACACTGTTAATCATAACACCCTCCTCAACACTCTTCAACAGAGATTGGGATTGGATGGCACAGTGCTGAAATGGTTTGCCTCATTCCTCTCGGACAGATACCAAATGATCAAGATAGCGAACAGTCTTTCGTCTCCATTGGCTGTAGGTCAAGGCATCCCTCAAGGTTCTATCCTTGCACCCACTTTGTTTAATCTCTACCTGGAACCATTAGGGAACCTCCTAAGTAAATCTGGGATCCATTAACATCTTTATGCGGATGACACTAAAATCTACCGCATGGTGTCTTCCGCACACGATCTCTCACTACTCAACTCAACTCCACTCTCAACTCTATTCACAACTGGATGTTAGCTCACCAACTCATTCTAAATCCTGCCAAAACTGAATTCCTCCTCCTCTCTACCTCTCTCTCCCCTCCTCCTTTTCAATCTTGGATGGATCAGCTGAACTGACTCAACAACAAACCCATCATTGTCGACAGTGCTAAATCCCTAGGTGTCATACTTGATAAAAGACTCAACCTAATCTCCCACATCAACTCTATTGCTAAGAACGCACGTTACCAGTTGCGCCTTCTGCAGTGGGATTCGTTGGTTCTTCCAGGAGAAAGACCTAAAAACCTTGGCACAATCGCTAGTTCTCTCCAGACCGGATTATTGCAATTCTCTTCTGACGGGCCTACCCAAATCCCACCTCTCCCCTCTCAAATCCATCATCCATTCAGCAGTTCGCTTCATTTCAGGGTCTAAACGAAGCGACCATGTCACTCCTATCCTGTCTTCTATTCGATGGCTTCCGATTGAGGCAAGATCTATTTACAAAACTGCCTACATCACGCACAAAGCCTTGCACACTTCCTCCCCTCATTACCTGGCGAATAAATTGAAATTGTCCGAAGGCTCTCGACCTTCTCGCAATGCGGAAAAGCTTCTGCTTGAGCCCCCCTCCTTCAAAAGGGAAAGATCAATGGCGCAATCCTTCTCAGGCAATGCGGTGAGAATCTGGAACTCGCTTCCCCCATTGCTCCGTGCCACCTCCTCTACCCGTATCTTCAAAGCTGACCTCAAATCTTTACTCTTCCAAAGACACTTTGAAAACTAATACTTCTCAGGTCCCTCTAGGAAGTTCGCTCATCATTAAATATGTATTTTTTCTTGTACATTCCTCACCCTTGCGTGCTGTGTTGGATTTTATGTTTGTGTACCCTTCCTTTTAAGCCTCCTGTTTATCTTTGTATTGTTCTATCGTGTAACACTTTTCCCTTGAAACGTAACTGGTTCTATTGTACAGCGCTCTGACACCTTCAGGTAATGTCCGCGCTTTATAAAAATGCACTAAATAAACTCCAGGAGGTTGCATAATGCAAACTCTCTCGAGCCATTCCATTACCTGCTCGAGTGTTTTCAAGACCAGGCATGTTTTTCTAGCCTGTTGCTTCAGTGACAGGCACACTTAAACCAATATATTACCAACTGTTATTGCCACATCGAGACAAGAAACAACATGAAAAGAATGTATAAGAAGTATATCACAAGAATCAGTGAAAGTCACAATATATTAAGCAGCAGTCATTTTCCAAATCATTCAGGTACTAATTTGCATTTGTCTGGAATACTTGTTGAAAACCTTATGTTCGAGGCATATGAGCTGCAGATCACACACTTAGGATAGTAGATCGCCATCTGGTGTTGGGCTCGGATGCTTGCAGGTTGTTGTTGTCTTCGGAAGAAGTCTTTGGTCACGAGATAGGTGACTCCTCCCTTGGACTACAGTGCGCATGGGCATCCACTCCATCCTCAGATTGTTTTTTTCCGCCATTGGGTTCGGATGTAATTTTTCCAACTCCAAACCTCAAATACAAGCTTTTCGAAGCGAAAAAACTTCTACAACTACATCGAAGCAACTCGACATCGAATTCATCGACTCGATTCCGGACGTAGACGCGGGCTGCTGGGCCTATCCACGCCGTGAGGCCTACGGCTCATGGAAAGGACGCCGTTTAGAAAATGCCCCCAGTGTGGAGCAAAATTTCCGCACAGTGACCATCACAAAGTCTGCAACCTGTGCCTATCACCGGAACACGACAAAGCCAGCTGTCCAGCCTGCGCAGCATTTCGATCCGAAAAGACCATTTAGGATCGAAGAGCTCAACGCCATATCATGGCACACAGACCAGCCCCGGAACCAGTAAACATCTTCGATGAGGGTCCTGATGTCCCGGAAGAGGATTCTGAGGAACTTCAAATCATCTCAGAAGCAGACGACTCAGACGACCCCATTACTCCGGGGCAACGCGTGAGTACCACTGCCCCTGCCCCAACCCCTCCAAAACCAAAGGCATTGGTCAAGACTTCGCCAGCTGGCCTCAGTCGAGACCGAAAACATCCTTCAGAAGCCCCGCCTCCGGGCTCGGCTCCGAAGAAACATAAGCCTTCCGGTGGCTCGGGCCCGAGTAAGCCGCATGTCATTGTACCCCCGGCACCTTCGGCACCGAAGACAAAAGACCTCTCGGCACTGAAATCGGATCCGACACCTTCGGCACCGAAAACATCGAGGCCCATAGATAAACCGGCACCGAATGATCCCAAGCCAAAAGACTCAACTTTGGCACCGAAACCTTCATTGGCACCGAAACCACCGGCTAAGGACTATAATACACCTCCTAAAGCCAAAGAGTCCACCGATCAACCAAAACCTCGATCGGAACCGAAAAAATCGGCGCCAAAATCTGTTCCTGAGGAACAAGAACTTTTCCATCCAGATCCAACACAAAAAAGGATCTATATTAATCCAAAGACTGGACATGTCACTGCAGTGCCATGTAAGAAACGGAAACTGGACACAACACCTGCCACAGTTCCTATAAAAAAGAAGGACTCGGCAACATCACCTATTCCTCCTTCCTCTCCCATACGACCTTCTACCCCACCCCCTCTGCCTACACCACCCTTACCTCTACCATCTCCATCACATACACCACCTCCACAGGATGATGATGATGACCTAGGGGGAGGGGGTGATCCTTATAATACTAATGATCCGTTCACGGATCCAGATACCGCACCATTGGATGATTGGGCATACCTTCTACCAGATATACCTGACACTACACCATATCCCTCCAAACCATCACCTCCAGATGACCACCTGGGGTTTGGACAACTAGTAAACAGAGCAGCACTTTACCATGGCGTCACCATGCACTCTGATGCTCCCGAGGAAGACTTCCTCTTAGACACTTTTGAACAGTCTCAGAAGTCGGTACAAATTTTACCTATGCTTAAAGGGGTGATAAAACACGCCACAGAAGTATTTAAAGACCCCGTCCGTGCCAGGGTGCTTAACCCAAGAATTGAGAAAAATATAGACCTGCCCCAGAAGATCACTGTTACATCAAAGGACAGCTCCCTCTGGATTCTTTGATCGTTTCCAACGCAAGGAAACGTGCCAACTCCCAAACCACAGGAAATACACCACCCCCTGACAAAGAATCCAAACTATTAGAAGCCTCGGGCAAACGAGTAGCAGCACATGCTGCTAATCATTGGCGTATTGCCAACACCCAAGCACTATTAGCACGCTACGATAGGGCTCACTACGATCAGTTGGAGAATCTGCTACAACACCTGCCAGACCAATACAAGACCCAGGCAAATGACCTTATACAAGAGGGAAAACTTATCTCAAATGCGTCAATTAAATGTGCACTTGACACCGCCTCTCGAGCACTAAACACAAGTGTACTCCTTAGACGCCATGCCTGGCTACGCATTTCAGGCTTTAAGCCAGAAGTACAAAGTACCATACTTAGCCAACCCTTTAACCAAGAACAGCTGTTTGGGCCAGCAGTTGACACTGCACTTGAAAAGAAAAAGACACCGAGACTGCTAAGTCCATGGGAGCATTGCAGTCTCCACAACCACGCGGCTCCTTTCGACGCTCCTTCTACAGAGGAGCCTCCAAGAATATGGGAGCAGACACCTCCTCTACGTTCAAAACCTCTACACAAACATCCCCCAGTAGAGGATATTTTAGAGGAGGATATAGAGGAAACAACAACAAGGGACGAGGTCGAGGCAATACCAACACTCGTACCTCCCCCGCCACAAAACAGTGACTTTCCTCCACTCCCCCCAGATCATTCCACTCCAGTCGGGGGAAGACTCAAACAGTTCCTACCTGTCTGGAACTCAATCACAACAGACAAGTGGGTAAGACAAATTATCCAGTATGGTTACTGCCTGTAACTCACCACTACCCCTCCACACATACCACCCAAGCAGCGTTCCATGTCACCAGACCATCTTACGCTCCTCAAACAAGAAGTTCTCTCATTGCTTCAAAAACACGCAATAGAACCAGTTCCCTTCGAACACCAGGGTACAGGGGTATACTCACTGTTCTTCCTAATCCCCAAAAAGGACGAGACTCTAAGACCAATACTCGATCTCAGACTCCTAAATCTGTACATAAACTCAGATAATTTCCATATGATCACTCTTCAACAAGTGCTTCCACTACTACAACAAGGCGATTTCCTTGCCACACTAGATCTCAAGGACGCTTATTTCCACATTCCCATACATCCTGCTCACAGGAAGTACCTAAGGTTTGTGGTGGACGGACAACACTATCAGTTTACAGTCCTTCCATTTGGGGTAACAACTGCGCCCAGAGTATTCACCAAATGTCTAGCAGTAATAGCAGCGCATCTCAGAAGACAACAAATTCATGTCTTCCCGTATCTAGACGACTGGCTAATAAAAGCCAACTCATTCAACAAATGCGTTCTACACACTCACCGAACTATTCAAATCTTACACAACTTGGGATTCACAATAAACTATCCCAAATCTCATCTCCAACCCTCCCACATACTTCAAAATCTGGGAGCCACCATAAATACCTCCAAAGCCCTAGCATATCCCAGCCCAGCCAGGATAGCCAATATACAAGCTCTTATCGCAAAATTTCAAACCCAACACTCTTTTCCAGCAAGAGTGTTCATGCAACTCATAGGCATGATGGCGTCATGCATCTTCATTGTGCCTTATGCAAGACTTCAAATGCGTCCCTTGCAAGAGTGTCTAGCACGTCAGTGGAATCAGGCTCACGGACAACTAACAGATCTGGTGTTGGTGGACAGCTGCTCACATCGCTCTCTAAAATGGTGGAACACAATAAACCTGTCCAAAGGGCGGCCGTTCCTCGAGCCTCTTCCACAAATAGTGCTAACAACGGACGCATCACTCACGGGATGGGGAGCCCATCTCCTAGGACACACCACTCAGGGGAAATGGACCACTCAACAGAAAGTGCTCCATATCAATTACCTGGAACTACTGGCAGTATTCCTAGCACTAAAATCATTCCAAATACATCTCCAGAACAAAACTGTCCTCATCCGGACGGACAACGTGACAACCATGTATTATATACAAAAGCAAGGAGGCACACATTCTCTCCAGCTGTCCCAGCTCGCACAGAACATTTGGAGATGGGCCATTCCCCACAACATATACCTGCTTGCAGATTACCTTCCAGGGGTTCACAATCAGGTTGCCGACCTGTTAAGTCGACAGACTCAAGAGATCCACGAATGGGAATTACATCCACAAGTCCTACTCCCCTTTTTCCAAAAATGGGGCCAACCAGACATAGATCTGTTCGCCACACACGAAAACGCAAAATGCCCAACCTTCGCCGCCAGGTTTCCCCACCCACAGTCGAAGGGCAATGCGATATGGATGAACTGGTCAGCCAGATTTGCGTACGCTTTTCCGCCTCTCCAACTCATTCCATTCGTGGTACGCAAGCTCAGGCAACAGTCTCTCAAACTGATCCTAGTAGCCCCCACATGGGCACGCCAGCCCTGGTTCACAACACTGCTGGAACTCTCTCTAGTTCCACACCAAAAACTGCATCTCTCCCCGTCCTTACTAACCCAGAACCATGGAGAAATAAGACACCCAGATCCAGGTCAACTGAATCTAGCGATCTGTATCCTGAAGTCCTAGTGTTCGGTTACCTCAACCTACCACCAGACTGCATGAATATTATAAAAGATGCCGGACGACCTACCACTAGAGCCTGCTACGCTGCAAAAAATGGAAAAGATTTGCCATTTACTGCACTAACAATGATATACGCCCACTGGATGCATCCATACAGAACATCATTTGCTACTTACTACACTTGCAAAGATGTAATTTAGCGTACTCATCCATACGTCTCCACCTAGCAGCATTAGCAGCCTACTTGCAAAATCGACAACACTTGTCACTATTTAGAGTACCTGCGATCAAAGCCTTCATGGACGGCCTTAAGAGGATAATTCCTCCCAGATTACCACCCTCTCCAGTGTGGAATCTAAACATTGTTCTTACAAGGCTCATGGGACCCCCATTTGAACCTCTGCATAAATGCGAACTACAGTTCCTCACATGGAAAGTGGCTTTCCTTATTGCCATCACATCCCTTAGACGGGTAAGTGAGATACAGGCTTTAACCATACAAGAACCATTCCTACAATTACACCGCAACAAAGTGGTTCTTAGAACAAATCCGAAATTCCTGCCAAAAGTCATATCTCCGTTCCATCTTAACCAATCAGTAGAGCTACCAGTGTTCTTCCCAAATCGGCACTCGGTAGCTGAAAGACCTCTTCATACCTTAGACGTTAAAAGAGCCATACTTTACTACATTGACAGAACCAAATCATTCCGCAAAACCAAACAATTGTTTGTTGCTTTCTCTCCACCACATAAAGGCAACCCCATTTCCAAATTTGGGATAGCCAGGTGGATAGTTAAATGTATCCAAATATGCTACCACAAGGCTAAACGCACACTAACAGTTCCCCCTAGAGCGCATTCCACACGCAAATTAGGGGCTTCCATGGCATTCTTAGGAAACATTCAAGATATTTGTAAGGCAGCCACATGGTCTACAACACACACCTTCACTAAACATTAATTTGTTGACGTGCAAGCAAAACAACAAGCTTCTGTAGGTCAGACTGACTTTAAAACTTTATTCCAAACTGCTGCAACTGATACAGGTGACCACCACTAGGGGAGACACTGCTATATAGTCTATCCTAAGTGTGTGATCTGCAGCTCATATGCCTCGAACGGAATATGCTACTTACCAGTATGCATCTGTTCTTGGCATGTAGAGCTGCAGAGCCACACACGCCCACCCACCTCCCCGGGACCTGTATCTGTTCCAGCATAGTCTTACTTAGACATTACACATGGACATCTCTCTCTTTTTACAAACTCCATCATTTCCCATCATGGCGAAAAACAATCTGAGGACGGAGTGGATGCCCATGCGCACTGTAGTCCAAGGGAGGAGTCACCTATCTCATGACCAAAGACTTCTTCCGAAGACAACAACAACCTGCAAGCATCCGAGCCCAACACCAGATGGCGATCTACTATCCTAAGTGTGTGGCTCTGGTAATTCCTTTTTTTCTTCTTCTCTTCAATCTTCGAGTGTCCTTACCACTGTTATGGCATCTAGAAATGTGTGGAATTTATCGTCTCCACAATCGTTTATGGCAAATAAGGGTGAACCTCTGCTTAATTAGAATGAGAGGAAAGAACACTTTAAGAATTATATTTCCACGTTTGCTGATGATGAGGAGCTAACATCTGAAAAGAACAACAAATGTTTTAATACATTGCTTAGGAGCTGGCGGTCTAAAAATGTATAATCGCATACAAAAACAAGCTAGACCACAGAGTCAAGTAGATGCATACAAGAAGGCATTAGAAGAGTTAGACTTGTACTTTTATCCTACGGGGTGTGTATCAGTTGACAGATGCAAGTTTTTTCACAGAAAGCAAAATAAAGATGAGCCTGTATGTCATAGCACTTAAGAATGTTGCATTGATGGTAGATCAGAGAAGCCCACCACTGCACCTGAGAATCCTACCACTGTGGTGAATGAGTGAATGAGTGCTGATCATCCAAATAAGCATACGCAAAAGCACATGTCCTTGAAGATGGCTGAGAAGTAGAGTAAAGCTAACCTCAAGAGAGTTAAAGCAGGCCCTCCTACAAGTGGACCAGATGGGAGGGTTATTGGGCCTGAATTGGACTGCATTAAAATTGGTTCGGGCGGGGGGCGGGCAGGTGAGGAGGACTGCATACCTGACCGCTGACTGCACAGGGAGTGGGGTTATCTGCGTTCCCTAGAGTTGTATATGGGGGGGCGACAGGCACTCTGCAGGTTGGGGGGGGCGGGCAGTTTCAGGTCCGCGATGCAGGGAAGCAGGGAGGGGGGCTTGTTTCTCTGGTTTGCATCACAGGGGGGTTTGATCAGTTGGGGGGGACAGGGGAGCGGGGGTGGGCCGGAGGAAAGTAACAATGGTATCATCCGACTTGATATAAGTTGTTGTTTTGTTCAGTTGACAGCGGAAACCATTCAACGTCTACGAGACACTAGGGGATGTCCGGTTGGCACGCAGTTCACTTCACCGATAGAGATCAGCCATCTCACGTCCCCGGGGCAGGCAGACCAGGCGCGGCTAGACATATATGGCAGTAGGGAAAGGACTTAGACTAGTAACCTGGAACGTTAATGGGTTGGGGGATAGGATCAAAAGGGGGGTGGTGTTGCAGTATGTCCATCGCCAGGGTCTGGATATGGTGCTCCTACAGGAGACCCATTTGCATGGCAATTCATGCAGGGCCTTGGATAGGAGGGGTTACCGCATGTTGGCACACTCGGGCTTCACTTCTGGCTCTAGAGGGGTAGTCATACTCCTGAGGAAAACCTGTCCCTACATACACCACAGAACCTGGACTGATCACTTAGGGAGATTTGTAGCCTGCACAGGCAGTTGGGAGGGTAGAGTTCTTAACTTAGTTTCAGTTTATGCACCACCTGGCCTGCAGCGCACGACATTGTCAGACGTAGCGAAGCTGCTTCTGGACCTCCCAAATGGGACACTAGTGGTAGGGGGCGACTTCAACTTGACTATGGACGGCTCAGTGGACAGATCCCCCCCCAGACCGGATCCGGCACGTGGTTCCCAGTTGCGTGACTTTGCCGAAGCCCTGGGGTTGGTGGATGTCTGGAGGTGGAAACATGTTAGGGACACACACTTCACATTTCAATCGGGGGTCCACGGGAGTCAGTCGAGATTGGATTACCTATTTACACATGCGCAACACGCCCAGGACTTTTCGGACACGAAGTGTCTGGCGCGGGGCATCTCGGACCACTCCCCGGTGTGTACGGTCCTGGGGCTGCGGCACCCGTCGCAACCGGGCCCCATACGGATACCACCTTGGGCATTTAAGGTCCCTAGGATTAGGGAGACTCTACGGGCAGATACGGAATACTATTTCGCAGAAAATACCGGTTCGGTTGCATCAGCTGTTACACTATGGGGAGCGTATGGAGCGGTAATCAAGGGAAGGGCGCTGTCGGTAATGGCTGGCCTCAGGAATGAGCGCCGTAGGAGAGCTCGAGAGTTGGAGGCAGACATCCTACGGCTCGAAGGCAGGAACTCCCTAGAACCAGGGGAGGACATGCACCACCTACTGAACATAAAACGGCAGGAATACAAACAGCTGTTATTCGAGGACGTAAGCAGGAGACAGTTGACCAGCCGACATAGAATCTATGAGCAAGGGGAGCGCACTGGGAAGCTATTGGCCTGGCTGGAGCGGAGGGAACAGGCATCACGTTGGGTGCGCGCACTCAAAGGGGCTGATGGTATCCAGATTACAGATCCGCAAGAAATCGCGGAAACATTTGACCGACATTACACATCAGTCTATGCAGCACGAGAGGCCTCCCAGGCGGCCTGGGCGGCTGATCTCCTGGCCACTATCGAGGTCAGGGGCCTGTCCGAACAGGACGGTAGGGCACTAGAGGCTGAGTTGTCCACGGAGGAGGTCCATAAGGCCATACTAGACGTCCGGTCCGGGAAAGCGGCTGGCCCCAACGGCATCCCGGTGGAATTACTTAAGCCGATGGCCTCACTGCTGGCACCCCACCTACTCGGCCTCTATAATGAAAGCTGCGAGCTTGCCCTGCTGCCAGAAGATGTCCGAGAGGCCGCTATTGTGGTTATCCACAAACCCGGTAAGCCGGTGGACGAGTGCCAGTCATATAGGCCTATCTCTCTGATAGCCATTGAGGCAAAGATTTTGGCCAAGCTATTGGCGAACCGACTGCTCCCTTTTTTGCCAGACTTGATCCATCCGGACCAGTCTGGATTCATGCCTGGGCGGAATACAGCGCGTAATCTGCGTCGGGTCCACGGAGTCATTGGGCGGATACATACTCTTGAGGAAGAGGCCATACTGCTGGCGCTTGATGTGAGTATGGCATTTGACACCGTGGCATGGGAATATCTATTTGCTGTCCTCGACCGAATGGGATTCGGCCCCAAATTTAAGAGATGGATTCAGCCGTTATATGCGCAACCGAGGGCACACATCGTGGTGAAAAACTATCGATCCTCCTCCTTCCCCCTCGGGCGGGGCACCAGGCAGGGCTGCCCACTGTCGCCCCTACTCTTTGCTATGGTTCTTGAGCCTTTGGCGGTGTGGATACGGGGGGACCCCGAGATCAGAGGCTTGAGGTGGACGGATGAGCACGAGGACCGTATATCGCTGCATGCTGATGATATCTTGCTATATCTGGCTTCCCCCGCTCGGTCGCTCCGTCGGGTACTCCATATCTTCCACATTTTTGGGGCGCACTCAGGGTAACAAATAAACTGGTCTAAATCCAAGATGTATTCCCTCTGGGGTGAACCTCCCCTAAGTCCTAGAGGCTACACCATCCCGATGGCCCGTCAGGGGTTCCTTTACTTGGGGATATTCATCACCACCGACGTTGCGTTGTTCTTGGAGAGGAATCTCCTGGGGGTATTACGCCGAGTTCGCGCGGATGTGGCACACTGGAAAACCCTTCCTCTCACATTGCTGGGGAGGGCGTCCCTATATAAGATGCTCGCTCTACCCCGTTTTCTATACGCGTTACAGAATACGCCCAATCCGGTTCCCAACTCCTATTTGGTGCAGATCGAGGCCGCGGTACGTGAATTGCTATGGGACAATAAGCCGCCACGTATTGCGATGGCTAAGCTAACCGGGGGATGGTACGATGGGGGAATAGGTCTTCCGGACCTGCGCCGGTATTATCAGGCCTCGCAACTGACGGCCATAAATAGTTGGGAGTTTGGGAGACACGATGATCCGAGCTTCCGCACGGATCACTGACTGTTGCGGAAAGGGGGATATAACAGAGCCCTATATACCAATCACAAGAAGTTGGGACTGACAGGCCCAATGGCGCGTGTGGTGGAAGTGTGGCATGTCGTACAAACTCAGATGGGATGGAGGGGTCGCCTGACGAAGGCAACCCCACTATGGGAACCGGACATACTGGGGAGACTCAGTTCCTACGCAGGATTCGATAAATGGGATTTGATCGGAATCTCTAGAGTGGGCGATGTGTGGATAAAAGGGAGAAAGGCATCTTTCCCGGAGCTTCAGGCCAAGTACCAGTTAGCCCCAACAGAGGGATTTCGCTACCTACAGATTAGCCATGCTATAGAATCGGCTCGGCCCAAAGACGCACCCCTTCCAGACTCCTCTCCCCTGGAGGATAGGTTCTTGTTGGACCCTATGAACCGCAAGGCCATATCGCTCACGTACAAGAAGCTGATTAATAATATAGGAGACCCTATGACTAGGCTTAGGGCGGCCTGGGAGGCGGACCTCGGGGTCTTACCCGACGAAGACTGGAGGGAGGCATTGTCCTCGCCCAGAGAAGTGGCTATCCCTATGCGTCTTCGGCTGGTGCAGCTCAAAGTCCTACACAGGGTATATTTTGACGCCATATTGTTACACAGACTCAATAGGCGACCAGACTCACAATGCCTCCGGCAATGTGCACTGATTGGCACATTCTTCCACATCCTATGGGAATGCCCCCGCATACAGGAATACTGGGTCAATGTCACCAGGCAAATGGCTAGGGCTTGTGATAAGACAATACACCCGACACCCACGCTGTGCCTGCTGAACATCTGGGTAGCCACGGACCTCACGCAAATTGAGCAAGATTGTGCCTCAGGGGGTTGGGGTGTAGCCAAGAGGAACATTGCACAGCGATGGGGGGTAGGCACATCACCAAAAATGGTGGATTGGGCCAAGGATATGGATCATGCCATGCTAGCGGAGAAAACGGTGTTCAAAGAGAGGGGGTGCCCACGAAAATGGGATCACAAATGGGGAAAATGGAATAAGTATAGAGGTAACATCTGTATCTCTCCGACGATTGAACTTAGGTATGAGAGACAACGGATACTGGGAGGGGCAGCACAGGATCAGCATAACACTGAGTAAAGGGTCCCGAGAGGCCGCTAGACAGGAGGACTCCTGGTTATGTGGATGGTACAACAAACAGGAGCCACAGGGGGCGATCGTTATACATGGAATCGCAGGGAGGTTGGTCTGCTGTGTGGTGAAGGGGGCGGAGGAATGGAGGTAATAGTAAAGGTAGACATCTTCGCATTGTCAATGTATTTGTTATTCTCGCTGTCGTGGTTATCAATAAAAAGTGTTTTAAAAAAAAAAAAGCAGGCCCTCCTAAACCGGACTCCCCAACCAATCAAAAACAAGCATGATATCAATTCCACAATAGAGACGATACTGAATACGCTAGCGAAGGTGCATGATCTTGCGAAGTCAACTAAGGAAAACACTGATAGCATGCAGAACGAGATCTCAGCAATCCGAAGACACATAAGAGAATCAAACACAAGAACTGAAGTAGCAGAAAACACAATCAGCCAATTGGAAGATGGAGCCACAAAAAATGCAAAAACAGTGGAAAGAATTTACGTCACTACACAAGCCCTAGCCAAGCAGATATCAGAATTGGGAGATAGAAATAAAAGAGGAAATGTACCCATTTTTGGAATGCCAGAGGGAAGCGAAGATGAGACCGGGTTATGCATCACCTTTCTAGAAAAATGGCTCCCTCAAGTTACCAAGCTCCCTTTTGATAAGCCCTTGGAGTTTGATAGGGCACACAGAGTGCCAACGAGGAAGCTACCGAACCAAACACACCCCAGACCCATTGTATGCAAGCCGTTAAGGTACCAACACGTTGAACTTATCTTTCATGGGGAGAAACCAACATATTCTCTGGCATAACAACAAGATCTTCATATCACAAGACTACTCCAAAACAACAGGGTTTCTCGCTCTCCGCCCCTAACTGAGATCTCTAGGATACCAATTCTCATTTGTGGGCCAGGCCAAATACCAAATTGTGGTGCAGGGCAAGTCCCACTTCTTCTCGGACCACTTATCATTGAAGAAATATCTTGACGACAACGACAACCACAAGATGGATACATCCACACAGAAAAGCTCGGAAGGACCGCACAGTAGTAACCACTAAAGATGCCAGCTTAAGTGACATGAAACATGAGAACATGAAAACATGAGAGGATAGCAAACTGGAAATCAGGAGGGGTTTTCAAGCCTAGAGTCTGTGCCTAGATTAATTGTTTATTATTTTAGGAAGAGTGTTTAAAAAGCAAGATTGTTCAGGAAAATGCTTGAGTAACTTGAATAACTTGAGAAGGATAGCAAAGTTAAAAATGTTAACGCTCTGAAAATGGTTGCTCCTGTTATACAATGTTTACAGTGCTTATAGCTAAGCCGTTTTTATGAGACTTGTTATACTATGCTGTCTATGGCAGGTCTTACAGGAACGGCTCTAGCTCTCCTGTCATCCTTTCTGGCTTCTAGGGAACAACTGATCCACTGGGAAGGTTTGAAGTCTGCAAACCTGTGCCTTCCTTGTGGAGTCCTGCAGGGGTCAGCTCTGTCACCAACACTTTTTAACATCTATGTTACCCCTCTTGCCAAATTAATTAAACAGCATGGATTTAATCTGGTGCCATATGCTGACGACACGCAGATAGTGGTGTCGGTCTCGCAGAGGGTGGACATTACAGCGGCCCAGTTCTGTGGCTGTCTTACTGCAGTCATGGCCTGGATGAACGCAAACTTCCTTAAACTTAACACAAGACCGAGCTTATTCAGTTTGGGAAGCGCCCCTCAATCTGGAGTCAACATTGGCGCTGTCCAACTCCAGTGATGAAGGCTAAGAATCTAGGCTTCACGTTTGACTGCGAATTAAAGCTCTGGAAGCAAATCAACCAAGTAACCTCTGCTTGCTTTTTCACCCTGAAAGTTCTGCACAGAATCCTGCTGTTTGTCCCATTCACGTTAAGGAAAACGGTAATTGGAGCCCTGGAACTTTATCGAATCAACTACGGGAATGCGCTATACCTAGGTATAGACAAAGGTCAAATTGCAAAATTACAATCCATACAGAATGCGGCGGCCCGTATGCTGCTCGCTCTTCCCAAATACCATTCCACGTCTACCAGCATCAGACAGCTCCACTGGCTTACCATCCCTGAACGAGTAAAATTCAAAGCCCTCTGCCTAGTGCACAAGGCGCTATACGGAGGTGGTGCTATTGACATCCAAAAACTATTCTCTTAGTACAATCCTCTGCGTAGCCTGAGATCCGCCTATAAAAGGAGGGTCTCCCTATGTAAATTGAGGCCCTAGAGGAGGGAGAAGGCACAAAGAAAATTAAAGTGAAAACCTCTGAGCTGGCCTATGTACTTAATTACCTGATCTATTCAGATTCTGCATTGACCATTTTGCATGCCAAAAATCATTCCATGTTGTGACATTGTTAACATAGAACTGCCATCAGTCTGTTAGAATTTATATACAAAACATTATTTTTATTATTTCTTTTTTTTAACTTTTTGTACAGTGTATTTATTAATTTACACTTGATTTAGAAAAGACAAAAACATTTGACTTAAAACAGACAAAAACATTTTGATTTTACAATTGTAGTTTGAATGCAGACATATAAAAAAATATACATCCTAGACATCTGAAACATAAAAACCATTTGCTAACCATCCATACTTGCATTCATACAAAAGAGGATAGAGAAGATATTATTTCAAAGAGAGTTGAAAAAGGGAAGAAAAAGGGTTATAGAACTCTTGTATTGGTCAGATTTCTCAGATTGACAAAATGGTAAAAGTCAATTTATTGAAACACTCTGTTGTAAATAATCTCGCGGTCAACGCGCGTTTCAGTGGGAAACCACTGCTACTAAGTAGTAGTTGCACTTTGTCTCACAGCTCACACTTTGGTGAATGATCTATTAGGCTTTATTCTATACACATCTATGACGCACGACTAGCACTCAAAGAATATGACATTTTTAAGATAAGGAAGTAATCTCCTTTTTTGAAATAAATTGCATTCCCCCTATGCCAATGCCAATTCTTTTTGTCTCTTCTGCAGACACCAAGACATCTTTTGTACATAGCTCTTCTCCTAACACTACGCAGTTGGTCCTGAAGAAGGTGGTTTCCCACTGAAACGCGCGTTGACCGCGAGATTATTTACAACAGAGTGTTTCAATGAATTGACTTTTACCACCTTGTCAATCTGAGAAGTCTGACCAATACAAGAGTTCTATAACCCTTTTTCTTCCCTTTTTCAACTCTCTTTGAAATAATATCTTCTCTATCCTCTTTTGTATGAATGCAAGTATGGATGGTTAGCAAATGGTTTTTATGTTTCAGATGTCTAGGATGTATACTTTTTTATATGTCTGCATTTAAACTACAATTGTAAAATCAAAATGTTTTTGTCTGTTTTAAGTCAAATGTTTTTGTCTTTTCTAAATCAAGTGTAAATTAATAAATACACTGTACAAAAAGTTAAAAAAAAGAAATAATAAAAATAATGTTTTGTATATAAATTCTAACAGACTGATGGCAGTTCTATGTTAACAATGTCACTACATGGAATGATTTTTGGCATGCAAAATGGTCAATGCAGAATCTGAATAGATCAGGTAATTAAGTACATAGGCCAGCTCAGAGGTTTTCACTTTAATTTTCTTTTAGCCTGAGATCCGCCAACACAGGGTTGGTACTCGTGCCCAGAATAAAAAAGGCTAGATGGGGTGGTAAGAGCTTTTCTCATCTAGCCGCAAAGCTGTGGAATTCCCTCACCCCACAGCTGAGACTGCAATCCAACAGGAATATCTTCAGGAAACAAGTTAAGACCTTGCTGTTTCCTAAGCGCACTTGAATAAGTAAACACCCGGAGTTAGTATGAACCTATTTTAGCGCCAAGACGCCTCGGCAATCGAGCACTTTATAAATACATTAGTCAGTCAGTCAGTCTAAAATCACTTTGCCTTGATTAACACGCGGCGGACTACTAAGTTTATAACCCATAGTCAATGCCCAGAACAAGGGTTTAATGCTCTGAGATTTGTTGCTCCTAGTGTATAGTGGCAGATAATTAAGTCTAGATTCTAAAATCAATACCTAGACCAAGTGTTTAGTACTCTGATAATTGTAGCTCCTATTACTCAGTGGTATAGCCAAGCTAATTGAGTCATATTTAACTGCTTAAAGTCACTAGGCCAACCAAGTACCATGTCAACTCATTACTACGCTCATCACGCTAGTTAGACCAGGCTGCTCTTACTTCATGGCACATGGGCAAGCGGATGAAATGTCATTATGCTAAAGACTTCTTAATTGTACTGTGGATGTAGGCCCCCCTGTCACTAAGCACACCGTAATTATTCAACTGCACTATTAACGACTACTATGCTGACCGATCAGGTAGATTAAGATGCTCCCTTAGCCCGCTTACAAATGTTTTTAAGGAATGTTAACTGTTAGCGGTTAAGGAATGTTAAATGTTAACTGTTAGCTTTGTGGTTCACGTAACTATGTCCACTAAAAGCGACACCTCTGAGAGGGACGCACCTTCCAGCAATCGCCACACTCACAGGTACTAATAGGAGGTAGGGGGGAGGGACAAGAGTAATGGGCGAGAAGGGAGGGTTAAGATTTTTCTTTCACCTGCTTTTTTGTCTTATGTTTAATTTCAGCCCCTGGTCGCGTACACAATTCCTATTGTTTTCCCATAACCAAGGGTGCGTTAACGCGATCTCACATACACAACTGGGTACTTAGGTGGTTACAAAGGTGTCAAGCATGACTACTTTTTTATGGGATGCTCTTAGACCAAACGTAGGTGGAAAGAGTCTGATAATATCGATAGTCACAAAGTCAATATGTAGGATACTACATCTACATTTTAAGGTTGATCTACCAAAGGAATCACTAACCGCAAGCCTCACATAATGTCAAATGACTCAGCAAACCCAACAAAATATTTAAATAATTTCATCGAACGTTAAGGGTCTGAACCACCCTGTCAAAAGAAGGAAACTGCTTGGTTATATCCTCTAAACAAAGGGCGGACATTATTCTTATCCAAGAAACTAAATTGGATGCCAACATCTCTAACTCTTTCAAGAGTCATCTTTTCACGTTATTTGCCTGCTCTCCAGCAGACGGCAAAATAAGCGGCATCCTGACAATGATTTAGAGGAATGCTAGAACAAATCTTATCTCGCATACCTCCAACAAAAAAGAGAGATGGGTCATAACAAAACGAAATAAGTAAAATTCAGAATTTTACATAACCAATATATATGCCTCCACTACTGACGACCCGGCGTTTGGAATGATCTCGCTCAACATCTTAAGTTGATCCCTGATACAGCCACAATTGTGCTAGGGGGGATTTTAACGTCCCATTGGATCCTGACTTAGATAGGCACTCGACCTGCCAATTCAGACAGAATAAGACTCGCAAAGCTCTCAAAACTCTCTGCACCACATTTAACATGGTAGACACATTACACATTTTATTCCTTTCCACATAACTCCTACTCCCGCATCTATTATTTACTGATCTCGGGCGACTCAACCAGCATGATAGAACAAACGACAATTGAGCCAAGACTCTTGTCAGATCACTCTTGCATTTCCCGCACAATCATGGACTCAACACCACCCCTCCAAACAACCCCTCTGGAGGTTTAATGATGACGTACTCTCAAATACACAAAATAAAACCCTTCTGGAAGAAACGATTAAAAACTACTTACTGGAAAATAAGGTCAATGAGACATCACATCCCACCAGATGGGAGGCAATGAAAAGTACAATTATGGGAGTAGTTATAAAAATAAAGTAAAAAATTAACAGGGTGGCAAACGAGAAACTCCAGACCTTAGAGAAGGAAATTTCTGATCTCGAGAAACTACATATACTCAACAAGCATTGGCATAGCCAATAGGTCTCGCCTTTGGGACCTTATAAGTGTTTAGTTACCCAGCACAATATCCTTAGTGCAACAACATCAAGTGTTGCACGGCTAAACACTTATAAGGTCCCAAATGGCTTCTTTCCGACAGCCTCAAAAGAAAATTCCCAGCTGACACTGAAGTAGTTCTGGCTATATTAAGGATGATGCACACACTTCCACCATCTCCTCGGAGATCCAAAACAGACACTAATTTCCAAGATATGCAGCTAAGTGGAACTCCTGTTTCCTCTTGATTCACATAGATAATGTCTACACCACCGCCGTGTACCGAGGAATCATAGGGGTTCCGCCCAACCAAAGGCAGAATAAAGAGTACTGACAGGTGTTCCGAGAGCATATAGTATCGTCCGCCACAAGCGTGATGCTGTTAATTGTATACACAATACGCGGACCAGTCAAGACACAGCACAGGGTATTTCAGCATACAGAAGAATGAAAACAGAATGCGACAGGGAAGTCGAAATGGGGCTGACGTGGTCATGCATACTGTTGAGAACAAAGGAGTTGACATGCTACAAAACATTGCAGTATACGAAATGGCAGTAGGTTTCAGGCGAATATGCTTGAATACACGAGGCACATGACAACTTGGTAACAGAGACTCTGAACCGACAGAGGTGTGCACAGAGGAGGGAACGCAGGGGTGTAAAATGAATATCATACAACAGCCGCATTCAGAGAAGGGGGGTGCTCTGGCCCTCGCAAGGCACAAGAAGGCAGGGGGTGCGACTATGGTATCTTATCAAGGGTGACAGGTTCCAAACAAGCACTATCACATCCACATGTTTATCACTTAGAGTGAGGGTGTACGAGGACATGTACGTTAAGCAATGTCCACTGAGAACACTGTATGCGTGGGCTTTGTAAGCAGTGTGCACTCAGAATAGCGTACACCTGGGCTTGAAGTCCGTGTCCACTAAAGGCAACATACACGAGCTTGAGCGCACAGATGATACCGGTCCCAGCAGCATACACAGTGTTAGGCAATAGTAGGTGACAATGTATAAGGCAGGGGCTGAATATTCTACTGCGGGTGGTGTACACGGATAAGCACTGTAAATTGGCTGTTTGTGCAGTCAGTGAGACTGAAGCGTGAGATTTCCTAGAAATCAATGTGATATCACCAACTCATCAGATGGGTGGCGGGGGAGGGGGGAGGTTGTGGATGAAAAAACACAGGACAAGGTGGAAACTCGACTGTGATGGGGGAGTGGCGTGCTATCATAACAGAACAACAATATGTAAAGTAAACATGCGTGTTGGTGTCCACAAATGGATAGAACCATACGCCATAGTATAAGTAAAGACAGGAAGAGACTACCATGGCCTACTGCGGCGCCAGTCAACATACTAGGCAATACTCTCCAACGTATAGGAAAGAGCCGCAGGCAAGTGCCCAAAGTTTCAATAAAGTAATGCGACTAACTGGCTCACAACGTGCATTAAAGTTCCAGCTTTTTTATACCCCCCCTCCTTTCATCTGCATCTATTTATTAGCTATTGTGAGAACTGAAGCTAAAGATTTGTCGCTTTCTGCATAATGTACAATACGATGTACAAGTTGTATCCATCAGATTCACAACGTCTCTCCGTGTTTTCTTGCCAGTTTTATTGTCAAAATGAGTACATTAATACAACTTAATAAAGCTACTTCTCAAAGTAGAATATAGATTTCTGGGTCCCAAGGCAATTAATATTCACTTGCAGAACAACCCAGTTGTCAAACAATAGAGAAATGGAGCCTTTCACAATTAACTTCTAAGAACTAAAATGCATACGCATTTGCAAAATGTTGGTCTGAAACTCGGGCTAACAAGGACAGCGGGGGAAGTATGAATACACATATGGATAGTTATACTTGGAACAAAAAATACGACTATTTGCTGCACATGATCCTCCTCCATGCCTCAGCGAGGGCAAATCCCCAATAATATCAGAGGCACACCACACACAACTGCGCGTGCTAACAACTAATCGTACCCTTCTGGTTCAGTGATCGCGCCTCACAAAATAGTTTACTTCGATAACAGGGCAGACATGTGTGCGGTTTCAACCAGGATGAGCCATAAACACAATACCAATTATAATACACTAATCGATCACCAACTCTGTGCAACTGCCTGCCTTTTACTTTGGAGAGGGGTTAAACCAAACTACAAGGATCAACAGCGTAAGGGCACATCCCCTCCTGCCCGTGGAGCAGTGTATGCGGAGCCTTCAGAGCCCATCATGGAAATGGCAGGTGCAGAACTGGAAAAGTGTTGTACATTTACTCTTCTACAAAAGGCATTTTGTGCAAGGACCTCATGGTTGCAATGGACTACCAGGGTTGAAAAGCAAAACCAAAAGGTACTTGTACTGCGCCCTCTCGCTCGAAAGGAGGGCAGTTGGCAACAAGTTCCGGCGTCCCGTGATTGCTGCTAAATATTTTTTTTTTAAACGAAGCGCGGGAGCCTAAATCGGGCGCCGCACTCCGAATTAAAGTAAATCAGCATTATGAAAAAATAAAAAACCTGAGAATGGTGCGCGCGAGAGCGAGCACCAGGGCTCGATAATTTAAAACACGTGTTGCCCCTGAGATGCGGGAGCTGCTGGTGTACACGTGCGGTTGTGACCAGCAGCATATGTTACCAATTATCGCGCCCGCGTCTGGGCACGATAATTGGAAACATATAATGCTGCTGCGTGTAACCGCAAGCATTAGGCCGTGGGCGTGCACATGGGTGGGACAAAAAGTGGCTTTGGCCAACTGCGTGCTGTCTTTGTTAAAAAGATGCACGCAAAGGCCAATAGCCTGGGGCAAAACTACAAGCACACGCGCGAGCGTGTGGTGGATTTCTGAAACCCCTTACTTAAAGTCGAAGCGAGCAGCGCATGTGCGCTGCGCTACGCTCGACCTAAAAAGGACCCAATGACTCTAAACAATATGCTAAACAAAAAATATGAATACAATAAAATAATCAGCAACAGAGCAGGGGTCTGGATTAACAAGCAGAAGAGTCTGAAGACATGTGATGCCAACAAGTCAGGGAAATCACTGGCTGCATTCCTAAAATTTTAAATGCAGAAATATGTGATAAATTCAATTAAAAATGCAACAGGAACTATCCATACCAATACAGATAAAATAGTGGACCAGAAATTGTACGACACTAAAAACAAACTAAATCACACGAATAACAAGGGATATCTAGATAGTATAAAACTCAATGCTCTATCTGACCAAGAAATGAGCTCTATCAATGTGTCTATTACCTTAGAAGAAGTAGAATCCGCCATAAAAAATTAAAATCTGGTAAGACACCGGGCCCCGACGGTTACAATGCTACCTTCTATAAGACATTCATTACACAATTAACACAACCTCTTCTACATCTATTTCAACACTTCACATCAACTGGCCAAGTCACAGACACTCCAGCAGAGACCATTATTACAGTCATTCCTATGGAAGGCAAAGACCTACTACTTACTAAAGATTCGCAAGTAGGCTTCCTAAGACAAAGGTTCTCTAGTGACAATACCAGTATGTTCTGCCATGCAATTGAGAAGGCAAAGTTTATCCACTAACTTAGATGCAGAAAAGGCATTTGACAAGGTGGATTGGGTATACCTCCGAATGACCTTAGAAAGATCCAACTTCGTAGACTCACTAATACGAATGATTATGGCACTGTACCATGAACCTAAAGCTAAGGTTAGAGCGGGGGGAGTCAATTCCTCATCACTCACACTCCGGCAAGGGACCAGACAAGGATGCCCTCCTTCCCCGTCACTGTTCTTGTTAGCCATAGAACCATTTCCTCAGCACCTAAGAGTGAACACGGACATACCAGGCGTGGCGTGGAATTCGGCAGCACAAAATTCAAGGTTGCCGCCTACATGGATGACGTCCTAATAGTGTGGAGGAAAGCGAAGTCTGCTATCCCTGCTCTAATGAGAGAGATGTATGAATTTGCAGAGGTCTCCGGTTACACACTAAATAGAGAGAAGATCGAGGTCAAACTCCTTAACTCCCTAGGGGGCAAAGACATCTTGGGAGACACTGGCCTAACATGGCAACCAGATCCAATAAAAATTCCTAGGTCTACTATTCACTAATGACCTTATCCCCACACTGGAAGTTAATGAAGAAAACACATTCAAGAAAGTCTCTGAGCTACATAATGGTTGGTCACCAAATATTCTACTGTGGTGGGGTAGGGTAGAGACGATCAAGATGATGATTACACCTGTCGTTAACTACCTTATCAGTATGCTTTCCATGATTCTATCAGAAGACATTACAAAGAAAATCGACAAAGCCCTCAACAACTTTTTATTGCAGGGAAAGAAGCCTAGAATTTGTTTGATAAAGCTGAAACTTTGCAAATCCAAAGGCAGAGTTGGACTACCCAATTTGAGGAACTACCACACTGCTTTCTTCTGCAGACAAGGGTCAGCCTGGTTTATAGAAAACCCACTGTACCACCCCCCCGTGGGTGGAAGTCGAGGCAAATCTAATTAAAGGCATCCCGCTACCCGCCATTATGACTAAGAACTCATTGATCCCTCCACACTCAAAATACATTATCCAAAACACTAAACAAGCTCTCACACGCTTAGAAGTTCACTCTGATGTCAGAATAGATAAATCCAACTTGGTGACACTATGGAATAATCCTAATCTGAAATTAGATAAACTCCCAATATTTTAGGAGGATTGGTCTCAGAAAAATATCAACATGATAAAAGATTTGTATAACAATACCCTCCCTAAGTCCTTTGCTAAACTACTAGAAAATAACCTGTAGGAACCTGGGGTCACCAGGCCCTAAGGGCGGTAACGTGGCGCGAGCCGGTCGGGCAACCAGAGGGCTATGTGTTAGGCAACCATACACCACACGCTTCTCATGGACTAGAGTCACACACAATAAGGGACGCCACACCGTTTAAATTATGCAAATACTTCAAGTTTATCCAAGTATAGCTGGTCAGTTGCAGTTCAGGAAATAACAAGGTAATACATGAATCATAATACCATCGTTCAGTACATGCGACACTCTGGGTGATATCTATGCAGTGCCTAACCTCGTTCATGTACCCACGCCCGCTGGTTAAATGCAGGAGATTCTAGCGCGGTGCGCGCTTATGTAAAGTCTGTCCCTGAACAGGCCGTCTAACACAGCGTAATACTGGTAAGGGGGAACATTGGGTTCATCAACATGGCGCCTGTCGAACTGAGCGCTCCTCGTGACCACTGGCCCCTAGTACTGTGAAGCAAGGCATATAAAACACAGCGCTACGCGCAATCAGTTGCATGTGGAAACGTTTGCGTAGAACAGTTATCACAACGCGTTACTCATAATCAGTCGCATAACATTACTTTCGAGCAGAGCATATAACACAATGCGCTACTCGCATTCCTAGGCATGTAACTACGGTCGAGCAGAGCATATAACACAGTGCGCTACTCGCGTTCCTGGGCATGTAATTACTTTCGAGCAGAGCATATAACACAGTGCGCTACTCGCATTCCTTGGCAGGTAATTACTTTCGAGCAGAGCATACAACACAGTGCGCTACTCGCATTCCTTGGCAGGTAATTACTTTCGAGCCGAGCATATAACACAGTGCGCTACTTGCAGTCCCGGTCTCTCCGGCTGGGGAAGCAGGGTCGGTGGCGTGAAGCGCCACACGAGGGTAATGTCAGTCAGTTCTTTGGGCGGCTTCCAGCGGGGAGGGTGACCGGACTTGAGGAGCGGGTCCCTATGCTCCGGTGCAGTTCACAGAGCACTGCGCTCAGTATTACAGAAGGGGGGACACGGACAGGATCCCTCGGCGGGGTCTCTCCGTCGCGCAGGCAGGGGCGGGGACTCCCACGGAGGGGACAACCCGGGCCAAGTGCGGTGTGGTTTCCAGACCAGCAGGGGGCGCACCAGGGGGGATCTCGGCCTCTGGGCTTACCTCCGTCTCGGCGTCAGCAGGCGTTCGTCCTCACGTCGTTGGGGGAACTCGGTCCCGATCTTGCGCACCTCCTCACACGGCTGCGACGGCAGCGACGGGGCCCCGGACTTCGCCTGGGCCTCGCGACACAGCAGGGCACTCCTCCAGGCCTCCAGGCCGCGGCGGTGAGCGCGCTGGCTTCGTCGTCGCAGGGGGGGGCTCAAATTAAGGATGGGGGTAAAGTGCTCAGCGGAGCACGCTGCCGGGGGTCCCAGACCAGGGCAGGGAGCGCGGGGGTCACAGCGCTAGTACCTGGTCGATCCCCGGTGACTTGGCAATCGGCTTAGTATTTTGTTCAATAGGGTAGCTTGAACACGCAGTCTCCGTTCTGGCATGCAAGGCTTACAGCTCGCTCTTGTCATGCAGTCTCAGTTCTTAAAGTTAGGTTTCAGTTCTCAGTTGACAGATGAAGTCTTTTGGCGCAGATGTATCTGGCGCCCTTAAGGGGTTCTGTTACAGGGGTAGGGATGGAGAGGGCGACTAGGTCCTTCCTAGTCAGGTTGGCAGAGAGTCTCTGGGTCCTCCTACTACTGGGCAAGATCAGTGGGATTCACAGGGCACCTCACTCACTTAAGAGGCAGTACCTAAATCCTGTCACTCTCAGAGGCATAAGTCCCTGGCAAGGCCCTACCGCCTACACTCCTGGTGGATTCTTCCAGCTCTGCTTCACCCCAATGGCCAACTCACCACAAACGTTTCCTTGCCACTCTTAAGTAGCCCTAGGTCAGGTGACCTCTAGCCAAGGCGGCAAAAGTAAAACCCCACCTCCCTTCTAGAAGGTTCCAGCTTCTTCCAGGAGCTTCCCCACTCTAACTATGGGACAAAAAGGCGGGCTGGTGTCACAACATTGTTGTGGGTCCCAGCCAGCTCCTGGCAGCTAGGGTGCTACTATGAAAAACGACCACCCTGCACTAGCAGGGGTCTGTGGCAGCCATCTTGGGCGAAGTAAGCACCTGCACCTTAACATTACGAAAACGAAAAAAATGAGGGAAAAAGGGCCAAGTCCAACATAACCCCTTTCCAGCCGAAAGCCAGGGTAGACCGATCAATGCCTTGATGGTCTTCCCTGCTTGGGGCGAGAAAAGGTGGACGCAGGCCCGCAACGGCAGGAGCACCCGCAGGTTCTCCGCCGCTCTGGAACCCAATGGTTCCCTAACAAACCTCACTGGACCAACGAAACCACCCCACTGGGGCTCCCTAGCTAGTTGTGACCAGGACCGGCCCCTGGGCCGTCCAGATGTCTCTGGCCCGGGTGATCTCGCGGAGTGGGGGGCAGTAGCCCCAGGCCTGTAGTGCCCGTTGACCACTCCGGTCCTCCTCCTTGCAGTCCTAAACTGCCTCTGGTCCTTCCTCCTGGGGTCCACACCCTTAGGCTGACCAGCCTTCAGGGACGAGGCTCTCCTCCCCCTAACTCTCCTTCTGGGGTTCCTCACCCTACCCTGCGAGGCACCCTCAGACCACCACTGTCTCCTCAGTACAGGGCCTTGACCCTTCAACTGATTCCTCAACCTAGGGTCTAAACCCTTAGGCTGAGCCGGTGCCAGAGGCGAGACCTTCCTCCCTCTGCACCTCCTTCCAGATTTCAGCACCCTCCTAACGGGAAAAGTACCCCTGGAAGTCAATTTCGGGGGGACCCTGTTAGCAGAGGCCCCACCCGCCAGGTCAGGCAACCCCTGAGCCCGGCACCCCAGCCCAGGATCTAAACCCTGCAACTGGGCCAACCCCAGAACCTCAGGAGCGCTGGTTACAGTCGCCCTGGGTCCTCCTGACACTAGGGGCTCCCCTGCACTGGATGGCCCATCGGGACAGCCTAGGCTCCCAACCTGGGGCTCCCTTGCGGAACTCTCCAGGCCCTGAGACTGCGGTTGGGGCACCTCGGGACACCTCCCCGTCTCACGCCTTCCTATAGATAGGTCGTGAGGCCCTACAACCCTCTCTCCCTGGGACCTAGCTGGGCTATCTGCCACTTCTCCCACCTCGCTGGGTTGGGAGATCCCTGCACCACCCCATTCAGGGTCACCCACCAATGCCTCCTCAGACACCCTGGTGATGTCATCCTGGGGTAAATAAAATTCTAGCTCCTGTGGAGCTTCCGGTATGCTGCCACCAGTGTCCTCACTGGACACATTCATCTGGAGGGCACGCAGCTCCAACTCCTTCATCCGAAGCTCGTGCGCCATCCTCCTCTCCTCCATTGCCCATTTCTTATTTTCCCTTTCCCTTTCTCTTTCCTGCTCCAACTTGGCTAGTTCCCATCTTAATTGCCTCTCTTCCCTTCTGTCCCCATACTCCTGTGGAGACGCGCTCCTACTAGACCCTGTCCTACTACTGGCCCCAGAACGTCTCCCTGGGGGCACATTTTCAGACTCCTTTACGTTTACAATGTCTAGGACTTCTTGGGCGCTCTCCTCCTGAGGTGCATCTGGCGCCCCCTGTCCCTCATCCCCTCTCCCTTCTGGGTGGGCTTCTACCCATGCCCTAATGGCGGTACGGAGTTCCGGCGCTTTGGCCCTCCGCATCCCAGGCACCCCCAACTCCTGCGCGAACTCCCTTAGTTGCTTCTCTGTGTACCCCTCGAGGTCAGCTAACCGGGATTCCATTCTGGCAGGTGGGGACCTAGACACTAAGGAGAAAATTCCTAGGGTGTAGGCAACAGTTAGTGGCTAACCAGGTTTCTTGCACTCTTTACCTGGACAGTAGAACTAATGATCCAGCAACAATGGTTTCTGAGCTGTGGAACAAAAAAAATGTAGGATAGGCGTTTAATTGTGGCGCCCTTCGCCTCACGGAAGGGTGCTGTATGGTCACAAGTCCCAAGGATCCCACCGCTGGCCAACAATGTAGGAACCTGGGGTCACCAGGCCCTATGGGCGGTAACGTGGCGCGAGCCGGTCGGGCAACCAGAGGGCTATGTGTTAAGCAACCATACACCGCACGCTTCTCATGGACTAGAGTCACACACAATAAGGGACGCCACACCGTTTAAATTATGCAAATACTTCAAGTTTATCCAAGTATAGCTGGTCAGTTGCAGTTCAGGAAATAACAAGGTAATACATGAATCATAATACCATCGTTCAGTACATGCGACACTCTGGGTGATATCTATGCAGTGCCTAACCTCGTTCATGTACCCACGCCCGCTGGTTAAATGCAGGAGATTCTAGCGCGGTGCGCGCTTATGTAAAGTCTGTCCCTGAACAGGCCGTCTAACACAGCGTAATACTGGTAAGGGGGAACATTGGGTTCATCAACATGGCGCCCGTCGAACTGAGCGCTCCTCGTGACCACTGGCCCCTAGTACTGTGAAGCAAGGCATATAAAACACAGCGCTACGCGCAATCAGTTGCATGTGGAAACGTTTGCGTAGAACAGTTATCACAACGCGTTACTCGTAATCAGTCGCATAACATTACTTTCGAGCAGAGCATATAACACAATGCGCTACTCGCATTCCTAGGCATGTAACTACGGTCGAGCAGAGCATATAACACAGTGCGCTACTCGCGTTCCTGGGCATGTAATTACTTTCGAGCAGAGCATATAACACAGTGCGCTACTCGCATTCCTTGGCAGGTAATTACTTTCGAGCAGAGCATACAACACAGTGCGCTACTCGCATTCCTTGGCAGGTAATTACTTTCGAGCCGAGCATATAACACAGTGCGCTACTTGCAGTCCCGGTCTCTCCGGCTGGGGAAGCAGGGTCGGTGGCGTGAAGCGCCACACGAGGGTAATGTCAGTCAGTTCTTTGGGCGGCTTCCAGCGGGGAGGGTGACCGGACTTGAGGAGCGGGTCCCTATGCTCCGGTGCAGTTCACAGAGCACCGCGCTCAGTATTACAGAAGGGGGGACACGGACAGGATCCCTCGGCGGGGTCTCTCCGTCGCGCAGGCAGGGGCGGGGACTCCCACGGAGGGGACAACCCAGGCCAAGTGCGGTGTGGTTTCCAGACCAGCAGGGGGCGCACCAGGGGGGATCTCGGCCTCCGGGCTTACCTCCGTCTCGGCATCAGCAGGCGTCCGTCCTCACGTCGTTGGGGGAACTCGGTCCCGATCTTGCGCACCTCCTCACGCGGCTGCGACGGCAGCGACTGGGCCCCGGACTTCGCCTGGGCCTCGCGACACAGCAGGGCACTCCTCCAGGCCTCCAGGCCGCGGCGGTGAGCGCGCTGGCTTCGTCGTCGCAGGGGGGGGGCTCAAATTAAGGATGGGGGTAAAGTGCTCAGCGGAGCACGCTGCCGGGGGTCCCAGACCAGGGCAGGGAGCGCGGGGGTCACAGCGCTAGTACCTGGTCGATCCCCGGTGACTTGGCAATCGGCTTAGTATTTTGTTCAATAGGGTAGCTTGAACACGCAGTCTCCGTTCTGGCATGCAAGGCTTACAGCTCGCTCTTGTCATGCAGTCTCAGTTCTTAAAGTTAGGTTTCAGTTCTCAGTTGACAGATGAAGTCTTTTGGCGCAGATGTATCTGGCGCCCTTAAGGGGTTCTGTTACAGGGGTAGGGATGGAGAGGGCAACTAGGTCCTTCCTAGTCAGGTTGGCAGAGAGTCTCTGGGTCCTCCTACTACTGGCCAAGATCAGTGGGATTCACAGGGCACCTCACTCACTTAAGAGGCAGTACCTAAATCCTGTCACTCTCAGAGGCATAAGTCCCTGGCTAGGCCCTACCGCCTACACTCCTGGTGGATTCTTCCAGCTCTGCTTCACCCCAATGGCCAACTCACCACAAAAGTTTCCCTCCCACTCTTAAGGAGCCCTAGGTCAGGTGACCTCTAGCCAAGGCGGCAAAAGTAAAACCCCACCTCCCTTCTAGAAGGTTCCAGCTTCTTCCAGGAGCTTCCCCACTCTAACTATGGGACAAAAAGGCGGGCTGGTGTCGCAACATTGTTGTGGGTCCCAGCCAGCTCCTGGCAGCTAGGGTGCTACTATGAAAAACGACCACCCTGCAGTAGCAGGGGTCTGTGGCAACCATCTTGGGCGAAGTAAGCACCTGCACCTTAACATTACGAAAACGAAAAAAATGAGGGAAAAAGGGCCAAGTCCAACATAACCTTAATAACATAGATCTATATACATTTTTGAAGCTTAAAGCTCAGATCTCTAAACAACCCATAAAACCGATACCCCTTTCTCTTCCCCTTACACTGAATCAACTAGCCATAGCGGGCCACATGGTGTCTAGAATATATAAACTACTCCTGTCTAAGCCAGGTAAACGACACATGGAAAGGAAATGGGAAAGTGAAACTAAAACTAATTGTATCATGTGGGATTGGAAACGCATTCATGTGACACCATTTAAGAATAAAATCTCGCCATCACTCTCACAAATGAAATACAAGATTATCAATAGATCATATTGGACACCAGCCAAGTTGCATAAACTTAACCTCACTCAATCTCCCCAGTAGGAGATTTAACACATATGTTATTCTATTGCCCTCTCTTGCAATCCTACTGGGATATGATCTTTGAATTCATTACACACAATTTACATATTAGACCAGCCAGAGACTTCTCATATGTTATCCTAGGTTTCCTAGACCCACAAATAAAAAATGACAATGACCGTGACCTCCTGGACCTAATGCTCACTCTAGCATGCAAAATAATATTGCGAAACTGGAAAAACTTCAAACAGATTGCCTACAAATCTTGGCAAGAAGAACTAATCTTCCTATGGGGTGCCGACAACATAGCTCTAAAACTATCTCCCTGGCGCTCTCCTTATAGGAAGATGCGGGGCACCTTGGACGCTTCCTCCCTTACCTTCAAGCCACCATGAAGGTCCTCTAAGACATCTATCTATTCACACCCAATCTCAGTACACCAGCCACCACTCATCCTGAGTAATCACACAATCCCAACATACATGCATCCTGCGACCATTGTAGCGTCCCTCTGGAATTAATTCTTTTTTTTCCATTTTCCTTCTTTCTTTTTTTTATAGAAAAAACAGGGTTTTACCACTCACTTTGGAAGTTTTATATTTCAGGTATAACAGGCTTTTGTCAATATGCGATGAGTAATCAGTAGACAATCGATACTAGAAGCTGTACTTGTGTATTTGTTAAACCTTCGTGAGATCCCTTTCACCAACGGTACACCAGAGGAACATACTATTAACTATGCCTGGATACGTTTTATTTGACAATATATATGTTAATGGTTATACCTAATAGCACTCATACTAAGTGAGTTTAAAATGTATCATGACTACCTGTATTTTTCTGCTTTTACTTCCCCTTTTTGTGTTTTATACCCTGATAAAAATTATTTGAAATCAAAAAAATAAAATAAAAAATTTGCATTGACATGTGTGTCTGCTAACTTACATGATGAGTTCATAAGTGACATAATTGTAATGTGTGCTGTGAACACTAATATTCAAGATAAATTATGGACTATGGGTGAATCTACTTTACAAGAAGTAATAGATGTTGTTAAAAAAGCGAAGTTAACTGTCAGATGCACTAAGGCAGTTGCACCTGACAGGGGGGATAGAGCAGTTATGGAGAAAGTAAGCAACATAGTTGCAAAAATGTACACTAAACACTAAGCCAAATTTGAGGATAACCCGGTTAATAGGAAACAGGTTGCAGATAAAAAATGTTCAGACCAAAGTGAGCTACCTATTTCAGAGCTAAAATGTTATAGCTGTGGTAGCAAAAAACATTTGGCCAATGATAAGAAATGTCCTGTGAAGAACCAGAGATGTTCAGGGTGCGGGGAAGTCAGATAATTTGTGAAGGTATGCAGGAAGCATAACGTCAAGGGTGTGAATCTTCTTACACATGATTCATCCATTAGTGCCGACGGCTCTGATAATTAGGAATTTGAGTATGTGCGTTTTGAGCGTTGGTGAAGATGGTGTAGCAAGTGAAACCAGCCACCTAAGAAAGAAACCCAGATGTGAAATCTGTATTAGTGGGGGGGTTGTGAACTGTAACAGCAGATTCAGGCTCCTCCTATACGATTCTTAATGGGAAGGCATGGCAAGAGAAATTTATACCTGTTCTAGGGGACAAATTAGTGCCCACAAATACATGTCCTAAAACCTTCACTGGTGAGGAAATCAAGCTGTTAGGTGTGAGGGCAGTAACATTTAATTTCAAAGACAGAGTGGCAGAAGGTAAACTGTATATCGCTGAAGTTGGTCCATCTGTTTTGGGCTGGTGGGATCAAGGAGAATTGGGTATTGCACTTTTTTTTTTAAACATCTGGTTATTAATTTTTACATAGTGATTACAACTTATAGCCATGCATTGTCTATCAAAGTTGTATACATTTTCAGTTAGTAGTTTTGTAAATGCAGGAGTCAGGACAAGAGAAAAGAGCATAAGAGAGCATACAGTATTCATATCTTTCTGCGCTTTGCTGGTCTTCTCGTCACTACAACATGTCTTACAGGGGTGGGAGTTAAGTCAGGCTGGCATTCTCTGTGCGTTAAATTCTAATAGCTTAATCATATATATAAAACATTTATTCTATGAAACGTATTAACAACAAGAGAGTCTATTGGTGAGAGACATGCTATGCGTACATTAGGCAGGTTGAGCTGGTGGTAGGCAGGCACTATATACATTTTTTATTTATCAATGCGATTATAACGGCCATCTAGAGGTCACCTAGGTGGGTTGGTGGTTCCCATCCCTAGACGAAGCTTGGCTATGGATCGTTTTTATTTATTGCAGAGAAGGGGTTCGGGATGCCACAGGAGAGCCATCGCCCCCAGATACAGCCTTTGCTTCCCATTATCGCACTACTTCCGACCACAAGTCCGCTATAGGGCGGCGTCACACTCCTCTGCTATCCTCCTCTATTAATTCTCTTTCTTCCGCCCGGGCCCAGGCTGTAACATCTTTTTCCTATTGCAGGATGCAGGGCCAGCAGAGGATTTCCATCTGAGAGCTATCCTCCTCCTAGTCAACACCAGGGCTAAATCTATAAATCGGTTTCCTATTTTTTTATGTTTAGGCCTATGGAATAGGCCCAGCACGCATGCCTCCATTGTGCAGGGGATAGTACGTTCTAAGACTGTGTGTAGTGACCTAAGAATATGATACCAATACGTAGATAGTGATGGGCAGTTCCAGACCTGACCATATGTTTAAAGTCTGCATCTGGCTGTGCGCAACGCGGGCATTGTTTGTCTGTGCTGCCCCCTATTACATTATGGCTGTGTGGAGTGAGATAGGTCATGGGTAAGGTGTTGAATTGGGTATATTTAAAGCTAGCGTTTCTGGAGATCATCTTGGGTGATCTCAGCACTCGGTTCCATTCTACCTCGGTGACGGTGCGCTCTATAGTCAGTTCCCATTTCTGTCGTAGCATAGGTAGCTGATTCTCAACCATTCCTCTCAAGGCCCATTTAATAAGGTGTACTGCCATTTCAAATGAGCTCATGGCATGCAGGAGCCTGTGCATTGTTTGGTTCGTGTGTTCACGCTCCCCATAAAGACTGGAATGTTTCCCGCAGCCCATGGTAAGTCAAGAATTGCCCACTGGGCACATTGGACTGGACAATCAGGCCCTTCAATGGGATCAGTGCTCCTTCCAGGTAGAGGTCCCCCACTTTTGAAAGGGCCACGTTTTCCCACTCCCTTAGTTGGTTCACAGTATAGGAGGAGTTTTTGGCATCTCCTCTCGGCAGCCCCACCAGTGGGAGGTCAGGTGAGTATAGTGTGATTCCTGGCGTTCGCATAAGGCTACTTTGCCAGCATTGCAGTGCCACCGTGACCAGTGCACCCCGAGGTCGGAATCGTTTCCTGGGGAGTATAAGCTGAGCCTGTAGTGTCTCATTTAGGTCGGTACAGTGCGGGTGGGTCAAGTGTCTCCAGCTCAATCCCCTCAAGCCATTGAGCCAACCACTGCAGTTGGGTAACCAAATACTATGCCTCAAAATCCGGGGCTCTCAACCCTCCTTTTTCTACAGATCTCTGGGACATAGCTAAGAACACTATGTTGCGGACCCCGTCCCAAATCAAGTCTCTCAGTAACATGTCTAATTCTTTAAACCAAGTCTTCCGGATGACCACCGGTATTGGGCATTGCACTTGATCCCAACACAGCCCGGAGCCCGTTCTAGTGGTACAACCTGTAGAGGATCTTACGCAGAACGTGTTGAAAGAATATCCGGAAGTCTTCTCTGGCGCTATAGGAGAACTTAAGGGATTTCAACATAAGATCCAGCTCAAACGCCATGCCAGTGCACATGTGCATAAGGCTAGGAACATACCTTTGGGCATTAGAGAGGCGGTAAAATGTGAGTTAGAAAAGTTGTGTGCAGAAGGAATTGAGAGAGTAGAAGCCTCAGATTGGGTTTCTCCCTTGGTTATTGCCCATAAGGCAAATGGGAAGCTTAGGTTATGTGTAGAAATGAGAGATTTGAATAAGAACATCATTGTGGAAAAATTTCCCTTAACAAAGATAAGAGAAATGCTTTCAGTCACCAAGGGTGTGCGATGGTTCACCACAATAGACCTCACAGCTGCCTACCACCAAGTACCTTTACATAAGAACAGCAGGAACCTTACTAGTTTCATAACTCCTTTTGGCTGTTTTAGGAATGTCAGAGTTCCTTTTGGACTCTCTTCTGCTGCTCCCATGTTTCAGCACATAATGTATGAATTATTTAAGGATGTAAATTATGTCATGTTTTCCCAAGATGATTTTTTGATTATGGGGAAGACCAAAACTGAAAACGACAAAACTGACAGGAAAGTAATGGACATTTTGAGCTCTAAAGGTTTAACTGCTGAGAGTGCTCGCTGTTGTCGTGACAAGTTCAGAATGTGAGCTCTAGGGGATGGAAAATGCTGTGCGGGGGAGACCGTTAGCGGAGCTTGTACAAGGAGCAACTGTGCGCTGTGCTAGGATCATAAATAGGATCATAAATAAACTACATGAAATCCTCCTGTGAGCTCTAGCCTGTGCCCAGCAGTAGCAAAGCCAAAATTGTAATAATTAAAGTCACTCATCACACGTCTGGTCTTTGCAGTTAGTTTATTTAATGAAGTAACAAAACCCCACACCGCATTCCTGCCAGGCACAGCTTGCTACTGACTGCCAACGTACAGCCCCAACATTCTCAATATGACATGGTAGAACGTGTGTATTTCATAATGTGGTTGTTATGTCCGCTTACTATTATTATTCAACATCGAATACTGTGTTGGCTTCACATTCCATGGAATATGGAACATGAAGCCTGTGTCCGGTGTTGGGTCAGTTACAGCTGTGGGGAGCTTACTGTCACATAGTTCGTGCTGCTTTTCTGTACCTGCCTGTTTTTTATGGAATAAAGTTACCCTGAAGACAAATCTTCAGTGTCCTTCATTAAAAAGAATGGCGACGAGTGGATTCTTCAAGAACCAGTGAAGGAGGATGAAACTGGATTGTGTGTAACTTTAACAAAGACAGGCAGAGTCGACGCGACGGCAGACTGACGCTTTATTCACATATTTACTGGGCACCCATCCGCAGTGTGGGAAATCGACGCAGCAATGCTGGTGAGCTACTGTTTTTTTTTTTTTAAACATATTTTATTAGTCGATTGCATACATATTACAGCCCCCTGAGTATTAGGGTCATCAGTGAAATCACATTGCATTATATCACTACAGCAAGCTGTTGGCATGTCTGCCGACCAGAGATACCACAAAATGTTATCCTGAACAATAACAAACTCCCCCCACCCTGTTCCTTGCCTCGCACCATGTGCATATATTCCCCATCCCAGCCGTAAAGTCCTGCTGCCACGTCATGTCCCGATGAGATGAATCCCCCTATCTTCCCCCCGGCCTGACCAGCCCCATAAATCATCCCCATGCATGCTCCTCGTCCTCCACGGGTTGTTCCAGCCACAGCCCCCGGTATTCCGCCCACCTTTTCCATATTTTGTATTGTTTGCGTGGACATCCCCGGGCTACAAATATGGGTTGTTCCAGGCCCATACAGAAGTGTAGGCCGTTCTTCCATGCTGTCACTGATGGAGCTCGAGGCGCCTTCCATGCTTTAGCGATGTCCCGCTTTGCTAGCGCAAGGCCCAGCCGCAGCAAGTGCCGCTTGTATATATTGCCCCCAATGCCCTCCATGACATGCAGCAGTGCAAATCGTGGCGTTCGTGGGACCGCCCACCCCAGTACTTCGGACAAGCAAGTAATCACCCCCCTCCAAAACCGGTCTAAGGCAGGGCAGTGCAAAATAGTATGAAGAAATGTTCCTTCCCCCTGGCCACACCTCAGGCAGTCCGGCGTAGCAATCATACCTGCTCGGAACAGTCTGGCCCGGGTGAAGTAAACCCTATGCAGGTATTTAAATTGTATGAGGCGCAGGCGCATCAATATAGCCGCCTCCCTCGGAGCCGCCAGGGCCTCTCTCCAGTCTTCCTCATCCAGGGCACCTACGTCAGATTCCCAGTCCCCCCGTAACTTCTGGAGCTATGTAGAGCAATGAATAACTAGGGCCTGGTAGATCCTGGAGATCTTTTGGGTCCCCAAGTCCCCCATAAAGAGTCTCGCTTCCAACGGACTAAACTCTGGGAGGGATGTAAGTCCCTCTAAGCTAGGGGACAGCGCATGACGCAGCTGGAGATATCTATAGAACTGTGATTGGGGCATAGAGAATTCTCTTTGTAGATCCTGGAATGATTTGAGCGTTGTGTCCCTCATAACATCTCCCAATGTCGAGATGCCAATTGCATCCCATCCGCGGAAGCCCCTGAGCGCCATCAGGTCTGGGAAGCGCCCATTGTTCCAAAGGGGGGTCTCTTCAGTTAAAACATTCCACCAGCCCATCCGACGCAGTGCCTGCCGCCAGATCAAGAAAACCACTTGCGTGGCCGACGGCATACTGCTGCGCACCAGCGGCGAGTACAGGATAGTATGTAGTGTATTAGATCCCATAAGCAGCCTCTCCAATGCGTATGCCGGGTCTTTCCTATCCCCATACCACCACTCGTTGAGAACAAGGAGGTGCGAGGCTTGATAGTAAGACAAGACATCCGAGGACGTAATTCCCCCGCAATACGAGGATAGAAAACATGTTCTCAGGGCCACTCGCACTTTACCCCCCTCCCACAGGAACCGCCCCAACACTGAATTCACCTGCCGGAACCATCGAGGCGGGATCGGATATGGATGATTTTGCAGCAGGTAGAGCAGCTTCGGCAGTGCCACCATCTTAAATATTGCCGACCTGCCATATAGTGTCAGTGGCATTCGAGACCAAGTCTTGAGATCCGAACGGATCCTCTCCCATTCCGGCGCTATGTTACGGTTCCAAGAAAGCGCCGGAGCCTCCGAAAGGAACACCCCCAAGTATTTTAGCCCTCCCACGGCCAGCTGAATATCCCTCGCCCACGCCCCGGGCCTCGAGCTGTCCCCCAGAATCCACAGTGTAGATTTGCGAGGATTCATATAAAGTCCCGACGTTTCCCCAAAGATCTGCATGATCCGTAGGAGTCGTGGCCCCGACACATCTAGTTCCGTAAGGAAGAACAGGACGTCATCCGCATATAGTGCGATTCTGTCCGATACCTCCGGGGACCACTCGAAGCCCCTGACCTGCGCATCCATACGCACCCATGCCGCCAACGGTTCCATCGCCAGCGTGAACAGGTATGGGGACAGGGGACATCCCTGCCTCGTACCCCGCCGTATGGGAAAGACAGGTGATGACGCCCCCGCCACCCGCACCGTCGCCGTCAAGTCCGTATAAAGGAGCCGGATGTAGGAAAGAAAGCGCGGGCCCAGATTGAGTCGGCACAGTAAGGCAAACAAGTATACCCAACTCAGAGAATCAAAGGCCCTATCCATGTCCGCCAACAGGAGCGCCGCCTGCTCCCCGGTATGTCGAACCGCTGCCACTGCCACATGCGCCCGCCTTATGTTATGTCTTGTGGCTCTCTTGGGCATGAACCCTGCCTGATCAGGGTGTATAAGAGCCGATATATGGGGCAGAAGATGATTGGCCAAGGCCTTGGCAAGGATCTTTGCCTCTACATTAAGAAGGGAGATAGGGCGATACGATGCCCGTTGATCCGGGGGTCGACCGGGTTTGAGAAATACCACCACTTCTGCGTGTCTCCAGTCTGGAGGGAGTATGCCCCTCTCCCTAGCCTCCTCCACCACAGCCCGGTAATATGGCGCCAATTGTGTGTTATAGCATTTGAAAAACTCGCTCAGGAACCCGTTGGGCCCAGGCACCTTCCCTGAATTAAGTTCCCCTAAGGCTGTGCCGAGTTATTCCTCCGTTAACGGAAGCTCCAGGCAATCCCGCGCCTCATCAGACACCGGAGTAGGGGGTAGATCAGCCAAGAATTGCTCAACGGTAGCCGCTGGCAGACATTCCCAGGGGGCATAAAGATCCGCATAATAGGCCGCAAAGCTTTCGGCTATAAGGAGTTGGTCAGTAATCGGTGCCCCTTCATTATCTAATAAGCCCTGGAGGGCCTGGTCGTGAAAGGCGCCCTGGCAGAGCCGATAGATCATTTTCCCAGATTTATCCCCCCACTGATATATCCTGCTACGTGTCGCCAGTCAAGTCTGGCGGGCTTCATCCATAAGAAGGGCTGCACAGGACTGTTGGGCCTGGAGCAGTTGCCTCACCCGCTGCTCTCCTCCCTCTTCCCTGGCCTGCCGCTCGAGTGCCTCAACGGAGGCCTCCGCTCGCGTCAGTTCTTCCCTGCGCCTGCTGCGGGCCACCGAACACCAAGAGATATCCACCCCTCGTAGAGTGGGCTTCAAGGCCTCCCACAAGGACCCGACACTAGACACCAACCCTCGTTTGAAGTGAAATAGTGGGAAATAGCTTCCCTCATATGTGAACTGAAGGCTGCATTCTGCAGGTGCCACAGCGACAGGCGCCACCAAAATGGCTGCCGCCCTCTGCCCATTGCCAGCTTGAGGGACACTGGAGAGTGATCATAGAAGCCCCGGGGCAGGATCTCTCCTAGCACCACTTCACTAGCCTTCACCCAGGGAATAAATATGCAGTCCAGCCTCGAGAAGGTGGCATGAACCGCCGAGAGGTACGTGTATTCCCGCCTATCCCCGTGAGTCCACCGCCAAACATCAATTCAGTCAAGACTAGCCACTAGGGAGCTTAGTTTCGTGGAGCAGCCCCTCCTCATACCTTCCACCCCCCACTTCGATCTCTGGCCAGGTCCATAACATCGTTCCAGTCTCCTCTCACTACAGAAATCATATCCGGCATATCCGCCCAAAGGGCCAGTACCTTCTCCACAAAAAACCACTGCAAGGGGGCGTTGGCATACACACTACCCAAAATCATGGGGACCGTCACAACCGTACCCCTAATAAAAAGATAGCGGCCCTGCGGGTCAATCCACTGTTGTGCGTGTACATATGGGACCCTACGATGAATTAGGATCGCCACCCCTCTGGATCCCCTCACAAATCCTGCGTGAAAGATCTGCTGGTACCCATAGCGCTGCAGGCATGGAGTCTTCGTACCCAAGAGATGCGTTTCCTGCAGCATAAGGATATCCGCCCGTGCCCTTTTGGCATGATGTAATATTGCTCCCCGCTTAATTTTGTCAAGGGCCCCCCTCACGTTCCAACTTACAATTCTGAGAGTACCTGGGACTCCTACGTCCCTTGACGTTGCGCTAGCCATAGGAAAGGGACCCCATCTCCCTCACCAGTAAAAAGCTGCGGCTAGATGTAAGAATAAAGTCAGAGGCCCACAATAGAAGTGCGATGCGAAACCTATAACAATTCTCCCCCAACAATCCCCCCACCCCATACCTCAATAACTCTGAAGCATCTGTCGCGGTGAGGGGGATACCCAGGCCCCAACGGGGGAAATGACACCGCCCCATCCAATGGATCCCCAACTCACAGCCCATGGTCCTTGGGACAAATCTCAACCAGAACTAGTCCAGCAGAAAGTCAGCCCACTCCTTACCTCCCCCAACCATTACAGTCCAAGTATTATGGTAAGTACATTGAGGGCCAGGGAGACCATCCCCACCCCTTACCAACCCCAAGCATCAGTAGATCAAAAATCAGTGTCCATGCTCCTGGCCTCCCCCGCGGAAGCCCCACCAGAACCAGAACGCCTCCTGGATCGTGACCGCCTGTCCCCCAACCGTTGCCGTCGCTTCTGATCTTTCCGGGCCACCTCTCCGGAGGAGGAATTGGACTCCCTACTGGGCGGCGTGGGTACTTGTATCCGCACAGTCTCGTCAGTCCATTTGAATACTTCCTCCGGGGAATCAAAGAAGTGAGTACGGAATTGGTACACCACCCGTAGGCGAGCCGGGAATAGCAGGGCATATGGTAGCTTAAGTTCTCGCAGCCTGGCCTTCGCTGTCATGAAAGATTGTCGCTGTTGCTGCACCAGGCGGGTATAGTCGGGGAAGATGGATATGCGCACATTTTCATACAGCAGCGGTTCTTTAGCCCGGGCTCGTTTCAAAATTGCATTGCGATCGGAATAGTTCAGAAAGCGTGCTATCACCGGCCGCGAGCGTGCCCCCGGCGGCGGCTTCTGTATCAGTGCCCGGTAACCCCGCTCCACCACGAAGCAACGGGACATCGTATCCGGCGGTAGCCAGCTGTCCTGCCACCGCGTGAGGAAGCGTTCCATATTGCCCGCCTCGCAGCCCTCCGGAAAACCCACGAACCTCAAGTTGTTCCGTCGGGCCCGTCCTTCTGCATCTTCCACCCGAAGCGCCAATACCCGCTGAATCTTTTCCATGGTCGCCATTTTATGCTTCAGCGTGGTAACATCGTCCTCCACCCCTGAGATCCGGGTCTCCGCTTCTGTGATGCGAGACACAGCGTTGCACAGGTCCTGGCGCAGCAGCGTGACTTCCGACCCAACCGCCCCAATTTTGGCATCAAGCATGTCTCTGGATTGGGTAATGGCTGCCATGAGGGCCGCGTTGTCTGGGACAGTCTCCGGCGGTCCCCCAGCCGCGCCAGCCGGCGCCCCGGGGCCAGTGAACTTATCGATAGGGCCATGGCGAGCAGAGCCACCGCCTTTGTCTCTTGTCATGGCCTCCTCCGGGGGCCTCCCACAGGGCCAATCGCGGCAAGGCCAATCGCCGGAGCAGCGGCCCCGGGCCCAATGAATCCCCCCGAGAGGTCGAAGCCCACTGACTCAATCCAGTCCTACCAACTGCTGGGTGGCCGCACCGTCCGCCGCCAACGCTGCCCGTCCTGGAGCTTCGAGTCCGGCCGCCCTCCACTCGGCGATCCACCAGGCCCAGTGCCTAGATTCCCGGCCTCTCCTCTCGCGGCCCGAATGTGCCGCCAATTTCATGCCGCCATGGTGTTCCGCCGATTCCCTGGGACCACCTCTCGTGTGTCGGGGGCCTGAGCGCCGACCCACCCCACTCCTCCATCAAGGGGCCGCCCTCCGGGCCACCGTACTCATCACACTCTCTCCTCACCTCCGCAGCCCGGCCAGTCCGCCGCCCTTGTCCATGGGGGGGCCCCCCGGCCCGCAGCAGGTCTTTGCCCACGCGTGGATGGCCTCCTCCACGCAGTCGGGGACCGGACCCTGCCAGTCCCGCCGCCGCAGTCCACAACTCCAAGGGGGCCCTGCAGTCTGCGCTCCGGGCCGTCCCTCTGCTTCTCCCGGCCCCCGGCTGCTGAGGAGGGGCTGGGGGGGGAGAGAGGTTCAGATGAAATGGACGTGAATCCTTCTGCCGCTGTGACTCCCAGCGCTCCCCCAGCGCCAGCTCTCAGTGTATTGTCTCCGATTTCGAGGGCACGACCCCTCTACTGGGCCCTCTGCCACTGCCGCCACTCCCTCCAGATGTCCGGCCGGCCCCACTTAGCTCTCCGTCCGGCTCCCGGGGACGTGGCCGGCCCTGCTTATGCCTCTTCAGTGACTCACAGGCTGCCAGCCCTCAGCGCCGCTCCCATCTCCTTTCGTCCGGCCCAGCACTCACAGTTTCGCCTGGGGCCAGGCGCACCGCTACCCGCCACCTCCAGGGGCCTCCCGGATGTCGCACTCGATTCCCCGGCTTCGGCGATGCACCTGGGCCCCGACCCGAGCGTGGCGCGAATCCGCCGCCGATCGCGCGCCCGGACGCCCCGGAGCTCCACCGGGTGTCCGCTCGGGGGAGTATCGTCCCCACACCCCCTTCTGGGAGGATAGTTGGTTGGGGGAGTCAGGATACTGCAGGATATTGCCGCGGGCTGGACGGAGCTTGCCTAACTCGCGTCCGCCATTACGGCTCGCTTGGCCACGCCCCGTGAGCTACTGTTTTAATATTTAATTATCCATCAGGCTTCAAATGTTATCTTTGGCCTTACCGGTATAATGTTGAAACCCTCGAAGTTCAAACGATAGTTACCCAGCAACGCGTCTTCGTGCCAATAGCTCGTGAACCTGCAACGCACTGTTTCCTGCTCCCTCGCGACTCACTGGATTGTTCTGTTCGCACATCAGACGTCATTACAGATTAGACGTGCTGTGTGACAACGTCACGGAGGACGGCCATTTTTAATTGGGAAACTGCTGGAATACATCGGTTTTTTTTGGCTAAGAAATTCAAACTAAGCAGACGCCAAAGATTATAAAGCCCCGCTATCCATTTCTGCAGCTTCAGGGAGCAATGTACTTCTTCAGGTGATTTTTTTCTTTACAATTTCTTAATTGGAAGTTTTGTTTCTCTCAGCACAAGTACACTGTGGTGAAGAAAGGACAGTGTTAGGCTCATATTTCACACTGAACAATTCCACATTTTCTTCTGATCTGATTTTACTTGGAAAGCTTTTTAGGAACAATGAGTCAACAAACCTTTACTTTAAGTACTTCACAAGTATTTTGGACTGGTGGAGCCAGACCAGTTCTTAAATGGACAGAATGGAAAGAATATTTCTTAAATTATATTGAAACTGTAGACTCTGATGGCAAAATGTCTGCTCAGCACAAGAAACGCATCTTATTACATTCTTTAGGCCCTCAAGGACTTAAAACATACAATCAAATGAACAAACCTGTGGTTGTTGGTGGTGATAGTAATGTTTTTAATATTGCTCTTGCCAATCTTGATAAGTACTTTGCCCCCAAAGTGTAAATAGGCATCACACGCTACAAATGTTTTCAAAGAAAACAGCTCAAAGCAGAATCTATAGATGATTGCGTGAGCGAGTTAAAGAAATTAGCCACTGATTGTGCGTTTGGTGGGTTATTGGAAGATTTTGTTCGGGACCAGGTGGCTATGCATGCTTTTAATCCTGCTATTCAGGAGAGTTTGTGGATGAATGGAGATGCTTGTTTGGATGACATTCTTGCTATAGTTCGTAAAGCCGAAACATCTAGTAGATGTGCCAACGCTTTGAAAACAGAGGCAATGGCAAGTGATACTATGGCCAAAATAAAAGCGAGTACTAAACCAAACTTTAACAGTAAACAAAGATCTGAAGGTTGACGCAGCTACAGGTCAGACAGATAACCGCCTATATTTTATAGATGTGGACGTCTTGAGCATTTGGCTTTTGCTAAATCTTGTCCAGCAAAAAAAGTCAAATGCAGTTCTTGTGGTATTGTTGGGCATTACACAAAGGTATGCAGAAGAAGATCTAAATCTGTGAAATGTGTTCAGGATGATATAGATTATGTTGGTGAGTTCAGCAGTAATGATGAACATGTTTCGGAATGTACTGCTGAAGTGAAAAAGAAGTTACTTTTGAACATCAGAGATGGATGTTTACTTATTGAAAACAAACCTGAATGCTGGGTTTGCATTAGTGGAGTGCGTGTTAAAATTTACGCTGATTCTGGTTCACCTTATTCCATTGTGAATGAAGAGGTATGGGAAAAGCACTTTATAGGTAAAGTTGTTACAAAACTATTTCCTTCTGATATTGAACCGGAAGGATATGGTGGAAAGAAAATTGATATAGTAGGTTATCTCTGGTACAAATTTGAGTTTAAGAATCGCCATTCTTATGGCAATTTGTATATTTCGAGAAAAGGTCCATCTGTTCTTGGATGGCGGGGACCAGAAAAACTTACATATCATGGAACAAGTATTCGTAATGGATGAAGGTACGAAAGGTACGAAAACTGGAGATAAACTTTCCTAAAAATTCCGTCTTTATTTAAAAAAATAAAATAGGCAAGTTGAAGGGATTTGAGCACAGAATAATACTCAAAGACGGTGCTACACCTAAAGTTCATATTCCAATTGCCTTAAGGAATGATGTGGCTCTGGAACTTGACAGATTAGTTACCTCTGATATCATAGAGCCTGTTGCAGCATCAGCATGGATTTCTCCCTTAGTGGTGGTCAAACGCAGTAATGGGAAATTGAGGCTGTGTGTGGACTTATGCCATTTAAATGAGAAAATCATAGTTGATCACTTCCCATTGCCCAAAATCAATGAAATGTTGGCTTTATTAGAGGGAGACAAGTGGTGCTCTACTATTGACTTATCTGCTGCATATCATCAGATCCCTCTTTCTAAGAGTAGCAAGAAATGTACAGCTTTTATCACACCGCAGGGTTGTTTTCAATTTAAAAGGATGCCTTTCGGTTTGGTGTCGGCCGTAGCTGTTTTTCAACGGTTAATGCACCAATTATTTGCCAAGGTCAAACCCACAAAAAAATTCAGGACGATATACTTGTTTTGGGGAAAAACAAAATTGAACATGATAAATCATTAGAGGATGTTTTAACGATTTTGGAATCGAATGGATTAACCATTGAATACTCCAAATGTACATTTGCCAGCAATAATGTCACTTATTTAGGACATGTTATTGATTGTGATTGTATCAGACCAAAGCCTAATCTAATTGATGCTATTAAGTGTGCACCTGCTCCCAACTGCAAAGATGATGTCAGATCTTTCATTGGTCTTGCTGAATTCTGTTCTAAATATATCCCAAATTTTGCCTCGAGAACATATAATATTAGGCAATTATTAAAGAACAGAAACAAATTTGATTGGTCATCACAATGTGCACAAGATTTTTGCAATATTAAAGATAACCTTGCAAAAGTCGCCTTCTTGAAGAGTTTTGACACCGATTCTCAAAGTGTTATAACAACGGATGCGAGTATCAAAGGTTTGGGTGCTGTTCTTACTCAAGTTGGTGTGGATGGTAAAGAACATGTTATAGATTATGCTCCTAGATCCTTGTCACCCACTGAGGAGAAGTACTCAGTAATTGAGAAGGAGACATTAGCCTGTGTTTGGGCTGTTGATCATTTTCAGACATTTGTATGGGGTAAACAGTTCACATTACGTTGTGATCACAAGCCTTTACTGAAAGTATTCACTAATGAAGGCACTATTAACACGTCTGCACTCGTTGCTAGATTATCTATCAGATTGCAAGACTATTGTTATAAAATGGAATTTGTTCCTGGTAAAAAGAATTGTATGGCTGATTTCCTTTCTAGAATGCCAAAACAACTTGACAAATGTAAGGATGAAGTATGAAACTCTTATAAGGTTGCTTATGTACAGGATTCTGGTGACAGTGGCATTCTTAAGGATAAATGGGAGAAGGAATACAAAAAAGATGAAGTATTGTGCAAAGTTAAATTGCATCTTAAACAGTAATGGCCAAGGACATTCGAGAAGGAGCACATATTAAAACTGTTTTGGGAAGTTAGATCTGATCTGTGTGCTCAAGGTGAGAATATTTGGAGATGTGATATGAGTAATTCCTCCGAAGAGTTTGCGCACCTCCATAATTGCTTTATGTCACGAAGGGCATTTTGGCATAGTCCGTTCTAAACAAACTGTATAAACTTCATTTTGGTGGCCTGGCATGGATGGTGACATTGAAGCATTTGTACGCAATTGTGAGCAGTGTAAAGTGGCTGATGAATCCTTAGTCACAATCAAACCACCTTTAGGTGAAATGACCAAACCCATATCACCGTGGGAATGTATTGCTATTAACATCATGGGCCCCATTGAGAAGGCGCAGAAATACATTTTGGTACTTACGGATATGTTTTCTAGATAACCTTATGTCAAAGTGGAAGGTAGGGCAGACACCGATACTGTTCTTCAATTTTTAGACCAGGCGTTTCAAATGGAAGGCATTCCCACCATTTTGTTAAGCGATAATGGTGTGCAGTTTACGTCAAATAGAGCTAGAGAATATTTCTGTAAACTGGGAATCAAACATAGAACAACTTCACTGTACAATCCGAACAGCAATGGCATGGTGTAACGCTTTGACAGAGGTATAAAAAACACTATCCAGATGACTGCTCAGCAAGGTGATTGGGAAACTCATGTGTTAAAAATGGTTATGGCCTACAGGGTATCAATTAGTGAAGCTATCTGGATATCCACCTTTCATTCTCATGAGTGGTAGGAATCCTAGAACAATATTTACACCTGGTTGGTTATTTAAGTCTAGCATTGTGCATTGGACTGAAGACTCGGTAAGAGAAAGAGCAGAATCCCTTTAAGCAAAAAAAGGAAAGAATGGTATGATTCTAAACATGGTGTGAAGGAGTCTGATATAACTGTCGGACAATGGTTTAGAGTAAAAAAACCTGGGAGGGTTTCTAAAGAGGAAAGTCGTTTTTTTTAACCTTTGCAGGTTGCTGAAGTTTTGTACAATGCAGTACATCTCACTGATGGTAAAGTTTGGAACCTTAAGAGAATAGCTAAATTTTCTGAACCTTCTTGTACTAATTTGATACCCAATATGTATGATGTTGATGATCTGTTGTTTGATGGTAATTTTGATGTCAGCAATTGTGTAAGTTCACCAGCAATCGAACAAGATAATATTCCAAATGATTCACATGATCGGAGGTCACGCAATTCTGAATGTGAAGTTGAGAGTTCTCCTGATTCAGATTTAGAGGAAACTGTCTCTGACTCCAAGCATTCCGAGCGAGGGAAAAAACCTCCTGTTTGATTAAAAGATTATATTTCTGAGAATTTTCCATTGTAATATAAACGCCTTATTTATTTTTATTTGTGACAATGTTAATGCATTTGCTGTGTTCTTCCTTTCCGTGGTTTTTATGTGGAATGTAAATAGTTTTATTTTCCATCGTTGAAAAAAAAGAGAGGGGATGTGTTATGTCCTCTTACTATTATTATTCAACATCGAATACTGTGTTGTCTTCACGTTCCATGGAATATGGAGTGAAGCCTGTGTCCAGTGTTGGGTCAGTTACAGCTGTGGGGAGCTTACTGTCACATAGTTTGAGCTGCTTTTCTGCACCTGTCTGTCTCTTATGGAATAAAGTTACCCTGAAGACAAATCCTCACAATGTCCTTCATTACACTCAGCCTGGCCGAAGCTGCCTAAGCACTTTACAACAGATATTTTAAAATGCAACGGTTTTGTGCACTCTAGAACAAATTTACTGTCACATCTGTCCCTGTTGCAAATAGCTTTGCAGCATATTTTTTTTAACTACATCTATAAAATGTGCAAGGACCGCCACCTCCTGACACCCGTTTTCCTCTGCCACATCTTGCCCCTAATGTATGGGCCCTCGGAGAAACTTTTTTCTTATTTCAGCACTGGGTACGCACCTCATTACTCTTACAGGCTAGGTAGTTCACACGGAACAACGGAGATTTTTTTTTAAAGTATCTCCATGTTTTAGCCCATATGATGCTAACTTGATTTAAGGAAACCATATTTCACCAAATCTAACCTCACTACGAACCACGTGCTCCGCAACACCCTCCCGCCACTTCTACCACCTGGCAGCCCCCTCCTGGGGTCGTCATCAACCAGCAGTCCAATCCCAGGACGGCCCTTGCAGCATCCAACCAACGCAACGGCATTTGTGGAATCCACGGCCAATGAGCACAAGGCCCCGAATCAGCACACGAACGATTGGCTGAGGTGCTAACTGTTTATCAGTCTCCGGACGTTTGACATATTACCAGTCTTCCTCGCTCCCAGACGAATCTGAAAATGTGTTCAGCATTGGGATTGGCTGTCACGTGACCCGGAAGCGCAGGCATTCTTAATAGAGGTCGTCCTCCAAGAGGTCCATGAAGAACAAGAGGGTTTGAGCTGCATTTACGGAACCCCCCCACCCCCCGTGTAAGTAGCCGGCAGGTGGGGACGTGCTTTTAAAACGGACAGTTTCCCCCTAAATGGGTGGACAGGTCTTCCAGAAATTCGTTCTGTTTGGATGTGTTCATGGGTTCCTTCTTGCAGTTCTCATTTTCTTGTATTTCTCAGTTTTGCACCCATTCTCCCGTAATAGCATTTGCTTAATTGAATTAGCTAAGAAGACTAGTAACAGTTTTGAATAATCTCAGGGTTCAAAATATTTATATTTCGAACAAATTTCCTATAACCAGGGGTTAATAATAAAATATTGCTATAAAGCCACTTAAATCGTAGGTTTATAAAAAAAAAACTGCGTGTAGAAACTCTCCCAAATTATTTCATTATCAAACTGTGTTTTTCGAAATGGTGCAAATGCATTTCAACTTAGATGGTTTCAACTTCATTGCTTCTAGCGACATAGCCATAGGAATGTGCATGTGATTAACACATCTATCAATCATTGCTACAAATAATAGCATTACATTATGGAAACTTCTTCAGAGAGTTCTAAAGTTTCTCCATTGCAAACATCATATAGATAGATCAAGCAAAATTTTGTGGTGTGATGGAGGCGGAAGGTTGCAGGAGATCATGGCGATATTAAAGAAACTTGATGGGAGATATGTTAAACCAGCTATGTTATCCTTAGCAACTTACATAGGTATCACTAAAATTTGGTGTTATTTAAGTTGCAATTAAAGGCACCAGCGACAATTACTGGAGCAGGCCATTGTGTCAATTCAATGTTTAGGTATTCATAAATAATCACAGGATCATAATTGAACCATAAACTGAACGCAAAGTAAATAAGGTTATCCTAGTAATGATTTCTACCATTGCCCACCTTCCCACACGTTCAGTAGCTTTTTTTCCCCACATTTGCAGCGATTTTTGTTTGGCTAAAATTACCTCCCTGCAAATAAAGGCTTTCGGTGATATCTACTGATCTCTTATTTGCATACAAGAAACTTCTCATTGACATCTGTTTTTGCTATTCTGTCCAATTCTTATAACGTCCGTTCCAAACTCCATCTTTCCACTTCCATTTTTACTTAGGACTATGGTCCCATTTTTAGGTCGAGCCCGAGTCAGCGGGCATGCGCTGCTCTGGCGATCTGCTGTAGTGTAGTATGGAAGAGAAGACCCGCCCACTTCTCCACCCATATTTTTTATTGCCTTGTTTCTTTGTCCTTCGTAAATGCTGGCTTCTGATTTGTTAATAGGCTTCTTAGTCCCGTCTTAGTACTGCCTTGTCTTCATTTGTATCCTCCCATGGCTGCTTGTCTTGTTACAATGTCTGCTTTATCATGGCTGTGAGCACTATTTTGTTTAATGATTTCCCCCATTCCATCCACGACATGTTTTTAGGTCTCGCCTGAGCCAGCACTTTAGCGCTGCTCTCGCGAGAGCTTTTGTAAACGGGGGATTTGAAAGTGCAAACTAGTGCTTTCAGGCCGCCAACTACAGTGCATGTGCGCCAGGCGCGCGCACCATTTGGCAGCCTGCGTGATCATTTCGCGGCCGCTTTGATGTTCAGTGAGCCACGCGGCCACTGAGAACATCAAAGCGGCCGCGAAAGTGCTCACCATTTGCCACCCCCTCCCTTATCCCACTTACTGCTTGTTTCACAATGGCGACAGCTTGTTTACGTACCCCATGCGCGGTGCCGCGCCCTCCTGTCGCCATCTCCCTCAGGCGCTGCCGGGGCCGTCCAACGTGTCGATAACGCAACTAGTGCGTTATCATATAAGCACACAGATACCTTCAGGTGTAGTTTGCGCTATATAAAACTAGTTTCTCGCTTACCCGCTGTTGCTCATTCCCTTTACAAATATCATTAATGTGCTCCCTGCGCAAGCAGTACCCGTCCGTCTTACCTTTGCTCCCGCCCCCTCCCCCGTCCCTCCTCTCTCCTTCGTCCCTCCTCTCTCCCTTTTCTGGGCACATGATACATTTTTGTTTGTTAAATATTTTTTTCAATCAAAAATGCACCAGCATACAAGCTGATCTCCTATTTCCACAGCGCGTCTCCTAGCTTCACACTATAAGGACAGCATCTGCCTGAGGTCTCTCGCGCTCCTCCTCTCAGCACGCTGTCGTAGCCTTATTTCCTCCAGCAGGCCCACTTGGCTTTTCTTCAATCGCTGCACGGGCCGGTCGTTCTTCCTTCTGGCATATTTAATACTTCCTCCCTCTGCCTTTCAGTTTCGTTCTTACTCTCCCTTTTCTCTTAATTTAACTCCATATATATTGAATTATGAACAAAAATTCCTTCCTGTCCTGTTTCTTCAGTGCCGGGGGCTCCAGTGTTGTGTTAATTTTACATTTCACGTTTTTATTTTCGTTCCACTCTCAGGGCTTGATTTATCTCGGCAATTCAAGGCCAGCCTTCGCAGTTACCAAGGGGAAAAGAAAATCAGCTCAACTGAAGAGCGACATTCCTGCTTTGAAGTCGGCTCTCAGGGTGAAACAGTTAATCAGCCCAAAGGCACTGCAGTCAGAGACTTTCCATTAACATCAGTGGGATGAAAAAACTGGCGGGTCTCTCATTGGGGCGTGGACGATATAATTCAGGGCAGGTTTAACAAGCATTTGCAATACAATAGGTCTCACATTTACGCGAGTTTGGCATTATAAATGACAATGCCTTTTATTTATGTTTTAAAAACCAAAACATAAATAAAATTCATTGTCATTTACAATGCTAATAGCTCAAATGCGCGTAAATGCGAGACCTATTGCATTGCAAATGCTTGTTCCTACAAGGCGGCATGCTGCTTGGCCGGTCTGCTTTAACTTTAGCGGCCCGCTTCTTTATTTAATTTAGCGGTGTGGTCCGCTATATCTTTAGCGGCCACCTCACTACGAACCCTTAGTTTAAAAACATTTTTTGAATGAAAGCGCACCATATGGTGCTTTCACTTTAATGGTAGCCACACCCTTTTATTTAGACGCTGCTCTTCATATTCAGCTTACACCGAGCCCCGTCTAAAGAAAGGGGCGCAGTCCACATTAAAGTGTAAGCTCCGCAGGGGGGGTTCACAATCAAATGATTTATTTTTGGTAAAAACTCCCCACTATCACTTTAAGAAAACAGCGTCCAATTGTGGTTAGAATAGCGAACTCTGTAGAAACTGCATTGCCCCGGAACTGTTTACCTGCGACTCAGCAGGGACAAGTTATTCAGCTGCACACATCACCAGCTTTCAAAAGCAGAGATGGCAGATTACTTCCAGGTTTTGCAGCGGGCCTGGAGTCATATCAGCAGGCACGGCGGAATCCGTGGTGCCATCTGACTGCTCCTCAGGTAAAGACAAGCATCTGTGTATAATGCCTATTATATGCCCTTTGACGAATTCATGCTTTCGAATGCACCACTTTCCCATGTCGCTTGTGTCACCTTGCATGGTACAAACTAATGGCGAGAAAAAAGGGACTATATTAGTAATATGACAATGTTTTGGGAATTGCCAGAGTTGTAATATTCCATAGCCGGAGCTTGTTAGCAAAGTAATATTTCAAAGCTTTATTTTTCATTCATGTGAGGAATTCAGTTTCAGATTAGATTGAGATTGCCAATTTAGAATTATTTTGGAAAGCATACCATCTATTAGTTTTTTTTTGTGTATTAGAATGCTAATTTGTTAAGTACTGTATAGGGATGTTTAGGAATTGTTTTCCATACACAAACACATTCATATTTTTGCTCTCTTGTCTTTATCGTTTAGCACTTGGCTGAAACCCTCACCAACATAGCCGCCTCTGTTACGCTTTTCATAGGTTACCAGTTTCCAGTATCTTGGAAAGTGTATGCCCAAATGTAGAAGGCAGTTTGATAGCTGTCAGTCAGTAAAGCATTTTTGTAATTTCTTGCTAAAGGCGGAAATGTATGTATGTATGTACTAGAGTAAGATACTTTTTTACGCTCCATTCTTGCTTCATTAACAGTTTTCAACCCTCTCTGTGCGTCTATAGAAGTTGAGAGAAAGTGATTTTCATCTGCGGTTCTATTGAATTGAATAGAGATGACTCGTTCGTTAGAGGGTGACGTTTTGAGGTGTTCAGGGCATGTAATCCCGTTGTAGTCTGCGGGAGGCATTTTGCTTGGTGTAAAGGTAAGTTCAAGAAGGATGACACCTTCAAATATGGATGAGTTCAGAGGCATGTAAATAGCTGCCAGACTTACACTTTATTTATGTCTGACATTTCCGTGTACAGTATTTACTTTGTGTTTGTATTTGACGTTTCAATTCCTTGTCTCAACAGGATTACTAATCGTAGTGTACCATGATTCAAAGTGGATGCCATTGAAAACAACAATAATAGGATAGTGGCATTAAATCACTTTAGAATCCTCTCTCCTTTCGTAGTTGGTTGAGGGAAATAATTTATTGAACGGGCAAGCCATTTTTAGGTCGAGCCGGAGCAGCGCATGTGCTGCTGCGAGGCAATCTGTGGGCATAGCCCCCCCCTTTTATCACTTAGGGCAGCTGCCACTCTTCTTCCTAAAAAGCTGGGAGAAAATAAATCGTCTTATTTTAGAGCTTTTAATGCTGCTATGTGGTTGTTCTTTAAAGTTTCAAGCATAAAATCAAAGCTGTCGTTCTGTATTAAATTCTGTATTTGTGAGTGACTGAGCTATTGGCATTGTAAATGACAATGCCTTTTATTTATGTGTTTTGAAAATCTGCAAGCGGTGCGCAAACACTCACTTTGTACTTGTAGACGTTGCTCTTTTACTGCCAGCCTCTAGTAAGCAAAGACTATAAGCACCGCTTGCAGGTTTTCAAAACACAAAAAAAAAGGCATTGACACTTACAATGGCAAAAGATCAGTCTCGCAAATGCGAGACCTATTGCATTGCAAATGCTTGTTCTCCATGTACCTTCCCTGTGCTCCCCCCCCCCCCCACCTCCCGCCCCTTTCACCCATAGAACCCCACCCCAAATATATTTTTTAGGGGAGCATTGTTTGTGACTATGAGCAAATGTCTAAACTCTTTATTAACTGTTCCATGTACCATGCTGGAGGCCAACCAGCAGATGAAAATAGATACTACTCATTTAAATTCAGACCTCTACTCAGCATAATATTTTTGCCCTAAATCTTTTGAGCTGTGTGCAAGCATAGGACCCCTTTTTATGGCTAAAGCCCATTTGCCAAGCATTTGGAGATTTAGCATCTTTCAAAATTTCATCCAACTAGTGCTAGGAAATATATGCTCAACATTTAAATATTTTACCAATAAATCTTGATTGGTACTTTATCAATTGAAGGTGCTCGCCCAAGTGTTTGCCTCGGTGAAGGGGTGTAATTGTAATCCTTATTATAGTTTTTCCCTGCTTGAGTCCTGTTCAGCTCCCTTGATGTTGGCCACCAGTCTCACCTACTTATCTCATTTTATATGCATGCCCAGCGGAGCTTGTCTTTTGTGTTCTTTCTCCCTGAGTCAGTGTCTTACCTATCTGCACCCCCTCTAGCCTTTGCAGCACGGTGGCCTGCTGCTTTTTGCGCTGAGTAGCATGGTGCTATGAGTGGGATCACAATTGAGTGGCACTCTTCTTATCATATCAGCTCGTTCTCTGCCCCCCTTGCTGGTTCAGGGGCTGGGATCTGTCAGACTGTAGAGGCTTCTACTGCATGCTGTGCTGCTTCTCTGGTGTACTCGGCATTCCCCTGTGCTTACTATTCTGCTGGTGTCACTGATGCACCTATATTATGCCCAGATATCCCCCAGTGTCAATAATACTCCTAGCTAGTGCACTTCTGGTCTCACTGGTGCTCCACTCCAGTTTTGTGTTCTTGTCCGGTGCTGCTCCTTTCCTTCCGTGGTTCATCACCTTAATCAGAGCTAAGTAGCACTTGATGTGTAAGAGCCCTGTCAATGACTAGCCTGAAAACTTCACTTGTGGAATGGGCCATGGTTGAGAGATGGTCCTCCTCCAGCCCCTGCAACTCTCAGGCTAGTGAGCCTGTCACCTTCTGTCCCAGCATTGCTTATTGGCAATAGTAATGAGCAGCGATTTCAATGTGCCAGGCAGCTGAGTGAAGAATGATGGTGCTTATATTGTAGTGCAGGGTGTTACTGAGGAGGGCGGAGAGCTGCAGATTGAGTATCATTTTCAGCATGCTTCTTATTAGTACTTTGTTTGTTTACACTTGGTATCTGGTTCAGTTAGTATGTCATTACCGATTGGCTTTTAAGCAAAAAGTATAATCTCACAATTTGTTAAATGTTTTACGTTCCTCTAAAGGAAATTGAGAGATAAAAGAAGAGTTGTGATTTTTACTGAATCTTCAAAATTCTCAATTTCTTTATAATAAAAATACATTCTTATTTTTTTTATAGTGGTCAGAAACTGCAGTTGTGTGTTAGCAAGAGCTATGCAAGACACAATATTGTTACTGATTTACTAAGCTGTTAACATAAATGTTTATTTCTTGTTGAATTTTGTGGAGAAAATGAGCACTCATCCGTGTAGCTGCTGTACCGCATCATGTGTTGCCGCGGTGTTCTTCTATGCATACTTTTGCTTTTCTGCATGTCATCCCAATGTATCCGAGTTGGTAGGGATATGTAATCATGTAGATGATATAACTTGTATTGCAGTTAATGTGTGTTCTTATTGTCCGATTCATGTTATTTGTTAAATTGATAGTTTAGACTTTTTTGGGTGAGGTGGCATACTGAGCATGAACCACATGGAAAATGTCCTGTGATGGGCTGTAGACCCCAGATATTGAATATCGTTTCTCTTTTTTGGGGACGTTGTTATGGTCATGTGTGTACCAGGTAATCCCGGTAAGTGCTTTCTACGTTTGTTTGCAAATCTTCGTAGTGACCAGTCCACGTCACCGGAATTGATGATGTGCCAGTGTTTTTTGACTGCTTTTTATCTGATTTGTTGCTATCCAGTAGGTTGTGACACTGGTTATATTGTTCATATCTTGGGGTTTATTTGTTTCTTCCAAGAGGCTCCCTCTGTTTTGATTCCTTGCATGTTTGTTGCACTTCCTCAGGATTTGCGTGGGATATTTCCCTGCCGTGAGGTTTTTCCATTAGACTGTTAGCTTGGTTCTTATAGTCTTTTAGATTGCCACAGTTGAGGCGAATTCTTAAGAATTGACTATACGGAAGATTGTCTCTGAGTGGGCGTGGATGGAAGCTCTCGAAGGGCAGCAGGCTATACCTATCCGTGGGCTTACGGTGGGTCTCAGTACTTTACCACTTATGGCTTTTAAAAAATGTGGCAATGCAAGAACAGTTTGATGAATGCAGACTGTCCTGCAGTTGTAGTGAAAGAACAGCCTGATCCTCAGGAGATGTGCAAGCGGCCCAATGGCCGATTTAGTAGTACTGAAATGTACTGGTGTTGCTCTGGCATTGTTCCAAGAATTGCAGTAGGAGTGATGCTGCGCTGCCAGGGTGTTCACAGGACATGGAAGCTGCTGTGCCCTCAATTGACTGCAGTAGTAGGCACCGGTAAAACGCTGCAGCTACTCCTGCGGACTCTGGTTCAGGCTCACAGATTCAGAGGGCTCATACTCCATAGAGCACCACCCATGCAGCCAGACCATGCATCCTGTACCGTTCATTTGTAGACAGACTCCCTTGAAACGGTTGAAAACCTCAAGCGAGGACTCTGCTATGGAAGGCACCCTTGTTATATTTTCATTATTGGATTCATTATAAAATACAACAGATGACTTTTAGGACCCCAACTATCAGATGTTTTATTCGGCAGATAAGCTCATGATTTCTGAGGGTTCCAGAGCTACTCCTGTCTCTGACCAAATCCTTCTGATTATCCCTAGACGAAAGAGGTCAGTATTTTCAAACCAGACTTTTTCTACTGACGCAGCACTTACCAAAGCTTTTTTCTCAGTTTGCTGTAAACTGATGTTTCATTTTGAACTTTTATGCAAGCTTTAAGTGACAACGAGCGGAAAAGGTTATTAAAGTAGAGGGTAAATGTTGTATTTGGTAACTTTTGATTTCCACTCTTGGATGGTATAAAATGGTTTGACCCAATAGTACTGTATTTGCTGTTGGCAGATGTAGCTAACACCACTTACTGGGGCACTATAGTTGTCACTATCTGTACATCATCATTTTTTATTTATACGTCTTGTAGGTAGATATCAGTCTTTATAGGTGGGAGGTTTGCTGGTGCATGCTAGGTGGGAAGTTGTAAGCGGGTGGATGATTGGTGTTGAGGATGTGGTCTTGTTATTTGATGTTGAACCCATAGGCTGGTGGATGAGTTGTGTTGAAAATGTGGTCTTGTGTTTGTTTGATGTTGAATCCATTGGTTGGAGGATGAGTGGTGTTGAGGATGTGGTCTTGTGGTTATTTGATGTGGCCACCATAGGCTGGTGGACGATTGGTGTTTTGGTTGTGAACTAATGCGTACTTGGCTTTGGAACTGGTACTGGTGGCCAATTAGTATTTGATTGTAGGCTAGTGGGTGCCTTGTGTGCGCCGATGGACATGTGGGTAAAGGGTGTTCTGTGATTGCAGATGAACGGATGGGTGTGTTAGGGAGGGTGTTTGGTGTTCAGATGATGGGCAGCAGGTGAATGTTTTGAGGCTATGAGTTGGTGGGTATTTGGGGTTGAGCCATTTCTGTGGTGTATGATTGAAGATGAGGGTATTAGCTGGGGGGATTTGGTGTTGAGTGTGTTGGTGGATAATTAGTGTTCCAGTTCTGGGCAGGTGAGTGTGTTATTTTAAGCCAGTGGCCTGGTGGCTGCTCAGTATTTTGGATGGGCTGGTCGGTGCAAGGGGCAGTGCCAATCTGCTGGTGGTTTCTTGTTGGCCCAGAGTGAAGTGCTGTTGTATGTTTTAGGGGCTGGTCGGTCCTTTGGTGGTGAGGGTGTGGGCTCATAGGTGCCTGGTGTAGTGCAAGGAACTCATTGTTGAAGTGGTGGCCTGGTGGGTGCCAGGTGATGAGGTTATCTAGGTGGATGTGGTGTTGTGGTGGGCGGAGGGGGTTGTTCTGAGTGATTTTTAGCTTGTGGCTGCATACTGTTATGAGCATGGGCTGGTGCGTGCCTGCAGGGTAGGTGTGTAGGTTTGTGTTTAACCACTGTGCTACTTTATAATTGGTGTTGAGGTGTTGGATTGTCTAGTAGCACTTCAAATCATGGTAGCATTGAAGGTTTGGTTGCTGCCTGGTGTTGTGGGCGGTTGGTGCATGTTCAGTGTTGAGCCAGTGTTACTGGTATTTGTTAAGGAAATGGGCTAAGGGTACTTGGTGTTGAAGAAGTGAGCATTTGAGTGCCTGGTGGTGAGTGAATGCCTAATGTTCTTTACTCCTGAAGGTGTGGGATGAGGGAGCTTGCTATTCAGGCAGTGAGCCCGAGAGTACATAGTGTTTGTGTAGTGAATACTTATTGTGTTCATTTATTTTTCTAGCTGGTGGATGGATGTTTTTAAAAAGTTGTGGTTTGGTGGGTGCTTGGCGCCGATTGTGGGTTATTGTGGGGGTTGGTTTGGTGTTACAACAGTGGCTTGGTGTTGTGTAGTGGACTTCTAGAACATTTGTATTGTGGAGGAGAACTGGCGGCTAACAGTTCAAATCACAGCAGCACCTTTGAAGGTCTGGTGTATGTGGGTTGGGGTTGACCCAATGCGCTGCTGGATAATTGGTGTTGAGGTTGTGGGCTGGTGGGTTCTTGGCTTTAAGGGGCTGGACTGGAGGAATACTCTGTGTTGTGAGGTTGGGCTGATGGGCATTTGGTGGAGTTAAACCAGAGAGTACTTGTTTAGGTGGTGGGTTACTGAGCGCTTGGTGTTGAGGCCGTGGCCTAGTGGGTGCTTGCGGCTGTAGGTTGGGAGGTGGGCGGGGGTAGTTGGTGGTCAGGTAGTGGCATGGTGTGTGCTTGGTGTTCAGGTGGCACACCAACTACGAACACTTCAAATTATGGCAACATTCAAGGGTGGCTTCTGCCAAGAGTGACTGCTAAAACCTTTGGGGCCTACTCTTGTAAGGAGTAATTTGTAGGCAGTAGTAAGATGGATTATAATTAATGCTCCCTGTTTTCCATTTTTACAGATAAATACAGACAGAAAACTTTTTTTCCTGTCTGTATTTATTTTAAAATACAGATAAAAACGGAAATTGGGTTGCTTTTTAAGTAATTCTACATACTGTCTGCTACGACTGCCAAGCCAATAGTTGTGTGGATCAATAGGTAACTGAGTTAAAGCCTCTTTGCTAAAATCCCTTCTTTTTAACAGCGGTAGATAAATGTACACAAGGTTGATACTGAAGTTTGCATATTTTCATGTAAGTGCAGTGATTTATCTTCAGCGGGTGTTCGCAGCATTGAAACCTGGCAGACATTCAAGCATGAGTGCATATTTATTGATTAAATGACTGTGAAATATACTAATCTTTGCTTCATTTTTTCCCAAAATTCTAAATAAATATGGATAAATACAGATAAATTAGCAAAGAATAAATATGGATAAATACAGGCGGAAATGTCAAAAAATAAATACCATAAAAGCGGGAGCCCTAATTATAAGGTTACTCTGATAGCATTCTTCCTACTGTGGAGGATACAGGCACTGCAGATTTCCGAGTAGGAGCAATGCCTACTTTAACGAAGCCCATATTGACCCATCATCAGAATTTCCTACTCTTTCAAAGGTAATTTGAAGACGCTGTTGTTTTATCTTGCTATCCATGTGACTGGGATGCATCTTAGAAAGGAGCTTGTGTCTTAGATCTGCCCAAATTCCTTCTCCTGTAACTTCAAACCAAAATGTCCTTTCCGGTATTGAAACCCATTCGGCAGAATTCATCATCAAAGGGTGTTGCAGATTCTACAATTGTAGGCAGTTAAAAGTTATGAAAATTGTAGTTTGTGTGCACTGTCTAGTTAGAGGCCTGCATTCGCCCAGGCTTGCACTGCACTCTTTATGCAAGTGACTGTCTTCAGGGTCTTTTCATCAGTCTATGGAATGTGGCCTTCTCTTTCTTACTTGTCATCTCATGTTTTTTACAGGAAGCGTCCGATCTGCCATCATGTCAGCTCTGCGTATCCTGTCCCTCACAGCCTCCAGGACTGGTAAGGGTTAGTGAATACTGTGCGGAATAGGGATACACGGCCTGCTATGCTCCTATTACAGAGAGCGTAGAAGAAGAGTGGGAACCCTTGTCTGCCCCTGTGCTGGCAACAGTAATGAGGTCTGGCTTCTCATTTCTTCACAGCCCTGTGAGAACAGTGACTGAAGCACTTGCTGTAGCATCATCAGACACACAACTTTCGGGTCACCTGCCTCCATCTGCCAGGCGATTTCATGTCTCAATCTTAGGGCCTGGTTTAGATCTTGGCGGACGGGTTACTCCATCAGAACGCTGGTAGATTCAGTCCGCTAAAATATAAATTCCATAGGATATAATGGGATTTATATGTTGGCGGACAGGATATCCGTCACCGTTGTGATGGAGTAACCGGTCTAGATTTAGATCTCAGCGGACCGGTTACTCCGTCACAACGGTGACTGATATCCCATCCGCCAACATATAAATCCCATTATATCCTATGGAATTAATATTTTGGCGGACTGAATATCCACCAGCGGACTGAATATACATCACCGTGACGGAGTAACCAGTCCGCCAAGATCTGAATCAGGCACGTAGTCTGCCACTCTGTGATGTCATGAGTGATATAGAGACAAAATCGCAGATAGGCTCTGCTACGTGATTGCCCACCTCTTGATTTACACGCAGCAGTTGTTTCCTCTTCTCCAGTGCAGAGCTCAGCTGTGTTGTAAGAGCCCCCGGGCTCCGCTGAACATTGGACATTCATGTGCCTAAAGTGTCTCTCCAAGTGCCGCACTTTACAGTGCGCTGTTGATTCTTATGTTTACTGTAGGCATTGAGATGTGTTTTTATTGAAGGAAGGCATGACTTCAGTTATGGAGGTCAAGCACATGGTGTAGTTTCTCCCATCCAACTAGATTCAGGTCTTCTCTGCATGTCACTGAATTCTGAGATCTGTAGGGTCCATAATTGGACTGTTTTTAAAGAGGAAATGAATAATCTGTGGCACAGCTTTTTCCTAACTAGAGAGATATGTGTGTTACCCCTGAATTAAAAAAACAAAAAAAAAATTAGCTAACCGTAGCCGCTTTACTGATCACTGGGATCAGTGTACAGTGACGGGAACGGGGAGCTGCATGTTACCCCCTTTGACCAGTTCAAGGTCAGTGAAGAATAAAGATGTTCCTAACCAAAGAGCTGGGGCGAGAGAGATACAAGAGAGTCTGCAGCTGCCTTCACCCAGCACTGCTCTGCTCATATGTGTGGATATGCGACACTGTTCTAGCTGCTACCTGTTCTGCAGAGTGCCCCGGCTCACCAGCACAAAGACTGTACTCAGTCTGTTTCTTAGCCTCTTGCACAACATGAGAACCAACGGATGAATCCATTCCAATCCATTGGAAGTGAAGATGTCCCTTTATTCCAACATTTAAGTATGAGTAATCTTAACTATACTTAATTATTCAATTGGTGTCAAATAGGAATTCAAATGAAGTACAAACATTGCTGTTTTCAACATCATTAGTGTGTTTGTGCTTTTAAAAATGTGAAGTAACCGGACTTCCAAGGTTATAAAGAATCGAACCAACCGATATTACATATAATTCAGTATAACAACACCATTTATTAATCCGAGGATTTAACTTATTGGGTAACACTGGGTCTAGCTTTCTTAATGATATCATGACACTACATGGTGCACCATATGTGACGTGACCAAACCCTCGAGGAGACGTTCTGCCAAAAATGACACCTGGCCCCCTCTGCATCAGTATATTAGTACCAATATCTGCACAGTTCCACAGGGCGGGACAGGCCAGGCCACCACAACACACTTTCATGTTGTGTGGCTTGTGGAACTATGTGTTTTGTTGCTTAGTGACCAGATGGCGGTTTTATTCCAAGAATGAAATGGAAACTTAAAAATCATGCTACCACTCACAGAGGAGCATCCTGGCACTGTATGGAAAGAAATGACTCAATCAAGCAAGAAAAATAGACAGGAGGATACCAGGTCAGAGATTAGGAGGGTAACAATGCACATCGGGGGATTTTAAAAAAGCCAGGTCTTCATATGCTTTCTGAAAAATACTTCAGATTCAATCAATCTTAAATGATTGGGAAGTTAGTTCCATTCCTTAGTACCCAGAACTGAGAAGGATTTACTGCATCAAGTTCCGAGTCTGAAAGAGAGGGGCATAAGGAGATTTGCATGGGAAGATCTTGGGGTCCTTTTAGTTGTAGAATGGGTAAATCTGGCCATTAGATATATCCACCCTGTAGATCTGTAAGTTCTAAAGGTTAATAGCAGAATTTTAAAAAGGACCCTTTTATGTAGTCGTAGCCAGTGTAAGGCTTTCTGGGCTGCCGAGGCAGATGATCAACTGGGAAGTTTCAGTACAAGCCTGGCCGCCGCATGCTGCACACCCGCGGGTTTACGAATAGTTTGTTTTGAGGATCCTGCTTAAAGACGATTGCAGTGGTCCAGTCTAGAAGTTATGAGGGCGAAGGCAACTGTCTTCAATGATTTCATTAGATTAAAATACATGCCTGCTACTGCAAGAGCTTGTGGGCGGAAGGACAAGGAGGCATCACATTTTACTCCAAGATTTCTTACGACCTCAAATGTGGCAGTCAGGAGGGCATCGAATTCGGCCACTATTGTGCTGGGGCGAGATAATTTGACTTGACTTGCCAAGCAGCATAATCTCAGTTTTATTAGTATTACATTTTAAATGATTGGATTGCATCCGCCAGATAACTTTTCTTATGGCCGTTTTCAAAATTGAGCTCTGAGCCTATGGATGCTTTGTCCCTAGATAAGATCAGCTGCGTATCATCTGCATATGAGGTGGTTTCTATTCTGAAGGAAGTAATCCGAGAAATCGGAGGGGTCGCGTCAATATTAAATAGTACAGGACCCTGTGGAACCTATGATATCGCAGTTCTTTCTGAGGATGAAAAAGATCCTAACAAAACATTTTGTCTACGATCTGTTAGGAAGGATTTAATCCAGGACAGGGCGAGATGAGAAATCCCACAGTCCTTGATATGTTGGAGCGAAATGTTGTATCAGATGGTGTCGAATGCAGCAGATGAGGCTAATAAAATCAACGTGCATTATTTCCCGTATAAATTGTAGGGTATCTGCGACTTCCAAGAGGGCAAGAGTAACAATATGTAGATAAACATGACTCCCACTTGAAATTTTGATCTTGTGTGTATATATATCCCAAACTGTATTGTATCTTCACGCTTTAAAGATGTAACATGATGGTGCTTATTTTATCATGTGCTTTACTGTTTTCGAAGCTCCCCATGTGCATAAAATGGACAGCACTTTTTTCTGTGGATTAAACTAGGACATATTTTAATAGAAACATAATTGTTTTGTCCAAAATCAAAAAAAAAGTGTTGTATTATTTCTGCATCCTACCTAAACAAAACTGAAACCGCATAACCAGTGGTGCTCGGCTTTGGATTATCAAGACAGCTACACACAGAGGACTCCTTCAATCATCGCCAGAATGGTGAAAGCCAGGTTGGTCCTGTCAGAATTTTAACCGGTAACCAGGATACAGGATCACAGTAAACCTGTTAAGTTATTTTTATTATCTTTGAATTTGCTATCGGCCCCTCTTCTCCCAACCTCCCCGCCAACACACAAGTACAGTGACTGAGGAACGGGTAAGTTTGTTTATGGCAGGCTCCATTTTCTCTATGTGCCAATCTGCACTAAGACTCGGATGTTTGAGGTGCGCCCGGTATTTTCTGACCCTGAGCAACAAATTGGCAGGCCATAAAGTATTTTGATTAAATCCTTTTTATACACTTTAATGCCGCAGATAAACATAAGAAAGAAGTATAAGACTTCTGTAGTAGTCTATGTAAATCTTTGATCTCCTAGCTCCATTTTTGACTATTTGAGCCATATGAGCTTCCCAAACTGATTGAAGCAAAACAGTGTGGACAAGAAATAATCTCAGGAGCCAGAACCCCGAGTTGCAGGATACCCCAGGTTTCTGACTTTGACTCCATTTTTCTCTGCAGGTACCCCAGTCAGCACACTGATTGCGCGCCATTTCAGTGTCACGCTGCAGCGAGGAGCCTTCAGTGAGTACAAGTCTGATACTCTTCATAACCTGACCAGCAGTCATGTTTGTTGACAGAAGCTCTGTTTGTAAAGGATGTGGCTGACCAAGGCCACTTGGGATGGTGTGTGTCACAGCTTTGATCAAGTGTAGCCTTTGACCTCTTTGTTCTGATTGTGTCTTGCCTAGTAGTAATCTCTGCTAGTTGTGGATTTCTCTATGGTTTTAGTCCCATGTAGGGAGCAGGGGTGACCCCGCCTCCGTCCACTCTTCATTCAACATATGTGCATGTTGGAGCATTGATCGCGAGCGGAATAGTTGTAGGGTTCCTTGGTGTTTATCCCGTGGGGTGGTGACCTTACAAATACCAATCATCGCTTTGGGCCTTAAGCTGAAGATCATCAGTGAGTCTTTTTGGATGTGGTGGCTGTTTTTTTATGAGTCAGTGCCTTCCTGTGTGTGTAGGGCTCAGTGTCTCCTTGTGTAGGGCTCAGTGTCTCCCTTGTGCAGGAGCCAGTGTCTCCCTTATTGTGTAGGGCTCAGTGTCTCCCTTATTGTGTAGGGCTCAGTGTCTCCCTTATTGTGCAGGAGTCAGTGTCTCCCTTATTGTGCAGGAGTCAGTGTTTCCCTTATTGTGTAGGGCTCAGTGTCTGTAGTATGCTCAAATCCAATAAAGTTGAGACAGTTATCCTTTTGAAGAAAGTTGAGGTTTATTCACGACAAGACCCACGACCGTCTTCATACAACGCCCCAGTCAGTTATAATAAAACAAAGCTTAACATTCTCTCATGACCTAACAAGAATTCTATATTCCACATTCTTTAAAGCAACATACATTAATTAACCCTAATGCTCCTACTAACATAAAAAGTTCACTTCCACATATTGCACATCCCCCTTTCCATAAATCAAATAAGACATTAAAGCAATAACACAGAAAACATCTATATACAAATATACAATACACTTGCACACAAAATGCATTGACTCTAACATAAATAAAAACAAGCAAACATAGAAAATATACATGTTCATAAATTAGAAAATATACGTGTTCATAAATTACTAATAATATACAAAGTCCCTTGAATGAATAGGAGCAGATCTAATTCTAGAACTACTCCTGACTAAAGCATCTCCACCACCTGTAGACTGGAAACTAGATGGCATAGAAGGGACAACTGTATTGTCACTGCTCCCCATACCATCACCTTGATTCAAATTGTTATGCAAATCCCTACTGCGGCCCACACATGTATGAGCATCTAAATCAAACCAATCCTGTCTTACCCTGCTACCATGTCCCTTCACCCTTTCACAAATGATACCAGCTTGCTTAGGAGTAATTTTGACTAAAGCATTGCAACTCCACCACCCTCTATCTTGCAATAGAACTGCAGTTCTGTTTATCCTAATAACTTTTACAGGTTCAGAGAATTTTGACTGCCCCTTACTAACCCTATGCGGTTTTTTTATAAGGACCCAATCTCCCACACACAACGTTCCTTCCTTAACATGCATTCTGGAATCATAGTTTTTTTTATAACAATCCTGTTTAACACGGACATGTTCTCTGAGACTTTGTAAGTCTACTTTTTGATGACGTTCCACTTTATCCAATAACCAATTTGGACTAATGGCAGAAATAGGTTTCCTTCCTCTCAACAAAATGAAAGGAGCAACATCTGTTGTACTCTGTGGTGTAATATTATAATTCCACACCTTGAACTGTAAGTAATCTCTGACATCAAGGTTATTAGCAATTGCCGTTTGAACACCTTCCTTAATTAACCTATTTGCCCTTTCAACTAAACCATTAGAAGAGGGACTATATAAAGGTACCCTAATATGTTTTACATCATTTTTATCCCAAAAATTGGTGAACATCTCAGAAATAAAATGGGATCCATTATCCGTTACGATCTCCTTAACTCTTCCTTCTATGTAAAACAGATGTTTCAAAAATGTAATGACAGACGCAGAATCAGTGGACTTAACAAACGAAAAGTACAACCATTTTGAAAAATAATCAATAGCCACAATTAAAAACTTTTCATCATAACCAACCAAGTTAATAGGGCCAGAAAAATCTAACCCAATTTTTTCCCAAGCATTGTTGGGCCAAGTAACCGGACACAAAGGAACCGTAGAGGTTTTCCAATGCTTGTCTGAACACAAGCATTCCGTGCAAGAATCCACAAATCTTCTAACCTGCCCATCAATACCAGGCCACCAATAGATTTGCTTAATTTTCTTAGATGTTGCCGAAATACCCAAATGTCCTTCATGTGCCAAAGCAATAATCTTTGGACGTAAAACACTGGGAGGGACAAACAAATCTTGTCTAACCAAGATACCGTTAACAATCGACATTTCTGAAGCAACCTGATGAAAACATCTCAACTCCATTGACATAGATCTTTCGTTGGGCCAACCCTCAATTAAGAATTTCTTCACTTGAGTCATACACTCATCTTTGTCACATTGCTCAACCCATTCTTTCTCAGAAATCCGAAATTGTTCATTTATATCTCCAATAGTAAACACATACTCCAATCCTTCCCATTTTTTATCCACCACATCCTCACCATCAATAGGCAACCGTGATAAACAGTCCGCTCTTACATTTTTCCCACCAGGAATGTATTTTATGTCAAAATTGAACTCTTGTAACCTAGCCAACAATCTAATTAGTCTAGATGAAGCTTTATTCGAACAACTATCTCCCAACATGTATATTAAGGGTTTATGGTCCGTATGCAATTCAAATTTGCTCCCCCAAATGTACATTTTAAATTTTTCAGAGGCCCAAGAGCACGCTAATGCTTCCCTCTCGATCGTACTATAGTTTTTCTCCGCCACATTCAAGGTACGTGAGGCAAATGCAATGGTACATTCTTGACCATTAACCACTTGACTGAGTACTGCCCCCAAACCTCTGCCACTAGCATCAACTGTAATTATGCACTTTGCTCCATGCATGAATGGCTTAATAGCAGAAGCAGTAGTGATTAATGTTTTTATAGCTACAAATGCCTCCTGACACTCCTTGGACCATATGAATTTCTCATTTTTTTTCAAGAGATTTCTTAAAGGCTGCACAACCACTGCATAACCTTGCACGAAACGTGCATAGTACTCACTCAACCCTAAAAACGCCCTAAGAGAATCTTTGTCACCTGGAACTGCCGCTTCATGTATACCTTTTAACAATGATTCTTTGGGTCTGATACCATCAGCTGAAATGTTGTGTCCTAAATAATTAACCTGTTGTGTTAAAAATTTGCATTTTTCAAAATTTACTGTCATACCACAAGCACCCAATTTACCTAAGACTTCTTCTAAAAGTACAATGTGTTCATCTAGGCTTTCCGTGTGAACTAGAATATCATCTTGGAAAGTCTGTACACCCCCAAGATCTCCAAACACTTGATCCATTAAACGTTGAAAAACGCTGGCAGCAGATGCTAAACCAAACGGCATACGCCTGTACATATATACGCCAAAAGGTGTCACAAACGTAGTCAAATGTTGTGAATTTTTAGCCAATGGAATCTGATGGTACGCTGAGCGTAAATCAATTGTAGAAAAATATTTACTACCTCCTAATCTGGCAAGCATTTCATGAATACGTGGAAGGGGATGACAATCCACAAGGATATTTCTATTAAGAACTCTTAGATCAGCACACAGGCGTATATCTCCGTTACTTTTTCGTGCGACAACTGCCGCAGAAACCCATTCTGACGATTCCACACGTTTAATAATGCCCTGATCACACATATCATTCAGTAAATTCTTAAGATCATCTCTGGCTGACAAAGGTACAGGTCTTACTTTTTGTATCACTGGCACCGCATTACTTTTGAGTACAATTTCATGTTCAAAATTTTTAATGACTCCTATCTTGCTAGAAAACACTTGAGGAAATTTATTTTGTAGCATCCTAGTGAAATTGTCACAAATGTTTGTCTCCTGAATCGCTAAAATGGGCATCTCACCTAAAGTCACTGGCTCCTCATGACCTGGCCGTAAGATAATGCCGAACTTTGCTTGGTCCTGCCAACCTAGAATATCCCGTCCATTAACAGCTACATAAATTTTAGTAAAAATGTTCCTCCCCTTGAACAACACACTATCCTCAAAGTATCCTTTCATGATTATGTCATACTCCCCAAAAGCCTTGGGATTAATAGTTGTGGATTTAAGTAATTTCTCAGACCAAAATTTGTGAAATGTGTTCTCTGCTAAAATTGTAATTGGAGAACCAGAATCCGCCATCACATCTCCAATTTTAACGTCACATATAGGACCCTTACATCTTTTCTCACATTCACCTAATGCACTAATTTCTAGTGATGACACCGATACATTGTTAATAGCTTCAGCCAGTATATCATTCTCAACGTCAAGTTGACTAACCTTGACTCTAGTTTTACTCGCATGACACTCATTATAGAAGTGCCCAATTTTCTTGCAATTGTTGCATCTCTTGCCCTGAGCTGGGCAATTCTGAAAATTCCCTAAATGGAATCTCGACCCACATCTGTAGCATGCTCCACTCACTCTCTTCTCAACATTCCTTCTCACATTACCCTTATGTGTAACTAAATTTATATTAGCCTCATTACTAACAGGTGTGACCTCCACTGCTGAAACTTTAGCGATGTCAGAAGACCCACTAATGTTAGCCTCCGATAAAATTTTAGATGAAACCACAGAACGTTCTATGCTTCTTGCTATATCCATGACCTCATCTAAAGATGGGTTCTTACACGTCAAGATACGTTCTTGAATCTTTTTGTTAAAGCAGTTAAAAACTAATTGATCACGTAAGGCAGTGTCTAGATAATTCCCAAAAACACATTTAGATGCTAATACACGCAAAACTGCCAAATAATCCTCGATTGATTCCTCCGCAGATTGTTTGCGTTTAAAAAATGTGTGTCTTTCCACCATTACAGAAGGTTCATCAACATACTGCCTTCCCATACGTGCAAGTGCTTCCTTGTAAACATCCCAAGAGTCATCTCGTGCAGGTGCCGGAAACACCGGTAAATTATCGTACACTTCTTGTCCAGCATTACCCAAAAGATTAAATAAAATGGCTTTCTTCCGAGCTGGTGAAAATTTTAAACCATCAATGGCTTCCAGATAATTCTCAAAGATTCTTAGCCATTTATGCCACGGTTTAATGGGTTTTCCAGGCAGTTCCAAAAAAGAGGGTGGTTGCAAAACATTAGAATTACTATTATTAGCCATACTTTAGTGTTTCTTGACTAAATAATGTTGTTTCTATCACCAATATGTTTACTAAGAACTAGGTTGCAGACGCGTTGAAAAATGATGAAAACACGGTCACTTTCCGTGTACGATCTCCGTATCTAGCTTGCTTAACTCGTTGCTAGGAAACTAGCAACAACAGATTCAAAATGGAAGCACGCAGCGTCTACTAACGTGATGACTAATCACGCTGTGCCGTGAGCGAGATCGCGTGAAAGCTTGCGTTATTCATCGCGCTCAGAAGCTGATGAGTATCGTGTTGCTGTCTGGAACTCTCCGCTCCGTTTGAAGAATGCTGCTCCCTTCGCTGATGAGCCGTTGGAGGGGTCTTGTAGCTGATGCAGCAACACCACGGGGCCAACTGTAAGTTAAGACTAACACCAAGTCTTTACGCTGTCAAAGCCGTCCGACGAAATAAAACAGAAAACACAAATCCAAAAGTGTATTCTTTCGTTTCCCGATGAATCCGTAACCTTTTCCTGTCGTATGAATCAAGCAGGAATCCAATTCACTTGCAACTTTCACGATGAATTTCCACGAAATAGTCACTGTCTCACACAGGACACGCAGCTCCCAAAACATATATGTGCGAACTCCCAGCAGGCTTTCAGCACTCTTGAGAAATTTCAAATTTCTACTGTCGGTGGGTCTCTGTCTTAGATCGTCGCCATAAATTGTAGTATGCTCAAATCCAATAAAGTTGAGACAGTTATCCTTTTGAAGAAAGTTGAGGTTTATTCACGACAAGACCCACGACCGTCTTCATACAACGCCCCAGTCAGTTATAATAAAACAAAGCTTAACATTCTCTCATGACCTAACAAGAATTCTATATTCCACATTCTTTAAAGCAACATACATTAATTAACCCTAATGCTCCTACTAACATAAAAAGTTCACTTCCACATATTACAGTGTCTCCCTGCCACAGTCTCTGCCCCTATGATTTCTCTTCTGTGTCACTCACTACCCCTGTCCCTATGCCCCAGGCTTTGTGCCTTGCCCCCCCATGCCCACACCCTTTTCTCCCTGCCCTTACCACCTATATCACCATGTCCCTGTGAGTTCGGGCCCACACCCTATTCTTCTCCATATTCCTTTCTCCCCTTTGGCCACTGACCCCTATACATGTAGCACTATAGGGTGTGATTCCCGGACCCTGTAGTAGGTCTTTCTAGTTCTAAAATACTTCTGCTCCTTGCCCGTGCTTAAGAGTTTCGATAAACAGGGGACACAGGACGGCACCTTGCTCCTTTTCCGTGGTGGTAGGAGATAACAAAGACCCAGATTTGTAAACAGCCTTTGGTTTCCTTTTACTCTGTTTTCCCTCATTGCATCAGTCTGAACCACAGACACTAAAGGTGCTTCTGAGATGGGGAATGCCGCAGACCAGGCGAGCCTGCTACTTTGGTTTCTGGTAGCACCTTGTATGCCGTTTGAATATGCTGCTGGCACTTGAATGTGGGTGCTGCTGTTGGGCTGCTGCATGTCTTTCTTACAGCACTTACCATCTTCAGGAGTTTTCATTCCCTGCATGGTGTGTTCAGTGGGAGATGGTACCTGTGCTCTGAAGAAGGGACTTGCTCCTGTTTTGCAAATGCTTTCTGTGTCAAGATGCACCAGAGAAAGCTGGCACTAGGTGCCCTGGATTCACAGATACATGTAAGGTGTCTACTGTTTGGGAGGGCTGAACAAAACGTGTGCTAGCTGGCCACGTTTACTGAGCTCATGTCTTTTTTTCTTTCCTTTCCTCGATTTCAGAGTATGTGAACGCCAGAGAGCTGCCGGACGACATGAAGTCCATCACTGACCGAGCTGCACAGACGCTGCTGTGGACCGAGCTCTACCGAGGTGCGTGGCGGCTTCTGGTACAGACTCTTCGGTAAACCTGGACCATGAGCAGCTCTTCAGACGCAGAGCTTCAGAGAGAGACAGTTAGGGTCCCAGATCCTCTGGATTCACCTCTTGCCTGACACGTCATCTGTATGAATTGCTCCCTTTACCTGCAGGTTTCTCCTTCTCTGAAGTGACCTGGAGAACAGCCGGTTCTTTTCAGTCTGTACATGTGGGACTCGTGTAAATAATGCCTGCTTATGAGGCACACACACCTCAGACTACTCAATGCCAATGCAGCGATGTACAAGGAAACGCAATGGCACTCATTGTATCAATCTGAAAAGGGTGAAAGGTGCCCTCTTGTACCACATAATATACATTGACATATTAGAAGTGCTTACATTGGTCCAATGTCCCTGGGTGTAAAGGACTCTAGTGTTTTGAGACACCGAGGGAGCTGTAGCCTTGAGTAGCTCCATGGCGTAGATTGTGGTTTGTGCATGGCTCTAAAGTTTCAGTCACTCGTTAACCTTCTGTAGAAACAGCTCTGCAGCAAAAGAAGCAACATGCCCGAGTGCTGTGCCCCTTCCTCTGAAGCCTGTAGACCTGCCAGCTCTATAGAGGCAGCGCCCCATCCGCTCTTCTCACTGCCAGCCCCAGAGGATTCTCCTTGCCAGTTTTCTCTGCCTTGCTTCTCTATATTGGTATTTTAGTGCTATTGTAATCATTTTCCAGGTTTGTTCCCTGTCTCACAGGATTGCTTTCAAGGGGTCGAAAAGGCCCAGAACTGTAGACCTCATTCTTTATCTCTAGAGCTGTACTCTCAAGGCAAGGACTGTGCCCGAACACACTTGTACTCTCCCTTTCCCAACGAAGGCCTGCTAGTCGATGCCAGGCCTGCATCATGCCTGGGATAGAACACCTGCTTCTTAGTCTGCGTTCCTTGAAATTGGAAACGCAAGAGGCCATGCCCGCCCTACTGGAGTGCGCCCCTCCATCAGCTTACCCCAAAATTGCTTTCTGTATAGCCTTTAATCTACACCTAAGTTGCCTGAATTTGTCACTTTCCCTCACAGTGGCAGAGCTGACAACAGGTTTTTAGATCTGCAGTAGGGCCTGTAATTGTGGGGGCCTTTATTTGGTGAAGGAGGACCAAGGTGGTGAGGAGAGTATTAGGAAAAGGGCAGAGGAAGGATACATGTGCCATCTGAGGACACCAAGTGTATTGTTGCTCAAGTCTATGTGTACGGAACACTTTTTATTGCATCATATGGAGCCCTGTCAGGAACACTGGATTGGAATTAGAGGATCATTTGCACAAGAAGTCCTTTGAGGTTGCAGAAATATCCTTTTACTCAGTTGATTTCACTCGTGACCTCCTTAAAATCTCAGGGTTCACTTTCTCCATTTGTTTTATCATTGTTCACCATTCCCACCATTCTCTTCGGTCTTGTGTTTATCTAGTAGCTCTTTCCTTTTACTCTTTATAGAACTTTCTCAACCACCTGTTACCATTGCTATCCTTTTCTGGATTTCTGCCTTTTCCCTTTGTCTATAGTCCCTTCCCCCATCTCTCATTTCTGTCTGTCCTTCGCTTATATATTTCTCCCTGTGTTTCTCTTTTGCCTTCTTGTCTTTCTTACACTTCCTTTTCTCTTCCTTCTCTTATCCTTCTTTCTCGTCAGGCCTGGCCATGACAATGAGTTACCTGTTCCGTGAGCCTGCCACCATCAACTATCCGTTCGAGAAGGGGCCGTTGAGTCCGCGCTTCCGGGGTGAACACGCCCTGCGCAGATACCCATCCGGAGAGGAGCGGTGCATTGCCTGCAAGCTATGCGAAGCCATCTGTCCTGCTCAGGTGAGGATCTGAACCTGAGAGGAGCATCCAGGGTCCCTTGAACCTAAAGATGTGAAGTCCTGGCCTAGTCAAATGACCATTTACCCTTTGCCACCAAACTGCATCTCTAAGCCCAAGCCCTTCATTAAGAGGTATGTGCAGCTGAATTTCTGAGTGGAATTTCGCTCCGCAGCACTCAAAGTTCCCTGGTGTTTCCACTCCAGAAAATCCAGCTGGTAAAATCACATTGGGAAAGGGCTGCATTGCAGCTAGGACCTGTTTAACAGGTTACATGTCAGTCCCTCTGTCAAAGCACAAGTAGGGGTGTTACATGCTGCCCTAGCAGGGTACATCATCCCCTTCTCTCTTACCACCCCTTCCTGCTAAAGTCCTCATAGACATGTATCGCCTGCTTGGGGCAACTGATCAATGTCTGTTTTAAAACCCCTGGGATCATGAATGCAGTGTGGGATTGCACCTGGTAAAACCGAGTCTGCGCAGTTCCCAACGCCATGGAGTTTAACTCCTAGAGGTGTAATTGGTTGCAGACACTGTCCGACAACCCACTACACCTCGACCGGAAGAGCTGCCTGAGGCTCCAGTCTTCACCACAGAAGTGTCTGAGTCCACGGCAGTGAAGACTGTGTTTTATTGTCCAGACCACTCGCTGGGGTTTGTCCTTTAAGGGTTTATTAGCTCTACTATATTATTAAGTTCAATCTGTAAGAACTCGTAATTAATGCCGCAGTCCCTCCTTTGATCCGCGACCTGCCCAATATTTGCTCACTGTCCAGCTCTTCTTCTGAGGGCCAAAGATTTACCAAGACGCACATTAAGACCTGTTTTCCGGATCTCCCTCTTTCAAACAGCAGCTCTGCAGTCGCATCATTATGCCTTTTTGTTCACAGGCCATCACGATTGAAGCCGAGCCCCGAGCCGATGGCAGCCGTCGAACCACCCGCTACGACATCGACATGACCAAGTGTATCTACTGCGGGTTCTGCCAGGAGGCCTGTCCTGTGGATGCCATTGTGGAGGTGAGCAGTGCACACTGAGGGATGTGTCTGTCTCATTGTGGAGGTGAGCAGTGCACACTGAGGGATGTCTGTCTCATTGTGGAGGTGAGCAGTGCACACTGAGGGATGTGTCTGTCTCATTGTGGAGGTGAGCAGTGCACACTGAGGGATGTGTCTGTCTCATTGTGGAGGTGAGCAGTGCACACTGAGGGATGTGTCTGTCTCATTGTGGAGGTGAGCAGTGCACACTGAGTGATGTGTCTGTCTCATTGTGGAGGTGAGCAGTGCACACTGAGGGATGTGTCTGTCTCATTGTGGAGGTGAGCAGTGCACACTGAGGGATGTGTCTGTCTCATTGTGGAGGTGAGCAGTGCACACTGAGGGATGTGTATGTCTCATTGTGGAGGTGAGCAGTGCACACTGAGGGATGTGTCTGTCTCATTGTGGAGGTGAGCAGTGCACACTGAGGGATGTGTCTGTCTCATTGTGGAGGTGAGCAGTGCACACTGAGGGATGTGTCTGTCTCATTGTGGAGGTGAGCAGTGCACACTGAGGGATGTGTCTGTCTCATTGTGGAGGTGAGCAGTGCACACTGAGGGATGTGTCTGTCTCATTGAGTGGAAGTGAGTTCTTTGTGCCGAGCTCATCTATTCAACATGTGCATTCGAGAGGTGGGGCGGTCTACCCTGCGGCGTACCCTGCGGCGTACCCTGCGGCGTACCCTGTGGCGTACCCTGTGGCGTACCCTGTGGCGTACCCTGTGGCGTACCCTGCGGCGTACCCTGCGGCGTACCCTGCGGCGTACCCTGCGGCGTACCCTGCGGCGTACCCTGCGGCGTACCCTGCGGTGTGCCCTGTAGTTACCAGGAAGGCCTGAGTTCATGTAAATACGGTCCGGGCTCGTGTCATTTCTGTCCATCTGCTGCTTTGGGGTATTTCCCTCCTCAGTGGAGACTCATTTTCCTGTCCTAATGCTCTGCTGGGGTAAGGATCATCTGAGCAACAGTTTTTGTGTTTTTCTCAGTATGTAGAGGCCCTCAATGGAAAACAAGTACACCGTCCTCTTGAATCTGACGCTACAAGCGCTAGTAGAAGGCCCTGCTTCGCGGCAGCCGCCCCAGCTCTAATGACTCGATTGCTGGATTGCTGAACACTCTTCCTTCGCCTTCTTTATTGTTCTTATGTGTGACTTGTAAAGCACATGTCTACCTGAAAAAACAAGTTTCCTAGCACTAGTCTCCTCACTAAACCAGAGTCAACGGCACAGTTGCAATTAAGATGTGGAACCATCCAGGTTTGAAGCTGCTTGCGAAAGATGTGAGCACTTTCCAGGCTCTCGGCGAGTTTTGCAGGTTGTTTCAAAGTTTGAGGCCCAGATACAGAAATGCCTGGCCACCGCGGCGAGATTTCCTAACTCTAGGAACCACTGAAATATCCTGATGGCTGAAGCGGAGCGTGTCCAGACACCAGAGGTTTCAGATACACTGGCCCTGCGTCAGCGAGGTGCTTGTGCATATAGCGTAAGGCCTTCAATTGGAGGCGCCGTTCAATGGGCAGCCAGTGCAGGGTATGTAGAAAACCTTTAAAACCTCATTTCTTTTAGAATCCCTCCACCCCTCTGCACGCTGCGTTCCACGTTTGTGGGATTCTTTTTCTTCAGGGCTTGGTGGTAGAGTATTCCTTGTTATTTTCATTGCTTTGCTATTCAAGAAGGGCGTCAAAAGCAGCGTTGTGTGTCATCGCGGGATAAACACGCTAAGCCTCAATTTTAACTAGTGTAGAGGCATTGCCTCTCCACCCTAGCAGTTTTTTGCCGCTGCTGGTTTATTTGAACCTTCATTACCAGAGTGGCAAGGCCATGGTGGTGGAATGGCGAGGCGTCATTTGGTATCAGCATGTCCCTTTTCTTTCTGGCCGCCCTGTAGGGCCTCCTCGTGCATGACACATTGGAGCTGCCTGCCGCCTTTTGATTTCTCTGCCCCCCCCCCCCCCCCCCGCTGCCCCGCCAACCCCCCCAACTGCACTACCATAAATGCGTGGGATTCCCAAGCGCAAATAACCCTGTAAGCCTCGTGACTGCCTTCCGTGGGGCGCACAGACTGCCCTCAGTGAAAGAGATCCCCAGTGGTCCTCTTTGCCAAGGACAGAGGATGCTAGCAACCCAGGGGGGGGGGGGGGGGATCCTAAGGAGCACACAGAAAACTCTTCAAGTGTCCTGTCTGCAGCAGTGCATCTAGCTGAAGCTTTCCAACTCAAATCTGCCCAAGAGATTTCTCAGTCGTGTTAAAATCCTTGAAATCGCACTGGTGATCTCGGAGCACCGTTTTGGGGGCGCGAGGCGAAGCTCTTTTCTTAACAGATCATCGAGGGCATGTTGGATGTGTGTGGCCTGACTTGAGAGAGGAAGTTTCACACAGCCAGCCCTACGAAGGGAAGCACTGTGCCCCAAATGATTATTGCATATTGAAGAATAATCAGGGGATTATAGCAAATGTTGACTGAAAACAGAACAAATTAATCTGTAGCCAAAGAAAGCAGGGACTAGTTTTAAGAAGGCGTGAGCAATATTAGGAGACATTGAAAGAAAATGATCTGTCAAACTGTGAGCAGTGTACATCAAGGTATGGCCGAGACCAGAGCGATCCCCGTTTCCGAAGACCACAGGATGTGGGATGGACCAGTTTGTCGAGCGGTACGACATTCTATCCAGCGTCCAACCACACGGAACCGAGACCTATGCTTGACACCTCTCAAGTTTAGAAAGTGGCATTCATCACAAAGGCACGGTGTGATGTCCCCTGAGGTGTAGTTTTAATTGACATCTATGCATAGGCAAGAAAGCTGAAAGCAGGATGGGCAGAGCAATAATAAAGGGTGAAAAACAAAAGGAAAACTGATACCCGTGAGCAGGCGCATGATATTTGAATTGTTTGGAGCAGTTTGGTCCACATGAAACCAACCACCTGTGTGAAGTCCTCTCAAACGGCAATTGTCCGTCTCAGGGCTGTCTCCAAAACTCATGTCAGGAGCATGCCTCGCAGGTACAGCGTGCTCCACTGTGTGTTGCTGCAGACAGGTCTAGTAATATTACACCGCGCTGTGGCTGGCACCCTCTTTTCCAGTGTTACGTGGCACGCGGGAGGCACCCCGACGGATGCACCCCCTCGGCTCGCATCGGAGCAGCCTGCGAAGAAGATGAACAGATTATGTATGGGCTGCACAAGCGCTCTGATCCTGTGGGACCCAGAGGGGGCTCTGCATCATTATCAATAGAGAGCGTTCTCATTGCTTCTCTTTCCTAATCAATCAGAGAATGGCCATGATTTGCTTAGTTTGAGCGGAATCTGCTTTATGTAGCCTTGAATATAGATGTACTCTGTAGATCCGATCCGATATTGCCCTGGGACTGGGGATTGGTGTGGCTGAGTTGAATTGTGTATTGTATCACACTGCTGCATGGAGAACACAACGAGCTCAGAGGCGATGCCCTTTTCCAATTCAAATCTGCTCTAATAATGTCCGTGCCACGTCTGCCTTCTGCCTCGCCAGCTCCTCGTGGCGCAGTTACCTTGTCTGGTAAGGCATGCAGGGGTGTGCATGCATGGATAGGGAAAGCATGTGTGTGACTTCTTTGTGAGGTATATGAAGTCCTTAGCTGTGTTCTGATCAGGTCACAGGGAACTAGACTGGCATAAGCAAGGAGAATGATTGCACAGTAGTGCTGCCTGGAGACTCTATGCAGGTACAGCAGGTGTGGTGGGGGGGGAAGGGTCACAAAGGATTTGAGCAACGCCAGTGTGAGATTGCGCCGGTGGGGCTGCATGTATGTGAAGGTGTGGTGCATGAAGCCCAGAAAAGTTGTCTAATTGTAGAGCAGCAGAGATGATGCAGCAGCCAGCTGGATGTTGTGTTAGAGCAGGGGTCTTCAAACTACGGCCCACAGGCCATGATGGCCTCCCACCGCAGCTGTAAGATGGGGGGGCAGTTGTTTCTCCTCTGAAGCCCCCGCAGTCGAACAGTGGCCTATGAATATCAAAGCAGCTCCCACCTTACTGACTTTTAGGGAACTGCTCAAAACCTGGCTTTCAACACCGAGTCCTTCTTTTCTTTCTTGCCCAACTGCCGCGCCTTTTCAGCGCCAAAACACCCACGGGGGGTATTTGTGCGCTTTAGAAATCGATTAACATAACATATCCGGCCCTCTACAAGATTTTATCTGTCTCTCAGCAACTTTAGCATTAATGGGCTAAAATGTAATTTCTCTGTTTTGCCAAGCCTCTGATTCCGCTGATCAAAGGGAAATGTATATCCAATTCCTTTGGCAGCCTGTAGGTGGCAGCAAAGCCTCTTGAGTTTTCATTATATATCATTTCTTAGTTTGAGCACAGCATTGTTTCTTTGTAATTGTCACATTTCTCCTTTGTTCTCAATCCTATCATGCTGAATACAAAAAAGATCCAAGTAAATCGTATTCATTCATTAAAATTGAATTAATTCATTTATAACACTGATTTTTATTCAGACCACAAATACTTTTAAAATATACAATGTGGCCCTTGTACTGAAAAGTTGGGAGACCCCTATGTTAGATGAATGGCGCTATAGTGTGTAGGAGAGAAAGGGGCAACCCTTGGGTAGAAGATGCACAAGATAGAAGCAGGTGTGGATCCTACAGAATGCCTGATGTGAAAGTGAGTGACGAAGACGTGACCAAGGAAGGATGTGGAAAGCGTGCGCCTTCCAGTTGAAGAGGAACTGTGTAACCAATCCATGTCCTGTCTTAAACACGAGCGCTACATAGCAGAGGATGACGGCGGTCTGTTTACTCTTCTATTCTCGCCCTCTCATCTTATTTGCAGGATCTCCGGTTACAAACTACGCCTAAGAACACTTGGGCGGCACAATAGAGCCTCTGACCTGTAATCTAATTCACAGAAACAGGCGTCTCCGCCGTATTCATTCACCAGTCCTTAATTTTCCGCCTTACAGTTTCTGAGAAGTGTCTCCTATCTTGGTGCTTCAAATCAGAACTGAGATGGCTGCCATGAGTAGGGCTTTCCTGGTCCTCCTAGCTTCACCCCCTAGGCGCAAAATCCTTATTTTCTATCTAGGGTCTTTTCGTATAAAAAGTGATAGAATTTACTTTTTAATAAGATGCTTTAAGAAATGTTGCTGGCAGCCTCCCACCTTCACCATTTGTGTGTTCTAAAGCAAGGAATCTGAAAAAGATCCCTCAATGAGAAGAAAGATTAGAGTATCCTTAACTCTTCCTTGGGTAATGCTTGTCCCCCTCTCTTCTTCTTTAGGGACCCAACTTTGAATTCTCTACAGAGACTCACGAGGAACTGCTCTACAACAAAGAGAAACTGCTCAACAATGGAGACAAATGGGAGTCCGAGATTGGCGCCAACCTGCAGGCTGACTTCCTGTATCGGTGACCCACAGCCGCCTCTCCGGGTGCTGCCACTGTTGCTCTTCTCTGTGTGTGTGCTATCACTTCTGCAACATTGTCTGACCGATGTGAAATTTTTGCCGTATTTAATTGAGTCCTGTAAAAATAAAAAGTTTGGAGTAAGTAGTATGTGACCTCCATTCTATACTCTGTGGATAGCCAATAATCCACCGTCCGGCCCAGAACTGCCATTTTCTTGGCCTGATGAGGAATGTTCAGGGCGCACTTGCTGTAGCAGGCCCTGTGGGTTTGATTGCTACACCCTCGTGCAAGGTGGACTGCTATATCAACCACATGCTGAGGAGTGTCCAGGAAGGCATGTTTCCTTTCTCTTCATCTTAAGCAGGTTTTCTCAGGCATAACAAGGTATTGTTCTATTTTCGATTTGCCAATTTTGTTTTGCATGGTGTGGCCATGTCTCAAGTGAGACAGCATACTTTATTGCGAAATGCTGAGAATGTGTTTTTCAAATGTTTTGATAGTAGTGGAGAGTAGTGTGGAAGACATAGTACAAGGAATGGTGAACATCCAATTATAGACCACAGACCTGATTTGTGGAGTGGTGCACCACTCGATGTTTAAGACGAGCTGTAGGTAATTAGTCCATGAGTCTTGTGATTTAAGACTGGAATCATTCTTTATTTTTCAAAAATGTCAGCCAACGCGTTTCGTTCATGAGAATGAACTTCTTCAGGGCATACGTATCAACTCCTGGTTGGGGAAAACAATAGTGTCGGATGGTAGTCCGGGCTGCAAGGACCACCTGGATATGGTCCGATGTGCGCTAAGTCTAGTATTGAGGCTGAGAGTAGAGCTGTCCACTCTTCACAAGCGGACAGCTCTACTCTCAGCCTCAATACCAGACTTTGCGCACATCGGCCCTTATCCAGGTGGCCCTTGCAGCCCGGACTAACATCCGACACTATTGTTTTCCCCAACCAGGAGTTGATACGCATGCCCTGAAGAAGTTCATTCTCATGAACGAAACGTGTTGGCTGACATTTTTGAAAAATAAAGAATTATTCCAGTCTTTTAAATCGCAAGACTCATGGTCTAATTAACTACCGCTTGTCTTACACATTGAGTGGTGCACCGCTCCACAAATCAGACTTTCTCATTTATCTGCATAGCAGTTGGCACTCAACGACGGCGAGTGCTGGAGTGGTTTTTGTGCACACACAACCAGATTGACTACTTTTTTCAAAAACAACAAGGGAACTTCACAGGGTAGTGCGGTCACTGTGTCCGCCGTTGTGTGGAACTATTTTTTGCATAGACCACAGACCTGTTCCCTACATCTCGGATCCGTTCAATAAATTGATCCCGGTGGAGAGTGAGATGTGTTTTGGTCATCCTTACTGTAGTGCTGTTGCCAACCAGTAGTGTTGTACAGCATGAATGAAGAGGAATTGTCTCCTCTGCACCACACACCATACATTGGGTTTTCTAACTGTATTTTAGAACAAGAAATTTAAATATTGAAATTTCGTGTGCATTGGTATGGAGCTAAAAAGTAACGGCATTCATGTGCCAGATAGGGCTCATTCGAGCGGAGGAACAAAGCTCCTCTTTAATGGTTTATTCAAGATTTATGTAGCCAGTCCCAGTTATCATTTTGTGGCAGCACCCGTAAGTTTTAGGGCCACATGTATATTTGTTTTTTTAACTGCCGCAAACAGCCCGATTCTGTTAATTGGGCCGTTTGCGACTGGGAAAAAAGGCTTTCCCAATGTACCCAACCCTGTTTTGCGATTTGGTAACCTATTACCAAATCGCAAAATGGTTTAGTAATTCGCTATTAGGAAGGGGCGTGTTTAGGGTGCCCCTTCCTAATATCGAATCACATCGGTATGTTGGAATGTTTTGTGACCGAAATGCAGTCGCAAAACATTTACATTTTACCACCTATACCAGTTGGTGGTAACCTATTCGCAAATGGGAAGTTGTCCCCAAGAGACCCCTTCCCCTTTGTGAATTTCTGAATGTATGCAAATACTTTAAGAGCAGGCAGTGGCCCCACGGACCACTGCCTACTCCTGGAAAATACAAAGAAAACTTTTCATTTTTATTTTTTTAAACGCAACTTGATTTCCTTTAAGGAAAACGGGCTGCATCAAAAAAAAAAAGCTTTTTTAAAAAGCAATCACGGACATGCAGGTTTGTTAACCCCATTGCAGGCCACCATTCTCATGATTTTAGCGTTTCCTAGAGGATCGCAAATTGCGACCTACCTCATTAATAAAGGTAGGTTGATTTGCGAACCCCTATGAATCGCTATATGAAACTCTTGGAGTTTATACATTTGAAATAGCGATCACCCAATTGCTATTCTCAGAAAATCACAATTAGGTAATCGCTATTACAAATGTTGATGCATGTGGCTCATAGTTAATTAATATAACTGTCCCCAGACACCTGATCGATTATTTCCAAATCCGCACACAGTGATCTCATTGTTTTCTTAACCTTATTACTTCCCCATCGATATGCATGTCTGAAATCGCTGTTGGGGAAAACTCCACTGAGGTTGACGCTACACCGAGTGTTTTTAGCACTGCATGTATCTGTTAATGGCAGGACTGGGCACCGAAAACGACACCGGGGACTTATATTTATATTTCTTCTAGTGTGGTGCTGTACCCACAAGTATTGGGGTGCTTCAGAAAAAGCGTTGAAGAACACTACGCTGTGCGACCGAGGTTCGCTGTAGAGTGTGGGAGTTATACAAGGAACCCGTGCAGAACAAACATCTCTGGTGCTACCCTCTGGTAGCTGAACCCATAGCTGCTTAGTTGTTTCAAAGAAGTCTTTGGAGAGGGGTTTACATGACCAAGCCCTGAGAGGAGTGCGTCCCCTGGTCCCCCTGTGTATTGCTGATTCCACGAAGAGGCAGAGACTGCGCCTCTGGTCTTGGAGAAGCTGCGCTCAGTTGCATATGAAGGACCCATTAGCCAAGACTGCTGGAGGAGCTTTCGGCCAAGCTAGACCTCCTGGAGCAGGACAGCTCGGTCCGGTGCGCAGGGGCTGAGGCGGAGTCGTGGAGAGTTTGCATCTTTTCCTCACCCCCACCCTGGTCAGATAAGCCCAGGGTGATTGGCTGCCCTGACTGGATCTTTTCGAGGAGCCTCTTGTTATATCTGGGATCCCGCTTCCATTTTTATTGAGAGTAGAATTCTTGCCGTTTCTGCTGCGAGATGTAAATGATGGGGTTGTTTCCTTTCTCTCAAGTATTGATTTGTTATTTAAATGGTATTTTCTGTGAGAGCTGCTTAATGAAAATATTGTTGAAGAGAAATGGAAATTGAGCGGAGATTAGTAGTAATAAAAAGGAAACAGTGAATGTTCTTAGCAATGCAATGTCCTATCTAACATGTTCTGCTTCTGTCTCTAGTCCTGTAGAGCCTTCACCCAAAGTATAGCGTGAAAAGGTTTTCTGAGCCTCAGGGATATCGGGCGATGTTGTAAGCTGCACCCGTAACGAGTTCTTGGGTGTTCGCTTATCATGGTCATGCTAACAAAGGTTCATGAAGTATTGCCAAGTACCAGCAGGTCATTTTCTTTGCAAGTGTGCATCAAACCATAGACCGTTGTGGGCTCCCACTGGTGATCTCACGGTGCACAAGTGACGGAGCAGCTGCGTGTATGTTAGGGTGTCCAGCTGAGCAGGGAGTCCCAAGAGGAGGTCTCCTAAACTTGAAATAACCTCTCAATATTTATAGCAGAACAGAATCCCTTGGTTTGACTGCATTCGCAACGTTGGTGCCGTTTCAACCTTATAAGTGGTTTGGAAGGTCGTCACCAGGACTATAAACAGTGCATGCAAGCACATCAGATATGTAAAATGAGGAGGAAAATGCTCGCCTATGAAAGCCCCAGGAACAATCAGGATGGTGGGAGAGGTGTGGCACAGCGGCCAGAGAGGCTGACTCCGGAGCATGGGGCTCATGCTTCAATCTCCGGCACCCGTGGCAACCCCGCTCAGCATCAAGTGACTCTGGGCTCACTTAATCACCCCAACGGCGCCCCAGCGCCTGGATACCCTTAGGGGGGGTAAGCTGCGCTTTACAATCTGGAATTATTATTATGTTCATTAACAGTGCTGTGCTTGCCTCCATGATCAACAGGGCATTTAAAATATAGGACCTAGAAAGCAGCAGTAATCGTTTTTAATAAATTGTGAAACTAAAGAAATGTATGTGTGTGATGGCCATGTTTTTTCTGAGGCTAAAGTTAGGCCATAAAAGAAACCTTTCCATTCTACCGAGCGCTTTACCAACACTGCAGCTAAAGTGTAACTACAAGGAGAGCGAACCTTCCAGAAGTAACACCTGGAAGGAAGAAGGGGGGGGGGGAAAAAGCAGCAATATGCTTCTGTACTCTTGCGTCTTCAGTGAGTAGGATTGTTCACTATTCTGCGTACTAAGAGACGGAGCCAAATGTGAGGTGGCCCCTCCTTGCTTCCATAGAACATCATATATAAGAAAGATCTATGATAATGGTGAGGGGTGGGCTTCCAGGGATGACACGGATTCTGGAGGAGATGCTGAAATGCAGAGTTCCAACTTTAGGCATAGTAAGCGACATGGGGAAGCTTGACATCACTGGGCATATTGCATGTTTAATTTAAGTAGGGTTTAGGCCTAATTGAGTAGAGATGTGTGATAAAATATGATTGGGGCTTTCCTACGTTTTCCCTAATTTGTATAATAAGTGCTGAATTGTTAATTATATTTATATCCATTCTAATGCATATTATTTTGAGAGGAATAATGTATAATAAATAATTATATAGGCTAAAATACCCACTACTGTGTCTGCCTTCTGATTTCAGGGCATGCTGCAGTTCTCTGTTTGCTACCTTCAGAAGATAGATTCTCTGGTTCCTAATACTTCTGTCTACTCATGCGTAACATAAGGAGGAATTTTCTTTTCTCCGAAAAAGCATTTGATGCTCAAGAGTATCTACTGGGTGTGGCCCTAATAATTAGGAGATCACAACACAACACTAACCTACCATGCTGCATTCCACCTTTGGGATACCAATCCATGCTACCACAAGGGTGCTGAGATAGCACACTGCATCCTAGGCAGACTACCCAAAAGGCACTCAAAACCCTACCACATCCTCAAACTAATCAACTTTCTAGAATGCCTACGTTTGGTGATTATTAGAGGTGCAGGTTGGGTAAAGGGAACTGTTTTTCTCTACTATGACCCCTGTAAAGGGGCATCCGGTGAAAGATTACATCCAATTCAAAGCCGTGGACAGTGTCCTGATGTAGTCTCCCCATATCTTTAGAGGGTTAGGAAATTTGCAAGTGCCACCAGTGTCCGGCACATAAATAGAACCAGTCACCCTGTAGCTCTCAAACACCACAGGATACTGCTCCACCTTGGTGGAAGCTGAGCTGCAGAATCTGGAAGACCTAGGGGTTATCGAGAAGGTATCCGGCCTCATGCCCTAAGAATTGCCAATGCTTGTGGCACTTGCATAGACTTGTGGCTACTCAAATGGGCCATACAAAGAAAAAGGCCCATCACTGTGTCTGTTGATGACTTGATCAACACCCTCAATGAAGCCCACTGAATTTAACACTCGACCTGAACACGGGCTATCATCAGCTCGAGGTAAGTGAGGAATGTTGTTATATTGTCACGTTCTCAGCCCACGCTGGTCACTGAGGATACCGTTGTCTCAGTTTTGGAATCTCAGTGGCAGGAAAAGTATTTCATAATGCCGTACGAGAGTGCGGTCAGGCTCTGACAACGTTTTGAATGCCATTATCATTCATGTAACATCCATTGAAGAACACCAGCGGCAACTCGCAGCCACGCTCCAGCGGATAGCAAAGATGGGTCTGACACTAAATAGGTAAAATTGCCAATTCCGGCAGAAAGAAGTGGAGTTTTATGACGTCATATTTTCAGGATAAGGCATCCGATTCAACTCTGCCAAAGCTGTCTATTAGAGAGGTGGAACCACCTCCGTCTGCTTCTGAAGTGCGAATCTTCCTTGGCCTCGCTACCTACTGTGGGAGGTTCATCCCTAACTTAGCCACCTTTGCCAGCACACAGAAAGATCACGAAAGCGTCTGATCCATGGCACTGGGTTGTGGGAGAAGTGAAGGCATGCCAAGGCATAAATAAAAAGACCCTCCTGCTGGACACAACAATGGCATACTTTAACCCAGCCAAGGACTCTGAATTGATTATTGATGCCAGCACCATTGGACTCGTAGTTGTGGTAGCGCAACACACGGGGCGCAATGATTGGCGACCCATTGAGTTGGCAAACAAGAGTGCTCACCAGCACAGAGAAATGGTACGCCAACATTGAAAAAGGTGGCAGTGCACGCATTTTCATATTTATCTATATGGACACCCCTATAAGGTGGCCACAAGCCCCTAATCCCACTGTATCCGGGTTCATGCTTCACCCACCACCAAGAGACATGAGTTCTTCAACTACAGAAATACAGTTCAGATTCAGGTACTAGCCAGGGTGTACTAATCCAGCAGACCATCAATCCCGTCAACCTTGCAAGCCAGAGACCGCCGGGGCGCGAATGGCAGCGCGGATGATTGCGTGGAGTGATTTGCCTCTGTGATCCGTCCTCAAATGATACATTTGAGGAAATTGCAGAAGTAACTAAATCTGATGCATGCCTGCCGCACTATTGAGTCACACCAGTTGAAAGACTTCCTGAGGAATGTAACTGTGACAAGGTCAGTAATCGGGAGAGCACAGCCCTCTGGACGGTTTGGGATGTGCTCCATGTCACAGAGGATGGCCTCCGTCCTTCTTTAAGGGCACTAGATATCAATTCCCTGTACTCTGTGACCATGCATGCTGCGCTTTGCTCTCATAGGACACCAGGGGGTGAACAAGACAGAAGCTGGACTCGGGAGCAAGATGTGGTTCTCATAAAGCTTGTTGGCATTGACTACCTAACTGGTGTGTAGTGACAAGCCTTCTTGACCGGTCCGCCCCTGTTATCACCGATGGCTCCAGTGAGGGGCTGTAGCAAGACATCAGCAATGACTGTGGCTTGCTTCCTAATGGACGCCAGACACATATTCCAGATTTCTAGTGGTGGAGTTACAGGCTTACACAAACTTCAATCAAACCAGAGAAAAGCTAGGGTGTTGGCCCAGGAAAATGGAGCAGTCAAGAGTATAGTGTGAACAAGGCCATTAGAACTGGCTTAGAGTCAATTCACTGAAGAAACAACCGATGAGTTCCTTGGGGCTCACTGGCCAACACCTCATAGCACTACAATAAGAGCCCCTGCTGAGGGCATGTCTGGCCGTGCCATAGTGGATATGGCCTCTCATGCTCATACATGGCGGTCACACTTGATGGACCCCGTAGCCATTATCCTCCGGAGAAGACAATGGCTGAGCCAGCCAAGACCGTCCGAAAGTCAAGTATCCGCGTTGGTAAGGAACCACCATGGAGGGGAAAACTTTTGTCTCCCCTTTGAAAGACACCTGTTATTGGTAACAGGGTAACAGCACAGAGGGGAATTGACTAGGTCACAAGGAACATCTGCATTGCAGAAGTGGCGAAATGACTGCCCAGAGGACAGTGGCAGCGATGAATGGGACGACAGCATGGAGGGAGCGCACGGACTAAGCCATGTTGACCAGCAGGAGTCAACTTCAAGTGACTGAGACACTATCCCCGCTGTGGACCCTCCATCCTGCGGACATCCCTATCATCTATGACCTCAGACCACCCAACCCCAGAAGCTAAAAGACTATATTTGTGACTGTTTGTTGTGTAAGATCTGAAGACATTTGTTCAGTTGAGTTGCTTATAGTTGAGCAAAAGAAAATCTTTGTAGGAATGTAGTGAGCCATGTGACACACGTAAAGAGGGGAGGGCACCACGAGGGGCGGTGCGAGGGATTCATTAAAGTTCTGGCCGACCCTTGCTCAGACCATCCGAGCTGTTCTCCAGCACATCCCTGTATTGAATCCCTCCGCCCTGGCGATGCACATGCTAGGGAGGCCTCCACACTCGTTTTTTCAGATTTCAAGATGGAGTTTCCCAGTTCTGATTTATGACTGAGAACTGAATGGGTCAGGGTGGGAAATTGAAAAGTTACTTAGATCTCACAGTCATTGTGTGTAAACAGTAGAACAACTGCTCAGTGTGGTGGATCTCACAGGCTCAGCACTGGGACTGTCAATCAGATTTCAGTGACCGTTCAGGTTTATATATGAGACAGATCCCATAGGTGACACCAGTCCCACAGGTGCAGCTCAGGGCCACTAATGTCAAAGCCAAAGAATGCAATCCAGACGACGAAGCGCGTCTGAGTAAGTCATGAAATAACAGGCACAACAGCCCTTTGGCAAGAACTAACATCAGCAATAACTGTACACAAAAGACCAACAGTTGCTTCTCAGAGCTGTAATACTTTATGGCCATGCTGCAACTTTTACTCTCCAGCATCCGCTTTACGCTTAGCCTCAAATAGATACGTTTTTGCAAAATAAACTCGCATTTTCACAACTTACTCACTTTTTATTTCCAAATACCAGCGTTTAATAAACTCCGCTACATAGCTATTTAATAAATATATTGGATAAAATAAAAAACTCAATATTTTCTGTAAATCAGTTTTTGTACCCAAATACCAGATTTCATTTTTTCAGAATGCATGCTGTTGCTCCTCATGGATAGCCGCTCCCTCACATGCCTATGAATTACCATTGTGTTAGGCAGGCCCACCTACTGCCAGAGGTAGAAGCCAGTGTGAGGAGATGCGGTGTATTATAGTGTGTGACTGTGCGCCCTCACAGTGTAATAAACTCACAGACCTGTCTTGGGTCCAGTCAGGCTTGTCTTTAAAACCCTGCGCTCAGACCTGGGTAGCTGTGGCTTCGAACAGTCCGGCTTTAACAAAGGAACAAGTGGAAAGCATTTAGAAGTACCAAAACAATTGACTAAGAAACACACACGTCCTGAAGAAAATCCGACCTAATTTATCAAAATTGGTCTTATGTTTATGAATTTTTTAGACCTGTAAACAAATAACATCCACCAGAGGCTTCTGGAGATACAACTTAAGTAAATCGTAAATCACTAAATGTTTATGCTAATCGCAAACCAGCATTGGCAGCTACCACACTTGGTGGTTGCTTTGAGAACTTTTGTAAACTTTTGAGTTTGGTTACTCGAGCCTGCTCTAGGCGACTAACTCCGCAGCAAGTCAGAGGGGCCAGTACGGCTTAGCAGAATAGTTACCTTGCACTCAAAGCAATCTCCAGTCCAGTTCCAGGGTCTATGGCAGAGCTTCTACAGACATCAAAGGAGTGGTCATAATGCAAGGGCTACAGGATGCTGTGAATGTTGATCTGGTCGATGGGGGTTTCCTGGGGCCACCCCTTGGTCCACAAACATGGTAGGGCAATTTTGGTTACAGAGGTCAATATCCCTCTAAGCCAGGAAAAGGCCAGCCAAAAGCCAGTTGCCACTGGTCTCCAGTCACAGCGAAACCAGTGGTTCCCTTTAACTGCGGCTAGTGTTTGTCTTGGGTGACCAAACTGCACTTTGACGACTCCCGGGTCCAGGAGATGTTGGTGCAACCTTTGAGAGTCAGGGGTCAGTCTCCGAGACTGCCAAGTAGCAATCCGCACTAAATAAGCAAGTGTCTACACCAACTTGGCCAAGACGGCTTCTTCAGCTTTTGTGGCCCTGATACTATAACAGGAAGCCAGCCTACTGACTCTTAGGATTCACTTCTGTCTGGGGCTCGGGATGACTGTTCCTCAAGCAGGGCACCACAGACAGTCCTTTCTTTGCTAGACCAGGAGTAGCAGATGCAATCCAGTATTTGATGTAGCCTCTCTCTTTTCCAGGTCTAGGGAATAGCAGGCAGTCCTCCTTCGGTCCTCCCTCCAATGCAGACTGGATCAGAAGCCTGTGTGTCAGGGATCCCACTTTTATGCCCACAACTTGACCCTGGGGGGCTTTGGTGACTGCTAGCTAGACAATGGGCTGCCAGGTTCCCTCCTGCCTTATGACGACTTCCTGCAATGTGTGGAATCTAGCAAGGTGCAGCATTTTTCCCACTCCCGAGATGGCAGAACCCTTCTTTCGGTGTGTGGAGCTTCATTGCCCACCCTGAAGGCATGTCTACCTGAGGGCTACACGCCCATGAGAAAACCAGTTTGGCAACTGTTTTCCCTCTCTTTATCCCTGACGCCACCCTGTCTACCAGAACAAAAAGGCATCCCCTTTCGTGTGTGTCCACTATTTGACCTTCTAAGGCTACTTCCCCTTTGAAACTCTTCATTTAGGTTTACAACTTTTGTGGCTTCCCAGGGGAGAGGTAACTGTGAGAAAGTGGCTCTGTTTATACTGTTCCCAAATAGGTACAGGGTGTACAGAGTCCACAGTCCCCAGAGGCTTGGCAGAGGCTAAAGTTAGATATAACCTTACTCTCTAAAGTGGTAGCTTGGTCGAGCAGTAAGGCAGTATCAGAGGACAGTGTAAAGCATTTGTTGTGCACACTCAGTCAGCAAATGGTCTCACACACTCAATAACTGAACTCTAGGCCAATGGTTTATATATCAAAAAAATATATGCTTGTTTTATTTTAGAACCAACAATTGGAATCAAAATATACTTTCTCAGAATGAGATGCTTTATATAAATACTTTTGCAGAATGTAATTGACTTTTGTAAACAGTTACAAGTGGTTGCAATAGGCAACACTATTTTAAACACAATAATGCATCGAGTTCAATGGAAGTTTCATGTTATTTGCCACAGATTACTTTTAGGATTACTTTTGGAATTCCAGGACTGGATCCTAGATTCAGTCCTGGGTCAGTACTTAGAATCAAGTGATAAAAGTCGACTTAATTACTGTGATGATTTTTAAACAATATTTAGCTATTTTAAAAGTTGACAGAAAATATTTCAAAGAAAACAGTCAAAGATTCCCTATGGAAGAAAATTCAAGTTGCAGGTACAGCATGTTCTCGTTACTTTTGTAATCCAGTACTGGGTGCCTAGACTCAGTACTGGGACCTTTATCCAAAACAGGTAAGTTATTAATCAAATCAAATCAAAACAAGCTTTATTCGATTTAGGATAAAATCATAAAAGCACATAATACAAAAAATTTTTAAGATAAAACAGGGTCAACAACATAAGCTTATTCGATCATACATTCAAGATAAAATATCATTAAAAAGAGATTCAGATCATAATAATTCGGGAACAGATTAAGAACATGAGGATTGCATAGATTTTCTAAATTTAATTACTAATTTTAAGAAACTTGAAACTGCATGAATAAGGGAATCATCTTCTAATAGCAGTAATTTCATGTATGCTAATTTACAGGTACGAATCCCCCATGCCCTCAGAACGGGTAACAGAAGAGCTCTACGCGGGACTTTGTAAAATACACAAAAAAAGACACAATGTATGTCCGATTGTCTGGAGATATCATCACATGGGCACAAAGGAATTTCAGTGGACCAGTCATTACAGAGGGGAAAAGTAACTAAGTGAAAAAACATGCCTAATCTGAGGCGAGTCAGCAATGTGCGTGCATATGGGCTTAATTCTGAGCTAAGATAATATTGGAGACCCTCGCACTGAGTAATTTCCTGAAACCGGAGTACAGTAGGTTTCATTTTCTCCTTGTCCCATCTTTCCATTACCTGGTGGTCAAGAGCCAACTTTTTCAAGGCGGCTCTCGATAGCCCATCCAAACTGGGCGGGTTATCAAAGAATTCTGGGTGTCCTATCTTTACACAAAGATTTTTCACGTAGGAGAGCCACCTAATATTGGCCATTCCGTTCATTGTGAGACAGTCGGTAATTACTTCCCTATTTAAGGTTGTCTCCTCTGTCACCCAGACCTTATGCCACAGTAAAAGAGGGGATATGTTAACAATGTCACTAATGTAGGGAAGGCCTACTTCTATATGGGTCATGTAAATTGATGAAAATTTAGAGACTCCTAGTAAGTGGCAGATAAACTGATTCTCACAGCTTTGTAGCGTCTGCACATTTTCTATCCCCCAGAGCCCTGCCCCATAGGTGGCTGAGGAGACAACTGTGGCCTTATAGATTTGTATTAGTTCCATAGCGGGCTTCCCCCCAATTTTTGCAGAAAAATTGTTCAGGGCTCCCGCAGAACGTAAAAAGGCTAATTTCCTTGTTGCTATTGCCGGCTTCCAGCTCCCCCTCCTATCAAAAGTCACACCTAAATAACAGAATTTCTCAGTGGTTTCAATTTTTTGGGCGTCCAGATAAATAGAACAAGGTGCACTTCTAAGGCCCCTGCCACAGACCATGTTGTAAGATTTAGAAGTGTTCACCTTTAATTCCCTATCCCTCATAAAGGAGGTAAATTGAACCACCGCCCGCTGTAGACCTATCCTAGTACGCGACATAATTGCCGCGTCGTCAGCATAGAGTAATAGGGGCACTGAGGTACCCTTTATGGCGGGGTAGTCATATTGAAAATTACTTAGGTGTTCTCCAATAGTGTTAATGTAAATGGTAAACAACAGGGGAGCCAATATGCACCCCTGTCTGACCCCCCGCGAGATAGGGAATTTATCTGAGCATTCCCCCAGACGTCCAAATCTGACCCTTGCCCCTGCGTCCCTGTAAAGTTCACGAATAAACGTGATGATTTGGGCATCAAGGCCCAAAGAAGAGTGTGTTCCAGAGGAATTCATGATTCACACAATCGAACGCTGAGCTTAGGTCAATGAAGGAAATGTATAACTTTTCGCTCTTCGCTTGAGTGTACTTTGCAATAATTAAGGCCAGGTTCAAGCACTGCTCAACCGTTCCCTTGCCCGTCCTAAAACCATATTGTAAGTTAGAGATGGCCTGATTTTCAGTCTCCCAGCTCTGGATCCGGTTTAGGATAATCCTGCCGGCCACCTTCATCAGTGCATCCAGAAGAGAGATTGGCCTATAACAATTTGGGTCGTTTCTGTCACCCTTCTTGAATATTGGCACGACAGTAGCGTCAGGCCAAGATGCCACAAATCCCTGTTGGTTAGACTTGTTTAAAACATTGGTAAGTAAGGGTGCCCATAAATCCATCTCTGCCTTATAGACGTCGATTGGGACACCGTCGGGACCCGGAGCCTTACCGGGTGAACTGTCCTTAATAGCTTTAATGACCTCTTGGAGGCTGAAAGTAATATTCAACGGAAAAGCATTTCGCTCGCCTGGTCCGCCGGGGTCCATCAAACTGAGAGTTAGCGAAGGAGGACAGTGCCCTACAGTCGAACTGTTATATAACTGCTTAAAATGGTTCACCCAGGTGTCCCCTGGGATAGCCACATCTAAGATATCTTCCGCTCTGCTTTGCAGGTACGGGGCATTTACCACTTTCCAAAATAATGTACTATCGCGTTGTAGCGAGGCCTCACGTAAGGCCGTCCACGCCTCCCGCTTAAGGGTGGCTTTTCTCGTTTTAATGGTCAATTTGTAAGCTCCTCTAGCTTGACGGATTAGGTCTTGGTTTTTTGGTTTAGTCTGTAGGGCCTTTTTGAGAGAAGTCAAAGCTTTGGTGCATTTATTATCAAACCAACCCTGTGGGCGCTTAGCTGTTTGCCTATGTTCTCTAAATAAAAGATCTTTTACTGACCGTTGGATATTAGAAAAGGCAGCCACGACTTTATCAGGCTCCATGTCAGCTGTTAAACATACGTGAATATCCTCAAGAGACGTCGAAACCAAGCTCTTTAGGAAGCCAGCTGGCTCAACTTTATCCCATTTGACAACATACCCATTTACAGCACCGAGATTATCCTTGGGGGCATAATTAGGGTTCTTCTTGGGTTGACTACATTCTCCCATTGTTTTTACAGAGAATGATATGGGGTAATGATCTCCGAAGAGAGCCTTTCCAGTCTCCCAGAGGGTTATGCAGCCAGCATGGGCCAGGGACATTAGGGTGAAATCTATGGTGGAGTTACACCCTCGCCCATTGAAAGTTGGTTGAAACGGGACGATCGGGCTGCACAGTTCGTTTACAAAGGATAAATTCAAATAGAACATCATGTTATTTAAGGAGTTGCCTAATTTTGAGTGGGTGAAATGGGTAGGGCAGTCTTCCCCATAATCTGCTTGGCCACACAAACCAGTTGCAGAAAGGGGGCAGACTGTGCAATTGAAGTCACCTACCCAGATTAACACCTTCTCACCTACAAGATTGTCTATTAAAGATATTATGCTATTTAGAAGGTTGTGAAGAACGTGCTCTGTATGGATAGATGGTACGTTATTATGAAAATTAATTAAAATTAAATTGACAGAGCGGGGCCCTTTAAAGACCAGGACCTGATAAAACTCTGCGTTAAGACACTTGTTGACCCTGAGTTCCGCAGTTGTAGCCACATAAGTACAAAGGCCTCCTTTATTCCTGCCCTGCTTACTAATAAGTGCGGGAGAATGAAAGGTTTGGAATCCTATAATGTGGATTTCCTCGGTCGTCCAGGTTTCCTGCAAACAGGCTATGGTATGTTTATTAATAACATCCAGCCATGCTTGCTGGTGGACCTTTTTACTCAAACCTGCCACGTTCCACGTAATCAGGCTGTAAGATGAAAAACTCGGCCTAACTTCCGTGGTTGCTACACTGGAGCTTAAACTAAAGCTAATATCGCTGGGTAAATGTTGTCGTTAATATCTGAGGAGTCACAATGGAGGAAGAAAGCCTACATTCCCTATTGGTTGTGCTAGCACCGTCAGGCGCCTGTGTCCCCTCTGTTTCGCCAAATATAACTGGGTTGTTTAAATCCGGTGTATTGACATTGTCCATAATAGACTTTGGGTTAATGGGGTCAATCAATGTTAGTGGTCAATCGACCATTTCTAGACCGCTGAATCGGTTATGTGTGGGAATACCGGACCAAGGAACCCAGCGAGTGCGCTCATGGTTTACCGCCCTCAACGTATGTGTCCCACCCCAACTGTCCCAGTCTCTACCCAGGTGTCGATGCCCCACCGTTTTCCAAGAATTGTCATATTGGGGATGGCAGGGACCCATTGTCTGCCTGTGGCTGTCATGGTCGAAATAGCGGGGACCCATCGGTTGCCAAGATGGCTCTTGGGTGTTTGACAACCTTGGTGGGTAAAAGAAGGAAAGCCGTTTGATGCTTATTCCTCCACTTTCACATGATTTTTCCCATGCACAGATATGGTCGACTGCTCTAGGATCATCAAAGGTTACCACGATGCAGTCGCCTGGCAGTGATTTTCGGCCTTGGCCCACCCAGGTGGTTCTACGTACCATAAGGATCCTGTAGGACCTTGTCGGTGGGACAGGGCAATTAGTGTTGAGCCAGAATTGCACTTTATTCTTTAGGGACCATGTGGGTTCAGAATTATAATCCAAGAGTTCAGGGACACCTGTCATTACTGCCACAAGGGGGTAGGCTTCCGGGGGCAAGTCAACAGGAAGTCTGGGCAGTTGATCTACCCTCATACCACCTGTGTCAGAAACTGAGGGTGCCGTTTTTGAAGCTATCAACGGCCAGGCCGGATTTGTTGAGGCTTGAGCATTTTGTACCATTGTTTTTTGGGGCAAGGTACTTGCCACTGTTGAGGTGGCGGTGTTTTTAGGGGCGGGTTTTACTGGACTATTAATTTTTGAGTTAGTAGATGGAATTAATTTTTGTAATGGGGCAGTAGGAGTAGAAATACAATTTTGTGGGGGTGCTGATTTGGCTGGATTCTGAATCTGGTTTTTTGCTCGTGGAATTTGTGTCCCTGATACCTGCTTAGTCTTATGCAGATTTAAAAGATTGGTCAATTTATTTTCTATTTTCGTTAACCTAAGTTCTATTGGGGTGAGTAGTGATTTCAATAGATCCGCTATACTGTTTAATGACATCTGTAAGTTATCAGACCGGAGTGGGTCTCCACCACTAGGGACATCAGTCAATGAGGCCACAAAGATGGGGTCGGAACTATCGTGTGCTGAGCGATGTAATATCGCAGAGTGAACTACTTGTACCTTTCTCGAGTGTAGGTTCTCCGTTGAACTAGGCCTAGAAACTGATTTATTAAAAACTGGTGTATTGGGAACTAGGGAAGGCTGGTTTATGTCTATCTTCCTTTTCCTCACAGCACCCTCCCTCCTCCCTCTATCTCTTCTTGTTTCGTCTGGTGTAACTTGCGAGGATAGCTGTGGGGATAGCGGGAGGAGGTCGGGGGATTTTTCCAGATCTGTGCTGGTCTGTAGGTCTGATAGCGGAGATGCAGATAAATCCACCATGCTTGGTAAGCTACGCCTACCTTCATTCAGTGACCTAGATTCAGGAGCAGTAACTAGCTCAGGGGATCTTACACTCGCTAGAGTACCCAAGGAAGATCTCTTGGCGCGTGCAAGGTCTAAAGACACCCTACCCTCCATAAGGCTAATACTCTGATCAATAAAAGAGTTTGCCTTAATGATAAAATCGTCCATTGGTCCTAGGAGGTTACCCACCCCTCCCGCTGCCTTTTTTTTCCTGCCTCTTGTTAGCACAATTGTATCAGTGGGATAAATGGCTTGCCGATGAATATATAAAGGGGCAGGTGTACGAACCCCAGGGAGGTCCGGCGAGACAGGACCGATAAAGGGGGGGTGGCCCGGTCCCGGCCTCCACCGTCCTCGAACGGCCTCAAACGGCCCGCCCTTTGCCCGGGCTTAGCCCCGGGCGCTCCCCCGCGCGCTCCCGCGCAGCGGGGAGGGATGGCAGAAATATAGTTAGAGTGACGCGCAGGGGGCGGGGCTGAGAGGGAGAGCGGGCCAGGTGTTTTCAATCGGCCAGGCAGGGACTCCTGGGACACGGAGTCCCTGCTGAAACTCTCGCAGCCCTACCCAGTTCCCCAGAGCACCACAAGCCTCACGGACACAGTGCAGTTCTCCCCAAGGTAATACTGGTGAAGCGGGACCCGCGAAGCGGGTCCGGCGAACAGTTGATATTAAAGGCAGGTCCCCAGCAGGCAGAGAGCAAAGAACAGCAGCAGGGCTTCCTCTTCAGCAAAGCGTCCCCCTTCAGCAAAGCGTCCCCCTTCAGCAAAGCGTTGCCCCTCTTTATTCTTAGTTCCTCCGTTTCCAACAACCAACTAAGTTATTATGTTTTCAGATATTATACGATTTTTAAAGAATATTTAAAGATTGCAGAAATTGACACTTAGAAGAAATTTCACAGAAAAACAGTCAATAATTTCCTATGGGAGAAAATTGGGTTACTGGTAAGTTCAGTTGTAAGTATTTTTCAGAGTCAGTGCTGGGCACCAAGATCCAGCACTGGGAGCTCACCTAAGAGCAGGTGAGTATTTTCGTTTTCGTTACTCGGCTGATTTTTGGTGAATATTTTAAGATTTGAAAAGTCCACACTTGGAAGAAATTTCAGGAAAAAGCCAGTCAATGTTACCCTATGAAGAAAATAGAGTTATCGATTTAAAGGTAAGTACTCGACTGGCAGAGTTGAGGTTCTTGGCATAGACTCAGGGGTCCCCCAGGGTCAGGTAGGTACAGTTGGTTCACCCTCAGCGACTCTAGGGCGGCCGGGTGCAGAGAGAGTTAGGCCCAATGTTATCCTATGAGGGATAGGGGCCTTGGTTGGTGGCTGCTGACTAGCAAGCCACGCGGCTGTGGGAGCTGGGCTCCTGGTCACTTACTCAGGGCAAGTGGGGAAGTAGGTAGGTGTAGAGGTTGCACTGCCAGGGCCACTCGGGCGGCTGGGTGCAGGGTGCTTTTGAGCCTTCGGGCGCTCAATTGGTTTCAATGGGAAATCTCCGGTTTAGAAAAAGACTGCAAGCTCGGGGACGAGGATTCTTCAGGTGCCACCACCACTTCGAGAGGTAAGTTGGGTAGTTGGAGGATAGGTAGGTACCCCGGGATTGGGCACAGGGGGCCACGGGGCGCCGCGTGCAGGGGTGCCTTTTGGTGTTGGGAAATCTTACCCTCTGTTGATCGCGGTAGGGGGGCACCTTGTTCTGAGGCTGCAGGCTTCTTCAGTAGTGTTGAGGGAGGTCCTTGGGTGCCGGACTCGGGGTCACAGTCGCCGTGGGGTCTCCTCGTTGTCTTTGTTCACTCTGGCACGGGCCAGGCTTGGCTGGTGCAGAGTGTGCTGGGTTCGCGGTTCCGGGCTGCTGCCAGGGATTAGAAGTAGGTTTTGAGTAGAGCCTCTACTCATGGGAGTCCCAGGGGCTTAGAGCCAAAAGGTAGCCAGGTCCTCCGGGGTTTGTGCGGTTGCTGGCCACAAGAGATGCCGGGTTGGAGCAGGAGCAGGTTCGAGGGTCGACAGGCCGGTAGGGCTGGGCCAAAGCAGTTGGTGTCTTCCTCTTCTTAGCAGCTGCAGGGCAGGTCTTCTTTCTTCTTGCTCTTCTTTGTATGTTGGAATCGGGAATCTGGGGAAGGAAGGTTCAGGGTGCCCCTAAATACTAGATTTTGGGGCGTTACAGGTAGGTGAAGGGCAGGGGCCAATGCGTCCCTGTCCTGGGGTGGGTACACCCCCTATCCTGCCTCTCTCCTGTGGGAGGGGGGCAGCAGCCTAGTCCTGATTGGGCAGGGCTTCCCATCTTCAAGATGGCGAGAGCCCGGAGATGTGCTTCACCTTGCCTCCCCCACCTGAGGGGTGGGGTTGGCAGGCTGGCACATCCCCTGTCCTTATTTGGGGTTTCCGGCCAAGCTTCCCGCCAGAGTGGGGGGTTGCAGTGGCCTGGGGAAGCTCACAGAGGCGGCATGCCTTTGAAGCTTCCCCCTGCCCATCCTGGGGGAGGAGATTTAGCACCTCGCCCAGGATGTGCATTGTTGCAGACCCAGGAGAGCAGGGGCTCTCCTACCCAGGGGTCCAGCAACATGTCTGCTGTGTGGCAGCCGAGGCAGCCTCCGAACAGAGGTGGATTGTAGGTTTAGGTTTCAGGGGGCCTCGCTAAGATGCCCTCTGTGGTGCTTGGTACATTAAATCCTACACTGGCATCAGTGTGGATTTAATGTGCTGAGCAGTTTGATACCAAGCTTCTCAGTCTTCAGTGCTGCCATCATGGTGCTGTGGAGTTCGTTTGACAAGCCCCCAGCACCATATACTCTTAGATGGCAGCACTGCACTTACAGGACCCAGGAATGGACCTGGGTACTGTAGGGGCACAGGGCTCCTGCCTCTGTGCCCACACCACTGGCATAGGGCACCCAGCTAGAGGGGTGGCTAATGTATGCCAGGGCAGTGTAGGTTGTGGGCATGGCACACAGGGATGTGTGCCATGTCGACTCTGTTTTGTCTTGTATCCAGAAACTCAGCCTGCAAGAGCAGTGTGTGTGTGTGTGTGTGTGTAAGGGTACAGGGCCTCTAAGGGTGGCACAATGAGTGCTGCAGCCCTTAGAGGCCTTCCCTGGTCACAAGGCCCTGGGTACCTAGGGTACCATTTACCTGGGGCTGACATGTGGCCAGGGTTTGCCAATTTGGGTTTTGGCTGTTAGGCAGTTTTTAGGGAAGGAACACAGGCCCTGGGCACCTGATTGGCAGGAGCCCAGGGCACAACAAGGAAAAGTGCATCAGCTATTAGGCAGAAAAGGGGGGCGTTACTGCAACGGAAACCCACTTTCTTACAGGAACGCCTCTTCCAACAGCAGGCCTCTATTTTGTCCTTTTGTGGTAGACGTTTGCACCTCCCTCAAGGAGGGCAGAAAGCTGTCTTGTGGCCAGCATCTGTGAATGGCTACTTGAAAACTTTGGGCAACTAAGTGGCAACTTTCTAAAGTTGCCTTTTACTCACAAGATACATTAAATTCGACGTGGGCATCAAGTCGGGTTGACTGTAACAACTCTTTTGATACTTAGTTACTCCCTTAGAAGAGATAGCACAGCTGAGTTGTCAGCGTGCAACTCTGTACTTACCAATGGGGCTATTAGCCTTTCCGCAGTAAAAACAATCATTTGGGAATTTTGCTGTTAGGATATATAAAAACACATGTCCGACTTTTTAATATGCAGCACTCTACTTTATGGCTCGACCGGCCTATCTTAGGGGTGACTTATTAATATTAAAAAGGGAGGTCTGGACTTTGTTATTAGTTTAAATGGCAAATTCGAGTTCACATTTTTAAAACTGCTTTACCAGTATGCAGTGGCAAGCTGGGAGACATGCTTACCTTTGACACACTCATGATGGCACAATAAGTGCTACTGCCATTAAGCATACTTTAACTTGCAGGCGTGGGTACCCCTGGTACCATATACTAGGAGCTTATAAGTAAGTTAACTTATGCCAGTTGGGTATAGCCAATCAAACATACACGTATAAGGGTCAGACCACTAAGGTCTGGTCAGCAGGCCTCCGTGCACTCTGAGTCGAAAAACCAGCAGCACCAGTCCAAAACCTTGGGTGTGATCTTGCAAAAAGAGGCGTTTCTTTACAACCAGATACCAAGGATATCAATCGGAAAGAAAAAGATCCCTCATAAATGCCCAGGGCCACAGATATGCCAGTGCCTCCATTATGTTAAGGGTGCACTACAATTTTAAGGAGAAGACACAATGAGTGCCATAACTATGTTAAGGAGGACATTGTTGTCCCCCGTTCTGTTTGCACCCAGATGTCGAACTGATAATACAATAGTCACATGCCACCTGTTAACGGAGGCCCCTTGGGGACATGGAGCTATGCTACACAACAGAGTCATTTCATAACCGTGAAGCATGTCATCACTAAATGTAGAAGATCGTTTTCAACGCATTTATTCATACTCCACGTGTGCATTTTAGTTGATAAGTGTATTTCCACGTTCATCATTATTGCTCAGAGTATTGATTGGATTCGTTATTTCAAGAAACATGTTCATAGGATTGTGGTCTATTTAGTGTCTTTATTTTTTCCCAGTTTATTTTTGGTTTCACAAAGTCAGTCACGTGGTTGGGTTCAATTAAATAGGTCCCACCTGGGGTGACTCAAGTGGGTTTAAAACGCACACTTTAATGGATTTCACTCCAGTGTTTGTGTTTGGCACATGTTTTTACAGTACGATTGGGCACATGGAGTGCGATTTACTGCACATTAAGGCATTGGACTGTATGTTTTGTAGGTTTTGTGTGGGTTGCTGTTATCTAAGATTTTCTACAATGTTAATGGACTTTCCCTAAATTTCGGTTATCCCCGAAGGATGGCTTTCAGCTCGAAATGCATCAGGATGTATTATTAATTCCATCGTGTCGCAAGATACAGCCCGGATGGACATGTCTGTAGCATGGAAAGAAGTTGCCTCCGTTGTGAATGAAAAAATACTGATGAACATGAAATAAACCTGGTTTAGTTGGAAGAAAATTGGATCTGGGTTTTCACTTGAGTAACTCGCGACAGTACGGCCGTGCAACTTGCAACTGGAACGAAATGATGCACCAGCCGGTTTGGATTCTTACACATGCTATCGGGACAAGAGCACACATCGAGCTTGCATGCACAACTCTTGCCTTTGAGCATTCTCCAATCATGCATAAATTGTGGAAAATTGCTGTGCATGGACTCATCGTTTTGTGATATTACTTTGTTTGGTGTAAAGATGTTACAACTGAATAGTAACTCTTGATGGTGGATCAAAGTACAATATATACTGAAGAGTATTCTGAAAGTCTCTCCTCCGAGTACATCCTTTTGGGATTAAAATTTCAAACCTAATCAGATACGGGTCCGTATATTCTGACCCTAATAATGCTTGGCTTTTAAGTATCAATTCCCATCTGGAGTAGACTGTAGCACATCACATTAATTATTCAACTACATTTTCCTTACCTTGGATATTAAGAATAGCAAACACACCATTATTAGGCTACAAACTAAACAAATTGTTTGGAGAAGTTTGCCCTGAAGAAGACCTTGACTGTACCATAATGAAGAAACATTCTCTTAGTTTGAATGTGGACTTGGCATTCTTTCATGACAGGACCTGGCCTTGCAGTATTAACTCTGCTTGCAAAAACCCATCCCCTCACCGTGTTGCACTTGAACGTACACCTCAAACGTTAATGCAAAGAAATTTCTTTACCTAACATCTACCGGGATAGCATACATGCTGCGTCCACTATAATTCCTCCCCACGCGGTGTGGACAGACGAGTCATTTTCTCTGTCCCTGTGTAGTCTTTTGTCTGGAAAATGTCTTTGTGCTGTGGACTCGCCGGTCAAACCACACGCTGCAGCGCAGAAATGAGTCAACTGTGGTTGGAAGTTTTTGATTTTTATTTAGTTCCCGTCACGGTGTCACACCACCAGCACTTCCTGTAAATGACTTAAGTAAAACCACACAGCCTGGGGATTCTGCAACGTTTTATTTTCCAGTCGGGCTTTATTCATCACCTGAATCTGCTTCAAACCTCCTCTTATGTTTTCACAAACCCTCTGTCCTTTTCGCATTGGTGATCCAATTAATATCTACAATCAATCGTTATCTCTAAGAACATTCCCAAGTAAAATTTAGGAATTGACATTTTGATGAAATTTATGAAAAACATGTGAACAGTATTTTTTTCGTGCACATAACCCTAATACAAGCTTTAGATTTTAAATTCATTCTTTTGAAAGCGTTCTAAGAAAAGTGAAGCTTCAGTGGATTTAGTTAAAGCGCCGCCTTGTCACATTGTCTCACGTGGCTGTCTCCTCATTTGAGTGGACTGTTCACACTTGCACTCTATGGGCTGATAGGCCTCCTTTGTACTACCTCAACCAAAACTAGGGGTCCAAAATGCATCTGTGTCGTAAATGACATGAATGAAAGAACCAGAGTCTGCAGCCATTTACACCAACCAATGGATCTTATACAATCCGCCACTATGGTGGGTCGGCTGCGATACTACGCCAGGAGTAGGGAGAGCGTGGGTGTTTCCAGATGAAGGCTGGTGAGTGGCCCTTGAGTTTGTGGGTAGTCACATGCCTTCCCAGTGGGCTTCTCCTCTGGACTTTTGCATGGTGTGGAGAAGTTGTGCAGTCCTGCCCTGTCCATTTTTTCTGCCGAGCCCTATGTGTTTTTCCTCCAAGGAACTTAACAATCCTATGAGTCGCTGCAGGGGCTCCATGTTGGACTCTGATGAGTTGGGGACACATAACATTCCGCGAAGACAGCTATTGCATCCTTTTTGCTGCCTACGTACTTACGCTTCGCCCCTGTGGATAGGATGCCTTCTGGCCCTCCCTGTTTAAAGGTCTTCCCTGTCCATTTAACTGGGGTCCTTTGCCTGCTTTGGGCCACAGAGATGAGGGGTGAGATGGCCAAGGTTCGAGATGAACTGTTCCCCTGGGGTACAGGGTCAGTGCTTATTTGCATGAGATGGGCCTCTGGGCTTGATTCAGAGTCTGCCAGACCGCATACTCTGCTGCGACTGCGACGGCGTACCCTGTCTGGCAAACTCCAGGCCTGCCTGCTGCCGAGCCGGCTGCAAGGTTTATGGTGGCGGGGTAACATTGACTGTCGGTGTAAAACTCACTCTGACATGGTGCCGGCGAGCTGAGCAGACAGTATATCAGAGTAGGGGGTGCCCGCGCAAATGGGAGCAGATATGGAGGGCATGGATGGCCTACAGAACTGAGCCACCCGCACCCTAATGTGAACGTTGTTGATACCCTATGCTATACGATGTATGGCCCTGGCCCTGCTTTCCTGGCGGGAGGGAGGGATACGGGGGTCTGACTTGCTCTTAATGTATCTGTGTATGCTGACATAACCACCATGTATGATGTAAAGATTTCTGAAGCAATTGTTACGTTTCCTTTTTTAGTTAATAAAAAGAACTTTTAAAAAAACCATTGCTCTGACGGTCCGACGGAGTAGGGGGCTGTCGGAGGTAAGTGAGCCGACAGTCGGCTCTATTTAGAGCGCACGGTTTGATGCTTTTTTATTTTTATTTCATTTTATACTGTCTGTCATGGGAAACCCCTACAACATGGGGAAAAAACTCCCATAGTGTTGGGGTCATTAGTTTTTTAATTTTTTTTAAAGCAAGCTCACGCTTTGGTTTTTGTTTTTGAAAAATAAAACGTTTCCTACATTGACAGGAACCAATGGTTTAGAGATCAGCAGGCATCTCTACATTTGGCAGGCGGAGTACAGGCAGGGTGACAGGCATAATGTTCTCCAACCCCCCCCTGCAAGCCTTTACTCGGTCCTCCACACCCTAAATCAGGCCCTCTATCTAGAGGGGCGCAGTGGGTGGAAAACGATGGATAAGAATGCGAGGCGGAGCGATTGTCAGTGGTTAGGCTATTTGCACGCATTCCTCCCATCGTCTTTTGGGTGTTTGATTGCCAGTGATCTGCCTGGAGACCTAAGACTGGCTCCACTGTCTGAGCCTACCACTGCCAATGTTTGTGAATTCCAACAAGGTGTAAATTGGCAGCCATTCAAGGAGCACTGCTAGGAGTGCAGAGGTATTACTTTTTAGGTAGTAAACCAGTCGCAAGATACATTTAATTTCCTAATCAAAAAAATGAACAAGTTAAAACCTCTTAGTGAAATCAGGACAATGAGAAAAACCATCACATAATTGTCTAGAGCATCCCGATAAGCCAGAGTGGAATGGTATTGAAAAGATAATTTCAATTTATTGCAATATAAATGTGATTAATATTTTTTTTAAAACACTTGGTACAGAAGAATAACAATTACAACATGTAATAGGAATCACTAAGCCAATCTAATGGGTACAACCCAAATATAGTGGCAAAATAGGTGGTACAAAGATTGGACAATACATGATACGCAGATTTTTGTTTCTTTGTAAGATGTGCCCGATTAGAAAGACCAGCCTACACATGTTTTGTCTTGCTAGACTTCCTCAGGGCTTAAGGAACATCAAATAGACACTTCTTCAAAAGTCTAGAAACAAAGCGAGCAATATACAGTGTGTATTCCACAAAAAAGCGTGGAGTAATAGTTCTCAATTTTCTGTAAGGCCGCCAGACAAGGTATAGCCTATTACAGTGTAAATTGTCACATGGACAACAAACATTTTCTTTTATTCTGTCAAAAAATCAATAATGAGTGATGTCTTGGATGTCCAAATCCACACCTGGGCACCACATGTTCAGTATCAAGCAGTGATAAACCAACACTGACATAGAAGACCCCTCTCGGGGCCCCAGACCCAACTACCAATCCAAGAATGCATTTATTTGGGGGTGTCACATTCCAAAGACTGCCCCCTGAAGGTACACCCCTGCAAACATGGGAGCTCTAGGTGTGTTTGGTTCCTTGTGCGTTCTGTACAAGATGGTGACTATACCTTATACAGGCTGACTTGTTACTGCGCCAGCGTTCACGCACTCCTTCCCACCAACCCCCGCCCTGACGCATTGTCTCCCTGTGGGTGAGGGTCCAGCCCCTTACCTCTGTTCGAGCCAGAAGCGAAGGTTACTGAAAGTTGTTTTTAAGGAGACAGAAGGCAGCAGAGGGTGTGTTGATTTTTGTCTAGGCCTAGAGCTAGTGGAAGGTGGTACCAGGGTACCAGAGCCTGGACTCCAAGTCACCTTTTGTGAGAGGGTGGCTGGCAGGCCCTGATTGGCTGATGTTTGCGACCAAAGGGGAACATATTGCCTGATCGCTCTTCTGAGGTGGGCTGCAGAATTGCTTTTGAGCGTGTCAGGAGTTACCGGGCAGTCTTGAGGTTACCAGACGCCATTGTAGCATACGGTGGGTATCCTGCATTTCAAAGGTCCCTCAGCCCTTTGCGGTATTCTGGGCCTGCTGGAACCACTGGACTGGCCATATCCACCCTAGGGACCCGCTGGAATATGGTTTTAGAAAGCCTTGACTGTGACCATATCTTCTGAACACCCTCTTCACCACCTAATCCTCTCCCTAGGGCTCTGGAATAATCGATGTACAGGACGGGGAATGAAATGGAACTTTTCATGTAAGAGGCCAGGAATGAGTACTCACTTCGACTCCAGCTGCATTTTTCAAGACCGATTCACTCTGAAATTCTCCCTTTTTATGTGTGAAAGTCCATCCATCCGTGTGAGAGTGTAACACATTGGGCCACTCAGAGGAGACCTAGTCTAATAGCTGCGTTGTTGATCTGGGTGCTACTCCCATCTTTGACACTTCAACTAAAATTGTCTGCTTCCAAACCAATCACATTCTCTGCAGTGCCCTAAATCACGAACATGCATGATGTGCAATTCGAAGACTTTGGGCCAGATGTGCATATAGCGAATTTTTGCAATTTGCTATTTGGGAATCGCAAACCTTCATGTACTAATGTAACTATGACACATTTTGCGATCCCCAGTGGGTCACAAATAGATCTACCTCATTCATATTCATGAGATAGCTTCCAATTTGCAACCCATTAGGAATCTCTAAAATCACATGGATGGTGGCCTGCTGGAGTCAGCAGACCACTATGTCTGTGATTGATTTTAAATAAAGCAATGTTTTTTTAAATGCAGCCCATTTTCATTGAATAAAAACGGAAAGCGTTAAAAAAACAAAAATTAAAAGTTTTCTTTTCATTTTTTAAGCGTAGACCACTGCCTTCTCTTAAAAAACGTTTTTACAGCCATTCACAAGGGGGAAGAGGTCCCTTGGGGACACCCATACAGTTTGCGACTAGGCTACCACCTACTTGAAGTAGGCGGTAAAATGTGAATATTTTGTGACCCCCATTTCAGTCGCAAAACATTCACATATACCAGAGTGAGACACTATTAGGAAGGGAAACCCTTAACACACCCCTTCCTCATACCGAATAGCAAACCCATTTTGTGATTCAGTCATAGGTTACCGAATCCCAAAATAGAGCTTTGTACGTAGAAAGATACTTTTACCTGTTGCAAAACGATTCTGCAAATCTGTCCGTTTGCATCCTGAAAACAGCTATGTCCATCTGGCCCGCGGTCCTGTCCTAACTCAACGTTTTTTCGCTCTTCTCTGTCGTGCCCTAATGTCTGTAAATCAGGCCTGTGTGGCTTCAAGGACAACCTCACTTTCATGATTTGACTCAATAAGGGGTTCTCCATAAAGTGCTCCAAGGCACTTCAGAGCCAGATACAAGCTATATTAATTGCCTAAAATAAATAATAAAAATGATGTCACCTTTGATACCTTTAATTGTCGTTGAAGCATATATCCACATAAAACCTTTTCTGTCACATCTGCGATGTTTGGTTCAGTTGTTTAGTTGTTAATAATTATTCTTTGCCTTATTTCAGTTTCAACAAGCACTGGCAATGTCAATAGGTCTGGCTTATGAATGAACATGCCTTTTAGTGTCATTGATTGTTTTTTTCAGTCAGTAAGTCCTCATACACGCACTCTGTCACTCATCGTTGCTCTCATGTATCCATTAAGGGAATAATAAATCTTGCCCACAGGGCCCTAATGACCAAGCAATTTCACTTTAGTCTATAGCAGCATCTCAGATCTCTTTTCTATCTTGGAATATTGCGGGACTCAGATCTAAGTGTGTTTCTTTGAACTGGAACAGCTTCATTGACGCACATGACATCTGTCTATTCCAAGAAACTTGGTCCACAGACCCTTTATTTCACCCTGGGTCTTTGAATTATTATATTCAGGCAATTCGAGGCCCGATGGGCGGGCCAAAGTGAGGGCTGACTATATGGATAAGACAGGACATAAGTTGCAAGGTCCAGGATCTCCATACAGACAGCCCCGATATCCTTGCCATTCGTATGCAGATCAGTCACCAGACTGACATAGACATCGATAATGTATATGCTAGAGGAATAAACGGTGGACGGAGGTCCAACACTGTAATGTTACTAGACGAATTACTAGATTACAACTCAGACACTTTCCATCTAGTAATAGCAGGGGATTTTAATACAACCTTTGAGCCTCTTGATCAGGACGATAACAAATTAACCAAAGAGGAAGATGTCCAATGGGGCATTCCTAACTTAGAAATAGCCCCGATCAAAAGATGGACAGAAACCGCTCTACAACTAAAAGCTCTATGTTTGGAAAGGGGAATCAGGGCAGTAAACGGGAGATCCAAATCAGATAGACAAGGGTCTAACACATAAAACAATGGCTACTATGCCAGCCGTATTGACTATCAATTAATTTGGAACTGTGGTATGCCCATAGCGATATGGTAATAATTGAGAGAGTAGAGAGTGATCATAACCCCCTGAGATTTGGAATTAAATCGCTTAACAACAGAAAGGGTTTAACACCTCCCGCACTGAACAGGACTAGAGACTTGTTGCTTTCCAACAACATGAGACGCATTAAATGGACAAAGGTTGCGGAAAAGCCAGATGTACTGTCATCTATAACGATAGATGTGACTCCTGCACTGACAGACTTAGAGACGCCGCCAACAAATATACAAGCATATGAAATCATGAACGGGGTCCATAACAAGCTACTTGATAAAATAAGAACCTATTTTCTTAGGCCATCAAGTCAGAACTATAAACCACCTCTAGTGCTGCAACATTGGTTCAATAAGGAATGTAGACAAGCATATAAACTCCTCGCAGCAGCAATGAAGTAAAAAATCTAGCGTGTATTCAACAGGCAAGGAAATCGTATAAACTCTACCAGGGTAGAGCAAAAAAAAGATTGGGACGAACAACGATAGCAGGATTTAAAAAACAGCTTGTTCTAGGGAAAAAGTACAACACTTTTGGCAACTAGTAAAGTGTGGAAGAGGGGGGCAAGTGTTGCCCCCACAAAATCATATAGCCACAGAAGCATGGATCGACTATTTCACAAAACAATATGCAGAGGAGGAAGATCGACAAGGGGAGCCTTTCCTAATTCTCCCACAAAGGGTAGGTCTGTTCTTTGTCCTCTCAGATGTAAATGGTGCCGGTGGCGCAGTTACGGGGAGACGAGCCCCAGGTCCAGATAGTATGCCAGCTGACCTATTCTTGCCTGACAAGGGCACCTGGTCAAGATACATATTATTACAAGCCAATGCAATAGCCTGTGGTGCACCCATACCAGAATCCTGGCCGGGCGCCAAGATAATACCCATCTTTAAAAAAGGCAATAGGTCCTCTTCAAGCAACTATAGGCCAATAAGTCTAATTGACTCTATCCAGAAGGTGGTGGCTCGTCTAGCACTGTCAAAAATACAGGAATGGATAGCTGCAAATTACACCCTTACGCCTTTACGGGCAGGCTTTCGAGCTCACGTTTGTACTATTGATCAGGTAATTTGTTTTATACTAATATACTGGCGTATTGTTGCGATTGCAAAGGGCAGCATTTACGCCGCCTTTGTAGATCTCAAGTCATCCTTTGACCTAGTTTCGCGGAAAAACTCTGGACGGTCCTTCTGAACCTGGGAATGCCCATAGACCTGCTCTCCCTAAATGTTCGGCTTCACTAGGACAACTTTACTCAAGTCCGCTGGGGTGCTCAGGGCAATACCGCAGATCAATTCCAGTAACAAAGGGGGTTTGCCAAGGATGTGTCATGGCTCCAAAACTATTCTCCCTGTTCTTGAATGGAGTGGCACAATTCTTTGCTACACATCCAACAGATGCGCCGGTTCTCGCAGGGTAAATAATTTCCATTTTAATGTTTGCAGACGACACGCTCATAATCTCCAAAACCTTGCGTGGATTGCAACATGCACTTTCCCGATTCGAAGATTTTTAGTAGAATGCAAGGGTTAGTAATCAATACAAGCAAAACCAAATTCCTGGTTTTTAATCAGCACTGGCTATTCAAGGGAAATGTAAGTCTAAACGGCGAGCCCGTAGAACAGACAGATGTTTTTAACCATCTAGGAGTTACTCTGGCCAAGAAATTTGCTGGGGGCCCCAGATTGAAACAATGGCCCCCAAACACCGTCAACTGGCAGGAGCATTAGCAAAAGAACACAAAATCTCACCTACAAAACTAATCAGTCCTGTTCTACAGATCAATGACACCAAAGTTGTGGGTTCAGTTTTATATGGCTCCGAACTCTGGGGCTTTGAAAATCTGGTGCCATTTGTCTTGGCAGAGAATAAGTTCCTTCGAAACATCACAAATCTTCCACAAAGTACCCCACTTAAGCCTCTGTTTTATGATCTAGGCCGCAAATCCCTGGATGATGTAGCAAGATATCGCCCATTGCATACGGGCGTAAATTGTGGACCACTCCCAAGCTAGCTAATTACGCTGTTGCACTTAGGGATGTCATGGAGGCGGACAACGCACATAAGATAGTGTAGCTCCTAAACATCAAGCGTATGTTGATCGCAATGAGTTTGAGGCACCTATGGGAGAACCCAACGGGTGTACAGTTCCCTTCAAAAGGAAAAATGAAAGAACAATATTGGTCTATGATCATGACTAAGAACTTGAGCAATCAAGAGTACCTCTCTGACGGGGGGATTCTTGGAATTCAAGCCCACCTCTTGGTATGAGTCTTATTGGGATATTATAGCGAAGCCTTCTGATAGGAGACTATATTTCCAATTTCGGGTGGGCACCCTACAATTAAAATCCTTTACATGCACGTGGTCCCCTAATGCTGATAACAAATGTCAAATATGTGCAGACCAAACAGAAACACATTTTCACATTCTCTTTGTTTGCCCTGCATATGAGGGACCTTGGAGAAAATGGCTGAAACCGACTTGCATGAACATGGGCACCAGAAGGAGCAGTCCTGATCTGAGAATATTGCGCACAAATTCTTCTGTGCAGTATGCAACGTCTGTTGCTAAGTTCCTGGGATGGATGTGGGCTATACGTTCCAAAGGTAACTCTATCAGTGGCAACACCTGAATGTTGTAAAACAAGCCTGAATTACTTATATTAGCCAATAGGGCTAAGATGGGAACTTATTCCCATTGCATGTTGTGTTATGGATTTTAAGTATAATGTTTTTATGCAATTTTATGGATTTTACTATTTATATGCTTTTATGACTTGTTTGAATCGTATACTTCGATTCATTCTTGCAGTCCCCCTCTGACACAACCACAATAAAACAGACACACTCACCAGCATATGCTAACTAAATTAAAAGAATGCAAGTAGAAGAAGACAAAATATGCTGCTGTCTGGTCACAGCGGGAATATGCTTGCAAAAATAAAAGTAAACATAACAGTTGATGTCTGTATTGCAGTGGTATAATTCATACTCTATCATTGTTTTAAAGCTCCAGCATGACCGACACATCTAGAACCAACATGTTGGCCATCTTAGGATGGTAAAACAATGATACCCTATGGACATCTGCATAATGGTGTCTTGATTTAGAGGAAGGAGCCATGTGGGATGCAGAGCCATGTAGATGAAAAGGGCAGCGAGCAATCAGCCTGTTAGCACTGCCGAGGGAGCAGTAGTTTCCTCTTAAGAAAAATTTAAATAAAAGGAGTAGAAGCAAAGAAATGAAAGGGGAACTATAAGAGGAGAAAATTCAAAACTAAAGGACAAAACTACCAGCCCTCATACGGAAGCACAGGTGGATTCCTTCATTCACAGGGCAAGAGAGCCAGTGACTGAGCTGGACTGAAGTATTTACCCATGCAGGACGCTGGTATGGGTGGAAGCAGCCTGTAAACAACAGACCGGTGGCAGAAAAGGGATTGCCCAAAGGCCCTCTATGTAACTGAATGAATTTGTATTCTTACATATGGATGGATGTATTATTTAATGAGTTTTTATTACTAAAGCCTGGCAGACAGCTAAGCCTGTCAGGCCTTCCGAAAAGACTCTAGCAAATCTTCTTCCCCTCAGGTTTGTCAAACAACATGTGGGCGGTGCCAAAGCCCCTCTCTGTAGTACTCTTTAAAGCTCTTTCTTAGGTTGATCACATAAGGTCTGGCAACAGCTGCGAACCAGGACTAAACCGCACCAGAACTGTTTTTGTCATTGATTATTGTGATGCAAGCTACAAAAAACAATTCACTTACCTTCAGAAACAATTGGTCTAATGGCTATTCTCCTTTGCTGAATTTCACATCTAATGGAACATCCCCAGGCATGAATCTGCACTGATAAATATCTTCCATGCCAGGTCTTGCTGCTTGGAGACCCTGCACTGCTACAACCAAGAGACTGCTTAGGCACCATTGGACGTTATATATCTGGTTCATGGGGGCATTGCATCGCATGCATGGGATCAGCTCTACCTAATATCCTCACCTATCAAAGTTTAGATGGAGAATACAGAGCTAAATAGAGTAACATAATCAGAAAATCAATTACCCCAAAAAAAGGTATCCTCAGAGAGAGGGGGAAGGGAAGTGAGGTTGAATCTGTGGAAAGCTAGAGTATATGTCAGAAGAAAAACATACTGTATGTATTTCTGGTTACTTCCCTTCTCTTACCCTCTTCTTGTATGACAGACTCCCTCCTCAGTGGCCTCCCACTGGAGCCAGGCTTGAAGACAGAGCTTTATAGAGAGGTACAGTCAGGATCCTGCTCAAATAAGGAATGCACAACAGCAGTACACTCACATCTGGTCTCCATCCTGCCATTAACTTCTAAAAGGTGATGCATAGTGACTTTGTAGATACGCATCATCGGCCTCAATGAGAAACTAGATTGGTGCTTGTTTTCTGGTGTTATGTTATGTTATGTTATGTTATATGCATTTATAACGCGCACAGCTACTCTGGAGTGTCCCGGCGCGTATCTATGAGGGTAGGAGATTGACCTCATGCAGGTGACAAGCATTCAGTTTTAATTACACCAGGCGAAATAAGAAAAGGCATCCTTAAACAAACAGAAAGGTTTTCAGCTTTTTTTTAAACGTACCCAAATCCTGGATGGAACGTAGACTAAGTGGAAGGGAATTCCATACCGTGGTTGCCTTCAGAGTGAAGGAGCTGCCACCAATCCTCTGTCGCTGAAAGCGAGGGACATGAGCCAAATACAGCGATGCGGAGCGCAAAGCCCGCCCCGGTACATAAAATTCAATCCGCTTTTGTAGGTACAGAGGCCCGCTGCCATGCAGTGCCCGGAAGGCCAGGATCAGTAGCTTAAATTTCACTCTAACGGCTACAGGGAGCCAGTGGAACAATCGAAGCTGGCTCTGTACACTGTCCCTGGAAGATAGTCCAGATAACAGTCTGGCAGCAGTGTTTTGGACTATCTGAAGTTTTTTTAGCAAATATGCCGGAATACCGGAAAAGAGGGCATTAGCATAATCTAGGCGAGACAAAATCAGTGCACATATGAGTGTTTGTCTGGCAGTGATAGGCAGCAGGGGAAAAAAACATCTAAATGATTTAAGTAAACTAAAGCAGCCACCTGCCACCTTCTTGATGTGTGACTCAAACGATAGGCACTCATCAAACCAGACCCCTAAATTCTTAGCTGATTTCTCAGAGGAGATTGGACAGGGGTATTCTGGAGGCCAAAGTTGTTCTTTGAAATTTGAAGGAAACTTACCAAAGAGAAGAACCTCCGATTTTCCTTCATTACATTTGAGCTTTGCCTCTGCCATCCAGTGAAAAACTGCGGCCAGGCAGGTTCGGGCTTGGGATACCGGGACAGTATCTGTCTTCCAGGTAAAGAGTAGCTGGGTATCGTCAGCGTATGCCATTACCTTAGCTCCCAACCCTTCAGCTAGATAGATTAATGGGGTCATATAGATATTAAATAGGAGGGGGCTATGGGCAGACCCTTGCGGGACACCCGTAGTGACCCGCTGTGGAGTAGAGGAGAAAGGTGGAATCGAAATCTGCTCAGTCCGGGCTTCCAGAAAAGAGCGAAGCCATTCCCACACTGCCCCAACAATCCCGACCCTTGCCAGGCGTGCTAGGAGCAGTGGATGGGGGACCGTATCAAACGCCCTCTAGTTTTCCTCCAGTGACCTCAGCAGTCATATGAGCAACAACGTTGGGGGCAAACACAAGACCATATGTGCCCCTTTGACTTTCCTGACCTTCAGCCCAATTAGGTGATCTGAGCTCAGAGTGCAAGGCCTTTGGTGACCTGAAGCAGGCGCTCTGCACCTGTACTGATCTATGGTTCGCCCATCATCATCCAAACCGATTCTTCTGGGAACAGAGTTGGAGACAGACACGAGCATCCATTGTCCTTCACGGAATACAGACTACTCCGTATTGAGCCGCACCGGGCAGTTACTGGGAAACAATGATTTACAGTTGTTGGATTTGGACCTTTCTGCAGAGTACTCCCCAAACATTTTGCCTTCACCCTCCAATTTTCGGCACCTGCTTTTGTTGGCTTTTAGTTCTCTTTGCAGTTTACCACTGCGTGTGCTCCCACCTTAAAACATGGCAGAATTGGCTTGCACCAAATTGGCCTATTTAATTTACTTGTAAGTTCCTAGTAAAGTGGTACTACAGGTACCGATGGTCTGTAAATTAAATGCTACTAGTGGGCTTAATAGCACTGATTGTGCCGCCTACTTAAGTATGCCTTTAAACATGTCTCATGCCTGCCATTGCATCCTTTGTGTGCAGTTCTAAACTGACATTTCGACTTGGCAACAAAATACTTTTGCCAGGCCCAAACCTTCATTTTTAATACATATAAGCCACCCCTAAGGTAGGTCCTGGACAGCCTATAGAGTCGGGTGCTGTAAGAAAGTGGCTCTGTATATACTGTTCCCAAATAGGTACAGTGTGTACAGAGTCCACAGTCCCCAGAGGTTTGGCAGAGGCTAAAGTTAGATATAACCTTACTATCTAAAGTGGAAGCTTGGTCGAGTAGTAAGGCAGTATCAGAGGACAGTGTAAAGCATTTGTTGTACACACTCAGTCAGCAAATGGTCTCACACACTCAAGAACTGATCTCTAGGCCAATGGTTTGTATATACAAATATATGGTTGTTTTATTTTAGAACCAACAATAGGTATCAAAATATACTTTCTCAGAATGAGATGCTTTAGTTAAATACTTTCAATAGGCAATAGACTTTTGAATTCAATAGTTACAGTTGTTGCAATAGGCAACACAATTCAAACACAGTTATAACATTGAGCTCAATGGAATTTTTTAAGTAAATGCAATTTTAGTTACTTTACGAATGATTTTCTTACTCAGGTTTGGATCCTGGATTCAACCCTGGTGCATTTCCTGTAAACAGTTGAAAGAACTCGATTTTGTTACACAGGTGATTTTTAAGGAATATTTGTAAGTTTGAAAAATCGCCAGAAGAATTTCTGGCAAAAACCAGGCAATGTTATCCTATGGAGGAAAATCAAGTTATAAGTAAGTACGGTTGTAATTACTTTTCATGGTCAGTGCTGGGCACCAAGATCCAGCACTGGGATCTCTCCTGATAGCAGGTGAGTAATTTCGTTTTCGTTGATCGGCTGATTTTTAGTGAATATTTTAAAGTTTCAAAACTCGACACTTAGAAGAATTTCCAAGTGAAACCAGTCAATGTTACCCTATGGAAGAAAAGTGAGTTATCGGCTTTTGGGTAAGTACTCGACTGGCAGAGTTAAGGTTCTGGGCATAGACTCAGGGGTCTCCCAGGGTCAGGTAGGTACTGTTGTTACACCCTCAGCGGCATAGGGGCAGCCGGGTGCAGAGAGAATTAGGCCCAATGTTATCCTATGGCGGGCAGGAGGCCTTTGGTTGGTGGCTGCTGGCAAGCAGGCCACGCGGCTGTGGGAGCTGGGCTCCTGGTCACTTACTCAGGGCAAGTGGGGAAGTAGATTAGGATAGATGTTGCACTCCCAGGGGCACTCGGGCGGCTGGGTGCAGGGTGCTTTTGAGCCGTCGGGCGCTCAATGGATTTCAATGGAGAAGCTCAGTGACGAACAAAGGGTGCAAGCTCGGGCCGAAGATTCTTCAGGTGCGACCACCACTTCGAGAGGTAAGTTAGGAAGCTGTAGGTTAGGTAGGCACCCAGAACCTGGGCACAGGGGGCGGCAGGGCGCCGGGTGCAGGGGTGTCTTTTTGCATCGGGAAATATTACCCTCAGCTGGTCGCTGTTTGGGGGGTCTCTAGTGTTGAGGCTGCAGGCGTCATGAGGAGCGTCGAGGTGGGTCCTTGGGTGCTGGAATTGGGGTCACAGTCGCCGGGGGGATGTCCTCGTAGTCTTTGTCCACTCCGACACAGGCCAGGCTTGGCGGGTGCTGGAGTCGCGGTTTCTGGCTGGTGCCAGGGGTCTGTTACTTGCTTTGAGAAGAACCACTGCTCGTGGGAGTTCCAGTCATTTAGAGTTACAAGGCAGTCAGGTCCTCCGGGGTTTTTGAGGTTTTTCACCACTGGAGACGCCGAGTTTAGCAGGAGCAGGTTGGAGGGTCGACAGGCCTGTAGGGCTGGGGCCAAGTCAGTTGGTGTCTTCCTCTTGTTAGCAGCTGCACGGCAGGTCTTCGTTCTTCTTGTTCTTCTTGCTTGTTTCGGAATCGGGATATGAGGAAGGAAGGTTCAGGGTGCCCCTAAATACTAAATTTAGGGGTGTTACAGGTAGGTAAAGGGCAGGGACCAATGGGTCCCTTCCCTGGGGTGGGTACACCCCCTATCCTGACACTCTCCTGTGGGAGGGGGGCAGTATCCTGGTCCTGATTGGGCCGGGCTCCCCATCTTCAAGATGGTGAGAGCCCAGAGATGTGCTTCACCTTGCCTCCCCCACCTGAGGGGTGAGGTTGGCAGAGGCTGGCACACCCCCTTTCCTCCCTTGGGGTTTCCCGCCAGTCTTCCCGCCAGAGTGGGGGTCAGAACCGGTGGGGGCCAGTTGCTGAGTACAGCAAGTGGCCTGGAGAAGCTCGCAAAGGCATGCCTTTGAAGCTTCCCCTGCCCATCCTGGGGGAGGAGACCTAGCACCTCGCCCAGGATGTGCATTGTTGCAGGCCCAGGAGAGCGGATGGCTCTCTACCCAGGGGTCCAGCAACATGTCTGCTGTGTGGCAGCCTAGGCAGTCCCTCAGACAGGACGTGGATTGTAGGTTAGGTTCAGGGGGCAACTCTAAGTTGCCCTCTGTCGTGCATCTTACATTAAATCCCACACTGGCATCAGTGCGGGTTTAATGTGCTGAGAAATTTGATACCAAACTTCTCAGTCTTCAGAGTAGCCATCATGGTGCTGTGGAGTTCGTGTTGACGACCTCCCAGCACCATATACTCTTAATGGCAGCACTGAACTTACAGTGCCCAGGAATGGACCTGGGTACTGTAGGGGTACAGGGCTCATGCACCTGTACCCACACCACTGGCATAGGGCACCCAGCTAGAGGGGTGACTGAGGTATGCCAGGACAGTGTGTGTTGTGGGCATGGTACACAGGGATGTGTGCCATGTCGACTCTCTGTTTTGTTCTGCACCAAAACACTCAGCCTGCAAAGGCAGTGTGTGTGTGTCAGGGTACAGGGCCTCTAAGAGTAGCACAATATGTGCTGCAGCCCTTAGAGGCCTTCTCTGGTAACAAGGCCCTGGGTACCTAGGGTACCATTTACCAGGGGCTGACATGTGGCCAGAGATGCCAATTGGGTTTAGGCTTCATGCAGTTTTAGGGAAGGAACATAGGCCCTGGGTACCTGATTGGCAGGAGCCCAGGGCACACTCAGTCAAAGTACATCAGCAATTCAGCAAAGAGTGGGGGCATACCATGCAAGAAAGATGGCACTTTCTCACAGGTGCAGTGTATGTAAAAAATACCTTTACGTTTTGCATGTCCTGGTACTGAAAAATCATTGCATTCCTTTTTCACCACTGCATGACCTACCTCTCCCAATTGATAACATTGGAGTTACCTTATTACATTTATTAAGCTGTACCTTCCAAATGGGAACACGTGACTAGTTCATGTTTGGTGTCTGTCAGGATTCCTGCCACAATTTACCTCTCTTGACTATCACAATTTACTGGCATAAACCATATCGTTCCTCCCAACACTTATGAATGAACAAATGTCTTGTATTCTGACTTTTGACCATATTACATGCTGTTGGTAACAGCTAGCTACAGCTGGTGTTCGTTCCGCAGTTTGTTTGAACAGGCGTAATAGCTTTTAAAAATGTTTTACCATGCATATGTAAGGTCAGGTTTTAGGCGCCACGGAAACATCCAGAAAATCCACCAGAATAAGCAACCGGTATAGACGACCTCAACGTGAACTGTCCGGAAGACAGTCCTCATCATATTAATCCACTGCGCCTGTTCCCTGCTATTCGCAATTAGAATGCAAATGTTGTTAACCTTCTAAAACACCTCTAGAAGACAGCCGCATTACATCCATAATCTGAACCAGTTCCTTGCTATAAGTAATTAGAACACGACCTTTGTGAACATTCTGAAGCACCTTCTAGAAGGCAGCCTCATCAAGTTAATTGTCTGCACCATTCCCTTGCTATAAGCAATTAGAATGTGACCTTTGTGAACATTCTAGAGCACCTTCTAGAAGGCAGCATCATCAAGTTAATTATCTGCTCCTGTTCCATGTTACAAACAATTACAATGTGACCTTTATGAGCATTCTAAAGCAGTCTTATTTAAAGACCGTACACACTCCGTCCTTTCCCTTAGCCTCTTCACCTGCCACTTACCTGTTTACCGGCTTCCAGGACTCTGTCTTGCCAGCTCCCTTGTTCCTCCCACTTCTACCTCACCTCAAAGAATGTCCTGCATTAGTCTTGTGCCTGGATGGAAAAAAGAACAAGAAGAAAAGGAGAGACGCATTGACAGGCTTGATTTTACTATGTGCTGAGCTGAGTCGCAACATTGGCTACAAACAAAGGTAACCAGTGTTTTTGTTCAACTTGTACATACTGTTGGCAGGGCTTTGCCAGAGAGGACTTGGGTGAAGTTAAGCCCATCTAAATTTGCTTGTGGGTTTGATGCAGAAATCATGTTCAGTACAGTTCCAAGAACTTTGATGAAGGGGCTTCAACGGACAATCTAATTGAAAACAAAACAATAACAAAATTAACCCCTTCCCCGCTCATGACAGAACCGCTCCGTCAGGAGCCACGGTTGCCGTGTGCTCATGACGGAGCGGTTCCGTCATGCCACGACCGTTGGCGGCCGCTCCGCCCACGCGGTGCTGTTTCCCCGCCTGTGCGGGGGGACAACGCAACTGGGCGGAGTCATGACGGAACCGCTCCGTCATGAGCACAGCTCAACCGTGGCTCATGACGGAGTGGCTCCGTCATGAGCACAGCGCCACCGCGCTGCCCCCCCGCACCCCCCAGCGCTGCGGCGGAATTCCCGCCGCAGCGAAGGGGTTAAAGGTTGGTTGAGATTTGAAAAACTTTCTTTAGGTGATACCTTAAGAGATGGAGTTAATACTGGACCAAAGCCTTATTATTTGTTTGTTTATAGGTACCATATCTGCTGGTACCATTCATCAGACTTGGTTGAATGCCTGCTGCAGGTTTGCTGTTGAGTAGACGAGTCTCAGCATCTTTGACTCTACACACTATCTCCATCCCCACCCCCTTCACACTGTGATTTGCCACTGGAGCAGTGCCTCCTCCGGTAAACCGAGGGCAAGGCTTGAGAGGATTTGGGAACTAACTTCACCACCTCATTGGAATCATCTGGGATCCAAGTAGGTGGCTTATGACAGTGTCTTTGGAATTGTAATGAAAAATCCTCTTTTAAGGTGAAGTCAGATTTTGAACTACAATTTTGAAAATGCCACTTTTAGAGTTCTCCTGCTTTAGCCATTTAGTGCCTACAGCCTTTAGGAGGTTCACATGACTGGGTGTAAGTCACAGTTGAGCTTTGTGTATTCCTCCTAGACAGCAATACACAATAGGCAGCTTAGTGTGCCTGGATGGGCCCTTACTGGCAGGATGGGTGGGAGGAGCTGGGCACAGCCCCACTTACAAATGAATAGGTTGTGTCCTGCCTCCACACAAAGGGCTGCATACTCCCTGTAATTAGTCTGGAACCAGGACTGGGATGGTAGGATGCCTGGGGACCTCAATGGGAAACCTCTAGAAGATTCTTCCACTTCAAATATAGGCTCAGGTATAGACACCAACTTTTCAGTACACTTCTGAACCTGTGGACACTCTACCAGGAAGAAGGATTGCTGTACTGCTGAAAGGACTGCCACTCTGCTGGATGGCTGCTCTGAAGGACTGTGGCATTGCTGTGCTGATCTGCTGCCTGCTGCCCTCTTGCCTGGGTGAGAAGGACTGCACCTGCTTCTGTTGAACCCAGGACCCCAGAGTGACTCCAGGGACTAGTTGGCTGGCCTCCTGACTAGAGCCTCAGGGGCAGAAGACTCCAACAACCTTAAACCCAACACCTGGTCTCTGCTGTGGGTGAGACCTACCTTACCAATTGCTGCCACCCATCCCAGTCCTGGACCCCTAGAAGTCAGATTAAAGGTGCTCTGCTAGCCCATCTGTGGATCCAGCAGAATTGACGAATCTCCTCTGCTGCACGGCACAATCCCAAGCAGAATCAACACACTGCCTCTGCTGTGAGGATTCTCTTAGAACAAGGACTGAGCATCGATCTCCCAGCCCACATTGAAACCACTGCTGTGTGAAGCTTCCCCAATGCAAGCTCACGCATCGCAAATATCTCGTCGACTGCAGCCTCAATGATAAATCAGGTACTCGCATTGCAGCCTCTCCAGTTCTACTGTTTGGATTTTTATCGTATTGGTCTTGTTTTATCTATTAAAGAATAATCTATTTTTCTAAATAATGTGTGAGATCCTGTGAGAAGTTGGCCTGGCATATGCTGGTCACTAGTTCTAGTGGCCACCTTGCATCAGTCCAATTCGACTCTTATGGTAGATAGGTTTAAGACAACCTATTTAAAGAAAGCTATCCTAGTGGTAGCTGTGGAGAGCAGCCTTCAGGCTAAGTCTCAGAGGAATGTAAAGCAGGTTGTTTTACCTTATAATCTCTTGAATTACCAAATGAAAGGACACCACACAGGTATATATATCAAATATATATGTATTTATTACTAGACACACTCTACTAATCTCTTTATGAGATTAGAAGCCAAATACACATTCAAATGTCAACGTTTCACAATTAATTAAGCACAAATATGGCTGGAGCCCTAGGGGCGTACCAGACCATATACTTAAAAAATGGTATAAGAATGTCGACTTGCAAAATGACAAGGCCTAGGCCCTGGGGAATTGCTGGGGCTTCACTACTGCAGTGTTAGCAGGTAAGTAACAGGCCCACGGGAGACGCGTGCAGTGTGTGAACACAGCCGCGGGTTCCCTATTGATTACAATGGTGCAAGTCGCGGTTTGATTTTTAAAGTTTTAGGGTACTTCGAGGAAGTCTACAAGCAAGCCACTTACAAGGTAAGTACTTCGAGGGCCAACACACACTAGGGCACCGGAGTGCACGAGTTACCTCACCCAGGGAAGCCGGGTGCATAGGTGTCTTTTGGTGTCGGGTCGCGTCGCTGTTTTCTATGGAGACCAAAGAAGACTTGCTGCTTGCGTCGACTGAAGAAGTGTCCGGTGGAATCCAAGGGTGGATTCAAGATGCAGAAGACCTGAAAATTGAAGGGACAGTGTTCAAAGTCACTTGCCAGTGACCAGTGGCCAGGAAGATGGATGACCACGGATGTCGGGTGATTTCAGGTCATCGATGGTGTTTTGATTCTTCGCTCACAAGGTCCAGGAGGGATCGACAAAGACCAGCAACTGGATTCTGAGTGTGCCACAACATCTGCAGCTGACTGCGTTGTCAACAACCGGATTGGAGCCAACAAGCCTTGGCAACTGCAAGTCTCATGTAAACTGAAGAAAGTCGATGGTGCAGACCAGCAAGGTCTGAGGGACTCACTCAGCAAGGGTAAGTGAGGGCAGGCCTGGAGCAACCAGGGGAGTCCTTTGAGTTGATAGGAAAGTCTTCGGGGAAGCCACTAGCCAACGGGCAAGTGACCGCAAAGACGCCTCTTCAGGAAATGCTTCACAGGAGCCCACGGAAACTCGGGATGGGGTAGGCCTCTGATTTTCGCTGCTAATCCTGCTGGAGGCTTGGGCCACAAATGTTCCAAAGCACAAGTTCGTAGAACATCGTGAAGAGATTGCACTTGACAAAAGTGCACGGTCCCCGGGTATTGCTGTTCCTCATCACTCGTGGGGTCCACCCACCACAGCTTTGCTGGGGACTCACAATGGCCGTCGAGAAGTCAGGAAATCCACTTCCAGTGCAGCAGGGACTTTGAATTCCGGCGGGAAAGATTGCAACCGTTGTTTAAGGTTTGTGGTGCCTGCCAAGCAGGGGAGTCACTCCTTGACTCCAAGGGAGATTCTTCTGTCTTCCAAAGGTAGTGGAACGTCGAAGGGCCAGGATTCTTCTTTGTAGAGCATCGTCCAGGGTTATCTGATTTGCAATGGCAAAGTTTGCTAACTTATAGTGAAGATAGGTGAGGGACTAGCTCTATGACCACTCCTCTAGGAGGGTCAGGGGAGGAGTTGGTTACACCCACTTCCCTTTGTCTAGTTTCGCACCAGAGCAGGGGCAGGTAGCCCCTGAACCGGCTTGAGCTGGCATATGCACAGAGGAGCCTACTGCTCCCCCAGTGCAGGACTTCAAAGCACTCTAGGAGTGCACCCACCCAGCCCCAATACACTAAATCCTGTCTGGGAGGTGGTGACACCTCCCTGTGACAGGATGCCTTTTGTTGGGCTTCCTCCACTGCGAGTTTCAGTCAGCAGCACGAGGGCAGCCCAGTGTCTGTGCTGGTGGCATCCATTTTGTGATGCCAGGGCTCTTTCAGATTTCTATTGTTTGCATGTCGTCCCCTCTAGAAGGGTGGGATCATGCTCCCACATCATGGACTGATGTGGGGGTATGATTCCAAGTTGTTTGACACCAAACACGACATGTTTTGATGCAGTCATTCCAAAGTTTGCATTTTAATGCACTTAAGAGTATATGGTTTAACCGCATCCACAAACAGCCATAGAGAATAGACTCTGGTAGCTGTAGAGGGGCCCTGCTCAGGCAGAGGCACCCCCTCACATTGTAAACCAAGCTCCCTGCCCTCAGGATTGATAGGGCCTGTCATAGGGGTGGCTGATAGGTTTATATGTGTGTGGATGGTGAGATATAGAAACCTATATCTCAGTGAGGAGTGCCAACACTACCTCACACAGGCTGCAGTAGCAGGCCTGGGGTGTCAGATTGAGTGCTTCCAAGGGGTGGCATAATACATGCTGCAGCCCCTGGTAGGCCTGTGAAGTGCCTATGCCCTAGGTACCTAAGGTACTGTAACGCCCTGAACGTCTCAGGATCGTTTAACAGACACGATAATGAGAACGCAACCACTTGTGAAGGTTTAGTTATTTTAATGAAGGCAAAAATAATACAAGGAATAAACAAAGGTTATAGTCACTGGAATCCTCCAGGCTAAGTACGTTACCAGCCCACAGCACGGGTGGTCCTAACCGTCCTCTGCATATACGCCGATCCCGGCGTATGCCAACAGAGGGCAGAAATGAAATGGCCGACAATGCCAATCGGTAGGCTGTGAGGGGCACGAAGAGTGTTGGGGAGAATCGAGGAGTCAGGGAAACACCCAGCCGGGGTCTCTACCTGAAGGGAGCAGCCGCTCAACCTCTTCCTCAGACTGCACCGGGACGCGGAGTCACCTCCTGGTGATGCGTCACCGATACCCCAATCACAAGCAAAGAAGACTGAACCGAGAGCAGCCGCTCGATCGATCCTGTGGACTTCCGAGTCTGTAACGCGGCAAACACCTCCTGGTGTGCGTTACAGCTGGCAGTCCCTGTATCTCTGGTCGGGCTGGGAGTTACGACTTCAACCAGCAAAAGCGCCACTGCGCTTTGACTCAGCCGAGTCAAAAAGCGAAGCTCAATGGTTATCCGGTAGAGCTTCCGGGTCCTTCACAGGTGACGATGGGGCAAGACACGGCCCAGGGAGTAACGACTCGACCTACCTCCGTTCTTGCCTTACTGGAGCACCACTCCGGAACACTGCTCTTCACTAAGCAGGTACGTCGGTGTAAACACAATATCCGACAGCGTTGTACCTCCCGGTTCCTCCCTTTATAGGGCGTGTTTTCCTTGAGTTATGTAACAGCTCTCCTGTTTACATAAGGGCGTGTTTGCCTTGAGTTATGTAACAGCTCTCCTGTTTACATAAGGGCGTGTTTTCCTTGAGTTATGTAACAGCTCTCCTGTTTACATAAGGGCGTGTTTGCCTTGAGTTATGTAACAGCTCTCCTGTTTACATAAGGGCGCGTTTTCCTTGAGTTATGTAACAGCTCTCCTGTTTACATAACCTCTCAACCGCTAAGCATCCTGGGAGATGTAGTCCGTTTTCGCTGGTTACCGTTTTCCTCCCCTCGCATGACAGGAATTCTTGACAGTACATCCTCCCTCTCAGCGGCTCCCCACGGGTCCAGCGCTGGCAGGAAAACGCCGATGGAACAAGGAGACCAAGCGCGGAGCATGAACCCCTTCAGCCGGTTCCCATGACTGCTCCTCCGGGCCATAGCCTTTCCACGCAACCAGGTACTACAGCTTCCCCCTGTGCCATTTGGACGCCCGTATGCCCGACACTTCATACTCCACCTCCGACTCCACGCATACCGGCCTAGGTGTCCCAGACGGCTTGGAGGGTGCTGGTTTGAGCAATGATACATGAAAGACAGGGTGTATCCGCAATGACTGGGGCAAGCACACCTTCACGTTCACGGGACCCATACACTTGGTAATTCGATAGGGGCCCATGTACTTGGGATGGAACACACTGTTCTTTCGAAACCTCATGTTTCTTGTGGATATCCAGACGTAGTCTCCAGTGCGGTACAGTGGCCCGGGCCTTCTCTTCCTGTCTGCCGCAGCCTTGTATCTTCTCTTGGCCTCTATTAGGACAGCCCTTGAGCGCATCAACGTGTCTTTTATGTGTGCCACCCTGTCCGCTGTGGCGGGAATCCTGTCCTCTCTGACCGGATGTAGAAATGGCAAGAACCTGGGATGTTGGCCATAGTTGCTATAGAACGGAGATGACTGTGTGGAGCTGTGAGTGGCGTTGTTATAGGCGATCTCTGCAACCCATAGCAAGTCGACCCATTCTTCCCTGCCCTGGTCCACAAAACATCGCAGATACTGTTTGAGCGTTTGGTTCAGGCGCTCGGTTTGGCCGTCCGTTTGAGGGTGGTAGCTGGTGGACAGGGCGGTCTTAACATGCAGCGCAGTGCACCAAGTCTTCCAGAATTGCGCAGTAAACTGCGACCCCCGGTCCGACACGATCACCCCAGGTAATCCATGCAGTCGTACCACATTCTTTAGGAGTAGTGACGCCAATTCCCCGGCCGTAGGGACTCTCTTGCAGGGGATGAAGTGCCCCATTTTCGTCAAGTAATCCACCACCACCAGTATTGCCGTCATCCCCTGGTCTACCGGTAGGCCCACCACGAAGTCCAGTGATATGCTATCCCATGGTCTATCCGGGGTCGGAAGTGGATGTAAGAGCCCTTGGGTTCGGCCATGGTCGGCCTTCATGGTAGCACACGTAGGACACTCCTGTCCCCACCTCCTGATATCCACTCTCATGGTTGGCCACCAGAAATGCCGTCCCATGCTAGCCACCGTTTTTTCAAAGCCCAAATGACCTGCGCATGGAGAGTCATGGCACCAGATGAATGCTTGTTTCCTTAGCCTAGGCGTGGGTATCAATAGGCACCTGCCCTTCAGGGGTATCCCGTCCTTCAGCTGCCATTCTCTGTGACTGAGGAGCCACCTCCGCCATGCGAATGACCTGATCCCTCTCTTTATTCCCCTCAGGAAAGTATCCGGTTGGATAACCCCCAATACCATCCTCGGGGAAATGATGGAATGCTCGGTCGCAGGCAATGGTTCCTTAACTGCAGATTGACGGGACAGGGCGTCCGCCTTCCGGTTTTCTGTCCCCGGCCGATATGTGATGCGGAAGTTGAACCCCGCAAAGAAGATCATCCACCGCAGCTGTCTGGGAGAAAGGTGTCTTGTGGCCGTCATGAACTGTAGGTTCCGATGGTCCGTGTACACCGATACCACATGTCTTGCCCCCATCAACCAATGCCTCCATTCGGTGAAGGCGTCCTTGATTGCGAGAAGCTCCTTCTCCGCAATATGGTAGTTGCGTTCGGCGTCGTTGAGTTTGCGGGACATGTACGCAACGGGATGAAGCACCCCTGTGTCGTGGTTGCGTTGGGACAAGATAGCCCCCAGCGCCACATCCGATGCGTCCGCTTCCACCACGTAGGGGAGATCCGGATCGGGGTGAGCCAACACCGGCGCCTTACCAAAGGCGCTTTTCAGGGCCTCAAAGGCTTTGTTCGCTTCAGGGGACCAGACAAACTCCTTGGACTTCCTCAGTAGCTGTGTGATTGGGGCCACCAATCCTGAAAATCCATCTATAAACCGCCTGTAAAAGTTGGCGAAGCCAATGAAACTTTGGACGTCCTTCACGCTTTGGGGCACCGGCCATTCTTTCACCGCCTTGATCTTTCGTTCTGCCATCTCCTGTCCCTCTGGACTCAGCATCACTCCGAGGAATTCCACGGATGTGACGTGGAAGTCACACTTGCTGAGTTTACAAAACAGCATGTTTTCCCTCAGCTTTTGGAGCACAGCTTTGACGTGGTGTACGTGCTCCTCCACACTGGACGAATAGATGAGGATGTCGTCGATATATACGACCACGTAGATATCCAACTCCTCTCTGAATACCTCATTCAAAAAGTACTGAAAGGCTGCCGGGGCGTTGCACAGACCGAACGGCATGACGAGGTACTCAAAAAGGCCGAACCTGGTCTTAAAGGCGGTCTTCCACTCGTCTCCGTCCCTCATGCGCACCAGATGGTATGCCCCTTTCAAATCCAACTTGGTGTAGATACGAGCTTTCTTGACCTGTTCCAGAAGTACACTGATGAGAGGCAAGGGGTACCGATTCTTTACGGTTATCGCATTCAATGCCCTAAAGTCCACACAGGCTCTCAGCTCCCCATTAGCCTTCGGGATGAAGAAGAGTGGCGAGGCGGCCGGAGACTTGGACGGGCGGATGAATCCTAGCTTGAGGAGTTTATCCAGGTACCCCCGGAGATGCACGTTTTCAGGCTCCGTCAGGGCATACAGCCTGCCGCTGGGAACGCTGGCCCCTGGCACCAGGTCGATCTGGCAGTCAAACTGTCTATGTGGTGGTAGCACTTCCGCCTTCACCTCATCCAATACATCCTCAAAACTGTGATAAGCCTGGGGGAGAGCCACATCTTTTTCTGCCGCTGTAGCCACCGTCTGACTCCCGCTCTCATCTGCGTCAAGGGATTCCGTTCTTATTCCACAATGCAGGATGCAATACGGTGACGTCAGTTCGATGCGATGTGTTGGCCAATCCACAGAGGGGTTGTGTTTCTGTAGCCACGGTAATCCCAATATGACGCCATATTGGGGCGCTCGTATGATGTTAAAATCGATTTGTTCCAAATGGTTCCTCCCACATCTCATCGGAAGGACCCCCGTGTGCTGCCCGATGGGCCCCGTCACCAATCGCCTTCCGTCTACAGCATAGACGTCTTCGGGTACAGCTTTGGGAAGAAGCACTAGCCCTAGCCTGCATGCCTCGTTGTGGTCCATAAACATGCCAGTGGCCCCTGAATCCACCATGGCCACAACGGGTATCCACTGGTCATGCACTCCCACGTGCACCGTGAGAAACAGGTGTCGTTGTCCCTTAGTGACCGAGTTGGAAAGTGAAGGGATGGATGAGTGACTCCGAGATGCCCCTTCTTTGGTCTGGGAGTCCTCTAGTTTTCCGCCGGTACGTCCACCACGGCTGTTACCGACCGGTTGGCCCGATAACGTGACGTCTTCGGTTTGGCAGGGCATTCACGTACGTAGTGGCCTTTTTTGCCACAATATAGGCACAATCCTTGTTTACGGCGTGACTCTTTCTCCGTGGCTGTGAGGCTCGCTCGTATTGCGCCGATGTCCATGGGTTCTCCCTTGGATGCGGTGGAAGTTTCAGGACTTCCCACTGTCACATAGGATGGAAGGGATTTTCCTTTTCTCCCATGATCCCCCTTTCTTTCACTTAGCCTATGTTCCAGCCGTAATACCAGGTTGATAAGGCCCTCATGTCTTGGGTTGTGGGTCAATATGAGCCACGGCGTCCTTGAGCTCATCGCACAGCCCGTGATGGAAGAGCGCCGTCTGTTTAGCAACAGGCCACTTGGTTTCCGCAACCAGCCTTCGGAACGCGTTGAGATACTGCACCAGGTCGTTGGATCCCTGTCTCAACTCAAGCATTTCACGGTCCGCCGTGTACGAGTCAGCCCTTCTGTCGAAGACCTTCAGGAATTCCTCGCGAAAAGCACCCCAATCACATAAGATGGGGTCGTCACTGCTCACCAGAGGTACGGCCCATTGTGCCGCGTTTCCAGCCAAATAGGATATAAGGAAAGCCACACGAGCCTGACTCGTGGGGAACGCCCTTGGTTTGCACGATAAATGTAGCGCCACTTGTGTGAGGAATACCTGCACTGTGTTAGGATCCCCACTGTACCTCTCTGGTGTTGCCAAGGGGACGGCTACCGGCATTTCCACTACTACCGCAGGGGTCTGGTTCGTGAGGGAGGTGCTGGGCGTGAGCGGGTCCAATTGGATAGCATCCAGTCTGGCTTTTACATCGGCTGTTTCTTGCCTGGAGGCAGCCAATTCAATTTGCACGGTCGCTAAAGCAGCCAGCACATCATCAAGTGTTGCCATGTCTGTTATCGACCGGGAGACAGTTAGTGTTATTACGGTCGGATATTTTGTAACGCCCTGAACGTCTCAGGATCGTTTAACAGACACGATAATGAGAACGCAACCACTTGTGAAGGTTTAGTTATTTTAATGAAGGCAAAAATAATACAAGGAATAAACAAAGGTTATAGTCACTGGAATCCTCCAGGCTAAGTACGTTACCAGCCCACAGCACGGATGGTCCTAACCGTCCTCTGCATATACGCCGATCCCGGCGTATGCCAACAGAGGGCAGAAATGAAATGGCCGACAATGCCAATCGGTAGGCTGTGAGGGGCACGAAGAGTGTTGGGGAGAATCGAGGAGTCAGGGAAACACCCAGCCGGGGTCTCTACCTGAAGGGAGCAGCCGCTCAACCTCTTCCTCAGACTGCACCGGGACGCGGAGTCACCTCCTGGTGATGCGTCACCGATACCCCAATCACAAGCAAAGAAGACTGAACCGAGAGCAGCCGCTCGATCGATCCTGTGGACTTCCGAGTCTGTAACGCGGCAAACACCTCCTGGTGTGCGTTACAGCTGGCAGTCCCTGTATCTCTGGTCGGGCTGGGAGTTACGACTCCAACCAGCAAAAGCGCCACTGCGCTTTGACTCAGTCGAGTCAAAAAGCGAAGCTCAATGGTTATCCGGTAGAGCTTCCGGGTCCTTCACAGGTGACGATGGGGCAAGACACGGCCCAGGGAGTAACGACTCGACCTACCTCCGTTCTTGCCTTACTGGAGCACCACTCCGGAACACTGCTCTTCACTAAGCAGGTACGTCGGTGTAAACACAATATCCGACAGCGTTGTACCTCCCGGTTCCTCCCTTTATAGGGCGTGTTTTCCTTGAGTTATGTAACAGCTCTCCTGTTTACATAAGGGCGTGTTTGCCTTGAGTTATGTAACAGCTCTCCTGTTTACATAACCTCTCAACCGCTAAGCATCCTGGGAGATGTAGTCCGTTTTCGCTGGTTACCGTTTTCCTCCCCTCGCATGACAGGAATTCTTGACAGGTACCATATACTAGGGGCTCATAAGGTACCACAGTATCCAATCACTAGTGCATCTAATATGCACACCAGTTATTTAAGGGAGTAAGCAGATAGGCTGGGGTCCTGGATAGCAGGATCCCAGCCAGACTAGTCAAAAACCATTCAAACACCAGGAAAAAAGTGGGGGCAACCATGCAGTCAGATTCCACCTTCCTACAGATCCTTTTGTGGTGTGTTTTAATTGTGTTACTGTTTGAAGTCTTGAATAAATATGTCACAGATTGCTTCTAGGTTAAGCCTGACTGCTCTGTGCCAAGCTACCATTGAGTATAGGTTCATTTGGGGATTTCTTGTGACTTCACCCTGACAAGGATTGTGGTTTCTGCTTCAGTAGGGTTTTACCCCCCTCAACCAGCAACCCAGTTTCTTACAACAGCCATGTGGGCTCAAACTTTACCCATTTGGGAATAAATATTTGGTTTAGATCGATCATAAAACCCTCAAGATGCTGATGCAAATTACAGGTAAGAACCTGATGCTGCTGAGGTGGCCCATTTTAAATAAGGTTCTCAGTTTTCTGTTTTGACTGATTTTTACAGATGAATGCAGTCCCCAAAAAATGTGTTTCTTGTCTGTGTTTATTTTGAAACTCAGAAAAATGCTGTCCTTTATGAGTTACAGGCCAACAGCTGGTCAGCGTGGGAAATTAAAAAACAGGATGAAATGTCCTTAAATAGAGGTATATATTAATATGTATATGTGAAGTATAATGGTAATGCGTGCCTGTAGGTGTAGTGCTTTGCTATATTAGGCTTCGTAATTTGCTAAAATGCGACAGGCATCAAAGTATGAATGCACGTTCATCAGTTAAAAAAATGTGGGAATATATTATTTTGTGACGCAATTCTTCTCCAAAAACACAAAATAAATATGGATAAATACAGGCAAAAAAGTTAAAAAATAAATACAATAAAACCGGGAGCACAAGTTTTAATACAGAGAATCGTCTTCTCTAGGCAATGATGCTGCTTAGGAAACCTGAGGGCCTTTCTAGAAGGTTTATCCAATCACGTGACTATCTGTTCCTATGCTTAAAGAGAAATCCCACATTGTTTAAAATCTTTAAAAGGTGCCTCAGTACTCTCAAACGTGGTTCGACCACTGCTCTTGAACATATTCTATGATGCGACAAAAACTTCCATGACACTGCCACCCGCATCTGCAAAATGCCCTGCCCGCTCCTAACGCCCCACATGCAAAGCTGAGATGTCCCTGTAAGTTCTACGCTTTCCTGAATTCCAGATTCTCTACTAGTGATACCGCAATAAAACTCAATCACACAAAAACTAGACGATGAGGATCGTACCCAGTGTGCACTAGCGAGCTAGTCCTTTGCAATGTTATTAACCACTCATTAATATTCCTTGAAAACGCTCTACTTCCCGTGGCCCACCGTCTACGATCACTATTTTACAAACATTAGCAATAATCCAGAAGGAGCGTTAAACATATAGACAAATTTCTTGCAATCAGCGTGCATCCTATCTTATATTCCTATAAGATAGGATGCACGCTGATCGATATGACAAGAATTCAGTGGATTTTTACAATTTGAAGCCCTGATGATGTCCCAGAAGGGGACGAAACGCGTTGGCTGTGTAAACCATTGATTGTGTTCAAATTGGATGATATTGATGACAGGATTGAATGCGAAATAAAGAATTCTACATGAAGCAGACATCGTAAGGATTTTCTTTGTGGACTTCAATATTTTATTGCAAGAAATGTGTCTATATGTTTAACGCTCCTTCTGGATTATTGCTACCGCAATAAAACTCATTTGCGTCTTCTACTGGGGAAGCCTGGCCTCCACCCTCTATGAAGCCAAAATGCTCAGCCATGCACTCGCACCTTCTATCAGGGCCGGCGTTAGCGCTGGTGGCGCCTGGTGCGGCAATCTTTTATGGCGTCTCTCATGACCTGATCCTCAGCTTCCCTCACTACCACCCTGCAAAAGTGCCCCTCATCTCCATAGCCCCTCTCTCACATACATTTCATTTGTTTTAAAGAGCTGGTAAAGGCTGGCTTTACTAATCCACTCCGCTACCCACGTAAAACACAGATCTGTTCTTTGCAGCAGGCATATTAACCCTCTGTGCTACTTTATTGTGAGTCAAAACTGTCACTAGACAACACTCCGATCTCTCTCTCTAGCAGGAACATTAAGCACAAGAGTTATCTTGACATTTTTATTGCTGCCTGAAAGCTGGATGCACAAGGAACTCTGCAGCAGGTGCTTTTAAATTGTATGTTACTGCCCCCTGCACCGCCCTGAGGTCAGTGCCCCCCTCCAGGTCAGCGCCCAGTGGGGCCGAACCCTAAAGAAGACCATGCCTTCTATTCTTTCTGAAGGAAATGGGCTCACTCATTGGGTTCTGGAAACCCCTCCGTACCCCACCACATGACCCTTCTGTTACTGGGTGATCTGCAAAACGGACGTTGTGCAAGAAACGGGACCGCTTGCTCTAAACCAGAGCCGGACTGGCCATAGCGGGCACCAGGCGTTTCCCCAGTGGGCTGGAAGGGGGGGCCAGTTTTGGACCAGTGGGTGACGTTTTTGTTACTGGGGGGCGGTTATACAGCATTTTGGGTTCTGTGCCCCAGTCCTAGCGCCAAGATGCTCTTTCCTGAGTGAAGAGGCACTTTAGAAATACTCTTCATTTCATGAGCACCCAAAGGCAACGGCCACTTCCTGAAACAACACCCTCTCCTCCGCTGCAGCTAATGCCAAACACAAAAAGGACAAAACACGTCGAATGCACCCTACTTTGGCCCATCCGCAGTAAGGAATACACTTTACTCCCTCACCTAATCTGCTCTCAGTGTACCAGATCACTCCAAGACACCGAGTCCACAGCGCTCCATCCCCAGGATTGGACTACAAGTCCCATAATTCAAATACCTGGAAGGGTTGAGCTACTCACGCCTAGAACTGGGAAACTTCAGAACTCTGGGCCTCATTTACGAGTTTTTGGTGCAGGGCAACGCATCAAGACACTTTGCTGCGCTGCCCTGCCTCAAAAGGAAAGGGCAGGGATGTGCCAACGGAATGATATACATTCCTGTCCTCTAGGCCAGCGCCAAAGCACAATATGGGGCCTAGCGCCAATGCAAGGGTTGCAAGTGTTTGTCTGCTTTGTTGGCAGGATTGTTTTTGTGCGGGGACAGACAACTTCCTGCAGAAAAACAATCCATAGAGGCGTTTCCCTCGTTCTATGTGTGCTGCAGAATGCAGGACACATAGAAAGACGAAAAAGCGAGGAGAAATAAAGATGTTTCTCCTTGCTTCGTCTGCTCTGGGGAAGTGTAAGGTTTTGGCACTGCCCCAGGTTTACGTGCAGGGCCGGAATGGCCATAGTGGGCACCGGGCGTTTCCCCGGTAGGCCGCTAGGATGGGGGCTGGTTTTGGGCTCCTGGGGGGCCGTTTTTGTTACCGGGATTCGGCAATATCGGCCACCTGTAACAAAATCGGCCGAAACCGGCCCTTGTAAACTGCTCGGCTGCACTCCCCCTCACCCCAGTGGGGGGGGGGGGGGGGGGCGGTTAAGCAGTTTGCCAGGGCTGGTTTCTGTTCCCAGTCCAGCCCTGTTTACGTGATTTTGTAAATCTGGGGCAGCGTCAAAATCCATGGGTGTTGCGTGGGAACACCCACTGCAACGCTCATGGAACGCCTCCTTGACGCAAAGTAAACCCAGCTTTTTGCTCCGCCTTGCCTCACTCCATATCTACGAGGCCATTCAAAGCCACGGCTTTGCATCACCTCATAGATATTATTGAGGCTTGCGTCAATGGAGCATCAAAAAAAGTGACGCACCGGCGTCACAGGCCTCTTGTAAATGTGGCCCTCTGTTTTTAGTTGTGCTAGTTAAATGGATCAACTGAAGCCAAGCAGGACTACAGCTCCCAGAATGCACCGGGTTGCTAAACATGAACCCAGGACTGGAGTGTTGACTCTTTGGAGATTTGGTAACCTCCTCACACTGCTAGATAATGGAGACTCAGGCACTCATAAGCAGTGGACCAGTTGATAAAACCCAACCCTCAGGTGTTTGGAATTAATTGGTTGCAACAAATATCTCCTATTGCAAGTGTTGTCCATGAAATGGGGAACAACATGAGAATTTTGGGGTTTACTACATCAAAATCTGCATGTCCCCCTATTTCTTGGTCTTGGTCGCACCTTAAAATATAAAACTGCCGGAGTGCTGTTGGTTACGCAGGCGGTCACTGTGAGTGTCACACTGAGCGGAGCCGCTTGGAAGTGAGGTGGCCTCACGTGACTCCACTGTGCAGAAGTAGTGTCAGGCGAGTACTGGAGAGAGGGTTCAAGCTGCCCCATGTAGGGTGCAGGCAGGAGACGCCTTGTCTCTTTCCTCTGCCACCTTCATCCTTTTACGCCTGTATGAATTATGGATAAAAAGGAAAACTGCACGCCCCAGAATGCAAAGGTGTAAAACCCCACACAGGGCAAGTGAAAGTGCACCTGACATGGGACACCTGAGATCCGCGGAGCCCGGGCTCGCCTCCTCCCTTCTCCTCTCTCCCGCCCCTCCCTCCAGCGCCTCTCTAGCTCCCACCCTCCCACCGGCTCACGCTCACGTGATGCTCTGGAGCAAGTGAGGAAATGCCGAGCCCAGGAGACAGGAAGTGAAAGAGGCAAATAAAGAAAGAACTCTCGAGCTGACACAAACAGAAACCGAGGAGCCTGCACCTTGGAAGCTGGGGAGCCGCACCCTCGGAGCACAGGGCACCACCCGGCCCTGCACTACCCCCGGGCACCAGAGCCGCAGGAGCACCAGGTGAGGAGAGAGAAAGCGCCTAGGCTGGTGGACATACAGTGCAGCGCTATGCATTCTGTAAACACTAGCGCCTCGTGGGGATGGGGCGAGGGGACAGCACTCGGGCGCTGCCTGCCGGCTGTGCACAGCACCATAGAGAGACTGCACTGGGCTGGTGATCAGACAGCAGAGCTATCGCCCCCTCTGCACCAGTGAGAAACATAACTGAAAAATGAAGCGAGTGATCAGTGAAAGAGACAGACCGCACTAGAGTGTGCATATGGAACAGACATCATGGCTGTCTCTCCTGTGTACAGGGGGGCACGAAAGAGTTACGTGAAACGGTGACCAGTGAACAGATTAGCGAGGCATCTGGGAGAGACCGCTCAGAACAGACTGACTGCATGTGGTCAGACCAGAGGGGTGGCACCACAGACACGGAACACAGCCCACCCAGAGGGGTGTCATAGAGTCAGAGACGACAGTCACGACACGTAGCCCACCCAGAAGAGTAGACATCTCCCAGTTCACTCCGAGGGGTGTCATCGAATCAGAGACAGCACCCAGTCCACCCAGAGGGGTGTCATCGAATCAGAGACCTCACACAGTCCACCCAGAGGGGTGTCATAGAATCAGAGACAGCCCACAGTCCACCCAGAGGGGTGTCATAGAATCAGAGACGACACACAGCCCACTCAAAGGGGTGTCATAGATTCAGAGACAGCACACAGTCCACCCAAAGTGGTGTCACGGGACAAGAGAGTACATACTCTTTCACAGAGGGGGAATCGCATCACAACACAACCAGAGACAGCACATAGTCCACCCAGAGAGGTGTCACAAGACGAGAGACGGCACGTCGTTCACCCATAGGGTTGTCACAAGACTAGAGACAGCGCGTAGCCTCTCAGAGAGACTGTCAAGGGTGCAGGACAGAGCATTGCCTCCTAGAGACGTGTCACAGGACGAGAGACCGCACATTGCCTCCCAGAGAGACGTTCAAGGACGCAGGACAGAACATTGCCTCCTAGAGAGTGTCACGGTACGAGAGAAAGCATATTGCCTCCTAGAGAGGTGTCGCAGGGCGAGCGACAGCACATTGCCTCCCAGAGAGGTGTCACAGGACGAGAGACTGCACATTGCCTCCCAGAGAGACTGTCAAGGGTGCAGGACAGAACATTGCCTCCCAGAGAGGTGTCCCGGGAAGAGAGACAGCACATTGCCACCTAGAGAGGTGTCGCAGGGCGAGAGACAGCACATTGCCTCCCAGAGAGGTGTCCCGGGAAGAGAGACAGCACATTGCCTCCCAGAGCGGTGTCATAGGACGAGAGACCGCACATTGCCTCCCAGAGAGACTGTCAAGGGCGCAGGACAGAACATTGCCAACCAGAGAGGTGCCACAGGATGAGAGACAGCACATAGGCTTCCACAGGGGTGTTACAGGATGAGAGACAGCACATAGCCTCCCAGAGAGGTGCCACAGGACGAGAGACAGCACATAGCCTTTCACAGGGGTGTTACAGGATGAGAGACAGCACATTGCCTCCCAGAGAGGCGCCACAGGACGAGAAACAGCACATAGCCTTTCACAGGGGTGTTACAGGATGAGAGACAGCACATAGCCTTCCAGGGTGATGTTACAGGACGAGAGACAGCACATAGTTCACCCAGAGGGGTGTCATATAATGAGAGACGATACATAGCCCACTCAAAGGGGTGTCGTAGAATAAGAGACAGGACACCGTCCACGCAAAGGCAAGTCACAGGACAAGAGAGTACATAGTCTTAACCAGAGAGGTAACCACACCACCACCAGAGACAGCACATAGTCCACCCAGAGAGGCTGTTTATGGCGCAAGACAGCACACAGTCTACCCAGAGGGGTGTCACAGTACAAGAGGGTACATAGTTTTACCGAGAGGGGGAAACGCACCACCACCAGAGACAGCACATAGTTCACACAGAGTGGTGTCACGAGACGCGAGACCGCACATAGTTCAATCAGATGGGTGTCACGGGACGCGAGACAGCACATACTTCACCCAGAGGGTCGCCACAGGGCGTGAGGCCGCACCCAGTCCACCCAGAGCTTTGTCATAGGACGAGAGACAGCACAGAGTCCACCCCGATGGTGTGTCCCATAACGAGACACCGCACACAGTCCCACCGCGAGAGCGCTTCCGGTGGTCTGGTTTACTAATGGAGCAGTTACTTTTGCCCCTCAGGCAGCCGTGCAGAATGTGCCCGGGCTTGCTGTGTCCTGTCCCGGTGTCTCCCCAGCCCTGCTTGCCCTCCAGCCACACATCTCACGCGGCCCTCGGCCGGTCTGGGCCTGTGATTTGCACTGGATTGTTAATACCAATATACTTTGCGTTAGGTTTGTTTAAAAAAAGTAACACAAACTTTACGCAAAGTCTTTGTAAATCTGAGCCTACACCATTGGTGCAGCCTATGTGTAGTAAAATTTTAAAATATTGACACTCAGTGCTTCCTGCCAAAAACATGGACTTTGTAGCATTATAAACCAAAATCACTATTCCACACAGCACCAAGCAGGATTTAATTCTGACTCTCACACACAGAGACATCTGAAGCAATTGCATTAACCCACTGAGATTTCATTCTTTGAGTGCCTTTCCCACTAATTAATTTGTGTGTGTATTATTCTAATATGCAGTTAACCTAAAGTTGAAAAAAGCATTTAATACCAGCTACTGAATATTTTTTTTGTTCTTTGTAGGCCTGGAATTGACCCTGGCAACACACCGACTGACCTCTGCCCCATGCCAATTAAAATCCCAGCTCCCATGCTTTTTTTTTTTTATAGCCCTTTGGCTGCGTGTAAATGAAGATAGCCTTGAAACAGGACAAATAAATGAATAAGTTCCTGCTTCCAGGCCACCTTCATTTACACTTCTTTTCCGAGACATCTGCGCCCCCCTGAGAATGCCGCCACGGACCCCCAGGGGGGCGCGCCCCACAGTTTGAAGACGTCTCCCTCAGAGGTTCTTCACAACGGACTGGTGGGATAGACAAGCCCTCGCGTGGTCAGGGCCGTGAACCCTGTCCCGAGTGCCCACCTGTACATATGTCTGTATCCCTCATTTTTGTTGTCATAGGCGAGCACGGATCATGCATGTGCACCATGACATAGGCCTGTCTCACGGACTGCGGTGTTGTTGGACTGGGAGGGGCGCCCAAAGTGCCACCCTCCTAGGGGTGGAAGGCTATTACCTCTAACCAGGAGTTTGGCGCACGAGCGTGGTGGTGGCAGCGTACCCTCTAGTGATCAGTAGGAGGGGACGGGTCCGTTGTAATGTGCGTCACTGGAGTGAGGCCTACAGGCTCACTCCCTGTTAAAGTGCCTCTGCTGTGTGCTTAAGGCATCCTTGACCTATGTCAGATTTGTGTGAAGTGCTGCGCAGTGCAGAGGTGGTGCGTCTGTGCTGGGTGTGTGTGTGCCTGGGAAGGGTAATACAGGGATAGTTCAGTACTGAGCGGTGCCTGCCGGGGAATGCATGTGCTGGGCGTACAAGTGCCTATGAGTGCTAAAGTACCCGAAGAATGTTGTGCTATGCAGTGTGTGTAGGACGCTTGTCCTACACACACTGCATAGCACAACTGCCATGTTTTAATTGGCATGGGGCAGAGGTCAGTCGGTGTGTTGCCAGGGTCAATTCCAGGCCTACAAAGAACAAAAAAGATATTCAGTAGCTGGTATTAAATGCTTTTTTCAACTTTAGGTTAACTGCATATTAGAATAATACACACACAGATTAATTAGTGGGAAAGGCACTCATAAAGGATGAAATCTCAGTTGGTTAATGCAATTGCTTCAGATGTCTCTGTGTGTGAGAGTCAGAATTAAATCCTGCTTGGTGCTGTGTGGAATAGTGATTTTGGTTTATAATGCTACAAAGTCCATGTTTTTGGCAGGAAGCACTGAGTGTCAATATTTTAAAATTTTACTACACATAGGCTGCACCAATGGTGTAGGCTCAGATTTACAAAGACTTTGCGTAAAGTTTGTGTTACTTTTTTTAAACAAACCTAACGCAAAGTATATTGGTGTGCTTGTGAGTGGCTCAATACATGAAGGGTGCCCTACGTGCATGGTAAATTTGTGTGCTGGGTGTGAGTGGTACAATACATGAAGGGCGCAGTGCATGCATATTAAACGCACATGCTGGATGTATGTGTGCCCATGAGTGGTACAATACATAAAGGGTACAGTGATGGGCAGTTGCATGTTAAATGCAAGTGCTGTATGTATATGTGTCTAAGTGTGGTACAGCACATGAAGGGTACAGTTAGTGCTTGAAATGGAAAAATAGAAGTGTGGGTACTCTGTACCAGAGTACCTGCTGGTCCAATTAAAAGTATTACGTTTCCCTTGAGAAGTGCAGGTACGCTCCCTCGCAAAATAAAAAAGTGCCGGTACTCCCCACCGGACAGTACCGGCCCATTTAAAGCGCTGGATACAGTGCTGTGCAGTTTGTGTGAGTGCTGTGCACATGCACCGAGTGCACGTGTGCCTGGTATACTATGAGGGGGGGGGGGGATGTGTGTGTGTGTATGCTGAATACATGCACTCCCGGAAGCTGGGGGGGGGGGGGGGGGAGGCTTCCTTGTATACTTCAGAGGGTCTCTTGGGGTCAGGGAGAGGTCACGCGGCCCTTCTATCAAGAGGGCACTCCGTACGAACACTTTACGTTCCTTCTATGGTATGGCGTCTTGAACCATACACTGCCTTTAGTGATGCTTTTAAATAATAAATATAAAATCTACCACCCTCTTCCTCGTGGCCCTTTGTTCGGAAGGTGCTGCGTTCGGTCCTCTGGGTGAAGACGGGCGAAACCGAAACTGAAATCCAAAGTTACAACATGAACATGGCTGGGACGTGCAGAATAACACGTTTGCACCTTTTTGTTTGATTATGGAGGATTTTGTTCCTGTTAATTCAGATTTGTTTGTTTTACACAAACGATTTCCCCCGTTGCAGCCCCCGGTGTTCATACAATAGTGTCCGGTGCTTCGATGGGGCGCGCCCAGGACTTGTTGGCGAATTACAGTTTCATGGCGGCTTCTACATCCGTGGAGCTTCCAGGCTTCAGAAAACTGCACTCTCTGTGCTGTTGCAATCGAGTTTGCGTTGAGAGGCCATCACAGTGACGCTCTGTGCTACAGCACGCGCGGAGTCGTGTGTCTCTGCGGCCACATACAATAGCCAGCCCGGCCGGGCACCGAGCCCCTCCCGGTGCCTCCCAGCCCCAGGGGCCGCGCTCCCTGCTCCGTGGGCCCGGAGCTGCCTCCGCAGAATCTGCGGTTCCATCACTGAGGCCCGGGTACTCCCCGCTGCTCCGTGCACAGCGCTCCCTGCGGCTCCGTGCACCGCTCCGCCGGTGCACCTCAACCCCGCATCAATCCCTGCTGCTTCGTGCACAGGCACCACTTGTACCGCCCCCTCAGGCACTTCCAGCACCTCGTGTGGGGCTGTACATTTATTCAGATAGTGCTTGAACCTCCCCCTCATGCACTTCCAGCACCCTGTGGGACTGCACTTTCCTTCAGACAGCACTTGTACCTGTCCCTCAGGCACTTCCAGCACCCTGTGGGACTGCACTTTCCTTCAGACAGCACTTGTACCTGTCCCTCAGGCACTTCCAGCACCCTGTGGGACTGCACTTTCCTTCAGACAGCACTCGTACCTGTCCCGCAGGCCTGCGCTACGCCCCTGTAACCACCCCTGTTATGGTGTGTGGCCCCCACGCTCCTTCAAGCCGCACTTGTTCACCCCATCGGGCACTTCAGAGGAGACTCCGCGGCGCGGACTGTGTGAAAGGGGTGCTTTAATGAGACGGGTGCGCGTCACATCTCAAACCCTCGGCCGGGGGCGTCCAAAACCGGCTTTAGCAGCTGCAGGTGGGTGGATGAGTGATGAGAGAGAGAGAGAGAGGGGATGAATGGATGAGTGAAAAGGAGGGTGGATGGATGGCTGAATGAAGGGGTGGACGGATGGATGAGTGAAAGGATGGATGTATTGATTGAAAGGATGGATGGATTGATTGAAAGGATGGATGTATTGATTGAAAGGATGGATGGATTGATTGAAAGGATGGTTGCATGAATGGATAAAAAGGGATGGATAAGTGAAAGGATGGGTGACTGAGTGAAATGGTAGATGGATGGATAGATGTAATTGATGGGTTTGAAGATGGATATGTTTGGATAAGGATTGGGGGGCGGAAGGATTCGTAGACGGAATGGTGACTGACTTATGGATGACAGATTCTGAAGGTGGAATGGTGTACATCAGTGGGCTGCTGGAAGGTTGAGTGGATCGATACTCGGATAGAAGATGAGGGAAAGAATAGATGGATGAGTAAAGGGAGGGTAGATGGGTGGCTGGATGAAGGAGTGGACGGATGGGTGAGTGAAATGAATGGGTGGAAGGCTGAGTGGGTGGAAGGCTGAGTGGGTGGAAGGCTGAGTGGGTGGAAGGATGGATGGATGAGTGAAAGGATGGATCGGTGAGTGGATGGATGAGTGAAAATGGATGGAAGGAGGGAATGGATGGATGAGTGAAAATGGATGGAAGGAGGGAATGGATGGATAGGTGAGTGGATGGATGAGTGAAAAGGGATGGAAGGAGGGAATGGATGGATAGGTGAGTGGATGGATGAGTGAAAAGGGATGGAAGGAGGGAATGGATGGATGAGTGAAAATGGATGGAAGGAGGGAATGGATGGATAGGTGAGTGGATGGATGAGTGAAAAGGGATGGAAGGAGGGAATGGATGGATGAGTGAGAAGGGAAGGAAGGAGAGAATGGATGGATGAGTGAAAAGGGGGATTGATGAGCAAAAGGATGGATTGATGATTGAAAGGATGGATTGATGATTGAAAGGATGGATTCATGAATGGATGAAAAGGGGTGGATAAGTGAAAGGATGGGTGACTGAGTCAAATGGTGAATAGATAGGTTTCATTGATAGGTTTGAAGATGGATGGATAGGTTTGGATAAGGATTGGCAGATGGAAGGATGGACTGACGTAATGGTGACTGAGTGACTGACTGGATGACTGATTGCAAAGGTGAAATGGTGTAGATCAGTGGGTTGATTGAAGGTTGAAGGATTCATACTTGGATAGCAGATGAGGGCAAGAATAGATGGATGAGTGAAGGGAGGGAGGGTGGATGGAGTGAAAGGATGGACTGAGTACAAGGGTGGATGGGCGAAAGGGTGAAAGCATGGGTGACTGAGTGAAATGATGGATGGATAGGTTTAATGGATAGCTTTGAAGATGGATGGATAGGTTTAGATATGGATTGGTGAACGGGTGGATGGACAGACAGACGGAATGGTCACATTTTGAATGGATGGCAGAGTGTAAAGGTGAAACGGTGGATATCTACGGGTGGATGGAAGGTTAAAGGTTGAATGGATCGAATCATAGAAGAGACGAGCCAGCTCTGTGGGGCGGGTTTCGATGACTTGCTACGCTTGCTTGGTGTCAAAACAGCTTTGGTTCAAAGTGTGAGTGTGTGTGTGTGGGGGGGGGAGGGGGTCTTTTAATTTTCTGGCAACTCCGTTGCCCGAGGCGAAAGCCATACAGACTACAGATACCAAACCTGGCTAGTGCCTTATTTTACTGACTACCAACCTGCAACCTTTGCCCCACCTCCAATAAAATACTTCCTTTATTTGATCAACTAACTGTACCCTTGAAGCAAACTTGTTCCCCTTCCAGGAGCAACGAGTTTAGCCCCACTCAGCCTGTGAACAACTCTGACGTCTGTATCCACCCCCCCCCCCCCCCATTGATCCGCCCATACCGCAGCGGACTCCATCTTGTTTCTGCTATTAATGTCCAAAACCTGCCTGCACCTGCTCAAGAGGCGACTTCCCTCAACAACCTGTTAGTCACCAGACAAAAACGCCCCTGTGCCATTCCTGCCCCCCTCCCGCCCCCTCCCAAATCAAACCCCTGCTTATAGGGCTGACGACCACAGACACTGCCCCGCTCCTGGTGGCTGGCGTGCCTTCCAAAGAGAAGACTCGGCTCAGACGGCGCTTATCCCCCTGCCTCGGGCACTCTCGGCGCCCTGAGCGGCTGCATTTTCATTCAGACAGAACCGCCCCCCCCCCCCCCATGGGAACGTTTGGCACCTTTTTTAGGGGCTGCACTTTCACTCCCACAACACGTGCTCCCCTCCCTCAGGCACTCTCGACACCCATTGGGGCTGCACTTTCAGTACCAGGCATGGGCTGCACTTTCAGTACCAGGCATGGGCTGCACTTTCAGTACCAGGCATGGGCTGCACTTTCAGTACCAGGCATGGGCTGCACTTTCAGTACCAGGCATGGGCTGCATCATCATCCAGACAGCACTGGTCCCCCCCCCCCCCTTAGGAACTCTTGGCACCTTGTTTGAGGCTGCACTTTCACCCACACAACCCTTGTCCCCTCCCTCGGGCACTTTTAGTACCATGCATGGGTCTGCACTTATTCCCCTCCCTGTGGCACTCCGGGCATCCTGTGTGCACCATCCTCGGGCACTTTCAGTACCCCATGTGGCTGCACTTTCATTCAGAGAGCACTTTTTCATACCCCTCGTACAGTTGGGCAACCTGTGTACACTACCCTCGTACACTTCCACCCTATGTACACTTCTCTCCTACACGTCCACCCTATGTACACCTCTCGCATACACGTCCACCCTGTGTACAACTCTCTCGTAGTAGACGACCACCCTGTGCTCACCTCTCTCGTAGACGTCCACCCTGTTACACCTCTCTCGTAGACGTCCACTCTGTCTACTACTCTCTCGTAGACGTCCACCCTGTTACACCTCTCTCGTAGACGTCCACTCTGTCTACTACTCTCTCGTAGACGTCCACCCTGTTACACCTCTCTCGTAGACGTCCACTCTGTCTACTACTCTCTCGTAGACGTCCACCCTGTTACACCTCTCTCGTAGACATCCACCCTATCTACAACTCTCTCGTAGACGTCCACCCTGTCTACACCTCTCGTAGACGTTCGCCCTGTGTACAGCTCTCTCATACTCTTACAGTACCCTTTATAACCCCCCTTCAGGTATTCTAGGCACCCTCTGTTCACCCCCTACAGGCACTCAGGGCTTCTTGTGTACAACTCTTCCCCCCCCCCCCGCATTCTGGTCACTCTGTTTACCTCCCTCACAAGCACTCAAGACACCTTGTGTTCCTCCTCCCCCCCCCCCCCCCCCCCTCGCTAGGCCGCCTGTGTACACATCCCTCATACAATTTAAGCACGCTGTGTTCGCCCCCCTTCCCCTCGGCATTCAGGGCACCATGTGTTTACCCCCATGTACTCTTGGCCTCTGTGTACACCTTCCTCATACACTTTCAGCACGCTGTGTTAACTCTCTCCCCCCCCTCTCTCTTCAGACACGGAGGGCACCCCTTCAGGCACTCGAGACACCTTATGTTCACCCGCTCTGGCACTCGGCGCCTTGTCCTTCTGCTGCCCCCCCTTATGCTTTTGAGGCCTCCTGTGTACCCCAGCCCCATAAACTTTCAGCACCCTTTATTCACCCCCTCGGGCACGCAGGTTCCTTTCTAGAGCAGCTCATAGGGGAGCTATCGGGACAGGACGTAGTAGCGGCAACCCCCCCCCCCCTCTCCCTCAGCGCCTTGAGACCCTCGCGGGTAAGTAGTGCGGTTTACAAATCTTGTCATTGATTGATTGAAAGAGGAAAGGTGGGGTCTTTTGATGCACCCCTGTATCACAGGTGAGGCCAGAGGGGTTCGGCGGGACCCGAGCTGCGACGGGCCCCTGTCCCTAATGAATCCAATACTAAAAGTGGCGGGCAGAAGAATCCAGAAAGAATTGAGGATGGGCCCACCATAACATTCTCCGTCCCCCCCGTGCGGGTTTAGGGGGGGGGCAGGAGAACACTGTGGCACGGTCGGAATCTTAACCCCTGATGGGTGACACGTGGGGCAAAGAAAGGCTCCGTCTGTTCCGCGTCCATGGACCGTGGCGGGCCTTTGATCGGGTCCACGGGTCCGAGCTCGGGGGCGCATCGGCTGACCGGGGCGTGCCCCGGGGTTCACGGTCTTCCTCGGGCTCCTCAGCTGACGCTGCGGCCTCGGTCACGATGCGGAAACTACGGCTTCTTGTGGCCTCCCTCGAGGTGCTGCGCAGAGTTGTGTTAGAGCGCCTCTTTTAATTTATATAAATGGTTTGAACAATTTCCTGGAATCTAAAGGACCGGCCCCGGATTCGGCCTTTCCCTGCCCTGCGCCGTTATACACGGGCGAGCGGCGCGGCTCCCTCCGACCTCGAACGGTCTCGGGGTTTCGGGGACCCGGTCCTTAGGTTTATGAACGAGATTGACTTAGACACCAGTATCGCCAAAGCCCATGTCATGCTTTGTGGGAGGCTTTGCAATGTTTACCGTTCTTAACCTATGGCGCTCGAGGGCACAGCGGGAGCAGCATCTCTTGTGCAGAAAGCCTCGTGGAGTGGGCGCCGGGGGGATGTTGATGAGAAGTAAAACTGCCCCCACCAGGCGGGCAACTAGAGCAAAATTTCGGGGGGGGGCTGAAAAGGATTTGGGGGGGGCTGAAAAAGATTTCGGGGGGGGCTAAGTCTTCCAGCCATAGGCAGAGTGGCTGTAAGAAGGGGTGAACACACAACAAAAGCATCATTAACGAGTAAATGGTCTTTTAAAGACCTGTGAAGTGCTCGGGTGCGGCTGCAATTAGACGGACTCCAGCCCGCGAGGCTGTCTCAGCCGGGCTGGACGCACATGAGGGGGGGGGGGGGGGCTGAAGCCCGGTGAGCCCAATGGGTGTTGCGCGCCTGGCCCCCACCCCTAATTGGGCAGCGGTTTGGAGCGGGGGGCACACAGCTTAGACCCGGGCGGTGATCCAACATTGGCTGGGCTGTGGTGACGGCTATGAAGTCCCAGGGCTGCCCGCGTCGAACACACGTCTGTATTGTTGGGTCGCCCATAATTGTACCAGGCGCCGCACTGGATAAATGACCACAATGGAGATTTGGTTAAAACGTTCTTTCAGGGGCCGCTGTGGAGGGGGGGCGCTGTGGAGGGGGGGCGCTGTGGAGGGGAGCCGCTGTGGAGGGGAGCCGCTGTGGAGGGGGGCCGCTGAGCAGAGGGCTGCTGAGGGGGGGGGGGGGGGGAGGGGGGTGGCCGCTGCCCTGGACAGGCCCATTTCAGAGCAGGTTTGATTTTCCAAACCGGCGTTGGTCTTTGGCCTCATCTCTCCCTCGTCATGAACCCGTGGGGGGCGTCCTTGCTCACTAAGGGGCATATTATCAACAAAGGCGTTAACATTATCGCCGCTAAAGCAGCGATAATGGGCTTGATAATACGCCCTTGTGAATTCCAATGGAAGCCCAGGTTCACACCAGAACATGGGCTTCTATTGGAATTCTCAAGGGCGTATTATCAAGCCCATTATCGACGTTTTAGCTGCAGTTTTCTGCTGCTAAACTGGCGATAATTTTTAACGCCGTGCTTGATAATATGCCCCCACATTTCAACATGGTGCATTCGCTACAGGTTAAGTTTTCCACCACGACAGGATGAACCTGAACCAATATTGGGGCATATCAGCAAGGGCCGGCGATAATTATCGCTAGCGTGAGGATAATTATCGCCGGCTACCGCTGAATTTTATCGCTGAGGTAGCGTGCTATCATCAACGCTTATCTCAAAAGCGATAAAATCCCAGGCGCAAGCTGCCAAATGTGCGATTATCGCTGGAAATCCAGCGATAATCGCACAACGTTTGGCGATAGCTTGCTGATAGGGCAGGGCAGACTCAGCCATGATAGCCACCTTCCATTGGATATCATGGCTAAGTCAAACTAAAAGCAGGCGTAAGGAATGTAGCGATAACCGCGGTTAGCACTACCTTTCTTATCACTATGCTTGTTAGCGTGCCCATTGATAATTGGAGAAATGTCGGTTAGCGACATTTCTCCAGTTATTTTGGAAAGGAACGCCCACTTTGCATCTCATTAGAGATGCAAAGCGGGGCGTTGTTGTGACGGGCGATAAGTCAGCAAAACACGCAATAGCGTGTCTTTGCTGATAAGGCGATTAAATTATCGCCGCTTTTCACACGAAAAGGGACGCAAAAGCGGCAATAATTTCATAGCGCCGCCTTGATGATGAGCCCCATTCCCCTGCCCTTGTGATGGTCGGTCGCCACAGACCTTGGAACGTCTTTCCTCATTCTTCAAGGCCTGTGATTCCCAAGGCACAGATGTTTCCTATTTTAAGACCCAGGGGCTTGTGTCGGCCCAGACCACCCTTTACTCTTTGCAGATGGCGCTGAACCTGCCCTATAACTGCTGGTGGGCCCATCTTGACGCGAGCTCTGTACCTGAACGCAGCATTGAATCTTTAAATACTGTGTTTAACCAAGATGGAAACTGTCTATGAATTGCCTGGACTGGACGGTTTAGATGTCTTCTGTTGTTTGAGCGTTTTTATATATTTTTATTTAACTGTTTTAATCATGTATTTATTTTAAGGCCGGGGTATCCATGTTGTACCTTCAACGTTTGTGATTATTGAATAATGATCAAATAAAGTTTTCCAATTAATAAATACAAAGCATGGAATTCCCACGTCGCATGGCACCATTTTTAAAAGGAGCCGACAGTGACTCAAACTTCATTGATTAATTACAGAAACTGTAATGCAGCTCCTCGGCTTTTAAAGTGTAATTACTTTAAAAACATGGAATTCAAAACCTTTAGTAGACAAAACATAAAATTTACAGAAAAGGGTAAAATGTAGCACAGTCCGTTCAGAGAATTCATCGCACAGAGATATAGTAAATTGTGCTAGTTGTGCACTGGCCCTGAGGGAAACATGACTATAATCTCCGAATAGTGTCAGATCTAAACCTGCACAGAGCGCTGGATCCCAGGGGTAGGTTTGGGCAGAAGGAAAGGCTCGGTATAAGGAGACGTCTTCATAACATAACGTGTATTTGTAAGAGCACGTTCACCCTCAAGGGGGCATCTTGGCACTGAATAACAGATGTTTATTGTTACCCAACTCAATGGTACTCATTGTATCGACCTTAGAAGGATGAAAGGCTGAGTGGACCTGCCGGATTTGAACCTGTGACCATGAGGTCGAACACAGGCTCTACTGTGGACGCATGAGTCTCCTAAGCCCCCAGACTTCAGCTCCAAGCCCTGCCTAGTGCCAGATTTCCTAAATCCAAAAGTCCTGCTGCATTCTTCCTACAGGTCCCAGAAGCTCAGTTTGACCGATACAGTTACCCTAACCAGGGACTGGGACACATTGGGCTTTATAACTATCCAGAAACAGTAGCGGCGGTTTCCCGCCTAAGGCGGGATCAGACTGAATAAAGCCCCAACCGACTGAGAGAACAGTTCAGATTTATTATTTACGAACAACGTGCACTAATAAATGACTCCAGTCGGAGATAAGCCCAGCAGCTTCCGCAACTTTATCTCAGTCTGTTGGGAATGGGGAAGTGGGCTCCCCGTCGAGCCTGCCTGGGGATAGTCATGCAGGATTGTTTACTATAGCGCTTTAATCCAAAGCGCTCTACTGCGGGAGGGGGGGGGGGGTTGTATGCCGAAAGCATGCCTTTACAATGTGGGCATTACAACGAAAATGCCTTTACCACGCATGTCTTTACCACACATTTTATTTGTCACAAATGTATCTTTATCACACATACCACTGCAACGAAATCGGTCTGTCTGTCTGTCTGTCTATCTATCCTCCCCTAAAACCAAACATACCCTTTTCACCTAAATTCCCTTACCTTGTTGTAAAGGATTCATGGTAATGCATGGTTATGACTGTGTAGTAATGGCTGTTTTCCTACTTACGGGCACTGGTTACAAAATCGGCAAAAATGCATTGATAATCCTAGCATTAAAGCGACGCGATCACGGTTAATGCACAAATTCTTGGAAATGCTCCTCACGCTGTTTTTTTAAAACATTTTTACCACCATTGATGAGAACATGGTGTGAAAGCAGGAAAAGAGGGGAGAAGAGATTAAATAAACTGTGCAAGAGAAGGGAGCGTTTCAGCAAACAAATGATGGACAGAATGTTGACAATGCCAACATTCTCCCCCAATCAAAAGATCTGGGTTAAATCCAGCGTTCTTTTGCCCACTACGCCACCCCAGTTTCGGCCCAGCCATATGCAAATCAGTCTTGACCCTGTGCCCCATGGGAACATTCCAGACCGAACTGCCAGGCCAGGTCCTCCCTGGACCGGAAACAAGCATGCTGGGACCGGTTGCGGGGTATGTCACCCTTCTTCAGCCAGGCTAGCTTGAATCCAGTGGCACAGTGAGCAAGGGACCCACGGCTGGGCATACCCATCCCACTTAGGGCGAAAAGTGTTACAGCAAACAAATGATGGATGGAATGCTGACCATGCAAACATTCTCCCCCAATCAAAAGATCTGGGTTAAATCCATCGTTCTTTTGCCCACTACGCCACCCCAGTTTGGGCCCAGCCATAGAGAAGGGAGCGGCCTGGAAGGAGACTGCAGTGAAACGGGAGCCACGATGAGGGAGTCGGAGAAAGAACTCAAACATAAAGTAGAGACAGTTCAACTTGCAGCGAAGCAGAGCTCTGACAGTCGGGAAGGGGCTCGAGGCAGAGACATCTGTGAATGATAGGAAAGAGCGAAAAAGAATCAAATAAGAGTTATGGATGCCTCATGCAGAGTAGTAAGATATAGAAAGAAACTGTACTGAGATCGGCAGAGTTGAGGCAAGAAAGAGTACAGCTTGAAGAGTCCGTTTCAGAAAATAACACAGAAGAATTGACGCACTGTTGCAAATATTAAATGAAGACCGCACCCTTTTGAGACCAAAGATACTGTGCTGGGTAAAGTAAGCGAAGCGCCTCAATACCCTTGTGGGTGATTAGCTGTGCTATATAAATCAACTGATTGATTGAGGAATTTAGCTAGTAGGCGAGGAGGCAGCAAAAGTCAATTGAGAAGGTTGCTCATCCTCCGACATTCCTACATCATTCGTTCTCCTACATCACACGCACAAGACTTTTTTTTTTTTTTTGTTTTTTTTTTAAAGTTTCAAAAACCTTTATTGCAACTTTCAGCAACCACACAATCATTCGCCTACAACCTTTCCGGCCGGCTCCAGGAGACACTGTATTAAAAGTTCAAACATCGTGTACACAGCCAATTAGCCGACAACCCGGGGGTCCGGCGGCACTGGTATACATACCCCTCTGAGCATAAATGGGTCGGAAGACAGTTCAGCATTGAGGGATAACGGGAGGGAGCATTTAGGAAGCCCACCCGAGTCAAATACCATCCACACATCCCACGCAGGGGGGCACATCACGGCCATGGAGCCCGTCTAGGGTCATCCCAGCACTAATCACTCTGCGCAAGCCAGGAAGTTTCCCCGCCAGTTATGTCCCCATTCTTCTTTTCTCCCACACGTCCATGCTACAACAAGCCCCCCCAAGTCAGATACACCAACCATCCGCGCAACATACCCCGGCAACCTAACCATCCCCCTCAGCGGAGCTAGTCTGGGCTGCTAGATACGCTTTAAACGGATCCCAGATGTCTTTGGCTCTGCTCTTCAAAGGTTGCGTTTCGGCATATATCACATTCTGGTCCTGGCAGTACAGAACATCCTCCAACCACTCCTTGAACTTAGGTGCACGACCCCTACCCCACCGACACGCAACCCGCCGTTTCGCGAGTAGCAACACAATATTGACAAATTTACGGTGTGCTTTAGGCACCGACGCTGTATAGCCCAGCAGCATCACAAGCGGGTCAAGCTTAACCACGGCTCCCACCATGGCCGTAATAGCAGCATGGACCTGTACCCAATAGTCAGCTACCCCCGTGCACAACCAAGCCAGATGAAGAAAATCAGCTCCCTCCGACCGGCACCGCTCACATCGATCAGAGTCCGACAAACGAAATCGGTACTTCCTAACAGGAGTGTAATACCAGCGCTGTAGAAACTTATAATGGATAATACGCAATCTGCAGCTGGAGGAGATCTGGGAGGTGAGCTCACAGCAATACGCCCACTGCGCCTCCGTAATGTCCCTACCCAACTCGACAGTCCAGCCATGAAGCGCTTTGCCGCCGACGTCTCCACCACCCCGGCGAATACTGCAATATAACTGTGAGACCAGGTGCCGACCGTCCGTAGACGCGAGCAAGATCTGCAACGGATTCACCACCTCGGGCTCCTCCGGATAGTGCGGTATCGCCAGTCGCATCCCTTGCCGCAGCCGGAGATAATAAAAGACCTCCAGTGGATTCGGCTGATATCCCGCAAAGAATTGTTCCTTCGTTTTGAACTGACCACTCTCAAAGAGATCCCCCCCAACAGCTGACCTTTATCTTAGCACATAACACCCGGAACCCGCCTTCCTGCAACAGAGAGAGGCCCGGATGATAAACAAACGGCAGCCGCGGGGCATATAGTAGACCGGCCGATAGCCTGCGCATTAAGCGCTGCCAAGCATCAATCGTGCTCGTCACGGTGGTGAGCGGTGTGTCGAGCGCAGTGACGGGACCATGGATGAGGCCCTGTAGCGGCAGCGGTCGAGCCAGCCAGTCCTCAACCGCTAGTTGCGGCATGTAGGGCGTAGGGGCAAACCAATGATATGCAAAGTGCGCCTGCGCGCTCATACAGTACACCTGAAAGTCGGGAACGTCGAATCCCCCTTTGCTGTATGGCAGGGTAATAGTCGACCAGGCCAGCCTAGGCTGCTTACCAGCCCAGAACAATCGCAGCAACTCCGAGCGCAGTGTTCGGAAGAAGAAGGCACCCGGGTAATATGGAATGTTTTGGAAGAAATAGAGAAAGCGAGGCAACACCACCATTTTTATCAATGAGGCCCTGCCGGCCATCGTCAACGGCAACGAGATCCAGCGCGACACATCGTCCGCCAGCTTATCTATGGCCGTACCATAATTCAGACGTAAAGTCTCTTCCCGGTTCGTCGAAACACGAACCCCCAGGTATCTGAGATCAGAGTCACACCACTCCAACGGGTAATCTAGTGCATAGCGCCCGACCGCCGTCGTCAGAGGGAAAAATTGCGATTTCCTCCAGTTGATGTGGATCCCAGACAATCTCCCAAACACCACAAATTCATGGAGCAGCGAGTTCAGGTTGTTCTGCGGATCCACCACATAGAGCGTTATGTCATCCGCATATAAGGACACATCTATCTGCTGTTGACAACATCGGAAGGCACTCTGCTTGTGGAGTTGGCGGATACGACATGCCAGAGGTTCAATCGCTATGGCGAACAACAGCGGGGATAGCGGGCACCCTTGTCTGGTACCCCTAGTTAACAATATCGGCTTCGACAGTTCCCCATTGACCAATACTCTAGCCGCAGGGCCGGTATATAGCAATTTTATCCAAGCGACAAAGATTTTGGGAAAAACCATTCGGTACAGTATAGTGAACAAGTAATTCCACTCCACGGAGTCGAACGCCTTAGTGGCGTCCAGGAATATTGCCGCGACAGGCAGCTCCGGCGCGATCGTTTGAATCAATGAGAAGAGCGTACGCAGATTACTAGCGGTGGATCTACCCGGGACAAACCCTGCCTGGTCTGGGAGGGCAATTTTAGTCATCAAGAGGGAGAGCCGCATGGCCAGCACCTTCGCCAAAATCTTGGCATCACAATTGATCAGGGAGAGCGGTCTGTAGGAATCGCAGTCCTCCGCAGCCTTATTCGGTTTCAACAGGGAGGTAATCACCACCTCTCTCATCGAACCCGGCCAAACGCCCGCTTCTAGAGAGTCCTCATACACCTCCCGTAATACCGGAGCCATTATGTCAATCTAGCTTTTATAAAATTCCGCTGGCAAGCCATCCAGACCAGGTGCCTTACCATTACTTAAAGACATAATCGCTTCCCGTATCTCATCCAGCTCAAACGGGGCCCCCAGAAATTCCCTGTGTTCATCGCTCAGCCAGCATAACGCCACGTCGTCTAAGAAATTCCCAAACTGGACATCACCCACGTTGCGGGCAGTGTACAGTCCCTCGTAATGCTCAGTAAACCGGCGTAAGATCCCCTGTGTGTCATGATGTAGAGCTCCGTCCTGCGTGCATATCTCTAAGATGTGTGAGGCGCCCCGTAACTGCCTGGTGATGCCCGCTAATGCCCGCCCAGGTCTCTCCCCCTCACAATAACGACGGGCCTGCCAATGTTTCCCCCTGAAGCGGGCCCCTCTCTCCGCCTCTCGCTCATATTGCGACAGCTTCTCCCTGAATTCCTTGTGGAGTGGACCCATCGGCTCTCGGGCCATGGAAGTCTCCAGCTCCTTAAGTTCAGCCTCTAGCCTGGTGAGTGTACCCCGTAGGGCCCGTAATACTCCAAAGCTCATAGATATGCAAAAGCCACGGACCGTAACCTTAAACGCCTCCCAGATGGTCTCAACACTAGCCACAGTCCCTTTGTTGCGTGGAAAAAAGTCAGCGATCTCCTCCCCCCAATTCTGCCTGGAACAATGGATCCAACAGTGCCGTGGGTTGCAAGCGCCACCGCGACGTTGCACCGCCGTATCCCGGGATGGCTACCTGCACCAGCACTGCACAATGGTCCGAGTAGGACCGTGGCAAGTGGGTCACCCTGCCCAGGTCCACCCCCAGTCCCCGGGATAGTAGGCAGTAGTCAAGTCTAGCCCAAGTGTTGGCATACACCGTGAAATGCGTCCCCTCACGAACCCCAGCATGCACAAACCTCCAACTGTCTATTAGCTCGCCCTCCCTCATTCTACCCTCCAGCGCTTCTCCCGCTTTTCTGTTATATTGGGGGCTACCATCCGATCTATCGAGCCCCGGCGTCAGTGTGACATTGAAATCACCACCCCATATGAGATGCATGGACCCCACATTTAGTATCTCGCCCCACAGTTTGGTGTAAAACTCAGGAGTGTCCACATTAGGCCCATAGCAATTGACAATAGTAACAGTATCAGCACCCAATCTGCCCCACACCAATACAAATCTACCCTCATCATCCACACGTTCACAAAACCGTACAAACGGCACCGTTTTTTTAATCAGAATCGCCGTACCTCTGGCATATCCAGAGTATGAGGAGAAACAGCGCACACCCGCCCATCTACTCGCAAAGGTATAGGTGGCCCAGGGGCTGAGATGCGTCTCCTGCAGCAGGGCGATCTGCACCTGATGTTGATCCAAATAGGCCACCACCCTCCGACATTTCCTCGCATCATTCAGTCCACGGACATTCCAGGACAAAACCGCTAATCTAGAGATACGACCCCGGTCAGCCATCTCCAGCTAGCCATCCATGACTCAAGACGCGGCCTCCTCCCAGCCTCAACGATTTCCCAGAGGAGTGGCCACCCCAGCCACATCCCCGGCAACATACATCCACTGCAGCCACAAGAACCCACGCAGCATCGGCTCCGTACCCTGCAATCTCTCGCCTACTCCCCGGCCGACCCACTCCGTACATTTTGGTTGCATTCCTCTCAATCTGTGAACCCCAATCATACACACATCCACAACTACCCTTGTACCCACCCCCCTCCCACTGAAGCAAACCCCAACCTGCCAGCAGCGTTCCCTCCCCGTCCCTCCCATACACATCCCAACAACTAGGCCTAAAACAGCCCTCAACCCCATAAACGTATGTTAGTGTAATTCCCATCGGGTAACAGTTCTAGGCGGCATCACTATAACCCCCTCCGTGCAAGCCTGTCCGAACCACAACACGTGTAGCCCAGCCTGGCAACCAGGAGGGGGGTGTCCAGCGCTATAATCAGCGGCGACCTGCGGAATACCGTCCACATCCAATGATATCCATAGACCAATTGCAACAATACAGTCCTGCTGCGTAGGCCAGGAGGAGTCCCATGCCAGGGGGACCCCGGCAACCATCGACCAGCAGGATACCTCCCTACCCCCCACTTCTACCACTACTTCCCGGAGTTCAGGGCAATGTCCATCATAAATAAGGTCCAAGCATAGCCCAGAGGCCCCCCTTCGAACTCCCTCAGGAGTGTGTATACATAGACAGTGCTGCTCACCTACGGGTCCACATCATCAAGCCGCTCTTGACCAGGGGCCAGATCATCGTCCGCTCCCGTCTCCAGCCGCCTATTCCGTTTGTGCTGCTTGAGAAAGTCCTCCACCTGCTGTGGATTGGTGAAGAATTTCTGCCTCCCCTGGTATGTGACCCGCAAACGAGCAGGGTAGAGCAGTGCGTAGTCTATTTGCAGGTTGCGCAATTTAGTCTTCACTGCGAGGAATTTCCGACGCTCCTCCTGGACAAGCGGGGTGAAGTCCGGATACAACGTGAAGGAGTTGCCCTCATACGACAGCGACCTTGTACTACGTGCCGCTCGCAGGGCCGCATCGCGATCCCGGTAGTTCAGCAGCCGGGCTATGATCGGCCGAGGCGTCGCCCCCGGCTTCGGTCTGGGACCCAGTGCTCGATGCGCCCGCTCCACGATAAAATGTGTAGAAAAAACCTCCGAGCCGATCGCCGCCGCCAACATCTTCTCGACATACTCCTCCATTTTGCCCACATTGGTAGATTCCGGAATACCCACGATGCGTATGTTGTTCCGCCTACTCCTCGCTTCCAAATCCTCATTCTTAGCGGCGATGACCCGTAGGAGATTATCCATTCTAGATAGCTGCGACGAGTGTTGGGTCACCACATCCTCCGAGTTCGATATGCGCTGCTCCGCTTCTTTCAAGCGACCCTCGTGCGCATCTAACTTGTGCACTACCGTATCCATACGTGACGAAAGGCGATCCACCTTGTCCGCGATTGTCGCGAACCCTTGGCGCACCTCACACAGCACTGCCTGTATACTCGTGGCCGCATCCGCAGCACCCCCCGATGCTTCGGCCGCCCCATCCGGAGGGCTCGACTTCTCCCCAGGCGTTATCGCTTTCTTAGGAGCCGCAAACGAGAGCTTGGGTTGTCTAGTGTCCGTCTTGCCCATCTCTATGCCTGGGCAGAGCTCTCCAGCACCACCAGTGCGGGCCCCACACCTTCTCCCCACGATCCCGTACGGCTATTTCCTGCGCCGCTCCAAATTTCCAGGGGGATCCCCGTGCTCGTCTCTCAATGCTGGCAGACACTACCGCATCCAGGCCACGAGTGATGCGTCCTCGCTGCTGCGCCAGTGTCCCTGCTGCCACTTAGGACATACGCGGCAAACCACACCACCCTGCGAGCAGAGGGGCTCAAGCTGCGATCCTCAGGCCCGGGGGGGTTAGCACACCAAGTCCGAGGAGATCGTTCCAGGCGCGGTCCGCCCCGCACCACCACAAGCCGGTACGAGATCCACCCCAGGCACACAGGCCTCGCAATCACTTCGGGGGGGTGGGGGGGTGGGGGAAGAGGAGCAGCCCCCACGCACTCTCACCCGTCGCTGTGGCCGTCCGATCCGCTCCTCTCAGCCAGCCAGATCACCATAAGTCCCAAGGGGCCTCCCGGATCGTCCCGGCCGTCCGCGGCCTTGCACCTCGTCACCAGCCCCGGCCTCGCCTTCCGGCTCGATCCGGAACTCCAGCACGGCAGCCTCCAGCGTCGCTCCTGCCAAAGCTTGAAGGCGGTCTCGCGTCGGACTCCCAGCATCCAGGGCCCTCTACGTCGGACCAGTTACTCTCGACCACCAACTGGACCTGCGACGACAAGGACGGCTCCCAGGTATGCGCCCAAAAGGATAAATTAGCGGATTAATAGCGCCGGACTGCGGGAGCCCTACAAGAAGGCGTCCATTCGCTAGTGCGCCACCTAGCGTCCCCCATCACACGCACAAGACTTGGAGCGACCTCCCTCAACACATCGAAGCCTCCTCCTTAGTTCTTGAGACCTCCATCAACACATCGAAGCCTCCTCCTTACTTCTTGAGACCTCCCTCAACACAGCAGAGCATCTTCCTCATCACTTCTTGAGACCTCCCTCAACACAGCAGAGCCTCCTCCCCCTCACTTCTTGAGACGTCCTACAACACATCGAAGCCTCCTCCTTACTTCTTGAGACCTCCCTCAACACAGCAGAGCATCTTCCTCATCACTTCTTGAGACCTCCCTCAACACAGCAGAGCCTCCTCCCCCTCATTTCTTGAGACCTCCTACAACACATCAAAGCCTCCGCCTTACTTCTTGAGTCCCCCTCAACACATCAGAGCCTCCTCCTCAGTTCTTGAGACCTCCCTCAACACATCAGAGCCTCCTCCTCACTTCTTGAAACCTCCTTCAACACACCAGAGCTTCCTCCTTACTTCTTGAGACCTCCCTCAACACATCAGAGCTTCCTCCTTACTTCTTGAGACCTCCCTCAACACATCAGAGCCTCCTCATCACTTCTTGAGACCTCCCTCAACACATCAGAGCCTCCTCATCACTTCTTGAGACCTCCCTCAACACATCAGAGCCTCCTCCTCACTTCTTGAGACCTCCCTCAACACATCAGAGCCTCCTCCTCACTTCTTGAGACCTCCCTCAACACATCAGAGCCTCCTCCTCACTTCTTGAGACCTCCCTCAACACATCAGAGCCTCCTCCTCACTTCTTGAGACCTCCCTCAACAGAACAGAGCCTCCTCCTCTCTTTATGAGACCTATCACAACACAGCAGAGCCTCCTCCTCTCTTCTTGAGACCTCCCTCAACACATCAGAGCCTTCTCATCTCTCTCTGAGACTTCCCTCAACCCAACAGAGCCTCCTCCTCCTCTCTTTGAGACCTCCCTCTACACATCGGAGCCTCCTCCTCACTTCTTGAGACCTCCCTGAACACAACCGAGCCTCCTTCTCTCTTTATGAGACCTCCCACAACACAACAGAGCCTCCTCCTCTCTTTCTGAGACCTCCCACAACAACCTCCTCCTCTCTTCCTGAGACCTCACTCTACACACCAGAGCCTTCTCCTCTCTCTAAGACTTCCCTCTACACATCAGAGCCTCCTCCCCACATCTTGAGACCTCCCTCAACACTACAGAATCTCCTCCTCTCTTCTTGAGACCTCCCTCAACACATCAGAGCCTTCTCATCTCTCTCTGAGACTTCCCTCAACACAACAGAGCCTCCTCCTCACTTCTTGAGACCTCCCTCAACACATCGGAGCCTCCTCCTCACTTCTTGAGGCCTCCCTCAACACATCGGAGCCTCCTCCTCACTTCTTGAGACCTCCCTCAACACATCGGAGCCTCCTCCTCACTTCTTGAGACCTCCCTCAACACATCGGAGCCTCCTCCTCACTTCTTGAGACCTCCCTCAACACATCGGAGCCTCCTCCTCACTTCTTGAGACCTCCCTCAACACATCGGAGCCTCCTCCTCACTTCTTGAGACCTCCCTCAACACATCGGAGCCTTCTCATCTCTCTCTGAGACTTCCCTCAACCCAACAGAGCCTCCTCCTCCTCTCTTTGAGACCTCCATCTACACATAGGAGCCTCCTCCTCACTTCTTGAGACCTCCCTGAACACAACCGAGCCTCCTTCTCTCTTTATGAGACCTCCCACAACACAACAGAGCCTCCTCCTCTCTTTCTGAGACCTCCCACAACAACCTCCTCCTCTCTTCTTGAGACCTCCCTCAACACATCAGAGCCTTCTCATCTCTCTCTGAGACTTCCCTCAACCCAACAGAGCCTCCTCCTCCTCTCTTTGAGACCTCCATCTACACATAGGAGCCTCCTCCTCACTTCTTGAGACCTCCCTGAACACAACCGAGCCTCCTTCTCTCTTTATGAGACCTCCCACAACACAACAGAGCCTCCTCCTCTCTTTCTGAGACCTCCCACAACAACCTCCTCCTCTCTTCCTGAGACCTCCCTCAACACATCGGAGCCGCCTCCTCACTTCTTGAGACCTCCCTGAACACAACCGAGCCTCCTTCTCTCTTTATGAGACCTCCCACAACACAACAGAGCCTCCTCCTCTCTTTCTGAGACCTCCCACAACAACCTCCTCCTCTCTTCCTGAGACCTCCCTCAACACATCGGAGCCGCCTCCTCACTTCTTGAGACCTCCCTGAACACAACAGAGCCTCCTTCTCTCTTTATGAGACCTCCCACAACACAACAGAGCCTCCTCCTCTCTTTCTGAGACCTCCCACAACAACCTCCTCCTCTCTTCCTGAGACCTCCCTCAACACATCGGAGCCGCCTCCTCACTTCTTGAGACCTCCCTCAACACACCAGAGCTTCCTCCTCTCTATGAGACCTTCCACAACACAACATAGCCTCCTCCTCTCTTTATGAGACCTCCCTCAACACACCAGAGCCGCCTCCTCACTTCTTGAGACCTCCCTCAACACACCAGAGCCTCCTCCTCACTTCTTGACACCTCCCTCAACACATCAGTCTCCTCCTTACTTCTTGAGACCTCCCTCTACACATCAGAGCCACCTCTTAACTTCTTGAATTCCGCAAGAAGCTGAAGACCTGTCTCTTCGTATAAGCACCATTGGGGACCTCACACCTACAGACCTGCCCAAGCGCCTGGATACCCTCTCGGGTGATTAGTGCGCTATACAACTCAACATACCATATTAGACAGAGGAAAAGTAATAAAAGGAGGCGCAGAAATGTTAGAAAAGTCAGGCAAGTATCATGGCTTTAATCTTTCTTTACAGCGCTGTTGTCTGATGACCTTGTTTTTTAAAATCTACATAAAGTGGGCATTGGCTCCACTTAGGGGAGTGTTTCTCCCCACGCCATCTTGATTTCTTTTATTAATAGAACAGTTATATCTAGCACCGCTGTGTTGTGTAATATTCGTGCACTTTACCACAAAACATCCATGTAGCTGTTTAGTGTAATATTCCGCCTTCTAGAAATGTTTACATTGCGTGCACAAGGGGCTATTTTACATCTGAAAATTACACTCGTTGATCACACTCCCATAATGTAGCTCTTGTGTACATTGTATACAAAGAACAATTATGTTTTTTTGATACTTTTTCCCCAGCAGTTACAAAGCGACTCCAACTGGCTTTAAAGTGATAAAATACATTTACTCATACAACACATTAAAGGCACTTGTGAATGTATGTACCTAAATGCATTGACTTATTAAAGCATTACGTATTGGTTTTGCCAATGCTTCTTTACGCTTCCATTTGAGAAAGTGAAAGGTGCGTGACCTCGCAACAGCAGAGAGACGAGTAAAAGCCCGGGCATGATGGGCGGGTGAGCTAGAACAAGAACATACCTGGGAGTCATCGAATTAAAACTGAGGCTCAAACCTGCAGTAGATGCAATGAAGGACAGCGGCACAGTATAAAGCGGATAGCGCCCAGAAACAGAACTCCATGCACTACTGCTGGAACAAGAGGCCATGTTGTGAGAGAGGTTGCATCAGAAAAGGAGTGGGTGAAAGCTGGCACTGACCTCTGTCCACCCAGAGCTTGAAACATTCAGAGGGGCTGACACATTTGAAAATATATCCATTACCCGACTGGGATGGAAAGCTGGCACTGACCTCTGTCCACCCAGAGCTTGAAACATTCAGAGGGGCAGACACATTGAAAACATATCCATTACCCGACTGGGGTGGAAAGCTGGCACTGACCTCTGTCCACCCAGAGCTTGAAACATTCAGAGGGGCAGACACATTGAAAATATATCCATTACCCGACTGGGGTGGAAAGCTGGCACTGACCTCTGTCCACCCAGAGCTTGAAACATTCAGAGGGGGAGACACATTTGAAAATATATCCATTACCCAACTGGGGTGGAAAGCTGGCACTGACCTCTGTCCACCCAGAGCTTGAAACATTCAGAGAGGGAGACACATTTGAAAATATATCCATTACCCGACTGGGGTGGAAAGCTGGCACTGACCTCTCTCCACCCAGAGCTTGAAACTTTCAGAGGGGGAGACACATTTGAAAATATATCCATTACCCAACTGGGGTGGAAAGCTGGCACTGACCTCTCTCCACCCAGAGCTTGAAACATTCAGAGGGGGAGACACATTGAAAACATATCCATTACCCGACTGGGGTGGAAAGCTGGCACTGACCTCTGTCCACCCAGAGCTTGAAACATTCAGAGGGGCAGACACATTGAAAATTTATCCATTACCCGACGGCTGCTGATGACGTTAGTTAAGCAGCGAGGAAGGTTTGTTGTCTGGACTTGTAGAATTTAGAAATATGGAATAAAGCAGTTGCTGTGGTCATAGTTTGCAAAGTTCACAATACTTTTAACAAGCATTTTTAATGCAATATGTCTCGCATTTACTAGAGTTTGAGCTATTGGCATTGTAAATGACTGCCTTTTATTTACTTGTTGTTTTTTAAAACATAAATAAAATGCATTATTATTTACAATGCCAATAGCTTAAACTCTCACAAATGCGAGACCTATTTCGTTGCAAATGCTTGTTTAAACGAGTTTCTGTGTGCGCCTCCGAGAATAGCGCAACTTTAGTCACGTTGGCACTTGACACAGGAAGCGGCGCTAACATGGTTTTGGAACTGTCCAGTGCACCTGATCCAATGTTACTGCTCTCTCCGCCCATCTTATATATGTAAACTGGGAGGAGGTGGAGGCGGGTAGATGCCCGAGTGAACGTCACCAGGAGCTGCTGGCATAGTAGGCACAATCCGGCCAGAATACAAAAACAGCGTCGTTACCCTTCGGATGAGGCGGTTGTCATGCTGCCTGCCAGTGATGTGTCGAGTGACTGGCGGCACATCGCTTAAAATGTCACCCAAAGCAAATATTTCCTGTGCCAATGTACAGTCACAGGCAGCTCTGTTCAGCGGAGCGGCAGAGAGAAGGCCACGTGGACAGTATGATAAGGGTAAGAACGGCCTCCAGGTTTCCATCCGCCTTAAATGGGGGTCGGTGCCTTCGAGGCAACTCCCGGTGTTTTTGTGCCCAAATGGCTGCAACTTTGATATGTCGAGGTGAAGACGTGGATTAAATGTGACTGTGCCCGTTTCGAAGACACTGAAACGACGGGGACATCTATGAAGGGACGGCATGGGATGTGGATAGGGGTCAGAAAATGGAGAGCGCGAGGTACCTATAATTTGCATACAACCTGGTCGTTAAATAGTGACCGCAGGACTTGATATCGTTTAACCTTTCATTCTCATTGGTATTATTGCAGCGACGTCACTACCTGTAACTTCCATGTGCACCCGTGAAATGGATAAAAACGAAAATAGATGGTTGAAATAAGTACCCAAATCCTACAGCTAGTTCTATTCAGTGGATATGCATTGCGTTAATTTCACTAGAAAGAAAACCTGACAACTTTTTGTGACTACAAAGCTAGGCCAGTTCTTAAAATGGATGGTGAGCTTTGGAAGGTTAAACTAATGTGGAACAAGCGGCCGTGCAGCCGCGAAAGTGAAAGTGATCGCGATCAAACATCAAAGCGGCCGCGAAAGTGAAAGCAAATGGTGTGCAGGCTGCCAAATGGTGCGCGCGCACATGCACTGTATTTGGAGGCCTGAAAGCACTCGTTTGCACTTCCAGATCCCCCATTTACAAAAGCTCTCGCGAGAGCAGCGCTAAAGCGCTGGCTCAGGCGAGACCTAAAAACCTGGCTATTCAGGGGGGTGCCGGTGTTGTCACATAGTCTCTTTACTACACAGAACCTCTCTTGCATTTTTTCTTCGCTTTCTCTCCTGCTTCTTTTTATCTCCCTTTGCCTAATTTTCAGCAAGTCCAGTCAGAAGGGATTAGCTAAACATATATTTCAAAGGGCTTGAAACCCTGCCCTACAAACTACGTTTTGGCTAACCCTGTAACAGAAATGCTAATGTATTTGCTTATAAAATAAATGTAATCAAATACTTTGAAATCAAAAGACATGGCTGTTCTAGTGGATTGGTTGAGCTCCGTTGGTGTGTGTTGCTCGTCTGTATCAGCCGGCTCCGAGAGTCCTCCAGGGATGGTTCCTTTCGCTCTGTATCCGATGTATCACATGTGGTTAACAGAAGAGAACAGAACAGATGGTGTTGAAGGCCCGGCTATGAAACCAGGTTTCACAGGGGAGAGAAAGCCCCAGTAGCCTGCCTCTGCCCCGCTCCTCAGGTGTCCCTCACCGATGTCTGTCTCTTCCAGGTCACCATGGGCTCCCTGTTCCGCAGCGAGGAGGTCTGCCTGGCCCAGCTCTTCATGCAGTCCGGGTCGGCCTACGAGTGCGTGAGCGCGCTGGGCGAGCTGGGATTGGTGGAGTTCAGAGACGTGAGTATTTGCACCGGAGCATCGGTCTGTGGCATGGAGGGTGTGCTCTGTAATGCTGGAGAGAACGGACAGAAAGACATGTAAGCAGTAGGTGGCAATGATAATGCTGCATAAATAAGCATTGGCAAAGCCAATACCTATCGTCGATGAGAGACCTATTGGCTTTGCCATTCGAGTGGGGTGGCTAACGGGGGTAGTGAAGAGACAGAGTTGAGGCAGGTGGGAGGGGGAAGAAAGACACTGGGTTGAAAAAACAGGGAGCGGGTGGGATAAGTAAAGCACCACATTTATAATGTCTCGTCGCTGTGTTATTAAGCAGAATAAACAGACTTGCGCTTTAGAAGTGCTGGTGGCTGAGGCAGCCTTAAAGTGTCAAGCGTCCCACTGTCATTGCAGGAACTGTCTGCCGCGCCGGCGCCTGCTGAAGTAACGAGCCCCGCACATAGAGTATGCGCATGCGCAGTGTGCCGGGTGGTAGCCCTGCCCCTCCTGTGAACGATCAGGTGCTCTGATTCTGCTAATGGATCGAACGTGAGGAGGATCAAAATGAGCAAAGAATTTTTAGATCGCATGCCAACGTTTAAAAAATAAAAGAAATGCTTAAAAGAAAGTACAAATCATAATTACAACACATAATTACAAAAATGGACAAATGTGATGATAAACAGGAATGGAGCTCGGAGCGACATGTGTCCCAGCTAATGTGATGATGAACAGGGACTGAGCAACTGAACATACCTGTGCTTGTGTTATGGGCCGAAAACAAGGGTGAGCGCTTCACTGAGGAGGTGGGAAGAAGCATATCGGCGAGAGCGCGCAAAGCCATATTTAGCTTCAACATTACACACCAACTTTTCACGCAGCTCCACTGCCATAGTTTCTTCTTTTTCTGACCTGTAGGTAATTATGGAGAGGGGCGCCAGGCAGAACTGTCGGGCAAAGAGTGGCAAGTAAGACATGCACTGACCAGCAGAACTATAAACCGGAACTGGCACTCGCCCAAAGGCCCTGTGATAGCGACAGAAACAGTACAACTTTTTTTTTATATAAAAAACAAAAAAACCTAAACGGAGAATCCTTAAAATGGTAAGCAATAAAGTTTCTGTCTGGAATGTGAATCCTCTGTACAGTTTTTTTTTTTTTTTTAACACCACAGTGGATGTTAAATCCATCTTTTTCATGGAGATTTTCAATATCAAAACAGGAACAAAACCATTCTACATCTCGTCTTCAGCAGCACCAGGTTAACACAAATGATGCTTGGTCAAACTAGTCAATAGTCTTGGAAGTATTACAAATGTTACCTGGATCTGGTGTGGCGATGGAGAGCCAAGGGACTACTGACATACACAGCGATCTCGCCTTGCAACATAGCGCCGCGGTACAAACCAGAGCTGCTCCTGGCCTAGACAGGATCGCACCAACCATGCAGCGATCTGCGGGCCATGAAGACGTAACTTATGGCTCGTAGATCGCTGTGTACGTTAGCTGCATGTTTGCAACACTAAAAGTGCCATTGGCTGAGCACATTGTGTTTGAAATCCAACAAACACTAAACTCCCAAAACGCCACCAGAGGCAATAGTGTGCCAAAATGAGCATAAATGGCCAGAAGGGAAATGTTAAATGTAATCGGGCCAAGCTCCATGGGAGGAAGCAACCCAGCAAACGGAAGGACAAATATAACCCATTCACTATAGAAATGCAAGGCTTTTCAAAGGGCACTTGCCTCTACTTTCCCTCGCCCAAAGCCCTTGAAACCACCGTCCCAAGTTTTAGCTAAGACCCGATCTTGGATGATGCCACGTCAGGACATGCTTTGCACCTTTGGGACAGAGCGCCTTCTCATCTGCCCTCCACACCCACACTGCCCTGGTCCAAGCCTGGCTTCACGCATGATCTGTGCTGAACCGTAAGTCCATCTATGTACAATACTCCAAATAACAGCTTCACATCAGACAAAAGTCTGAACCTGCAAGCACACACCAATTCTGTGTTTAAAGGGCGTGACCACAACTCGAGCTTCTATGAGGTATAAAAAATTAATTAAAACCAGTGATTCGGGCTGATGTACTGAAACCCTCTAATACTTGTATTACTTTGTAAACTACACCTGGCGTCTCTGTGCTGTTTTTCACACAGCTACTAGGCGGACTACTGCCTCAAGGTTATATCGTAATTCTCCAATCTGAATATCACTGAAATGGCTCCCCACTGAGGAAAGCGTGCTCGTACGCTAGCCTACAACTCCCACAAGGCACTTCACTTTGGCTCACTAACCAGTAAAGCACAAAACTGTGATTCTCAGGGACCAGTAGCTTGTGCTCCCATCATTCAGCCAAGCATTGGCAGGGGTCTGGCTGAAACAGATTGGCAGAGCCATAGGCGAGATCTATTGGCTATGCCAGTGCTTGTTTATTTTTGCAGTTGTCTTTGAGTGTTTAAAATATGTCTTCAGGCTACAGTAATTCAGCGCCAATAGTACATTTTTTTGAGTCAAGTATCCTAAATATCACGTGGGCCTCGTACGCTGCTGCCCTGTTAGCAGCCTACAAAACCAAGCTGCAGATTGTCCCCGTAGGTAACGATGGGACAACCACAGGCAACACTCACACAACAAGGACAAAACTCCACTTACCTTCACATTAACCAACACCAGCTCCATCTGCACTAGAGAGCGAGCAAATCGCGGGGAATGTAAGTTTTGGAAGCAGGAAAGACCAGTAACACCGTGGCATCTTCCCTGCTGTAATCTTTCAAAATATTTAAAAAGCGGTGTCTCTCTCTGCCTTCAAGATGCCTCGAGGGAGGACCGGGAAGCTTTGCCAAACACGAGCAGGAACCAAAGAAAACAAGTGGGCACATGCACAGGTGCCGCACTGATCAAGGGAAATGCGTGACTGCGTGCGGGAAGTGTTCTTCTAGAATTAAAAAAAAAAAAAGTCCCTCATTCAGTATTTAAAATGGGACAAGTGGAAGGCTACAAGTGATGGGGGCCTGCTGCATGGGAGGGAATGAACAATGAAAAGGAGAGACAAATAGAAACAAATAACCACATGGAAGCAAGTATGTTTAAAGGACACTGAAACAAACAAATGAAAATCAGTGGGTGGGCTGTAAGCCCGCAAGTATATACAACATGTCTTGAAGAGACAGCGCAAGCGCAGTCTAGGCTCAGCCTAAGGAGGTGCTGGAGCAGGTCTGGCAGGAGCCCAGGGCGCGGGAATCCATCCCTCTGAACAGCACATGATCTTTGTATGACAGATTGAAATTAGAAAGAAAATGTCCTTTTCAGGGCTGCGTAGTATCTTAAAGGACCCGTATCTGTGCTAAGTGCTTTTGAGCCTGCAAAATCTATCGTTTGGCCTCATGACTGGAATGTGCCCCCATGAGTGTACACTGCATGCATGTTGTTTCGATCTGTAGTACGTCTCGTGCCCTCTCGTCGGACTCATACCTTGATTTTATTTTGTGATTCTCCGTCTTACCTTCATTCCTATTTTCTTTGCTGCATTTGTTATTATGCTAAACGTAGCCTCTTTCAATAGTCTCTCTCTGACTTGCAAAGTGCTTTGTCTCCCTCTTGGTTCAGTTGACGCTAAATAAAACTTTAGTAAATAGATGAAATGCACTTCCGCCTATTTCAGTCGCCCCCCAACCCCCCCCTCCGCCCCCCCCCCGATCTCTCTTGAAAGTATAAGGCTGAAATAGTGTCTTTAAAATGCACTCAAATAAGACCTCTGCAACGGCCCTTCAAAAACAAAATGCGTCTTTGCTGGTTCTCAGAAAGGAACTAATCTAAGCCATAAACAGTGTCACGTGCGTGGTTAGGGCTTGGAAGACAGAGCAGCACAGTTCCGAACCCATTGCATGAGGTCAGAGGTCATTATTGCATGAGATCAGAGGTAATTATTGCATGAGGTCAGAGGTAGTGTCCCATTAACCTTTAACCATCCTGTCCGTTTTCAGTACATCGAAGACCCACACACCCACCTCTACACACCTTACCTTGTCCAGGCTGCATGTGATGGAGATCACACAACGCGTCACTGAAAGGGACCTCACCTATTGCAGCATTTTCTCAGCGGGGGATTAGAAATGCGGGGTGCACGTATGTGACTCCATGTTCCTTCACATATGTGTATTTTTGTTTGACTCGCTAGACTCTATACTGCTCGCCCTCAATCTGTGGCCCTCTTCCCCCTTACAAGGAGGAGAGATCAGTCTATGTATGACATACATAGGGCAGCCTCTTCCACATGAACGGTGGAAGGGCCCATTCTTCAAGAACTTATCACGCTGAGCACTTTTATTGAAGATAATGCTATAATGGAGGCGCTCCACTCGGGGCGCTATACTCCAAGGGGACCTATGTACAGAAGCCGTAAGGCCTTCTCCTGCCGAGTGCACTCCGTTTTCTCCCTGGTGTCCCTTTAAGGTACTCTCTCGGATGCCACTGTGCAGAGGAGGCTGAAATATACCCAGATGGGGCCTTGTCTGCATTGCTTCCATCAGCCAGTGTTTCAGGGGGCAGGCAGGGTTCTTTCGGGGTCCACAGAGTGGTATTCTGCCAGGTTGACGCTTCTCCTCCAGAACCCCAAAATACCTGTGCGTCGCCTCCAGCGAGCGTTGGCCTCTGCTGGTATTGTTGTGGACAGCATGGGTTGAGTGTGTCTCTGTTCAGTGGCACCTCCTGGGTCCACCAGGTCTTGATTTCAACACTACCCAACCTGTGAGAAAGAAACGTGTCTGTTCAAGACCAAAGTTGAGAACGAGGGACCTGTGCCATAGCTGCATCTTCTGGACATTCCCTGTTCCAAGTCTGACCATCCATGGTCCATGCCCATGTGCCACGAGCGAGAAGACTGCGTGTAAAAGTGGGTTACACTGACTCCAGGAGCTGGTGTTTCCCTGCCTCTGGTGACGGGTGTGTACCAGGGCCATTCAGCACTCCATCTGCATCTCCTTCCCAGAGGTGTACCCTGTGACTTTAATAGCCCTCATTTGGCTTCTGGGTGTGGAGCCAGCCTAGCGTCTTCCTCAGGCCTCACCTTACATTTACTAGATAAAAGGCAGGCCCTTCACAAGGTAATGTTTCTGGTGCTACCCTAACTGGTCTTCCTGCAAAGACAAGAAAAACAACTGCCCAACCCAGGCTGCTGTCTCTGCTCTCAGAGCAGTTTAGACACCTCATAAGACCAAGCATTGGCCGAGCAACTCATGTCAGGCTTATGCAAATTGGCTTCCAGGATCTTCAGGCAGGAGCCAGGTCATTTTCTCAACATTACTTTTCCTAAATATTGATCAAAAATAAGAAGTTCAATGTATTGGACTATTAATAAATATGAAAAATAGTCTTTGAATGATTACTTTACTTCGTTTAATGCCAAAAGTTACTGATTAAAGTATATAATCTGTACTTTGACATTTTCTAGGGTTCAGCTAAGCCCTACCAGTGAAAATAGCTTTTGGGGGTTAGTCACTGAAGAAACATGCCAACTTTGCACATATTCCATTTTTAACAACACGGTGTTATTAGGGATTACTTTTTAATATTTAAAAGCAATCAATCGGGTGATTTGTAGATCTCTTGTTGACACTTGTAAGGGTATTCAGGTGTTGAGAGGGTCCAGTTAATTAGCTGAATAGCCAGGTCTTCAGGGACTTTCTGAGCTCTGGAAGAGATGGGGAGGTCCGTAGATGAAAGGGTAGCTCGTTCCATGTCTTCGCTGCTAGGTACGAGAAAGAGCGACCTCTGCCTCTGCTTTGGGTGAGGGTTTCCCACCTGTCAATAAGTGTTATTTTGACAGCGGCTTCTACAGTCCGGCTACACGTGGTAGTCCTAGGCCCGCTCTGTGAATGGCGCAGTAGGCGCTGTAGTCTCAGTGGCATTTAACATCCAGGCTCTGGGGGCATTTTTAACTGTATTACAAAGGAGCTATAGGCAAGTTAAATATGTCCATCTAATGATATGCCAATTTAGCCATGTTTAAAGGTGGCGCGCGAGCACTTTACTCCTGTTTAGCAGGGGTAGCAGTGCACAGAGTTCCAAGTCCAGGAAAAATGGGGTCCAGAAAAAGACATAACCATCTGAGGTGAACGTACAGAAAAGGCGGATATCCTACAGTCCACAGCGTCCATTCAATCTTACTCAGCCCAAGATGCACCATAAACTGTGGCGTTTGCGCTTTGGCTGTGTATGGTAACAGCCAAGGGCTGAATCTGCCAACATTTTATTAAATCCATTTAGAGCTTCCAGGGATAATGGTTAACAGCATTCTATGTTCTGCTTTTTAGCAGTGTCCCCTTCATTTTTCCAAGTTAGTAAAAAGTTCTGGAACTCTTCCCCTCTAGTTCCCGCTCGCTTCTCCTGAACTGGGACGAGGGGGCGGGATGAGACTGACTGTCTTTCAGGAGGTTACAGTTGTGTTGTGTTCTTTTCTTGTTAATCATTTTGATATTTTTCTTTTGCACAGTTGAACCAGAGCGTAAATTCATTTCAAAGGAGATATGTGGCTGATGTCAGACGCTGCGATGAAATGGAGAAAACCTTCAGTAAGTGTACAACGGACAAACTATAGAGACCATCTCTCTCTCCAGGAAGGGCTGGACCTTAGAGGTGGTGTACTAGGGTGGCCCCTTTCCAGCAGGGCCCCTATGGCAGAGTATTGTGTATGGGAGGGCAGAGGGGTGTGTGTGGCATGCGCGTGCGTGTGTGATGCGCATGTGTGTGGGTGGCATGCCTGTCACGTGTGTGGGATGCGTGTGTGGCGTTTATGTGTGGTGTGTGTGGCGCGCATGGGTGTGTGTGTGTGGCACGCATGGGGGTGTGTGTGGCGCGCATGGGGGGGGGTGTGTGTGGCGCGCATGGGGGGGGGTGTGTGTGGCACGCATGGGGGGGTGTGTGGCACGCATGGAGGGGGTGTGTGGCATGCATGGGGGTGTGTGTGGCACGCATGGGGGTGTGTGGCACGCATGGGGGGGTGTGTGGGTCGCATGTGTGTGTGTTGTGCGGTGGTCTTTCCAGATTTGGAACCCATTGGTAGACTAGTGAGTATGGGGGGGATGATTTAATACTTTTTGAACAGTGTGGGGTGAGGGGGGTGTATATGTTTTTTTTTTTTTTTTTCTTCACAATTCTTTATTGGAAGATTAAAACAAAGTATATAGGGGACGGAGGGATGGGTAACATAAGGTACCATATGTGAAACAGTAATACTAAACAAAAAACATAGTACAAGATGGAACTAAGCTCTGGGTACATTGTGTGTGTGTCTTCTTGATTTCCCCCTCTGACTGGGGTCATGAAGTGGAATAGTGCGTGCACAAGGGAGGTTCCTTGACGCTTGGAAGCAGTGGTAGAAGCGCGTGTGGGGCCCCGATAAGTGTGCATGGGTGGGGAGTTGGGAGGTGGGGGGTTGTGTGTTTGCTGCACATAAGGGAGGTACCATGAACCCTGCGTCCTCTTGTGGGATTACTATGCGCATGATACAGAAGTCCAAACCTAACTTGTCCTTCGCAGATTTCTTGGACCAGGAGCTCAGAAAGGCCCAGACCCCAGCAATCGTGCAGGACGATAACCCTCCGGCTCCTTCCCCCAAGGATGTCATGCAGATCAAGGAGGAGTCGGAGCAGCTGGCCCAGGAGCTGCGGGAGATCAGCCGCAACAGGGACTCCCTACACAACCGTTTGCGAGAGCTACGGGAATACGCCAACATACTCCGAGAGAGCCAGCGCTTTACAGAGCATCCGGTGAGGACTGGATCGGGGAGAGGGTCAAGTAGATATCTGTATAGAAGGTACATCTGCCTCTCGCCCCACTCTCTAAATGCAGCATCGCCTTCCCAGGGATCTTTCTTCACACTGGTTGCCACCGGCCTCACCCCCATGCATTAGTTTTCATTGGTTGCCCCCAAGACTCACCGTCTCAAGTATCATTCTTATTGGTTGCCACAGGCCACCCCCCCCGTGCATTAGTCTTCATTGGTTGCCCCCAAGACTCACCGTCTCAAGGATCATTCTTCACACTGGTTGTCACTGGCATCACCCCCCTCTCCCCCTCCCACCCCATGGATTAGTCTTGATTGGATGCCCAAAGACTCACCTTCTCAAAGATCATTCTTCTTGGTTGTCACAGGCCTCCCCCCGCACCCAGCCCCCCCATGCATTAGTCTTTCGTTGGTTGCCAAAAGAGTCCCCTTCTCAAGGATCATTCTTCTCATTGGCTGTTACAGGCCTCCCTCGTGCCCAGCCCCCCCATGCATTAGTCTTCATTGGTTACCCCCAAGACTCACCTTCTCAAGCATCATTCTTATTGGTTGCCACAGACCTTACCCCGTGATTAGTTTTTATTGGTTGCCACAAGACTCCTCTTCTCTAGGGTCATTCTTGTTGGTTGCCACGGGCCTCACACTCCCCCCATGCATTAGTCTCCATTGGATGCCCCAAGACTCCCCTTCTCAAGGATTATTATTCTCATTGGCTGTCACAGGCCTCACCCCCCCCCCCCCCCCCATGCATTAGTCTTCATTGGATGCCCCAAGACTCCTCTTCTCAAGGATTATTATTCTCATTGGCTGTCACAGGCCTCACCCCCCCCATGCATTAGTCTTCATTGGATGCTCCAAGAATCCCCTTCTCAAGGATTATTATTCTCATTGGCTGTCACAGGCCTTGTCCTCTCGGGCTCACTCCTCAGTGGGTCTTACTGTTCCCGTGGGTGTTTGTTTTCCCTTTGGCCACGCCCCTGAATTAGCACCTTTCTCTGTTCCTGCAGCAGGTGAACATGGACTCTCCTCTCCCAGACACTGCTGACGTCGACCCACTCCTAGATCCTTCTGTGGCGCGCCGCGTGGACCTGAAGCTGAGGTGAGTCTCCCCTGCAGCTGAATGCGGGGTCATTGGTTCTGTTTCAAGACTTTGAGTGAGCCGGTCCCATGCAGGCTCTGTGGACAGAGGTTCTAGGCTCTCATGGATCCCTGGGGTTCCCAGGACAGTCCCTGTTATTCTACTCCGACTTCATGGCTAAGTGCTTCTGTTACCACCTGTCCCTCTCTGGGTTGCAGACCTGAGCAGTCCGTGCCTAGTCCAGGTGGGGAGAGGGCAGCAACTCTGAAACAGCGCAACAAAGTGTATGACAGTTAATGATCCGAAAGTACCGGCAGGTCTTTCCTGCACACAAAGAAAGAACTTTATTACAGGTGAGGGGAAATATTCTACACATTGAACGCAGACCTACAAAGAATGCGTAAGTGTCCACTCTAGACCCTTCTGTGCCAGAGGGACAACCCCACATGTGCTTGTAGCTGACACGCGAGGAGTCCAGTGGACTCTACTCACTCACCAGTCAGCCCACACACACCTGACGGTCCCACATGCAACCATCATACGTGTCCCGGGGGAGAGGGAGCACACTGCCTCTCATCCAAGCACAGTTCGCCCCATTGCATTCTGGTAAATGCAGTCCGCTTACTTCAGAGTTGCTGTAGTTTTTCACCAAAGTTGGTGCAGGTAGTGCTATTGTCTCTAGACACGTGTTTCTGGGTTCAGCCACGTCACAGGCATGATGAAGGCAAAGAGCTCAGTAATGGGGTACTGAAGAGAACTTTATCAAAGAGAGCTAGTAGGCGGTCACCTCACTGGGGAACCAGTAAAAGCCTTGTGCCCCCGGCTAGATGATCCGGCTGCCTCTGCGGTCACTCGCCTAGCTTTGATAGAGGGCTGTAGCCACTCTGAGAAAGAGGGGTGCACTTTGAGTACCCCCCTAACATCACCGCTGAGGTCTGATGTGTCCAAATCAAGGACGTGGGAGAACCTTCTGCGGGTGAAGCGGAAGTACAAACTGGACTCAACACTTTACTGGCTGTACAACTACCACTCCCAACCACCCCCCCCCCCCCACCCCCCCCCCACCCAGGGTTTACAGCGCCTGCAGACCCTCACGGGTGATGAGCCGCGCTTTACCAATCCTGTCTGATTGATTCCCCAGAGAAGAACCCGACTGATTTGTGAGAATAGGACACTAGACTGTCCAAGAAACTCTAGAATCCCGAATCTGAGCTTTTGAGAAACATTTGCATATGGGGTTTACTCTCAACAGCTGTGATTTAAAAGGGGAGTAAATGTGTTAATTCTTTGGGGGGGAGCAATGTATAAATTTAAACTAGGAGGGCAGAAATCATCGTAAAACCAAGAGGTGAACCTCTTTGTAGCAAAATCAAAGTCCTATGTGGCTTTGTAAGTAAGACGTTTTTTGTACATTAAACTTTTTTTTTTTTTTAAAGGGCTGGTGTGCAGATTTTCTCTGACCGTGTGGACAGTACCGGGGTTTGCAATGCGATTGTGAATGTGTTTCTTTCGTTTTTTACCTTTTTCTTCTTTTCCTTAACGCTGGTTAAGTCTGTCCAGATGCTTGTTGTTCCCCGATTCCTTGCCTGCACTCGTCGCTTGCGTAGAATCCGTACAGGAGTGGGGTTGGCAATAGGGGTGGGCGGAATTTGCGGAATTAACCTTCGCAAATTATCGCGAGAATGTTTAAAATTATCGCAAACAAGCAGAAATATCGCGAAGATGCGGAAGTTTTTTTCCGGCATGTTCGCGAGATTTTCTGCATGGTTGCGGGTCGCCAACTTACCCATGTGGTTGCTTGCGGGCGCGGCCATCTTGTTTTGAGTTGTTCTCGCGGTGCATGATCGCGAGAACAAAGACGTGATCGCGCGACGCATGACGTCACTGCGGGCGCGAACTGTCGCGAGACAGCGCAAATGGCTAAAAACAATACAACATCTCATGGAGAACGCGACCGGATCAAGAAAACTTGTCGGCGAACGCAGGGATTCAGGTAAGGCGATCGCGCGCGAGAATGTATCATTTTACAGCGCGAGCAAGAAACAAATTATCGCCAAGCTGCGGAAACCGGAATTTTTGACATTTTCGCGCTCTCCGTGGAACGCAAAAATGTCAAATTATCGCAATTTCCGCGAACGGAACGAAATTTTTGCCCTGGCCTAGTTGGCAAGCGCCCTGCTTGGGGTTTTAGACCCAACACATTTGTTTTCTTCAGAAAGCTTAAATCTTGCCTTGCAAAACGTAAATAGCACATGTATATTTTGCAAAATAAATGTATCCATTGTCAGTTGTATATGGCAGACCCATGCTCCCTAGAAGAACGGAAGGGGGGCCCTTTAGTCTTGCTTATATCACAGATATTGAATGGCCTTGGCCCGAATGGGGCTTTCTGGATGCTTGGGGGGCCCTAAAGGTTTTGGGGTCCCCCTGCACTGGAAGGGTCTGTGTTACGCCCCTGTCCTTTGCGGCTCTTCCCTGAAGTACTACTAAGGCTGGTGCCTGTCTTCCAACAGCGCGCTCTGTCAGAACAGGGAAGTGACCGAGCCCAATGGAAATGTTCATTCAATGGGGTCAACGTACCTGAAAGAAAGTAATTACTGACATTTAGAATTCAGAGCATCGCTTGGTGACACATTTGGAATTTTTAATTTGTCTTGCGTGAGCTGAACAACCCTTTCTACTTTCTAAACAGTTCCTTTATGTTTCATTAGGTTGACCTTTTTTGACCCCTATCGCAGCGAGCCATATTCGTCCTTTGATTATAGGGAAAGTTAATGTGCCTGTCCTGTCGTGTGACACGAGCCCTCTCCAAGGCTTGGGAAAAATGCACCCCCGCCCTGCCCTTTTTAGGTTTCACCTGCACAGCGCTTGCCCTGTGCTTGTGAAATCTCTTGTGTTTTTTTTTCTTGTACTTAATGTATCTTGATAAAGGGCTCTTATCAGTTCCCATCGCCGAATTACTGTGTTCGTTCGCTTTTGAGTGGAACTTTTTATTTAATGTTCACTTCAGATAGCTGCTGCATTTACGACACTTCTGCTAAAGCTGTTCACACAGTTTAAGCCCCATTCACTGTGGAGATAAGTTCTCTTCCCACGGAAAGTCAGACAGCTTCTAACAGTATGCTGGAATGCTTGCGTTTTATTACTTAGTTGTGTAAAGCAGATGCTTTAGCCTTAGAACCTTTTTGTGCCATTTCCTATTCATGCCTCGGTACCTTTTTTTGCACTTTGTAGGCATTATTGCATTGATTTTCAACTTAATGTATTTGGTTATTAAAATCCGCTCATAAATGTTATGATAAACATTGCACGATAAAATGAAATTGAAATATTCATGAGCTATGCTATATTTTACTACTAAACAGACAATCACAAGTGCAGTACGACAACAAGGTCCTGATTTGAATGGTGCAGCAGGTGCAGTAGAACCGGACCCAAAACTTGTCTGAATTCCTCTAAACACATAATATTGCTATATTTGACTTCTAAACAGTCATAATTGTAGTTACCTTCCAGTTAACAGGGGTTTGGTATGAATGGTGCAGAAGGTGCAGTGGTACCAGGGCCAAAAGCTCTAGGGAACACACTAAATCCAGATCCTTGCTAAAATGTTAAACTAAACAGGCAATCAGAAGGGCCGTTACCTTGCAGACAACACGGTCATGATTTGAATGGTGCAGCAGGTGCAGTAGCACCAGGCCCAAAAGTTGTCAACTAAACACCTAATCTTGCTCTATTTTTCTGCTATACAGATGGTCACAATTGCAGTTACCTTTAGGCCAGGGCCAAAAGTTTCATCACTCCACTAAACAGCAAAAATTGCTATATTTTACAACTAAACAGGCAGTCGTAAGTGCAGTTATCGAGCAAGCGTTAGGGTCATGATTTTAATAGTGCAGCAGGTGGCAGTGGCACTGGGACCAAAAGCTGCAGGCACCCCACTAACCCTCCATTATTGCTATATTTTATTCCTAAATAGGCAAGTGCAGTTACTTTGCAGACAACTCGGTCATGTTTGAATGGTGCAGTAGCACCAGGGTCGAAAGTTGTCAGTTCTCTTCTAAACCCATAATATTGCTATATTTCACTACTAAACAGGCAGTCGCAATTGATGTTACCTTGCAGTTAAAAGGGACTTGATCTGAATGGTGCATCAGGTGCCGTAGCACTGGGGCCAAAAACTCTGTGGACCCCACTAAACCCAAATTATTCTACTAAACAAGACAGTCACAAGTGTATTTCTCTAGCAGGCAATAGGGTCATTATTTGAATGGTGCAGCAGGTGCAGATGCACCAGGACCAAAAGCTCCAGGCACCCCACTAACACCTAATATTGCTATATTTTGCTACTTATCAGGCAGTCACAAATGCAGTTACTGTGCAGTTAACAGGGACTTGATTTGAATGGTGCAACAGGTGCAGTGGCTCCGGGGCCAAAAGCTCTAGGGACCCCACTAAACCCAGATTATTGCTAAAATTTTAAACTAAACAGACCGTCACAAGTGCAGTTACCTTAGAGGCAACAGGGTCATGATTTGAATGGTGCAGCAGGTGCAGTGACACTGGGGCCAAAAGTTCTCATCACTCCACTAAACATTGCTATATTTTACTACTTAACAGGCAGCCTCAAGCACAGTTATCTAGCAGGCACTAGGGGCATGATTTAAATGGTGCAGCAAGTGCAGTGGCACCGGGTCCAAAATGTCAGAACTCCCCAAAACATATCATATTGCTTTTACATCAATTAATTATATTATTTCCCTCTTTCTAAATATTGCTATTGCTTACCTGCACTATACCACTAGTAACAGCACAATATATTGCCTCTTGGTACATAAACAAGTCATTACACTTTAACAAACTTTTTGTAAGTTGTACTGTTTACCTACTTGCAAGCTACAACTTGCGACGAAAAACAGCGTATTAATAATCACATAGGCGAAACCTAGTGCATTTACCAATGCTTGTTCTAACCTGCGGACCCATCCATGTATAAGCTGACTGAAGGTGCAATCCCCTTAGGGTGCATTCGACCCCAAACATGTGCCAGCTGCCCTTTACTCTATACTGTGTGGTCACTGGTCGTGGTTTCTTTTAACTGTACCCCTGTCAGTTCAGGCTCCCTACCACCATCCCCATTAACTGTTCACCGGCCCCCCTCAGCTGGTGTCCCTCCCTTTTCTCGTGTTTATAGTGTGTGTAGTTGTATTTTCGGGTGAGTGCGGCCAGGGACTTGTGCACTGAGTGGCTGGAGCCCCTTTGAGACACAGCATGCCACTTACGCAAAGCAGTAGTTTCCTTGCAGGCGTTCCTCGTTCATGGTTGACACAGCAGCCGACCACTTCCCCTTCTCAGGATCCCCTTTCGAAAGCCCAGCTGTGGTAGGCTGTGTCATCCTCTTCAACATCTGCCTTCATGTAGTCCTTTTCAGGGCATGCTCGCACTACATCAGCACTATACCCTTTACACCGCATTGCCACCATTGCCTCAGTAAGGGCCTTTTGGGTCGAGCCTGCTATACCGCTCATGCTCTGTCTGTTGAGAGACATGTCATGGCTCATGGCAGCATTCATGGGCTTGGAGCCCGCCAGCTGGGTTTCCTTGACACTCCCCTTTCCCTGCTTCTTATTTCCGTCACAGCTTGTCAATCTACTGTTTGTCTCTGCCATGGAGTGCTACAGCTTTACAACTCTTTTGATTGGTTCCCTTCCCTGCTTCCACCACTTTTTTTCATCTTTGTAAGCACCCCATGAGTGTGCATGTTTTCCACCGGTCTCTTGCCTGCACTTCTCTCCACCTGCAACCTGCACTCTGTGGTGTTCTATCACATCTCTGCTTCTCCCCACCATGTTCCTCTCGCCCATGCGCTTCTCCCCATTGCCTCTCCTACCGGAACCTTCCATGTTGCTTCCTTCTACCCGTCCCTCCTTCTTTTTAGTTTCCAGTCCAACTCTGATCGGTAACTAAAAAGAAAACACCCTTCTCATTTTTCAGGTGCTCACATGCGTGCTGCATGCAGGGCTTTAAGTGGGATGAAAAAACTAGGGGGGGCTCTCAAAGGGGAGTGGCCAAAGTAATTATGGGCGTGGCTTAAAAACACCAGCTAAAAATCTGTGCTTAGCAGAGTGTGCCGCCCGACTTGTATTTTGCTATTTCTGTCATTGCATCCAGATATATGATACAAGGAACATCATACCTACAACAAGTTAGGACTATTGGCTTTGTCAATGGTTGTTAGTTGCTTAAGATAAATAAGCAGCAAGTATGGCTTGTATATAATATTGAAAAAGCTTCCACTTAAAGCCCTGGTGACACCACAACAATGTTGCTGCTCCCGAGTTTCAAAAAGAGAAGGGAAATCCAGAGAGAAAATTACTCTCTTTAAAGGATTTCCCTTCCCCTAAAACGCTCCCCTGGCATGACGTCATGCTGTAACTTCTTCACTAGTCTGGATTCCTCTATCCTCGCGCATGCCCCTAGTACAGGGACTAATCATTAGCCGTCTAGACGACGGAAATGCACCACTTGCCTCCATAAATGAAGAGCACCTGACAAAACGTCCGGTCTTGCAGAACACTGCGGCCAGGCTAGTCCTAATTCCTAACAGTATCAAAAGTACATACAGTAAGAAATGGGGGCAGATCCTTCTCCAAAATTGCCCCTGAGATATGGAATACCTTGCCTCTATATCTCCGATTGGAACCTGATCATAAGAAGTTCCGCAAAATCCTTAAAACATGGCTAATCTAGCTCCGCCGAGACACCTCTCCTGGTTTCTCTGAGTATCTGCTGGCGCTGTGAGACCTACGGGTGATAAACGTGCCTAACAAATACCAAATACCAGTGAGAAGTGAGTAGTGTGAGCAGCGCACATCATGTGCCTGCTGTCACTGCAGTCCGTGAAAAACGGACCGCCTTTGCCAGGGCACAAAACAGAGCCCGATAGAGACCCGTTTCGAGGTCCTCTTTAAAAAACTGCCGGTGCTCAGACCCGGTGAGACCCGGCCCACTTAAAGCCCCGCCTGCACAGGCCTAAAAAACGTGTCAAAGGCTTTTTTACATCATGAGACATGCGGCACACAATGGCTACAATCACTTGGCAAAGCTAAGAGGTCTCATAGGTGAGATCTATTGGCATTGGCAGTGCTTGTTTACAATGTCACTATATGTGTCCCTTCACCACCTAACTGCACTGCAAGCTTTACCCTGTTGCTAACTTAAAATATTAAGCGTAGTCTGACCTGCTCACTAACTACAGATAACCCTAAAACTAGGCCTTAGTCTTGGCCTACCACTTACCTAGGCCTAGTAGCAATGCTTATGTTACCCCCCCCTTCTTTTAAGTCTAACCTTACCCCTTAGCAGAAGTGTAAAACCTAGCGAAACCTAAGCATTACTCTCTTTACCTTGGCCCTAAACCTGACCTTATCAGTTACCCAAACACTCCAAACCTCTAACTTTGATATGTAGTCCAGATGTGCTGTAATGATAGTGTGGCTACTAGATGTGAAGTGTGACACCGCAAAGCCTTAACAATCCGTAAACCTGGGATGAGAACCATTTCCTCGTCTGTAGTCGTGAAGTTATCCACGATGTTAAACACTCGAAAGACACCAACATCCCATTGTTAATGCCATGTAAAGGATCCTTTACATGGCGCAAGTAGAGCCAAATTTAGGGCGGGGGGGAGGGGGGGTTGATTCTTCCACCAATAGGCAAAGTGGAGATGCAGGGGCTCCTAGAAGGGGTGAAAAAGCAACAAAGCCTCATTAACAAGCATTGGCCTAGCCAATAGGTCTCGCCTTTAGGACCGTATAAGTGTTTAGCCATGCAACAGTTGATGCACCAAGGATATTGTGCTGGATAACTAAACACTTCTAAGGTCCCAAAGGCGAGACCTATTGGCTATGCCAATGCTTGTTTATCTAGAGCTTTATAAGTGATCATTAAGGCTTTGAATTTGACTCGTTGCCTGATAACCAGTGCAAAGCCCTCGGGTCATCACGGATGAACTGCTTTTTTAGGACTTTGTGGATTATACGTGCTGCAGCGTTTTGCATCAGGTGGAATTTATTTAACAATTCGTCAGCCCCCCCCCCCCTTCAAATACAGCGCATTAGTATAATCTAATCTAGCCGTAATAAGGGTATGGGCAAAATCTTTATGCGTATGCATGGACCGGAATAGGATCGTCTTTGTGAACCAGACCGAACAGCCTGACAATTTTCAAAAGGACAGCAGTATAACAAAACTATTATGACTATTTCTGATTGCGAATTAAAACCAAAATAATTGAGAGGCATGCAAAACACTTGCACACGGACACAGAAAAAAGGTTTAATAAAATTCCAAGTAATATATGATTCAAACTACACCAGATATTTATGGGTACTTCTTATGTATAAGCACCAAGATTTTACTTGAACAGACCACGTGCACAAATAACTATCAATTGTTTTGCTCAAAAGGCCTAGCTCGTTTTGAGAACTAAAATAAGCTTGCTAGTAGGTATCGAATGAATATGGGTTAACAGAAAACTGACCCCCCTTTTCATAACTTCTTCTGACGGTGCCCATTCGAGAAGCGAAAATTCCGGTCTAAGTTAACAAGATTACATTGTGAAATGCTGGTAAACTCCGATTTCTCTAAAGAGAAACGCTGCTAACGCCAGGTGAGACCTTAAAAGCAAATGGTCTTTTAAAGACCTGTGAAGTACTTGGGTGCGGCTGAGTGTGTGCCCGGGAAGCTGTCTCAGCCCGGGCTGCCACACACGAGGGGCGGGGGGGGGGAGAGGTTGGCTGAAGCCCTTTGAGCCCAATGGGCGTTGCGTGCCTGAGCTCGGGTTGTTTCCAAGTGTTCGAGGCATGTGGGCTGCTGAATTCATATCTGTGCATAGATCGCCGCCTAGTGTTGGGTCCGGATGTTTGCACGTTGTTGTCCTGGAAGAGTCTTCGAAGTATCCTTGGATAGGTGACTCCTCCCCTGGACTACAGTGCGCATGGGCATCCTCTCCATCCTCAGATTGTTTTTTTCCGCCATTGGGTTCGGATGTGCTATCTTAGCTCAAGTTAGGAAAATATTTTTTCGAGGCCAAAAGGCCTTTAGTTTGCGTCGGTACTGTTTATCGATCGGGGTTCGATACAATCCTGTTCATTTACTAACTTTCAGCACCGACTTTTTTCGCATTTACCTGTCCATCGACTACTTCGACGATGGAATCGAGGACGCCATTCAAAAGGTGTCCGGTGTGCAATGCGAAGTACCCACACATCGACGTCCATCCGGTGTGCAACAAATGCCTTTCGCCGGACCACGACGAATCGACATGCATGGCCTGTGCCCGGTTCCGCTCCAAGACGACTCTGCGGAATCGACGAGCGGCGAGACTTGAGGCGCAGCACGCGGCACCGGCCCCAACAGACCTCTTCGACGAGGCCGAAGACGTCGAGGAATTGGAAGTCTTGCCCTCCAGTCCCGTTTCCGAACACGAACCCGGATCGGACGAGGTAGACGAGTCACTCTTCCACAGAGGTGAAGACGACACCGAGGTAGGAGACGACGAGGAGGCCTTAGGGGCCGAAGAAAGTAGCTCCAATGATGAACAAGGCCTACCTGTTCAAACCGTTCAAACACCAGTGCCACAGCCTATGGCTCCGGTCGAGGGATCGCCTTCGGGCCTTACCCGAGACCCATCCCGCAGTTCTTCGGCCCCGCCCTCGGGCCCGGCCTCGGACGTTCAGCGGCAGCCATTACTACATAAACAGGCTGGTTTCTCTACCACAAAACCGAAACCGAAAGCTGCTCCGGTTCCACCGAAACCGAAACTGAAAGTGGCGCTGGTCGGATCGAGGCCTTCGACGCCAGCGCACCGCGTCGGCACCGACCGCACCAAGAGGGACTTCGGTGCCGAACTTGAGGCGGGCGACGTTGGAGTCGACAAACGGAAAAAAGCCATCGGCACCGACAAACCTGCTCGGCTACCGACACCAACGACACCAAGGGCCGTACCGCCTGCTGTGTCCCGCATCGCTCCCTCGACGACACCTAAGCCTCAGGTATCGAAGACTTCGACGGTGATCTCTTCACCTCGACTCGATGAACCACCGGCGCCGAAAAAATCTACGGCCGCCTCTACGAGCCTGGCCGGTGCCAAAGCCTCGAAGGCGCCCCAAGTACGACCTGGTGCGACGCAAGGCAGCAAAACCACAACTGTCCTCCAGGACACGTCGGGTTCCGGTTCGATCGGAGCTCCAGCAGCCTCTTCGGTGCCGACCAACATTACCTTCGGCTTGCCTCCGTCGACAATCCCAAAAATGTTCCAACTCAGAACACGGGTCACCCAACCTACGGTCACACCTGCTGAGACGTCTCCGACACGTATCATTGACGCCGACACTGGCAGGATGATTCTCCACGACCGAAGGATAACTTCGGAGCAGCCATTGGACCCTTTCAGGATCCCACTAAAAAGGAAGTTGCCTGCAGAATCGGAACCTCTCCTTTATGAACCCTTCCATTCATCCTACCAGGATCCACACCGGTTCTCCCCCACACGCTCCGATACAGATGCATTGGAGGACTACATGGCTGACCAAGTCCCCTACCATGTAGACACGGACCCTGATGACCAGCAGGACCCTGATCAAACTTGGGGCGACCCTGCAGACCCCAGTGCACCTCTCGACGCACAGGATCAACAACTCTATGGGGCAAAGACATCTCCTACGGAGGATACTGCGGCGTTCAACGCTCTTATCGAACGTGCTGCAAGTAACCATGGGGTACAGCTTCACTCTGATGCCATCGAAGATGACTTTCTAATGGACACCTTTGCATCCTCCGAAAGACATGTAAAGACTCTGCCAATGTTGAAGGGGGTCCTCAAACCAGCCAAGGACATTTTCAAAGAACCCACCAGGGCACGAGTGATAAACCCCAGGATTGATAAAAAATACAGATCAGCACCTGGGGATCCTACTTACATCAGAGGACAATTACCACTCGACTCCATCGTCGTAGCGAATGCACGCAAGAGGGCACACTCGCAAACAACAGGTGACGCTCCTCCCCCGGACAAGGAGTCCAAGGTGTTAGAAACCTCTGGCAAGCGAGTTGCCGCCCAAGCTGCCAACATATGGCGCATAGCCAACACTCAAGCGCTCCTTGCTCGCTATGATAGAGCGCACTACGACACACTGGAGCAAATATTCCAACATCTCCCTGACCAGTTCAAGGAAGGCGCAGAAATGCTCATCAGAGAAGGACAGCTACTAACGAACGCTTCCATCAAATGCGCACTAGATGCTGCAGACACGGCTGCCAGAGCCATAAACACAAGCGTCATGTTGCGACGACATGCCTGGCTACGGATCTCAGGATTCAAGCCTGAGGTACAAAACAATATACTGAACCAGCCCGTCAACCCCGACTATTTATTCGGGCCAGAGGTTGACACCACCCTCGAACAGATAAAAAAGGATACGGACACTGCAAAGTCCATGGGCGCCCTACAAACTCAGTCCTTTCGGAGCGGCTCCTTTCGTCGCCCCGGAAACAAGGGAGCAGGTAGAGGACAGGGGTCACAACAAACATATAACAAAGGCAATACACATGTGGAAATATGGATTTTTCTGGTCAGTTATGTCCCCTATCTTGGACCCCAACGGTTCCATGTGCATGTTACAAGTACATGTATGTTCCCTCCAGTTCCAGTTATGAAGACGCAAACACATGTGCGTCCACCATCAACATGTCCTCTGTCAGATCCGCCATGAATAGGCCGGATATTCCATTCTTAAGTATGAAAGGCCACCGGCTTTATATGGTTCACTTATGACATTTTACAGTCCAGGCAAGTAGGCCCTGATTCTGTCATCGAACTCTTCTTGCCTTCTGCCTCTGAAAGCTCCAGTCTGAGCCTGCATCCGTGACCATGAACTTTGTCTCATTCTCACCTATGATAAAAACACCCGAGGTGGATATCGTGGCTCCAGCACAAAGGGCAGAGGACGCGGCTACGGCAACACCAGGTCCTCCCCCAAGAACAAGCAGTGACGCCCTCTCCCTTCCTCCCGACCACATAACACCTGTCGGGGGAAGGCTACAAAGGTTCCTGTCCACGTGGAATTCCATCACCACGGACAGGTGGGTCAAAGATATTGTAAAATACGGTTACTGTCTGGAGTTAACCTCCACTCCACCCACAATACCACCAAGAAGCCGTCCTATGTCCTCAGAGCACTTAACGCTCTTACAGCAAGAAGTGCAAAGTATGCTTCTAAAAGGCGCTATAGAGGTCGTACCCATCCACGAGCAGGGTGCGGGAGTGTACTCCCTCTACTTCTTAATTCCAAAAAAGGACGGGTCGCTCAGACCTATATTAGACCTGAGACCCCTGAACCAGTACATTCTTTCGGAGCACTTTCACATGCTCACTCTACAGCAAGTCCTTCCGCTCCTCAAGCAGGGAGACTTCCTAGCCACACTGGACCTCAAGGATGCGTACTTTCCCATACCCATCCACCCCTCACACAAAAAATACCTCAGGTTCACTGTTCAGGGGCAGCACTATCAGTTCAAAGTCCTTCCCTTCGGCGTGACAACAGCGCCCAGGGTTTTCACGAAGTGCCTAGCTACGGTGGCAGCACATCTACGGAGGCAGCATATACACGTCTACCCCTACCTAGACGACTGGCTCGTTCAAGCGAAGTCAGCCCAGCAATGTGCACGCCACATGTCCCGCACCATTCACCTTCTTCACAGTCTGGGATTCTCACTAAATTATCCAAAGTCCCATCTCCAGCCCGCACACGTACAACAGTACCTAGGTGCGACTATAGACACTCTGGCGGCCACAGCTCAGCCGAATTTAGTGAGGATCAACAGCATACAACTGCTGATCTCCAAATTCAAACCCAATCACTCACTTCCAGCGCGAGTGTTTATGCAGTTGATAGGCATGATGGCCTCCTGCATCTTCATAGTCCCGCACGCGAGACTACATATGCGCCCACTTCAGGAGTGCCTGGCACGTCAGTGGAATCAGGCTCAAGGACAGTTAAAGGACCTAGTGTTGGTGAGCGGTCGGGCATACAACTCTCTGCATTGGTGGAATCCACAAAACCTTTGCAAGGGCCGACCGTTCCAAGAGCCTGTCCCACAGATAGTACTGACAGCGGACGCGTCTCTCCAGGGATGGGGAGCTCATGTACTCCACTACACAGTGCAAGGACTATGGACAACACAACAAAAGAAGTTGCACATCAACCTTCTGGAATTGATGGCAATCTTCCTAGCCATGAAGGCATTCAAAGTACATCTATGCAACAAGGTCGTGTTGATCCGGACGGACAACATGACCGCAATGTACTACATACAGAAGCAGGGAGGAACACACTCTCCACAGTTGTCTCATCTGGCTCAGAGCATGTGGAAGTGGGCCATTCAAAGGAACATGTTCCTCATGGCGGAACACCTCCCTGCAAGGACAACCAGATGGCGGATCTGCTCAGCAGACACAGCCACCAGATACACGAGTGGGAGTTACACCCATCAGTACTCCAACCGTACTTCCAGCAGTGGGGTCATCCGGAGATAGACCTATTCGCGACAAGCGAAAACGCAAAATGCCAAAGCTTCGCCGCCAGATTCCCACATCCGCAGTCGCAGGGCAATGCGATATGGATGAACTGGTCCGGCAGATTTGCGTACGCTTTTCCCCCAGCGCCATTGATACCGCTAGTGGCCCGCAAACTCCGACAACACTCCCTGACACTCGTCCTAGTTGCTCCCACGTGGGCACGCCAGCCGTGGTACACCACCTTCCTCGAACTTTCCGTGGTGCCGCATCAAAGGCTGCGGATCAAACCCGCGCATTTGACGCAGAACCATGGAGAGGTTCAGCACCCAGATCCGCAACAGCTGAATCTGGCGATCTGGCTCCTGAAGTCCTAGAGTTTGGCTATCTCAACCTGCCACCTGACTGTATGGACATCATCAAGGAGGCCAGGAGACCCACTACCAGAGCTTGCTATGCAGCCAAATGGAAAAGGTTCGTCATTTATTGCGGTAATAATGACGTCAACCCGCTGGACGCATCCATCCAAAACATCATCTGTTATCTCTTACACCTATATCGATGCAATCTGGCGTACACCTCTATACGTGTCCATTTGACCGCAATATCAGCCTATCTGCAAACCAGGCAGCACATCTCTCTATTCAGAGTGCCTGCCATCAAAGCATTCTTGGAAGGGCTCAAACGAGTCATTCCACCTAGTCACCCACCGGCTCCAATGTGGAACCTCAACTTGGTCCTCACACGCCTCATGGGTCCACCCTTTGAACCTCTACACTCATGCGAGATTCAATTCCTTACCTGGAAAGTGGCCTTCCTAGTAGCGATCACTTCCCTCAGAAGAGTTAGTGAACTCCAGGCACTAACCGTTCAAGAGCCATTTATTCAGGTTCACGCCAACAGGGTCATACTACGTACCAACCCCAAATTCATGCCCAAGGTGATATCGCAGTTCCACATGAATCAGACTATTGAACTGCCCGTTTTCTTCCAAAACCCACAAACTGTTGCAGAAAGGGCACTACATACACTAGATGTACGGAGGGCCCTCATGTACTACATCGACAGGACTAAACCATTCAGGAAGACAAAACAACTGTTCGTTGCCTTTGCCCCACACCACAAAGGTAACGCCATCTCCAAAGCAGGGATAGCCAGATGGATAGTTAAGTGTATTCAAATCTGTTATCAAAAGGCAAAACGCACATTAACTATTCCACCACGAGCCCACTCAACACGTAAGTTGGGGGCTTCCATGGCCTTCCTAGGAAATATTCCCCTGCATGATATATGCAGAGCAGCCACATGGTCCACTACACACACATTTACAAAACACTATTGTGTAGATGTGCAGTCAAAACAGCAGGCAGCTGTATGACAGGCTGTTCTCAAGACACTTTTTCAGACCGCTGCAGCTGGCACGGGTAGCCGCCGCTAATAGAGGGCACTGCTATGTATTCTATGCACAGATATGAATTCAGCAGCCCACATGCCTCGAACTGAATATGCTACTTACCAGTATGCATCTGTTCTTGGCATGTAGGGCTGCTGACATTCATATCGCCCTCCCTCCTCCCCGGCGCCTGTCGCAGCTGCAGCTCTCAGAATTACTGCAAGCATGGTCATCACTTTCTGTATCTACTCCATCACTGCCACAATGGCGAAAAACAATCTGAGGATGGAGAGGATGCCCATGCGCACTGTAGTCCAGGGGAGGAGTCACCTATCCAAGGATACTTCGAAGACTCTTCCAGGACAACAACGTGCAAACATCCGGACCCAACACTAGGCGGCGATCTATGCACAGATATGAATGTCAGCAGCCCTACATGCCAAGAACAGATGCATACTGGTGAGTAGCATATTCAATATCAGCTATGACGTGGTCTACGCTTTATAAACCTGCAAACAAACCTATGGCCACGCATGTGGTGCTCTCCTTATGAGTTGGGGGTGCATCATTGACCCCTCCTCCTTAGAACAAGTATCTGCTCTCCTGTGACATTCCTCCGCCCCTTTATGTACTGTGCTTGCCAGTTCCCGGTTGTCTGAGCGCTGTGATTGGTCCATTCAAGCTGTGAGAAACAAGCCACCTGCTATCAATCAATCAATCATTCGCATTTTTAAAGCGCGCTACTCACCCATAAAGGGTCTCAAGGCGCTGGGGAGGGGGGGGGGGGGGTCAGTGCTCGAAGAGCCAGGTCTTGAGCTGCCTTCTGAAGGAGAGGTGTTCAGGTATGGCGCGAAGGTGGCTGGGCAGAGAGTTCCAGGTCTTCGCTGCCAGGAAAGAGAAGGATCTTCCGGCGGTGGCTTTGCGGATGCGGGGTACGGCTGCCAGGGCCTGTCCGGCGGATCGTAGAGTGCGCGGAGGAGTGTAGAAGGAGACGCGGTTGTTGATGAGTTTGGGTCCGAGGTTGTGAAGGGCTTTGTGTGCGTGGGTGAGGAGTCGGAAGGTGATCCTCTTGTTGACGGGGAGCCAATGGAGTTTTTTCAGGTGTCCCGAGATGTGGTGGTGGCGAGGGATGTCCAGGATGAGTCTTGCGGCAGCGTTCTGGATCCGTTGGAGTTTCCTCAGCAGCTTGGTGGTGATGCCCGCGTACAAGGTGTTCCCGTAGTTCAAGCGACTGGTGACGAGGGCGTGGGTGACGGTCTTTCTGGTGTCGGTGGGGATCCAGCGGAAGATCTTGCGGAGCATGCGGAGGGTGTTGAAGCATGCTGAGGTCACCGAGTTCACCTGTCTGGTCATGGTGAGGGATGAGTCCAGGATGAAGCCGAGGTTGCGTGCGTGGTCGGTGGGTTGGGGAGTGCTGCCTAGGGCGGGGGGCCACCAGGAGTCGTCCCATGCGGTGGGGGTGGGGCCGAGGATGAGGACCTCCGTCTTGTCGGCGTTCAGTTTCAGGCGGCTGTCTGTCATCCAGTTCGCCACTTCCTTCATGAAGTCTGGTCCTAGCTGAGGTGGGGTTGTTTGTGAGTGATAAGATGAGCTGGGTGTCGTCGGCGTATGATATAAGGTCCAGTCCGTGTTTGCGTGCGATGTTCGCCAGGGGGGTCATGTAGATGTTGAAGAGAGTGGGGCTGAGGGAGGATCCTTGAGGTACGCCGCAGATGATCTCCGTGGCTGTGGATCTGAAGGGGGGCAGGCGGACTCTGAATCCTTCCGGAGAGGAAGGAGATGATCCATTCGAGGGCCTTGCCTCTGATGCCGGCGTTGCTGAGGCGTCGTATCAGGGTGCGGTGGCAGACCGTGTCGAAGGCTGCCGAGAGGTCCAGGAGTATGAGGGCCACGGTCTCACCCTTGTCGGTCAGGGCTCTGATGTCGTCCGTGGCTGCGAGGAGGGCGGTTTCGGTGCTGTGGTTGGTCCTGAAACCGAACTGTGTGGGGTCGAGGGAGTCGTTGGTTTTCAGGGCGTTGGAGAGTTGAGTGTTGACAATTTTCTCAATCACTTTGGCGGGGAACGGCAGGAGAGAGATGGGCCGGAAGTTTTTGAGTTCGGTGGGGTCTGCTGTGGGTTTCTTTAAGAGGGTGTTGAGCTCTGCGTGTTTCCAGCTCTCCGGGAAGGTGGCGGTGGTGAGGGAGGTGTTGATGACATCTCGGAGGTGCGGTGCGATGATGTCGTCGGCTTTGTTGTAGATGTGGTGCGGGCAGGGGTCCGATGGGGATCCGGAGTGGATCGAGTTCATGATGCGGGTGGTCTCCTCGGTGGTGGATGGGCTCCAGGTGAGGATGGTGGTGATGTCGGTATCGGGTTCCGGGGGGGGTTCATGTCGGTGGTCGGGAAGCTGTTGTATATGTCGGTGATCTTGTGGTGGAAGAAGGTCGCGAGGGAGTTGCAGAGGTCCTGTGATGGGGGGGGGGATGGAGTTGTTTTCTGCGTCCGGGTTGGAGAGCTCTTTGACGATGCCAAATAGTTCCTTGCTGTTGTGGGCGTTTTTGTCAAGTCTGTTCCGGTAGGCTGTTTTTCGTGCGGCGCGGAGGTGTTGGTGGTGTTGGCGGGTGGCGTCCTTGAGAGCTGACATGTTCTCTTCGGTCTGGTTGAGGCGCCACGTCTTCTCGCGGGCGCGGCATTCTTTCTTGGAGTCCTTGAGGTCGGGGGTGAACCAGGAGTTTTTCTTGTGGTTGTTGGTGCTGGCTTGAGTTTTCAGGGGGGCCAGGAGGTCGGCGCAGTCGGAGATCCAGTTGGTGAGGTTGTTGGCGGCTTCGTTTGGGTCGGTGGTGCTGGTGGGTCGGTTCTGGGAGAGGGTTGATGCGAGCTGATCCGTGGTGATACGAGTCCAGTGTCTTCTTGGCGGTTGCTGGGTGTGGTGGTGCACAGTGGTCTTCTTGAAGATGAAGTGGACGCAGCTGTGGTCCGACCAGGTGAGTTCGGTGGTGTGGCTGAAGGTGATGTGTTTGCTGGAGGAGAAGATGGGGTCGAGCGTGTGTCCGGCGTAGTGGGTGGGTGTGTTGACTAGCTGATTCAGTCCCAGGTTGGTGAGGTTGTCCAGTAAGGCGGTGGTGTTGTTGTCGGTGAGGTTCTCCAGGTGAAAGTTGAGGTCTCCTAAGAGGATGTAGTCGGTGGACGAGAGTGCGTGAGGGGTGACGAAGTCTGCGATGTCTTCGCTGAACTTGGTGCGGGGTCCTGGTGGTCTGTACATGAGGGTGCCTCTGAGGGTGGTCTTGGGGTCGCTGTGGATCGTGAAGTGGAGATGTTCGGCGTCGGGGAGTGAGTTGTCGGTGTTGGTTGAGATGCGGATGGAGTTTTTGTGTGCGATGGCGATGCCTCCTCCGATGCGGTTGGTGTGGTCTTTCCGGATGATTTTGTAGCTGTCGGGGATGGCTATGGCGATGTCGGGTGCCGAGGAGGGATTCATCCAGGTCTCGGTGAGGAAGGCGATGTCCGGGTTCGTAGAGTTGATGAGGTTCCACAGTTCGATGGCGTGCCTGTGGATGGATCGGGTGTTGACCAGGATGCAGTGGAGATTGCTTCCGGGGGAGTTGTTCTTGACGGGAGCGGTGTTGGTCCGTGGGCAGGTGAAGTGACAGTTGTTGCAGGTGAAGGGTCCGTGGGTCCGTTTAGGGTGGGCGCGGTAGCAGCCCGGAGTGCGGCTGGGGTTGAGGGTGGCGGAGTCGTAGGTCGGGCGCGGGGGCCCGGGGTTCGGGCGCTGAGCGCGGACGGGCGCAGACGGGCTTGCCTTAGGCGCGCCTTCGGCACGTCCGCTGCGCGGCCTCGCAGCGGCCGCCATTTAAGGGATAGCTGGGGAGGCGGGGTCAGCTGGGAGGCGGGAGGAGGGCGGGTAGGGGAAAAAAGCGGCAAAAAAGCGGCGGCGGGAAAAGGCTCCGAAGGCGAGGAGGCCTAGAAAAATTAAAAAGGCGCAGAAAAACAGGAAAAACGAGGGGGAGACGGCGGGAGGGCAAGGGGGACGGCACTCAGGAGATGCAGGCACTCGGGGATACAGAAGGAAAAAAAGGGGAGCGCGAACGCAGACAAGCGGCAACACAGGCACTTGGGGCACAGGCAGCGATGCAGGCAAAAGGAGAAGGCAGAACAGGGGATCTGGTGGCGCTGTGAGGACAGGGGAGCGACCTACCCTGGGGTCAAGGGTCGCTCAGAACAGGGGTTTCCAACCTTTCCTATACCCCGCACCCCAAGGAAATGTTTGATTAATGTTCACCCTCCCCACCCCCTTACTAAAGTCCTTTAGGAATCCTATTCTGCATACAGTGCACACTTTCCCTGTTTGGCACAGCCCCTGAATGCCATCTTGCACCCCCTGGGGATGCGGGCACCCCAGGGTGGGAACCCCTGTACTAGATATTACTGGCCTGGCTTGACACTGTGTGCCTGGGAAAGTCCACCAAGATCAGGTCGGAGACCAAGGGTGCACCTACTCCTGACTGAGGCAAGATTTTAAACTTTAAACCATTGTTGCAGTTTAAATGGCTGTGGCCTCCCACCAGGGGCTCCAAAGTGGCATACATAGTGGTGCCCCTGACCCCTACCCACGGCTGCCTGCACACCGGATGTTGGAAGGTATCTTTCAAAGGGACACCAGCAGCTGGTGGCTCTTACTTACGCGCTGCGGATAAGCCTAGCTCCTGTGACTGACCGCTAGTAGATGAAGCCAGTGCCCAGTGAGGAGGGGAGCAGACCTCTGTCTGGAAGGAGGGCCGGCACAAGAGCCAGCTGACCAGGATCACACGGGCAACAAAGACCATCACCTGCGGTAATGGAGCTGAAGAGACGCTTTCCTGCCGACATTTGTGGCGAGCCGGCACTGTCGCAGGGTCTAGTGTCTGTTCCCACCAAGCACCGAAGCGCACAGGTTTCTTCTTTTTTACTCCGGGCCTGGGATTGTATGCCATTGGCCGGAGACTCTCTCCAGGTTTCTGAAGGTGTGCTTGGGCCTTAAATCCCATTACCCAGGTAGGATCGGCCAAATCTGTGAACACTTCTTCCCTTGGGTGTGAGGCCAACTGAACCTCTTGACTGTGACCAGCCCATCTTCGAGGTGCAGGCCACTAAAGTTTGGGGGGTGCCTTTGTAGGCGCTGACCCATTTGTTTTGTTAACCCCAGTCCCCCACCCCCTTTCAAAACCCTTAAGAGACCCATTAGATCCTTGCCAGATGTTGTCTTGAACAGAGTCTGGCGGGGCAACAACTAGCAAATCCCCCATTCTCTCTCATTTAATTCCCAAAGCGGCTTCAATTCAGGAAATCGATCGGTATTTTTATAGGACAACGCTATCGCACCAGGTGTACCTGGGCGCTGCGGTTTCTGCGTCGAAGAGCCAGCTCTGGAGTCTCTTTCTGAAGACCGCCGGGGAGGGTGCTGATCGGAAGTGCAGGGGGAGGTCATTGCAGGTCTTGTCGGCGATGTGGAAGGAGCGGCCGCTGCTGCTACAATGAACGCAGGGGACGTGAGCGAGGGCGAGTGAGGCGGAGCACAGGTGTCTTGAGGGTAGATGGAAGTTCAGCTGGTGACCTGGCCGAAATATAACTCCATAGGATATAATGGGATTTGTATTTCGGCAGGCGGGATATCCGTCACCGCTGTGAAGGAGTAACCGTCCGCCAAGATGTAAATGTTGACTGTAGTAAAATCTATTGAATGAGACCCCAGCATTGAGCAATCGATTTACCCTCTAGCCAACACGTTTGATGCTTGTCCATATGATAGTCAGTGTGTCCCCTTTCTGTACGGCCTTGCGTATAGACACCCTGCCAAGACGTTTGGCGGCCATATCCACGCCTCAGGTGCTCACGCCTTCGGTTTCATGTACGTCTTGTTTTACTTCCCCGTTAATCATTTCTTTATTGTCTTTGAAGCTATAGCACTGGCTGCACATTCACATGGTTTAGTGTTATTAACTGTGTCTTTATGAAGCTACGTTTCTAAGCACGCCACCTCCTGGGGTAAGCGTTCGTCCTCCTTACCCTGAGAATCAAGCGCCTGGAGGGAGTAGCTTGTTTATCCAGTTGAAGCACCCAGTACTGTTGGCTGGGTCTCACCTGCGGTAAGCAAGAGACCCAACTAGGGCACCGCTCAGTATGCCCAGACTGGAACCAGGGCAGCATCTGAGCTCCTCACAGGAACCATCTCATCAGATGGGGTTTTTCAAACCCCCCCCCCCCTCCCTCTCCAAGCTGGTTTCCGCAAGGACCCTCAGCCCCTCTAATCCCTCCTTGTAGTTTCCTTCTCTAGCCCACTTAAAAAAATTGTTTCGAGCTTTGCAGTGGACAACTGTGGGTGAGAAATGAATGTCCTATCTTAGCCTTTAGGAGTTTATCTTCTGTAAATAATTGTACAGTTTGAGTTGATTTTCGCTGTGCCATTGACTCTCTCTCTTCTCCCCATCTCTCTCTCTCTGTCTCTCTCTGTCTCTCTCTGTCTCTCTCTGTCTCTCTCTGTCTCTCTCTGTCTCTCTCTGTCTCTCTCTGTCTCTCTCTGTCTCTCTCTGTCTCTCTCTGTCTCTCTCTGTCTCTCTCTGTCTCTCTCTGTCTCTCTCTGTCTCTCTCTCTGTCTCTCTCTCTGTCTCTCTCTGTCTCTCTCTCTGTCTCTCTCTGTCTCTCTCTCTGTCTCTCTCTCTGTCTCTCTGTCTCTCTCTCTGTCTCTCTCTCTGTCTCTCTCTCTGTCTCTCTCTCTGTCTCTCTCTCTGTCTCTGTCTCTGTCTCTCTCTCTGTCTCTCTCTCTCTGTCTCTGTCTCTCTCTCTCTGTCTCTCTGTCTCTCTGTCTCTCTCTGTCTCTCTGTCTCTGTGTCTCTGTCTCTGTCTCTCTGTCTCTGTGTCTCTGTCTCTGTGTCTCTGTCTCTGTGTCTCTGTCTCTGTGTCTCTGTCTCTGTCTCTCTCTGTCTCTCTGTTTCTCTTTCCTTTTCTCGCTCGATACTGCAGCTTCGTGGCAGGTGTGATCCACCCATGGAAGGTGAACTCCTTCGAGCGGCTCCTGTGGCGGGCCTGCCGTGGGTACTTGATGGCAAACTTTGTGGAGATGTCCGAAGCCATACCAGACCCGGTGACGGTAAGTGCACGTCCTCAGCACTGAGTGGTGAGTGAGCTTCTTGTGGCAAGTGCATTTCCAAGTGGTGTCCAAAAACTTGGGCCTGCCGCTGCGCTCCGTCCAGCCCAAGGGACACTTTTCTTATTTAATATGAGAGCAGGCGGAGAGAGAAAAGTCCACATACCCCCTCCCCCCGCCCGAGCCCAGCGTCCCACCACCGCTTGACCGATCTAAGGCCTGGAGATGCTGCTGAGAGCACTCACCCTGCGATGCAGTGAGTCTGGAGAGAGTCCTTAGCAGCCAATGGGTAGAGAACTGATAATGTCTTTGGGGTACTGGTGGCTGCTGGGTGACAAATGTGTCATCCATCTTTGAAGGGGAGAGAGAATTATTAATTACACACATTCTGAGCTCCAAGAGACAGTTATTTTTATGATATGTACTAAATAAATCCTATTTTTACATATTTATCTTGTTGCCTGAATGCTTGAAAGAAAAATTAGGCCAGGCACAGAGGCAGTTTTGTAGGTTTCGCCTGGACAGTGCTTGCGCTGTGCTTGAGAAATCGATTGTTTATTATATAAACTTAAAAGGGACATTGATCCCGCCTCCTCTCTTTCCTGGCTTCTCATTGGTCCCTGTGTGTGCTACGTACTTACCCTCCATTTCTAATGGCTATAGCATATTTTCTTGCATTTACCAATGCTTATTCCACTTCTGCTTCTCATCAGTTTCCCCGTACCAAATTACTGTTAACATCTGCTTTGGTGGAGCTATTTTTTTCATAAAGATTTGCCTCTTCGTTTTTTACTCTTGCATCGTATTTATATAACAATTTATGGCCAGGGAGATTAAGTGATTTGCATAAAATCGCAGGATGTTGCTGCCACCGAGACTCCAACCGGATCCCTAGCTCTCGGGCAGCAGCTCTGGCAGCTGCGCCACATCCTCTCCACTCCCATGTTGTCAGACGACAGGGTCGGATAGGTAAGGCGGGCACTCAGGCAACGGCCGAGGGGCCGTTATCAGAGTTCCAGCTGTAGGCTGCTTTTCCGGGCATCGACGAAAACCAAGGAGGGAGTGGAGAGTTGGTGTTTGACACGAACACCTGGGGTGGATTCCGCCTCCCCTTACAATTACTGATGAACAGAAAGCTCCACCTGAGGGAGATTGCAATAAAATGAAGGTTGATCATAGGACAAGTGTGTTCCTACAAAGGTAGGGAGCACATCGTGTTTCTTAAATACCCCTCACACACCAAAAGGGCCCTTGGTGTCATGCTTCATCATAGGGGTCTTCGCATCCCTCTACGGAATGCGACGTGCTACTACCAACGAATACGTGGGAGCACTGATATAATCACTATGTGTGGTGTGTTGAGGTAGTGAGAGGTAGGGTCAGGAGTGAGTGGTGAGTGAATATTAAAAAATACCTAGCATCATACGAGACAGCTTTTCGGTGAATAGTGCAATGTGCACAGGGTCCCTCTCGTTCACAGGCTCATGAGGCCAGTGGCTTCTAAGACTACAAATTGCAATAAGGAATTTCGTTTAACTTAAATATTGAGACCATTGTGTCCCTTTTTTTTTTTGTAGCGTCGGTCTACACGTAAAACTGGTAGTTTTGACATTGTCACACCATACATGTGAGTAGGGTAGGGATCTGTGTACCCGTCCTGAAGAAGAAGCAGCAGGCTTCGAAACATGTTGACACACACAGGAAGTTTTGTACATTAATACAACACACCTCCACTCCACATTTTTAATAATATCAGCACCAAGGCTTATAAAAAATCTTATTCCTATGATGCTAGGTATTTTTTAATATTCACTCACCACTCACTCCTGACCCTGCTTTTCTGGGCAGCCTGGGGGGCGATTACGGCAGTGTCTGTGTCTGGAAGCCGCCAGCGGCCCAGTGGGTGCACGAGTGGGCTTTCTGGCGGCAGATGGGCGGCCATTACCTCCCTTTTATCAACGAGCAGAGGTGTCACTCCCTCTCTCTCGCTGGGCCGGCCCATTAATGGATGCATAATGAGCGGGGCAGGGGCCCTGAGCAGAATGGGCCTCACTTGTTTTCAGGTGTGTTTTCACTAGTGTGAACCAATATGTAAAGTTACGAAAACATTCCTCTGTCAGACACCTGCCCCCGCCACCCCCATCCCCCCACTTCTTTTTTATAAAACTTTGCTGAAGGCTGAAGCACTGTTTTGCGGAAAGGCAATACGCAAATGTGGGCCACTTTTTTTTTGTTGCGAGCTTGGGGCGATTTTTAATTCCAATCCAACCTTGCCAGACGATAATTGATTGAAAACAGTACTTTATTCGTCACATAGGCAAAACCGATGCATTACCAATGCTTGTTTATACAGCTGCCATGGTTTATGTTCCCAGATGACTCTGTGGCTCTGAGGACACAATGCCCCATTCCAGGGATTTCGTTTCAGAACCCAAATGCATTCTGTATCCCAGGTTCACTTAAGGCAGGGCCACTGGAATTATGCGACAGAGTAGAGTAAATTATGCGGCAAGAAATGGCAAATTCTGCGGCTTTATGAGGCACTTATTTTGATAGTATTACTCAATTATGTTGACCATTGCAGCCTTGTTAACACTGTCTAGGCATTAGTTGCACCTCTTAAGTACCCGTTTCATACCAAAATACAGCAGGACGCCACAGAAAAGTGCCCAGTCCAGCTTTGCAAAAGGGTCTTCAACTGCGCGGCAACCCTTGCGGCTGCGTTTTTAGTAGCTTTTGAACCGTTTGAGCTGGAAGCAGGTTTTTTTTGTTAACATCAGCTGATTATGCAACACATAATGGATTATGTGGCAAACGAGGCAAATCTACAAGTATGCAAAAATCGCCATGGCCTTACAATCGCATAATTCCAGGATCCTGATTTGAGGTGATCCAGTTGAACTAACACGCCTGACAACAATGATTTGTGCAAGAAGTGCGGCAGACTACCACAGTGAGTCCTGTGAGAGGGGAGCGCTGGGGTATGTTCCCCTCGGAGGCAATGCCCCAGCATGCTCCGGGTCTTGTAACCTGGCTGCAAAGCTCATAGAAGGGAGAATGGAATGACACGCCTGTCCCAGTGGAAGGAACTCTCGACACATTGACAGAGATGTTTGGGGGGTTCTGGGGCCCGAGACCAGGTCCCACCTCTCATCACCACAACAGGCGGGATCCGTGCTCCAGTGAAACTGATACGCTTTTTACCACTGACGGGCTTTCCTACCGCTTGATGTACTGGTACTCCGGGTTCACTTCCCTCTTAGAGGCCCTGCTTTATTTGCACAACCCCCCCCCCCCCCCCACATTTTGGGCGCCTTCGGTGATCGCGCACAAGAGGAAGCTTGTGTGTAGTGAAAGAGGAAGCTTGGTTCGTTTCCACACGGGCTATTCCCAGAAAGAAGCGTGCACACTCCGCGGTGGGGCAATGACTTCTCGTCTGCAGCTGGCCCGTGCACTGCTCTGTCCGCAGCTGGCCCGTGCACTGCTCTGTCCGCAGCTGGCCCGTGCACTGCTCTGTCCGCAGCTGGCCCGTGCACTGCTCTGTCCGCAGCTGGCCCGTGCACTGCTCTGTCCGCAGCTGGCCCGTGCACTGCTCAGCTGGCCCGCGCTCTGCTCGCCCGCCACTGCTCTGTCCGCAGCTCGCCCGCGCACTGCTCTGCCCGCAGCTCTCCCGCGCACTGCTCTGCCCGCAGCTCTCCCGCGCACTGCTCTGCCCGCAGCTCTCCCGCGCACTGCTCTGCCCGCAGCTCTCCCGCGCACTGCTCTGCCCGCAGCTCGCCCGCGCACTGCTCTGCCCGCAGCTCGCCCGCGCACTGCTCTGCCCGCAGCTCGCCCGCGCACTGCTCTGCCCGCAGCTCGCCCGCGCACTGCTCTGCCCGCAGCTCGCCCGCGCACTGCTCTGCCCGCAGCTCGCCCGCGCACTGCTCTGCCCGCAGCTCGCCCGCGCACTGCTCTGTCCGCAGCTCGCCCGCGCACTGCTCTGTCCGCAGCTCGCCCGCGCACTGCTCTGCTCTGTCCGCAGCTCGCCCGCGCACTGCTCTGTCCGCAGCTCGCCCGCGCACTGCTCTGTCCGCAGCTCGCCCGCGCACTGCTCTGTCCGCAGCTCGCCCGCGCACTGCTCTGTCCGCAGCTCGCCCGCGCACTGCTCTGTCCGCAGCTCGCCCGCGCACTGCTCTGTCCGCAGCTCGCCCGCGCACTGCTCTGTCCGCAGCTCGCCCGCGCACTGCTCTGTCCGCAGCTCGCCCGCGCACTGCTCTGTCCGCAGCTCGCCCGCGCACTGCTCTGTCCTGAGCTCGAAGGCGCTCCAGCGGCGCAAAGATCCCCTGGTGCGTGGGCAGACATTGGGGGACACATCCCAGCCGCTGAGACACCCGCTTTGGACTCAGCAGCCAACAAACCTTGGAGTACTGCTCCTTCTGGGGGTGGGAGAAGGCTCCAGTCCCTCACACAGGCCCTAGCTGTGAGTTTACCTTGTCCTGGGGCCTGTGTTGCTGTGAGGGCCCGTGTGCGTTGCTCCGAGGGCCCGTGTGCGTTGCTCCGAGGGCCCGTGTGCGTTGCTCCGAGGGCCCGTGTGCGTTGCTCCGACTGCCCGTGTGTGTTGCTCCGACTGCCCGTCTGTGTTGCCCCCAGGTCCCGTGTGTGTTGCTCCGAGGACCCCTGCCGCCCTGAGGGCGCATGTTGAGTCTGGGATTGGCCGGAGTGTTCAGGATGGAGCAAAGGATTCTGGGATTCACACTTTGCTGTACCTGGCACCTGAAAGACGACCGACCAAAAATGATTTAAGCCCGATTTATATAAACCAATCTAGATTGATGCCATAGCAGTGAACATAATTGTGGGCCAATAAGGTTGAGTTAGTGCGATAATCGCGCACAAGGTCACACATTTAACACTAGAGGGCTGTTATTTACACAGAAGGGCGCTGCTGACGCGAGTAAACGCTGCTTGGTGCCTCAGACTGCAAGGTGCAGTGACCTGAAAGGAAAGGTGCTCCCCTAACAGACAGATTATTACAGTTTGTTTCAGTCAATGGGTTTAACCCTTTGTGTCCTAGTTCTGGTAACATATTTGTCACTACTAAACAAACCCTGACTACACTGCCTGCCATACACCATGCATTAAGAGCTATATGCAGTAATAAAGCTGTACATTGCCATTGAGGGAAGGAAGAGGCCAGGGCTGGCTTTAGGGTTGTGTGACCAGTGCAGCAGCACAGGGCGCGGACCTCAGGGGGGGGCACTGACCTCGGGGAGAGAGGGGGACGCTGTGGTCAGCAATAACTTACTATTTAAAAGCACGTGCTGCAGAGTTTCTTGTGGGTTCAGCTTTCAGGCAGCAATAAAAATGTCAAGATAACTCTTGTGATTAATGTGCCTGCTGGAGAGAGAGATCGGAGTTTGTCTAGTGGCAGCTTTGACTCGCCATAAAGCAGCAAAGAGGGTTAATATGCCTGCGGCACAGATCTGCATTTTATATGGATAGCTCAGTGGGTTGCGGCTTTTGTCACAGATCCTTTTGTTACCTCAGTTCATAAGACACAACCTTAACACAGAAAAGTGACCGTTACAAACCGACATCAAAGACCTCCCTGCAGCCTGCGTAAAATAGGTTCGGACGTGATGGTTTTTCCCCAGTCTTCATTGATCTATTCCTAATGTTGCTGAAAAGTGTGTTTTTTGGGTAGATAAACGGTCTTATCAGTACAGCCAGACTTTACTAGCGCTTTAAAACACATCGAATGTATGTGAGAGCGGGTTATGGAGAGGTGGGGGCAAGTTTGCCGAGCGGCAGTGAGGGAATCTGAGTAGGAGGTCATTGGGAGGGTGGGGGTGTGCCAAAAACACTTGTCGCACTGGGCGCCACCAGCGCTAAAGCCGGCCGTGGAAGAGACAACATGGGCCGTGGAAAGTGGCGCCGCACATGATTAATGCCCTCCCCCATACGCAAACATTGTGATACACAGCTTATCACTCTCTGTGCCTCTACATATATATTATACAACACCCGTTCTCGGAAACCCACCACCCAACAAGACCCCTTGGCCACAGAATGCTCCGGCTGGCGAGGTCCAGGCGATCCCTGATCAGGTCTGTGGTGTTTGGTTGGGGTCACAGTCCAGTTGGCTGATGTTTAGGAACCAGTTAAGGGTTCAGCTGGTCTCTTTACTTTTTGTTTTATGGGACCGTCGGGCACAGACGGCCAGCTTCCGCTGCAGTGTTTCACAGGCACCGTAACTTCAGGTGTGCCCCTCTTGGGATCGACTGGTCACCGTCCAGAGTTTCTGGTGGCCAAGCATCCGCGAGGGGATGCCGGGGACACCAGTTGCCTCTGGTGACTGGTCGGTTTAGGGTTGGGGTGGCTGCTGTTTCAACCAGCAGTATCTCTGCGATCATAAGGGCTAGAAAGATAATTAAGAGAGTTGTGCAGCTCTGCAGTCACCCCCCCCCCCCCCCCCCCACCATGCCGGGGTGGAAGTACTGGCTGTCTCATCGCCCCTCTGGGACGGAGGAAGGTAACTACAGCCCTACATGCACGGAGTAAGTCGGGATGATGGTGAACTCGATGGTTTCCTTGTATTCATGGACAATGACCTACAAGGAAAACTGGTTTTCCAGGAACCTGCCATGAGGCACCTGGGATTTGGCTCTGGCACCCCTATTGTGCCCTTCTGTACCCATCTGCTTCCAGATTGCCCTGTAACTCCGCCTGCAACGAAAAGCAAACATTACAACATTCAATGCATCTTGCCTGCCACCCCCGCACCAGGTAAGTGGTAATGTGGGAGATGGCGTGTCTGGCGCAACAGAGAACACCAGAATGGCGGGGGAAGGCCTATATACCTTCTCCCAATCCTCAGCACGCCGGAAGTGACGCGCCTAGCGCACCACCGGCAAGGAGGGGGGGGGGACTCCTCCCTGAGTCCCCACATTAGAGAGGGGGGTGGATTGGTGCCCAGATGGCACTAGAGGGCCGCCCGTTTGAGTGGCCCCCTGCGTGGGCCGCTGGCAGCCACAAATTCCATAGGATATAATGAAATTGTAGTTTGGCGGACAGGATATCCCTCATGTTGCTGACTGAGTAACCCTGTCCGCCAAGATCCTAATCAGGCCCTCGCCGGTCCCTCCTGTCCGCTTGGCCATGAGCACGTCTCCCAAGGATCCCGTCACGCCCCTCTGCAGGCGCTCCTCAGTTCTCAACAGACAGGGAAGTCCGTCTTCTCTCTCCAGGTCAAGCCACAAGGCGACTCCGCAGGCTTCAGACACTGGCCTGTTCTGGAGAGAGGCGGTTGCAATCCAGCAGATTCTACGCCCGGGTCATGTTGTCTTTCTCCTCCTCTGTTGTACAAGCCTCCTTGGTGAAAGTATGACGGCTGCGAACAAGCACTGGCAGAGCAGGCCAGTACTCCCACCCCTCTGGTGGGAGCCTGGAACGGCAGAGGGGGCCAGTACTCCCACCCCTCTGGTGGGAGCCTGGAACGGCAGAGGGGGCCAGTACTCCCACCCCTCTGGTGGGAGCCTGGAACGGCAGAGGGGGCCAGTACTCTCACCCCTCTGGTGGGAGCCTGGAACGGCAGAGGGGGCCAGTACTCCCACCCCTCTGGTGGGAGCCTGGAACGGCAGAGGGGGCCAGTACTCTCACCCCTCTGGTGGGAGCCTGGACCGGCAGAGGGGGCCAGTACTCTCACCCCTCTGGTGGGAGCCTGGAACGGCAGAGGGGGCCAGTACTCTCACCCCTCTGGCGGGAGGCTGGAATGGCAGAGGGGGCCAGGACTCTCACCCCTCTGGCGGGAGGCTGGAACGGCAGAGGGGGCCAGTACTCTCACCCCTTTGGTGGGAGGCTGGAACGGCAGAGGGGGCCAGGACTCTCACCCCTCTGGCGGGAGGCTGGAACGGCAGAGGGGACCAGTACTCTCACCCCTCTGGTGGGAGCCTGGAACGGCAGAGGGGGCCAGTACTCTCACCCCTCTGGTGGGAGCCTGGAACAGCAGAGGGGGCCAGTACTCTCACCCCTCTGGTGGGAGCCTGGAACAGCAGAGGGGGCCAGTACACTCGCCCCTTTGGTGGGAGGCTGGAATGGCAGAGGGGGCCAGTACTCTCACCCCTCTGGTGGGAGCCTGGAACGGCAGAGGGGGCCAGTACTCCCACCCCTCTGGTCGGTGACTGGAACGGCAGAGAGGGCCAGTACTCTCACCCCTCTGGTGGAAGCCTAGAACGGCAGAGGGGCCAGTACTCTCACCCCTCTGCTGAGAAGCTAGAACGGCAGAGGGGGCCAGTACTCTCACCCCTTTGGAGGGAGCCTGGAACGGCAGAGGGGGCCAGTACTCCCACTCACTTGGGGAGAGAATGTGGTCCGTCGGCTAGACTGCTGACTTTGGTGCTGGAAACCAGGGTTCGAGCCTTGGGGTCGCGTCCACATCCTGTGATTCTGGGCAAATCACTTAATCTCCCCGTGCCTGAATATGTAATGTAAATACGGTGCTCATGTACAGCGCCCCAATACCTTCGGGTCGAGTTCGCGCGATATAAAAGATGCAAAAAAAAACAACTCGCCGCTCTGGTGGGAGCCTGTATCGGCAGAGGGGGCCAGTACTCTCACACCTCTGGTGGGAGCCTGGATCGGCAGAGGGGGCCAGTACTCCCACCCCTCTGGTGGGAGCCTGGAACGGCAGAGGGGGCCAGTACTCCCACCCCTCTGGTGGGAGCCTGGAACGGCAGAGGGGGCCAGTACTCTCACCCCTCTGGTGGGAGCCTGGAACGGCAGAGGGGGGCCAGTACTCTCACCCCTCTGGTGGGAGCCTGGAACGGCAGAGGGGGCCAGTACTCTCACCCCTCTGGTGGGAGCCTGGATTGGCTGAGGGGGCCAGTACTCTCACCCCTCTGGTGAGAGGCTGGAACGGCAGAGGGGGCCAGTACTCTCACCCCTCTGGTGTGAGCCTGGATCGGCTGAGGGGGCCAGTAGTCTCACCCCTCTGGTGGGAGGCTGGAACGGCAGAGGGGGCCAGTACTCTCACCCCTCTGGTGGTAGCCTGGAACGGCAGAGGGGGCCATTACTCCCACTCACCCCTCTGGTGCGAGCCTGGAACGGCAGAGGGGGCCAGTACTCTCACCCCTCTGGTGGGACGCTGGACCGGCAGAGGGGGCCAGTACTTTCACCCCTCTGGTGGGACCCTGGAACGGCAGATGGGGCCAGTACTCCCACCCCTCTGGTGGGACCCTGGAACGGCAGAGGGGGCCAGTACTCCCACCCCTCTGGAGGGAGTTTGGACCGGCAGAGGGGGCTAGTATTCCCACCCCTCTGGTGGGAGGCTGGATCGGCTGAGGGGGCCAGTACTCTCACCCCTCTGGTGGGAGCCTGGAACGGCAGAGGGGGCAGTACTCTCACCCCTCTGGTGGGAGGCTGGACTGGCAGAGGGGGCCAGTATTCCCACCCCTCTGGTGGGAGGCTGGACTGGCAGAGGGGGCCAGTATTCCCACCCCTCTGGTGGGAGGCTGGACCGGCAGAGGGGGCCAGTATTCCCACCCCTCTGGTGGGAGCCTGGACCGGCAGAGGGGGCCAGTACTCTCACCCCTCTGGTGGGAGCCTGTATCGGCAGAGGGGGCCAGTACTCTCACCCCTCTGGTGGGAGCCTGGAACGGCAGAGGGGGCCAGTACTCCCACCCCTCTGGTAGGAGCCTGGAACGGCAGAGGGGGCCAGTACTCCCACCCCTCTTGTAGGAGCCTGGAACGGCAGAGGGGGGGGGGCATTACTCTCACCCCTCTGGTGGGAGCCTGGAATGCTAGCTTGCTGAGCTCAACTCTTGCTGTTGAGATCTGTGTGTGATCTACAAGTCGCAGGTTCAAATCCCGACAACATTGAACCAGCCTTTCATCTTTTTGAAGGTGATGAAATGAGTAACCGCTTTAATTGGGTAATAATAAGTGTATATAAACATGTTCTATGAAGCATGCTTTGGATAACAGCCCTTTATGAATAAAATGTTATTATTAGGTTACTGTCTATGCAGACTGTGAACCAATCAGATGGAGCCTGCAACTTCCAAACTTGAGAGGGCTCCACCAATCCCTTGAAGCATCTTGGTGCCTTGCTGGCCAGAGTTCAGGGGCGTCCCTGTCCAAAGTCAACTGTCGAACCGGTTCAACTGGTCCGGGAAGCCACGCCTGCTCCTGCTGTTATGGGAGTTGAGCAAACAGCAGATGTAGGCAGAAGAGATAAACTTTGGCAGCGGAAAAGGAAGTTGTGAAGGCGAGTCCCAGAGACCGCAGTCCCGGGAAATGCCCAGGTGTTGAGGAATCTCTCCTGATTTTTAATGCAGTTTTTGTCACCAGCATCTTTTGGTGGAGTGGTAAAGCTGAGATTAGATGGCAACTCTCAAAGTTCCATAGATGAAACCTATAGTTCTATAGATGAAACCTATAGCTCCCTCGATGAAACCTATAGATCTATAGATTAAACCTATAGTTCTATAGATGAAACCTATAGTTCTATAGATGAAACCTGTAGCTCCCTAGATGAAACCTTTAGCTCCCTAGATGAAACCTGTAGCTCCCTAGATGAAACCTGTAGCTCCCTAGATGAACCCTATAGCTCCCTAGATGAACCCTATAGCTCCCATGGATGGAACCTTTCGCTCCCCCGATGGAACCTTTCGCTCCCCCGATGGAACCTTTCGCTCCCCCGATGGAACCTTTCGCTCCCCCGATGGAACCTTTCGCTCCCCCGATGGAACCTTTAGCTCCCTCGACTAAATCTATAGCTCCCTAGATGAAACCTATAGCTCCCTAGGTGAAACCTACTGCCCAGTAGAGCACACGTGGTGGCTGAGGTGGTCGTTTCTACCCACCCAGTGAAACTTGTGGTTCATGTCCACGTGTATTATAGCAGCTACGTCCTGAACTGAGCCAGTTTCTAAGCGCCCAGTTCAGATAAGAGAATGAAGACAGAAGAGATCATGCAGATGAGACATTAAAGTCAGAAGGGGGTTGAAAGTCCTTCTCTTTGGCTCCTGCCAGCGTTTGTGTTGGGGGATCCTTTTGACGTGGGTGTCCAGGGCTTGAATTCAGTTCCTAAGTTACGCCCTTTGTATCCCGGACTTGTTAAGGGAAGCGACACTGAGTGGTTGAGGCTAGCTCCAGGGATGGTGGAGGGATTGCAGTTCAGATACTTTGTGCCCCAGTGTCCACAGTAAACTCAGTGTCTGGCAGAGGTGTATTTTTGGCACCTGATTTAAAAGAAGACCTTGTGGGAAAAATCTGCAAAATGCACTTATCTCTCCCCAAGTAAGCATCTTCTGAGGTCTCTGCATGCGGAGAGCATCCTGTGAAGCGAAAATGGAAAAGTGGCCTCTCTGTGAGCAAGATGTGACCAGGGAGTGCTAGCAAATGGTGGGGCTCACTGAAAAGTAGCCAATACTACCTACGAATGGACCACGCACGGCTCACAGGACAGTCCGGACATAGAAGCACTAGTAAGGGGGAAAAAAACAAGCATTGAAAATGCAATACACCGCGCCTTTTATTAAGTTAAAGCCATTTGCTTTGCTAATGGTATAATATAGCAAAGCAAATGGCTTTAACTTAATAAAAGGCGAGGCCTATTGCATTTTCAGTGCTTGTTTAACAGGGTGAACACCGTACATCCCCACTGAATAATGTGCTGAACTCATCCCGGTGTTATTTCCAAACACCGGGACACTTTCAGCAGCGCCTGCACGTTGTCTGCTTTTCACCTGCAACAACATGCAGACGGGAACCGGACGGGGCTGCATCACGAAGCATAGTTTGTTTTTTCTTGCTGCATAAATCCTTCAACCATGTCGTATAATGTGGCCCTCCAGCAGCCCTGGCTATAAGGACTAGGAATCGATCCCCTGATCACTCACAAAAACAGTGACATGCGGTCCTATTTTCTAACATTAGATGAGAAAATTAGCAGTTGTCAGTTCTTCAGGTAGAATGCACAGGATGTTCACACCAATTACGAGCACAGAATTTAGTCTGCTTTTTTAAAAACATGAAACAAACTACACACTACACTCGCTAATCGGGATTTCGTGCAGTGAGTGATGTCAGCAGGTCCAACTGGTGGGTTCTCAAAGCTGCACATTAGTGTTTTTACACACTTCGTTTACACTATAGTTTGTAAGCGTTATTTCGTTCTTAAGCCTGTCTTCTCAGCTGCAACAAGTACCATGAACTTCCGAGTCTGACAACGCCGTGTGCAGTGATCGGCACAAAGCCACCCCACACTTGGTACCATAGCGCTCCAAATAGTAGTTCCCCCCACTATAATCTTTCGCAATCAGCACTCACATCTTCATGGTCCCTTTCGGGCCCAGGTTGGTCCACAGCACGTCCTGCAGCCCACGAGCCGCGCTGATGTTAACGGCCAGAGCTGCCTGCGCCCGAGCTACCTCAAAGTTTCTAATAAAGAGAGAGGGACCTCAGCCTTAGGGTTGAGAGCTTTCATGGCAGACATGGCTGAATCGGGAGGGTTCCGGGCTGGTCTTTTGGAATGGAGCAATGCGCGGCCTCCAACACGCCGCCTCGGAAGGAAAGGGAGCAGGAAAGCGTGCAGCCGGTGTTTCCGGAACAGTCGAACGTGCTGCGCGCCTTCCCATTGGCTGTGAAGGTTTCCCCTTTGTGACGCCACTGTCTACTATTTAGTAGCATGTTCGTTTTCAGCACTAGACCGCATAAAGGCATATGCAGCCATGTTAGGTGTAGAAAATAACTCGTCCATGTTAAACTGCAAGTGTGTGAAAAGGGTTTTGCGGGTGGGGTGGGACATGGCAAACTAAGTATGTCCCAGCTACCAGCCCGTTCATACTTTTACCTAACATGGATACTTTCAGAGGTGGCCATGCACATGCGAATTGAAAACCTTCAACGCCAAACACCGCGTAATCTTTCAAGCTAAATAATTGTTTACGAAAGACGGCATTATCTTACCTCCCTTGTCAGGAGGCTGACTTTAAGCACTCTAATGTGATCATATGAAGGAAAGAATTACCCGAAGGTGTCAGAGCGCTGTACAATAGATCTAGTTACGTTACAAGAGTAAAGTGGTACAAAACAGAACATTACAAAAACTAACAAGGGACGAGCCCCCCCCCCCCCTCCACCCCCCCGCTTACGCTGCTTGCTAGGTAACCTGCGAGGCTGGGCCAATCCCCGCGCGGCTTGCGGTGACGTCGGAGCTTTATGAAGCTCCAGGCGGTGATCTCTTGTCTTTATGGGGCCATGTGTTTGAAACACATGGCCCCATAAAGATAAGAAAAGGCTTTGCTAAAAACGTAAAGCAAGCGAGCCGGTCCAACTGGGACGGCTCTAAAAGAGAAAAGTGTACGGCACTAGATGCTCTTTTCCAATGGCTGGCCACCGTTTAGCATAAACGGTGACGCCAGCCAATGGAAAAGAGGGGCGGGGCTTAAAGCCCACTAGAGAAATCTTTTCAAATCATTAAATCTCGCCAGTGAGACTGCGCAGTATTATGCCAGGCGAGACCTAAAAATGAAAGGATACTAAAGCAAACTTTAAACCCATACTAGATATCCCTGATATGAAATGTTGGCTGAGGAGTATGGCAAACGTGGCATGAACATGCCACTGTTAAATGCACATGTGACATGGCCCTCATGGCATGATCATGCCCATGATGGATGCACACATGGCATGGACATGTCCATGATGGATGCACATGTGGCATGGCCCCCTTGGCATGAACATGTTCTTGTTAGATGCACATGTGACCTAGCCCCCTTTGTATGAACATGCCCATGATGGATGCACACATGGCATAGACATGCCCTTGACGGATGCGCACATGGCATGGCCCCTTGGCATGAACATGCCTATGGTGAATGCACATGTGGCATGGTACCTTGGCATGAACATGATGGATGCACACGTGGCATGGCCCACTTGGTATGATCATGCCCATGATGGATGCACATGTGGCATGGCACCCTTGGCATTAACATGCACATGTGGCATGGCCCGCTTGGCATGAACATGCCCATGATGGATGCACATGTGGCATGGCCCGCTTGGCATGAACATTCCCATGATGGATGCACACACGCTGTCTCCGCCTGGTCTCGCCTCCGCTCTCTTTATTCTTCATGTCTTTCTCTCCGCAGGGTGAGGATGTGAACTGGGTGATCTTCCTCATCCCCTACTGGGGAGAACAGATTGGGCAGAAGATCAAGAAGATCGCGGACTGGTAAGGTGCCTTCTGCACGCCCCTTGTTACTTTCACCCTTCCCTACAACGAGCTGAGTTGTTGCAATAACCAGAGTTCAGGAATGCCCCGCTTTCTTTACAGTGTGCCTGTGTCACCCACCCATGGTCTCTCTTTCCTACTCTTGTTCTCTCTCTACTTTGTGTTTGCTCATGTTCTTGCCATCCTTGTCTTTCTCCATGTCTGTCTCTCTGTCTCTCTTCCTCTCATCTGCTGTTGCATTTCAATCTGCTTCTCTAATATTGTCGCTCCATATGTATTACACACCCCGTCCAACCCCCAAAGTGTCGACCCGGAGTATAGTCGTGTTATTCTTGCACATATGTACAAAACAAAGTGTGATATTTTCCAGTGTTTGTGCTCTTTCAACTCTCCAAGATTGGTTGAACTCTATTCCTTCCACTCTGGTGCAGTTTGAGACCTCTGCACAGCTGACAGCAAATACTGTGTGTGCACCCGTGCAGTGGGCCGTGGTTTCTGGAATGCTCTTATGACTGGAGAGCAAGTGAAGGAAGATGTTTGAGGGTGTTTGTTGTTGTCTTGCTTTTCACCACAAACCCTAAGTTGTGGGGGCTGATTCTGTTAGTTGGTGTTTTAGAAGAAAAGCAATGTTATCTTTCAAACCTGATGGGCTTCCTATCCCTTCCCTGAGTAAATAGGATTTAGTAGTATTTTGTTTACCAGGCATTTTTTGGGGCTCAGTGGTACAGCACCATTTATTTTAACAAAACCGCACATTATACAGCGGTCTACCCCAAAAGAGGAATTCTTATGAAATTGTTGTCAAAATTAGTCTTTTGAGTCAATTGCACATTTTCAGGGCCCAGTAGGGTCGCAGTATATGAACAGACTAGTTCGAATCCCGCAGGCGCGTTCACGCCTCGAGTCTCCCGCATCACCAGCCTCCATCAGTTCCCCGCCGAGTGATTGCTTGAAGTCCATCGATGGTCTCCGCTGAGTCTTCTCCTTCGATGTTACGGTCCTTGGTGCATAGATGTATGCCTCGCCTTCTGGTTAGGAACCAGCTTCATTTATCCCTTTTCGAGGAAACTCTGGCCACTTGACTGTGATTCTCAAACGATTCATTTTTCTTTCGTTAATAAACTCTTTGAGACTGTTAGTGGTGTCAGGATGATTTTCGTTGGCGAGCTGATCCAGCCTGTGTGTGTATAGTGGCATCTATGTAGCGCGACCCCAACCCGCAAACAACAGAGCGCTGCGCACTACGTAAGGGTTGGAAGACCATCTACGAGATAATGTACATCATATGGGGATCACACAAGCATAATTCACACATTCATAATGGTCGAAAAATAGTTTCAGGTTCTCAAGTCAATTGCATTTTCTGTCCCATCCAAGAACCTGCTTCCAAAACCTGACGGCATAAAATATCTTTGTGGTGAGGACAGACCACCGCTGATGCCCACAAAGAAACGTAAATTAACTTGTTTCTTAGTTCATCCACAAGATGACTGAATAATGCACACAGTGTGAATGCAGAATAGCCTGAGGTTGGAAAACAATTTTTACAGGTAGGTTACCCATTCCATTCCACTGATCGAAAAGCGTTTCGTTGTCGCTCTCGCATCACCAGTGATACTCCCGGCTCAATTCATATTGGAGCACTGGAATGTTGAGAGCTCCATTGAAGACAACGGAGTAGCTCCGGGCTTATAATAGCTGGTATTCAAGCCAGAGAACCCTCATTCCAATGTGTGTCTTTGTTTCTCCCTTTTTAATTTGCAACATTCTACCCATAGTGGGCGGAATGTTCTAATATACTTGTAGCCCTTTTGGCCTCTGTTATACCGGTTGTTAAATGCACTCTCTCTTGTTAAAGGCCCTGAGCCAGAGTGGCTCGAACCTGTAACAACTGGTATCGCCCTTGGCAGTGGGCTATAAGGCTATATTAGAACACTGGAATGTTGAGAGCTCCATTGAAAACAACGGAGTAGCTCCGGGCTTATAATAGCTGGTATTAAAGCCAGAGAACCCTCATTCCAATGTGTGTCTTTGTTTCTCCCTTTTTAATTTGCAACATTCGACCCATAGTGGGCGGAATGTTCTAATAGTCTTGTGGCCCTTTTGCCTCGGTTATACCGGTTGTTAAAGACCCTCTCCCTCGTTACAGGCCCGAGCCACTCGGCTCAGGGCCTTTAACAACTGGCATCGCCCTTGGCAGCAGGCTATAAGGTACATTAAAACGAGCACTCAATACTTGGATAGACCACAGGTTTTCTTCCAAATATTGTGGATTTAAGTTATCAGTCCTTTATCGTGGCTGAATTTTATTATATATGCTGAACATACGTAGGGAAGCGGCTGCGAGATTTACATCGTAGCGCTGAAGGCTTTCCTTTTAGATTACCGCTTTGAACAGTGGGCTCGCCCTCATTTTACTAATTTTAGCATTTTACTGTGCTTTTAAAATAACTTTGAAAACGGACTGAGTTATTTTTATTGTAATTTACTGCTGGGAGGAACGCTAGTGCAGAGGGAGGGAGATTGCTTTGCCACGATAAGAGATTGTTTGTGCTCAGACTCACCTGCTTGTTCTTGTGTGCAGTCTCCGCTTCCCCGGTCCAACGCCGGCCTTGTGCCGTTTGATTGGAGGGAAGCGGACACACCTTTCTCTGTCAGCCAATCTTCCAGAAGACCCTGCACTTCCGGTTTCGCGACCGGATCCAAGCCCCTCCCGCACCCGGGCAGCTATTTCTGCGCATGCGGGGCCGGACGCGCAGCTGGCGCGCCAAAGGCAAGCCCGTCTGCGCCCGTCCGCGCTAAGGACGTGCCTAAGGCTGGAAATTCTGCCCAGGCGGTGCTGAAACTAACTTACAGCTCTGAGGCTTTACGGTCACTTAATGATCAGAATGAATGCAACTTTCAAGTTGCCCCGAACAAACTATGGGGTGCTTACATATGCTGCAAGTGTAGACAGACGTTTCCTCATAGCCCCACTGCAGGGAGCAATAAGACGAGCCCTCCCATTTCAACTCGCAATTCCAAGTTGCACGGAGGACTCATCAATGCGAGATCACTCAGTAAACACTGTCAAGATATTAGGGACCTAATAATGGACATGCAGCTTGATTTCTTGTTCATTACGGAATCCTTGGTTGATGGAATGGTCCAACCCAGACATAGCCATTGCACTTCCTCCTAATTATAATATTTACAGGAAGGATAGGACAGATGGCAGAGGAGGTGGACTGGCCATCATCATCCGTGACTCCCTTTCCTGTTCCACTATAGACGTAGTCTCGCTCAAATGCGAAGAAAGCCTAGGCTTCTATATCTCGCTGGATGCGTCGCTGTCATTCTCAGGGGTCCTTATCTACCGACCGCCTGGTCAAAGCGCCACCTTCATAGACTCGCTAGGAGACGCCTTAAGCCAGCCACTTCTCAATTACGCTAATTTCACAATGCTCGGCGATTTCAATCTCCATTTGGAATCCAAAGGATCTACTGGCACGGACAATTTCCTTCAAATAACTGAGCTCCTCACTCTAAAACAACTGGTTGAGCTCCCCACCCACCAAGCTGGCCACATCCTAGATGGGATCTGTTCCAACTTCACTGCACTTACGGTGAACCCCCCCCCCCCCCATCCCATTAATTTGGACAGACCATCACATGATCCCACTTACCTTAGCCTATTCCACAATAGGGAGCCCTGACCACAGCTCCTTCAATTCCAAGCCCAGTCGCCAATGGTCCAAACTCTTGAATAACCCGAAGCTTATGCCCTTCGCCCAGGCACGTAGACCAATTCTCACAGGCAATCCTAACCAAGACTCACGCCACTTCCATACTTGGCTCTCCACCATATGCAATGACTTAGTGCCCCTAGAATATCACAAAAGGATCGGAAAAAGGAAGCCAAAAACTCAGAGACCCCCCTGGTTCACTCCGGAGTTAGCCAAAGAACAATACCTTTGCAAGCAACAAGAACGTAAATGGAGAAAGTCCTACACTACGGATGATAGGCTAGCCTTTAAATCATGCAGACGACTTTACCATGACCATATTAAATCCGCCAAAAAAGTATATTATTCAAAAGCCATACTGGAGGCCAAACTCAATCAAAAATCAATTTTTAAAATAATTAACTCCTTCACGAACCCCAAAGGACTACAGAAAGACATACCCCCCTCACAAACTTTGTGTAACAACATTTCTAACTACTTCGAAGACAAGATTTCCAAAATACAAAAAAACTTCCCCCTTACCCCTCCTAACACAGAGACCGAAGCACCCAACCCAGGTCAGGCTACCTTGGGCATTTCAACCTTCAAACCGGTTTCCCTGGAATCCACCGCTAAGGCCATAATGACCTGTAAATCAGGTTCCGCATTGGATGCCTGTCCCCCTATGATTGTACACAAACTTCTTGACATAATTAACCCGGTCATAAATCGGATGGTCAACTCCTCATTAAGTACAGGCATTGTCCCAGACGACTGAAAACTTGCCCTAGTCAAACCCCTCAAAAAGAAACCTAATGTGGACACATCGGTCCTCTCCAATCTACGGCCCATCTCGTTGCTCCCGGCGCTGGGCAAAATTACGGAGAGGTTCGTGCTCAAAGAACTCTCAAACTTTATCGAATCTAATAATGCTATTCACCCCCAACAATCGGGCTTCCGTCCCAGACGCTCAACGGAATCTGCCCTCCTAGAGATCAGAGGTGCTAAAAACCCTCGCAGACGCGGGTAAGAAAGTCGTTCTGATCCTCTTGGATCTCTCCGCCGCGTTCAATACTATTTCCCATGACATCCTTCTTGCCAGACTCGAACGCGGCGGTATCTCGGGTACCGCTCTGGCATGGATCAGATCTTTTCTCACCAATCGTAGACAAACGGTCTCTCTAGGTCCCTTTCTCTCAACGGAGAAGAACATAACGACAGGTGTCCCCCAGGGCTCCTCCTTGAGCCCCCTATTATTCAACATTTATATGGCCCCCCTCATCTTCCTTATAAAATCCTTTGGTATCGAAGTCATTTCCTATGCGGACGACACCCAAATGATCGTCTCTCTGGACAAAAACAGTACCGACGCCGAATCAAACTTCAAATCGTGTCTCTCTCAAGTCATACAATGGATGAAGATCAACCATCTACAATGCAACACCGATAAAACTGAAATCCTACCCATTGGCACTAATGTGACCTTCATCCCTCATAGTTGGTGGCCAGAAGGCACCTCTCCTCCACCAGAGATGGTTAAAGTAGCCAGAAACTTAGGGGTCAAGTTTGACTCCGCCCTATTCTTTCTCCCTCATGCCCTAACCACGGCTGGTACCTGTTTCAGCCTAATGAGGTCCCTGAAGAAATTCTTCGATCTAATTCCTCTGGCAGCCAAGAAATCAGTGACAGTTGCCCTAGTCCTTTCGCGTTTGGACTATTGCAACAGCCTGCTAGCAGGCACTAATAAATCTACAATCCAAAGACTGCAAGTGGTTCAAAACACAGCAGCCCGTCTGGTTTTAAAGCTCCCACGCAGATCTGCGGCTTCCTCGGCGCTCAAAACCTTGCATTGGCTTCCCATCCATAAAAGAATCCTCTTTAAGATTCTCCTGATCACCCATAAAGCCACTTGCAAGGCAGGGCCCAGGTACCTTTCAGCACGTTTCTCTCCCTACACCACCTCCAGAACTCTTAGATCTTCTTCAGCTAATCTCCTAAAACCTCCCCATTTCAAACTCCTCACTAAGGGAGGAAAAACGGTAGCATACCTTGGTACCAAAGCGTGGAACGCACTCCCTAGCCGCCTTCGATTTCAGGAATCTGAATCCCTCTTCAGGAAGGCACTAAGAACCTGGTTATACAATATCCCTGATGACCACTGCTTTGCGCTAATCTAAATTTTCCTCCATTTTGAAATCCTTCCCCGCTCCTCGTTCCCGTAGCGCCAGGAAGCTCCTTGCGGAGTGACAGTTCGCGCTTTATAAATGCACACTTGCATTGCATTACATGGCACAGAACATTCAGGGGAAACCTTTTCTACCTGGTGACTGATTTCCCTGTGAGGATTACATTCTACCTGGACTCCCCCCTTCAGTCTTCTGATGGTTTTCCATTGGCACAGTGACGCATTGCACGTTGGCTGTTGATTGCTGCCCTCGTTGTAATCTTCTCGTCAGAGTACACATACCTGTAACTGACTGAAAGTCAACATCCGCCCTGGGGCTTGGGGGGTCCTCTCCAAACACAACCCTATGTAAAGTCGAAGCACGTGTCTGCACCTGGTGACCTATATTGGAAGTGAGAGTCAACAGACGCACTTCCACAGAGTGCAAGGGCCACAGACTGTCGCCGGTATTCCATGTGCATGCATGTGTCTCTGTGGCTGACCTGCTCTGTGCTCTCCTGCCACCTAGTGTTGGTTTCAGTGTAATGCAGCTTGTTTTTCTTCAAATGTTTTGTTAGTTTCACTCCGGCATGGAATGACACATAATCACGCCTCGGCAATCGACGGTCCCGTGACACTCACCTTGGATGTTTTTCCTTCCACACTCTAGTTTGAAGATGTTTGTTATCGCTCCGTGGAGAGCAACGGCTGATTTACCTGCCTTCTGGGGCTTTCAGTCATCTGATGGTCAGTCTGTGATGTGGGGTGGTCTGTGGAAAATAAGCTATTTCAGTTTTGTCCCTGGTGATTCGAAGTCTGCTGTGTCAGTCTGGTATTGGGGCTGCACTTTGTGCCTGCTGAGGGTTCTTGACCATTCTTCGCCTTTGGCGTGTCCCCATTTCAGCTCCAAAAATATTTTTTGGCCAAACAAGAGAGAGATTTCGTGCTTCTGTCGCTGGAGTGCCAACTGAGGGACTCATTGTGTTGCAATTGTATTTGTACAGCATGTACAACCCCTAACAAGGCATTGAAGCTCACACACTACTTAGTATAGGGAAATATAAGTTGTTCCTTTGGGCGGTGGACATGGGCAGACTGAAGACCATGTCAAATGAGCAAGGAAGGAATAGAGTCCATCCGGGATTGAAACAAATCCCCCATCACCCCTGAAGCTGCTCTTTATTCAGCCCCAAAACTCGTCCCACGGAGTTTCCCGAGATCCCAGCACAGCAAAATGACACAGAGGGATCTCCCGGAGCGCGCAGTATTGTCACGGTCACTGGAGAAGAGAGACCGGGCTCTACAGAGCACATTCAGGGCAGGGATTGCCAGAAAACCCCACACCCGATGGTAACGATGCCTGCAATTTTGGGAAACCTACTGCTGGGCGATCTTTGCAAAGCAGCAACTTGGCCCTCCTCAAACAGCTGCACAAGTCAAGAGCCCTGTACTTGGTGTCAAAGTCTCGCCAGGATAGCCAGGTGTTGGTGTCCCCTTTGTGGGGCCTCTTAGCTAGAGCACCTTTGCTTTCAGCCTACCCCCCCCCCCCCCCCCCTCTGTGCAGAGACTGAACCTGTAACGTTTATGCTCCAAAGGAAGGTACTTGCCTATAACCTTAAGCGTTGTTTCCTTCCAGCTTGATGCCTCTTATGGATTCTCATGGATTATGGGATCGGGTTTTTGAGGGAAATTTGAAGAGCGAACGAAAGGCTGCGACCGTTCAACTGAGAATGTGCAGCTTGGGTTGGATTCTTGGATTCCTTTTTCCGTCGTAAACATCTGGTTACAGCTGCGCATTTGACACCTCCGGTTGGTGGTAAACTATCTGGATTCTGGATCCAGCCACCAGATGACACAGTATCGTTCTCCCGTAAAACCGATATCAAGTTCAAAACCATTGATTCATATAAACGATGTTATTCTCAGTGACTCCCCGCTTTCGGATCTGATGGTGTTTTCTGTCCCCACTGATAGCTTTCACTGCCATACCTATCCGTATGCGGACCGGGAGGTGGACCGCCTGGAGACCCTGCAGAGCCTGCTGACCCAGATAGAGGACATGCGCTCAGTAAGTGTCCGGCGGGGCCAAGGGACAGGGTGCAAAGAGGATCTCAGATGACACCCATGAGACAGACACTGAAAAGAATGATGACACCTATTGAGATGGGGAGAAAGTCTGATCAAGTGAGGGGGAAGAACAATAGAGAGAAGAGAACTGAGGGGAAGAGTAGGTGAGGTCACCCAAAGTGAGGGGAGAGGAGGAAAAGAATCACATGGGGAGGGTCAAAAAGTAGGTTAAGGAACTGGAAACCAGAAAGAGGTGGAAGGAAAACATGAAGAAAGGACAATGTTGGTGAGACATGAAATCTGGGTCCAAGAAGGAACAATCAAGAGTGAGGAGACCAGGACAGGGTGATGAAGTGAAGAGAGCTCTCGATAGGGTCACAAAGTGACAGGATATCCAGATAGGGTCACAAAGTGACAGGATATCCAGATAGGGACCCAAAGTGACTGGAGATCCAGATAGGGACCCAAAGTGACTGGAGATCCAGATAGGGACCCAAAGTGACTGGAGATCCAGATAGGGACCCAAAGCGACTGGAGATCCAGATAGGGACCCAAAGCGACTGGAGATCCAGATAGGGACCCAAAGCGACTGGAGATCCAGATAGGGACCCAAAGCGACTGGAGATCAGATCCAGATAGGGACCCAACGCGACTGGAGATCCAGATAGGGACCCAACGCGACTGGAGATCCAGATAGGGACCCAACGCGACTGGAGATCCAGATAGGGACCCAACGCGACTGGAGATCCAGATAGGGACCCAACGCGACTGGAGATCCAGATAGGGACCCAACGCGACTGGAGATCCAGATAGGGACCCATAGCGACTGGAGATCCAGATAGGGACCCAAAGCGACTGGAGATCCAGATAGGGACCCAAAGCGACTGGAGATCCAGATAGGGACCCAAAGCGACTGGAGATCCAGATAGGGTCTCAAAGTGATGGGAGCTCAGTTTAGGGTCAAGAAGTGATGGAAGATCCGGATAGGTTCTCACAGTGACGGAGATCCTGAAGGGCTCACAAAGTGACTGGAGATCCGGATGGGGTCACAAAGTGACTGGAGATCCGGATGGGGTCACAAAGTGACTGGAGATCCGGATAGGGTCACAAAGTGGCGAGAGATCAGGATAGGGTCACAAAGTGATGGGGGCCGGGACAGAGTGATGAAGTGACAGGAGGCCAGGATGGAGTAGTATCCGAGAATGTAGAAAAAGCCGGTTTGCCACACTCAGGAACCCAATGCCTCTCCCCTTCTCACCCACAGGTCCTATCTGAGTCGGATCAGTTCCTGCTGCAGGTTCTCCAGAAAGTGGTGGACCGGCTGCACGGCTGGCGGGTGCAAGTGCGCAAGATGAAGGCGATCTACCTGGTGCTTAACCAGTGCAGCGTGGATGTGACCAACAAGTGCCTGATTGCAGAGGTCTGGTGCCCCACGGCTAACCTGCCCCGTGTGCGGCAGGCACTCATCCAAGGATCGGTAAGGAGACTGGGAGTCCCGGATCCTCAGACGAGGAGTCCAGGATCCTCAGTCTGGGGCACTTGCATGCAGTCCATCTTTCTAGTGATGGGGATGATGTTGGGTTTAAGAAATCCGCTTCTGTTTTGGGTAGCTAAATCCAGCTGGTGCTCCCCTCTGCCAGCACTTTATCAGCCAGTGACATCTGATAAAAACAAGTTGAGTGTTTCTAGTGGTGAAGACCCTCAACTGGATTTCTTCAGCATATTGTTTGAAACAATGGATAGTTTTTGCATCTGTTGATTGTCGATGAATGTTCTTGGAATCTAGGGCCAGATGTACACACATTAGGAAAAGCGAATTCCAAATTACGTTTGTGCCTGAATCACAATTAGGACATCGGTATCCTTAATTTTGATGCTCATTGAGATTCAATTAGGGATTCCTTAATTTTGATGCTCATTGAGATTCAATTAGGGATTCCTTGTGGGTTGCAAATCGACCGACCTCATGAATGTTAATGAGGTAGGTTGCAGTTTGCGACCCATTAGGAATCACAGGGATGGCGGCCTTTCGAGATCAGCAGACCACCATGTCTGTGATTACTTTTTACTAAAGCAATCTTTTTTTTTTTTTTAATACAGCCTGTTTTCCATAAAAGGAAATGGAATGCACTGAAAAAGGAAAAAAAATGAAACTTTAAATTTTATTTTTTTAGGAGTAAGCAGTGGTCCCTGGGACCACTGCCTGCTCTTCGGTTGCCACCAGTTTTAAACTGGTTGTAAAGTATTATTGTTTTGCCACAGTTATTTTGTCGCAAAAAAGTAATACAAACCAAACCGATTTGGTATTTGGAACTCCCTAGACGCGCCTCTTCCAAATACCAAATCGCAATTGCAAAATGCGATTTGGTAACAAGTTACCGAATCGCATTTCGTACATTTGAAAAAATATTTTTTTTCGGTTGCAAATGGCTGTTTCTGCAAATCGGGCGGTTTGCGACCAGAAAATGCTTTTTATATCTGGCCCCTAGTTTGAAGAATATAAATCTAAATGAACTAAAAACTTAGACATTGTTCAATTTTGAAATTGTTTTTGAATTCTAAGATTGTTATGCACACCTATATATGACCTTGTGGGCTGCTGGTCTGTGAAAAAGAGACTGGAACAGTTGCGCACACAAATGTAATGCACTCTTTGAATGGAGACATTATTTTTGCTCGCACTGTAGTTATAATTCTAGTAACCCGGGTTAGAATGTGAACAAGGGCCGCCGCACCAGAAATAATTTATTGGTGAATTGTAGGACCAGACTTAGATGTGCGTGTACCCAAAGTGTAATGAAAGGGTCTATTTGTGAAGGAAAGGAATGTCTTCTAAAAATTGTGCCGTATTTTGTTTGACAACTGCAGGCCTGTGACCTAACATTAACACCTTTTCTCTTGTTTTCCCAAAGAGCGGAGCCGGTGTTGAGTCTTTTGTGAACAGTATCCCATGCAACGAGAAGCCGCCAACCCTCACCCGGACAAACCGCTTCACTAGTGGCTTCCAGGCTATTGTAGATGCCTACGGGGTGGGCACCTACCAGGAAGTAAACCCAAGTATGTTTATTTTCCACAGTGTCTCTCACCCCTTTGAGTCTTTTACATTCTCTGCATACCTGGACTGGTGGCTTAGTGGGCTAATGCATCCACTGCAGGGGTCTGTGTTTGACCTCATGGTCACAGGTTCAAATCCTGGCAGGTCCAGTCAGCCTTTCATCCTTATGAGGATGATAAAATGAGATGAGTATAATTGAATTTGGCAACAATAAATATCTGTTATTCAGTGCCAAGATGCCTACGGGTGAACGTGCGCTTTACAAATACACGTTATGTTACTGCACTTTCTTACTAAAGTCTCTCAGCCTCATTCTCATATGAGTATCAATCAAGATCTTCCTCACTTTCCTCTTAGCTCCGTACACCATCATCACCTTCCCGTTCCTCTTCGCTGTGATGTTTGGCGACGTCGGCCACGGTCTGCTCATGTCTCTCTTTGCCATCTGGATGATTGTTGAGGAGAACAGTAAAAAAATGAAGAAATCTGACAATGAGGTGAGATATTGTAAGTTCTCCAAACAGCCCCACGTCTCTGGAGAGACTTGTGCTCCAGAAAACGGAAAGGTGCAAGCTCGTTGCAGCCCTTGCCCCAGGGGCCTAAGAAATCCAGAGTTGACTAGTGTAGTGAAAAAATTAGGGGATTAGCTTCATGGGGGTGTTTCATGGGGGTGTTTGGAGTGTTTCACCCCCCTAATGAATGTATTTTCTGGTAAAAAGTTGGATACAGGGGGTTTTTTGTCGGGTATGGTGAGGTATCTTCCAGATTTTATATGTGTATGTATATGTGTGTGTGTGTGTGTGTATGTATATATATATATATATATATAACCTACTGGCGGTCGCCAGTAGGTAGTTATAGTTAGGACCACGTTTCCATAGGAAATCCGCAACATTCTATTTTGAATAACTTTTGCGCCGGTCGACGAATCCTTGCAAATTTTTCAAAATAGGTGGGGCGCTACGCTCCGCTCCTACCCTGAAAGTCTCGGGGGGATTCGTCAAGCGGGGGCTGAGATAAAAGGGGGGTCCCAAAACGCGTTTTTCCCATGCATTTTTCCATAGGACCTTTAGACACAGCTACAGCCCGAACGGCTGAACAGAATTACTTGAAATTTGGCAGAGAGGTAGTCCTCAGGTCAAGGAAGTGCCTTTTGTAGGTTTGGTGTAAATCTGTTCAGTAGATTCTGAGAAAATAGCCTTTAAATCTATATATATATATATATCTGAGCCAGCTTACGGTGCGCTTACGGTGCGCTTACCGTACGCGTACGGTGGCGTGCGCGAGCGCGATTCTGATTGGCCCTTAGATCTTAGTAAACATTCAAATCAGTCGAAACCAGGAAGCGGCGGCCGCCATTTTCTCTCTCGCACTCTGAGGGGGGAGCTGATAAACAAATGCCAAAAACATATAAAGGGGCTGTTTAGACGGCGCCCATGCACATAACCATGTTAGTTGAGTCTTCAAAGATCCCCCAAGGCAAAAAACGGTAATTTTTTATTTTTCGAAAATTTTGCCGATTACGCTTACCGTACGCTTACCGTATGTGTACGGTAAAAAATGTTTTAAAAAAAAAATCCACACTCTCTCCACCCCGTGTGCAAATGGTGGCCGAAGGCCACCATTTGTGCATGGCATATAAGAGCACAGCATTTCCCAAAAAAATTTCAACAGATTACCTATCACAAGGAAGCGCATAATATGTCCTCCATGTGCGCGCGGTGCTGATGACATATGTGTCTTTATGAAAAAAAAATATTTGTAATATATGTATAGCTAAAAATTTATGGAAGAAGACATGGGCAAATAAGTGTCTAAATACAGTATTAGCATCAGCAGAGGATTGCGGTCGCGTGAGTTATAGTTTCCTGCACTAACTATAACGGGGGAATTTCATTGGTTTTTTTATCAGTAAAATTTCCGCTAACTATAACATGTGTGAAACCTATGGTTTTTTCAGTATATATATATATATATATATATATATATATATAATTTCATTCTCACTCTCTCTGGTTTTTGCAGCGTGAATCCTTTTCTGGATTCACATGCTGTGCATTATTTTAGTGGTTGTGTCTGGAATAGTTTAGTTTTTTTTTCTTGTTTTGGTCGCTGTTGACCACCATTTGGTGCCAGGTACGTCCCCTGTGTCACGTCAGGTGGTATCCTGGAGGTCAACGTGCACGGTAGCCACCTTCAGATGCTTTTTTCCATCGTTGGGTCTGGAAGCAAGACAGGAGGCTCCGAAGAAAGTTTAGAATTTTCCCCAAAAACTTCGAAAAAGAAGATTAACGATGAAATATCATCGACGTTGTGAGCGAAGGCAGAACCAGAGGACCACTCCGGTCCACAAATGGCGAGGTAGGGGCCATGGAGAATACCCCCTTCAAGTTTTGCCCCAAGTGCCACCTCAAGTATGCTCAACGCGACCCACTCAACATCTGCAACCTCTGCCTGCGCGAACACCACCAGGACAAGAACTGTGAGGCTTGCGCAGCATTCAAGCTGAAAACGCTAAGGACACGTCAAAGAAAGGCCCACTACGCCACAATGTTGCAGAAAACGAAGAAAACCTCCCTGAGAGACCTGGGTTTCTCAAGCGATGAGGAGGAACATGGAGCACCAGCGGAGTCAACGCACGAGGGATCGGACGTCGAGGTCCTAGTGGGGGGACTCCGAAAAAATCCACGCCGAGAAGAAGGCTAAAGATCTGAAAAAGATAGAGCAGGTAAGACACCATAAAGATCCGTCGGAACCAAAGGGCCACGAACATAAGGCGCACAAGGCAGCCCATACGCCGAGCAAGAAAAGGCGATCAAAGGTCAGCCATGTTTGAAAGAACCCCACTGAACCCAACCTAATGTTACCGAGGAGGGAAAATCACCGAAGATGCCGAAACAAAGGGTCGACACCGAACCCACAAAAAAGGGCACTACACCACCGAAGACTAACGTCTGGAAGAAAAGAAAATCTCCGGCCACCGACGCCAAGAGGGCCCTTGTGGTCGAAAAGAGAAGGAGAAGACTCTAGGAAGAAATGGCAGCGCTCCTACAAAAAAAAGAACTTCGATGCCTCACTGAAGGATTTTCTAATCCCGAAGACACTGGCTGCCGAAATAGAGAACGTTGACGCCGAAGAGGCAGAAGACGCCGAAGGAGAGGAAGAAGAGATCTTCGACTCCCCTCCGACACCAAAACCACGAGGCAAAGAACCTGAGGAATACAGAGACATACCTGAAGAGGAGGAAAAGTCCGAACATTTAGAGGAAGAGTGGAATGACTTCGACACCGAAAATCCAGAAGAGATTTGCAGCTACTCTTTGAAAGCTTCACCTCCAGATGACATAGCTTTCTACAATGACATTGTCAAAAGTGCAGCAAATCAATTTGGAGTACCCTTCGAGGAGGAAAAAGGGGACGCATGTTTCTTGAGAGAAACACTGGCACCAGTTCCAAGAGGAACACAATACCTGCCCATGCTGCTAAGTATCCTGGACCAAGGGAAAGAAGCATTCAAAGAACTAGCTTCAAACAGAGTAATGTGTTTGAACATTCAATCCAGAGTGATTGTTGGGAAATCTGAAGCTCACCCCCCCCCCCTCCCCCTCTCCACCCCGCCTGCCCCTCAATCTTCGTGACCAAGCTACGCACCTAATCATTCTGAGAGGTTTTGGCCACCCACTTCCTTTGCGGATGGTAGTTCTAGTGAAAGGACAGGTCTGCTTTCGGGTTGGATGCTGCACATTGGCCACAGGTTTCTCAGTGTTTATGTTGGGGTCACTTCTATGTGTTGGGCAAACCCTTTTTTAACAATTAGGTGATGAGT